>NC_086108.1:97120708-98320708 GCF_963921235.1 Mobula hypostoma
TTGGTATAAAATCACACATCAGAAAATTCACTGTAATTATTTTGCAATGCCATCAGCACAGATCAATCAAGACGAAAGCCCAGTAGTGGAATGTTCCTTCCAGTCATAAATACGGCCAGTAGCGTCCGCCCTGACTGACAGGTTTGGTAATTAAGTGATTGTATAGACCTCTCCAACTGTTATAACAACCTTATCAGAGCCTGTCTGTGGACAGAACAAGCTGAAATCAATGTGCTTTCTGCTCTTTGAGCATTTCTGATCATGTACTCGGACTGAATCTTAAAGATTTGACAAAAGAAAAATAGAATCGCTAATCGCTAGAATCACTTTTAACATACTAGGCTTTTTAAAAAATGAATATGTTTCAATACAGCCGCAATTTAGCTATAAATTCAGGATTGCATTGCAAATAAAAATCTATTACATATTCCACAAACCTAATTATTAATGAATCTATGGGGACGAATGCATTTTTAAACAAAAGCTTATAATTTTGGATAATATTTAACGTCCTGATGTTTATACGTAATCGACAGATGACGGCCGTCGACAATGGAATGTATACATGCCAGAACCAGTTAACGTAGGGTTGGCGCAGGATGCGTCCCGTCCACATCTCAGCTACTTTATGGTCGCTTTCATAGTCACGTTTACTCATTCCCTTCCCTCTTGTCACTCTGGTTCCAGATCACTCCTACCCTTCTATAGTAGCAACGCGCGCGCGCGCACACACATACACACACACACGCGCACACACGCACACAGGCACACAAAAAGACGCGTGCCTGTTGTTTGACATTAGGTGAGTGGATATTAACAAGTAATAATAGTGGATTGTAGTTATGTAAGGAAGCGTTTGAGTAACGCAAGTCTGACACCTCAGAACAAACTCAGGAAAGAATCAATATGCTGCAAACCTCTAATTTACTAACACTTCATCGACCATTGGCTTGGACTAATAACATGATACCTAAACTGATAGCATTCAATTTGTTCCAGCAACTATACTAAACCTAAGAAAGCGATCGATTGAAGCTCAAAAGAGCCGATTCTATTAAGTGAATGTTAATTAACATGTTAGATTAGTTTCCCAGGCTTGACTGACACGTTGTGTGATTTCTTTGATTTTTTACCAAGCTGCGGGCCAATGCAGGAAAACACGTTTAATAGAAAATAAATTGGGTATAGATTACCTCTATTGATTGGCTTGCCGTGGAATACGTGGAAGATAATTGTGAATTTATTTCACAAAAGTGGACTTGACATTGCGTTAACTGATGCCTCATTACCTGCCTTGTTTGGCATATGTGTCAGATTAGTTTTTATGTAAAATTATTAGAGAGCATGTTTGAAAGGATGCGCCTTCCCTTGGTCGCTTTGGAAGGCGCCTGGATATTTAAAAGAAAATATGACGGGATTTCCTGACTAAAAGTTTTCAGATAGTTCGCCAGTTTTTGGCGGTCGGTGTGCTCGCCAGTGTCCATCGTGGGACAACTGGCGTGTTTCAGCACCGTTCGGCCAAATGGTAAACGAAGGGCGTGAGTACGTTCCAGTCGCTGGTTCCATACCCCCCCCAACCCCGCCCCCCCCCAAATCATAGTCGGGTGAGTTCGAAGAATGCAAAATTCACAAAGCCTCCAATTAATAATATGAGATTATTTGCATTTGGCAAAGATAACAGAGATATATTCTTGATCACTCCTGTCACATTGAAACAGTGTACAGGTCGGTGAACTGTGACTGTGCATCTGCTCTTCCCGGAGCTCGGATCTGTTACAGAATTAGCTCAATAAATTTGTGAACATTTATTTTAGCGGGTTTCCCGCGATTTGTACTGAGATTTGTTAAAATTTTGTGTGTTTACCGAAGGCTGTTTGAATTAATATTCAACAATGAATTTGGCGAAAACTAGACTTAGCACAAACCTGGCCATGGAAGAAAAACTTTGAAATGGGATTTTCACAAACAAATATAACAGATTTTATAAATCCACTCGGCTTTCTGACATTGCGGATACTTTACATCCATTATTTTACTTGGAATATATAGTTCAAAAATAAAGCTTACAGACCCCCCCTTTTTTTTTATTAAGAAGGCGATTATCGCAGAGATAAGATGAGCAAAATAATCTGTTTAGCTTGGATCAGGATCTTTACCAGCCCTCGGAGTTGGGGTGTTTATTGTGAACATGGCATCGGTTAGCGCCACCTAGCAGTCACAGAGGAAAACGCAATCCATCACTATAATTAGGAATAAGCAGGGTATTATTTTGTTCTTTAACACTCACGATATACATCTCTCTCTAGGAAAAGAAAACACCTTTACCTGTAGGCACGGTCGATCTTTTTTTGCTGTAAAACAATAACAGATAATAACAGTTGTTATTAGTCTGGCTCTACTGGGCTGAAGATACAGGTGCCACGCTAGAAATACAGGCGCTTTGCGCGCCAGGATGTTGTCTTCCAGCTGCTGAAGACAATGTATAGAATGCGTCACGAGCCAATTGTTTACCGCTCTAAAGAAACATATTAGAGGACACCAGGTTAAAATTACTTCACGCAGTTTACTTTAACTTAAGAGCAATAATACACATGCATGTTTTAATAAACAGTAATGTGATTTTCCCTAACGTAAGAAAATGCAATTGCCTAGAATGTCGGAAAATAATAAACAGTACTCAGTATGGACTTTTGATTGAATGGCGTCTGGGTCACATATGCTATTGGTAAACACAGAAACAGTCTGACCTCACTAACACGCCACCGTTGGATAATATTGTTTAATAAATAATTAAGCTGGCTCAAACTTTTTGAGAAGCATGTACGACTCCCGCAGAAAGTGTGGAGCATACTCTCCATTTTGTGACATGCGTTTTGTATATTACGTATTTGAATATTGTTCTCATAGAACATAGAAACCTTAGTTGTTAGCGAACTATCAGATTTCCATTACTGTTTTTATTTTTAAGAGATTTTAAATGCGAACAAGTGGTATGCCTTAAATAACATTTAAACTAATATAGATAACAACGGCATAAATATTTCAGTTTGTTTCTGCAACCAAATTAATTTCTTCATTTTTTTCATTCTCTAAGTAAAAGGAGCTGCATGTATAATTTTGAACTGTTAATTCTGACAGAAACTATTCGAGTTTTAATATTTGTTACATGGAGGAGAATGTCTGATACTGGACTCTGAAAGGAGCCATCGTGCTGATACAGAGCTTCTATCCTGTCAGTAAGTGTGCAAGGAAAAGAGACATATGCGTCAATACTCCGCCATTGATGATCTCCCCAACCATTTTAAAAGACATAACACGGATAGTTTGGTAATGTATCAACCAATTTGCGTACAGTAAACTCCCCCAAACGTCATTTTGGTATTCAGAAGATAACTTTGTTTTGTAGAGCTGCTGAGGATAATTCGGAGTAGGTCCCTTACTCACTGTCATGGGGCCCTTCTCATTCTTATCCGAAGGAGCATAAAGGGGATCTCAACTTAACCTCTCATCCGAAAGACTGCACCTCCGCCAGCGCATCGCCCAATCGGCTGTACACTGGCACCTCAGCCCGGCTTTTCGTGACAAGTCTCTGGAATGGGACTTAAATTCTTAAAACTTTCTAGTTCAGAGGCGAGTGTGGAATGTACCGAATTACGGCTGAAATTAACAGCATTTACTTCCTACTACAATTTTAATAATCGAGACTGCTGCAGGCTTGTCTTTAGAGTATTTTCACAAGAAGTTTAAATATTCACGGGCGTTAGAGAACCCAAGCCGCTGATTGCTTCCCACAAAAGCCCCATTTGATAAATGGCGTTCCTATCGAACGCTTATCAATTTTTGATGCCAATTCACACTCTCCGCTTACTTTCTCTGATGTTAGACAATATAAAGTTTAACAGTTTACCAGTTCGGTGTATCCCATGAATTCCCGATAATTTTGAATGAGATCATACGACAGAGTTAGCACTTTATGCGAAAAACATCCAATACCCAATTGCTAATTTGTATACCCTTGAACTTAAAATCTCAATATTGCATTAACTGCATTAATACCGAATACAGCTGGTGTACTGAGCGGCAAATGAGAAGTTTGCGGGCATGTGCTGGTTCACCCAATGAATTTCGCCTGGTTGTTTTTTTTTAATCTTCACAATGTGTGCTCACATTCAATTCAGCTAGGAAAAAACTCAATCCTACGGGCGCTGTTCAGTTTCCCGAGCACTTAGATGCAAAAAATATATAAACACCTCTATTAATTATTGATGTAGAATGTTTAAACAATGATTCCCCTTTCATGCCTATGAATATTCCAGCCGTAAAACTCTTCGATTTAGCCGTATCCGCCTTGCTTTTGCAATTAATTCATACTAGAAATGCAGATGTTCATTGCAACATGCAAAATCATCAGTCGTGGAATAGTGCTACCTCGGAAACCAGATCGTTTATTTACAATACTGCACAAGTGTTAGCAAACAGAATGGTCATAATACATGTATGCACTATATATATATATAGTTTCAAAAATCATCATTTTGAATAAGGCCATTTCAGGTATGTAACACGATAACAAACAGGATCGACCTGACCTGGGTATCGGCCTAGCTCGGCCTTTTTTTTAAACAGGGCTAGTGTGGTGGATGTACTGAACCAGGAGCGCCGGCGGTCGCACAAGACAGGACAAGTGTCGGACTGCAACAGATCCCTCTCATTATGCAAGTGCCCACAGAAAGAAGAAATGAAAGACTGACTGAGGTACGCTACAATTTAAGAAAAAGCTATATATATAAATTTACCTCCTATGAGTCCATCGTTTAAATATTTTGTACTGTTAATTGAATTTCCCTTAATTTAACCGACGCGTCTATATTTCGGATACATGAATGCCTGAATCATAGTTCAAGTAATCCATAAAGAGTAATGTTTGTGCAACTAGAAACATCGTAACTGTTTAGAATTACGCAGAAACTCTTAACTCTCTTGTGGTACTTTATAATGAGTTGCCACACATTATCTCTATCTCTCCCATATATATGCATATATTAAATATGGATTACCACCATGGCTAGTCTATGAAGTATGGGAATATTTTCCCGCGATTTTTTTTAACATTGCCAAGATTCGTCAAACAGATAAGGACAATAAAAAAAAGGAATGTTACCTTGGTCGGGAAATCCTTAAAATGAAAAACTGAAGTAAAATCCAAGTCCTGAAAGTTTGGATCATTCATTAGCACCTTATAATTACTCTGCTAATTAAGCTGACACTGTACTTAATCATGAGTAATATGCCGTCATGTCACTGGCTCTTCCCATTATTCTGACATTCAACAAGAGTCGGATTTCAGGCTGCACTGAAATTAACACAAGTTGATACACTCTATAACACCGGCAATATAATTTGGAGTCCCACGGCGAATCCGCAAATATATATACCGTTTATTACATTCACGCAAACAATACCGGAGGACCTCTTGACGGAATCGCGCTATTGTGTTTCATAAACAATTAACTTCATCGGAGATCATTAAAGACCATATGAAATCAAATACAACATTATAGGTATTATATAACACGCATAGGTTATTATTGAAGAAAATTACACACGAAATTAAAGCAAATGCACCATGTTGTAGAATTATTTTGATACATTTGGTACTTAAATATTCTACAAACAAGGTATTATGTTTTAGACATAACATTTGGATAAATGGGGAAAGGGTCAGAGCGAAGAGAATGATGTAAAATCTTCAGGGATTTCAAGTTGAAGAATAATTACTAGGGCCGATTGTTTCACTTACTGTGATTTCATGCAATGTGTGCGCAAGATTGCTACATTCTCCGCTGATCATTCAGTGCTTAGGTCAGGGGCCAATACAAAACAAAAATAACATTTGTTTAGGAAAGCGAGTTGTTTCTCGGGCACTCAGACTTTAAACAATATTTACTTTACATTGGCGTTAAACTGGTTGAATTGGTTCTGATTGGGGTAAATGAACATATATTAAAGCGATGATTTGCCGAGGTGGTGGAATATGCAAAATAGTCAATAATTTTGTCAGGATACGTTGTGCTACATGTAAAGTTTGTTAAGATGGCCGATTCACATTCTATATTTGAAATTAGGCTGTTTAATATATCAAGGAGATGGCGAGAAAGAATAGTTTCAATTGTGAACCTGAACCCATTGTTCATCTGGTTACATTTGTGATATTTTTCCTCATTCATTTGTTCATTTGAGATGTACCAGGCCAGGGTAACAATGGATGATTAGACCATTGAATCGCAGTATTTAATATATATATACACAACACATTTTAAATGAAAGGTTTATTTTGGCGAGTCTAGCTTTGAATGCACCAGACGCTAGAGGTTGGCTAAAAGAGCATCTCGGCTCGATCGCCTGTTCTAAATGGACAAGATAAAATGCGGCCCATCTGATTGGCTTGTTGCTTGTAACGTCAGCCTGTTGGGCATTAGCAGACCAATGGTTGGGAAGAGTAATAAAATATGCGCTGTATTATAATAAGAAAAAAATATGACACTCTGCAATGGCAGTGACGTCAGGTTAGGAAGTGATTGCCGTCCAGCGCTAGCGATTTCTTGCAAAAGAGAGTGGTGTCTGGGAGTTATTCCTGCTTCATCCGTTCCACACCTCAACTTTGAACAAAGTTGAATAACAAGACCAAGCATCGTGGATTACCCCAGTTTTTTTTAAAATTCCTGATGTATTAATTTTAAAAGTGTGGGTTTTCTAAGGAATAATATTTATAGCCTTAGCTTTGTGCAGCAAAGTTTATAGCACGTGTGAGTTTACAATTTCATTTTTAAAAGAAATCTCTGACTCTCCAGAAGACAGCAAAAAAGGCAAGGGTTAGTCCACTCTCTATCTATCTCTCTCCCCCTCTCTCCCTCTCTCTCTCTCTCTCTCTCACACACACACACACACACACACACACACGCACACACACATACACAGACAGACATACACACACATACATACATACACACACACACAGATACACATACACATACACACACACACATACACACACACACACACACACACACACACACACACACACACACACACACACAAATTACCGACGCTCCTGTTTTTGAACAGTCTAATCCGTAAACTAAATTAAAGTACTGGCTGTGATGAAGATGCGTTCTTAAAATTGTAACGAACCGCGATGGAAGGACCAAACGGGTCTCACTTTGGGATAGACACTATTTTGGCCAACAGTTCCGGCAGCCCGGTGCTGATCAACGGTGATTATCGTCACGGCGACAGCAGGACTTCAGATTTTCGAAATCAGGCCACCCCGTCTCCCAGCTCGGAGATAGACACGGCGGGCACGGCTCCCCTTTCGCCCATCTCCATGGAGCACCAGGAACAACATCTCGGGCCGGAGAAGCTTCACCAACATCAGCAGCAAAGTTTGCAGCCGCCGCCGCCGCCGCCGCAGCAGCAACTCGCCGCCGGCGGCTCTGGTCCCAGGACTTCCACCTCTTCGTTTTTAATCAAAGATATCTTGGGCGACAGCAAACCTCTGGCAGCCTGTGCCCCTTACAGTACCAGTGTCTCCTCACCCCATACTCCGAAACCAGACGGAGAGTCCTTCCGGCAGAAGGTAGATTCCGAAGAGACGAAGAACAAACTCGACAAACGAGATGACACAGCAAGTGATAACATCAAATGTAACGGTGAGTCCGCCTTGCTTATTATTTCTTTAGGTGTATTTATATTACACATAAATGCCGCTTGCGTTTTTTTTTTGGTTATGTGTAACTCACAGCTTTTCAAGCGCTACAGACATATGTACCCTTACAGACTGACAGCTTTAGGCGGCGTGGGGGGTTTGTCAGAGATTTCAGGGCACTGAACACACATACAGGCACACACAAACAATTCTTCGTTTGAACGTCGCTGGGATGCTTTAAGAGGTTATCTTTGTGGCTAATTTGTTTCGTTCAGGGGTCCTTTAAACACTCGGTTTGGACTCGCGGCGTGTCACTGTCATCTTTGTTTATTCCGCCCGGTTCTTGCCGATAAACTGATATGAGTAAATAAACTCTGCTTAATATCCCACGTCTTTTCAAAACATTTCCGAATGGGCGCTTATGTAATTTGGGTGCCTGCGGTGGCCGGCTGCGTTAAATCCATTGCTCCCGTTGAGGGAAATGTTACGGTGGGTTGCGGAGAAAGCTAGGCCTTAATACTTTATTTAAGCTGCACGCCGATTTTCATCTATTTTCGCTTTTTTTAGTCGGATGTAGATATTATATAACGAGGAAATAAATTTCACCTCAATTAATCACTCATTGTCCTATTTAAACGGTGCTAAATTACACGAAATCGCCAAGGTAATCTATGTTGGAATGCCAAAAAAAAAAGCTGATGATATTGTTGGCAATATAATTGTCCACTCTCTCTGCGATAAGTAACAGCCTGTCATTTTATAATAATTAGTATTTGAAACAGAAATGCGCGATCAATAGAATGATTTTCTTTACGTACATAATCTGCTTTAATATAAGATGATCGGTTGCCAAATATTTCTAATGATACATTATCACTACCAGCCATCTTTGTTGTTGTAAATTAAAAATACTGATCATTTTTATATAATTCATTCAGTGATTACTATTAGCATAATAGGGGGAAAAACAGATGTAGAGTCTGGTCTGGCGATTTTTATGCCCACACCTCCCCAGTGGGTCAATTAGAGAGATTATTGTTGTTCCTGCAGGGAAGATCATGCGGCGCTGCAAAAACTGGGACAAATAGAGATGGATTGACATATCGATCTTGATCTTTCAGCATTTCAGCAAAAACTCAAAGTTGACAAATAGTATCCGGAATTCTGAACACACTGACGCCTGGGCGTATATATCTACTGAAACATCTTTAATGCACCAAATCACTTTCAAGATGAGCTCCCGTTACTATTAACGGTCCTTGCTTTGGCGAGCAATTGCGTTGATTTTGCCTTTTTTATAGGGCACTGGACTTTTGAATAATTAATAGATAATAATTCAGCATAAAATATATTCCATGAATTGGAGCTGCATTAAAGAAACTCAAATGGTTATTTTACACATGCAAATGATATGCTAAATTGTTCAGGAAATTGAACTTTTTTCACATAGGGTTACAGGATGTTTCACTAACAAATATTTGTGCGGTGCCCCTGGGCATTTGGATTCATACGTTGCCGTTGTATGTCATGTTAGGAACAAAAGAAGAAGGCGACCGTGAAATAACGAGTAGCCGGGAAAGTCCTCCCGTGCGGGCGAAGAAACCTCGGAAAGCAAGGACGGCCTTCTCGGACCACCAGCTCAACCAACTTGAGCGCAGTTTCGAGCGCCAGAAATACCTGAGCGTGCAGGACCGCATGGACTTGGCAGCGGCGCTCAACCTGACAGACACCCAGGTCAAAACCTGGTATCAGAACAGGAGGTACGTGGGGGCTACCGGCCCAATGCACAACACCGCCGGCGTCGCTGGCTACGGGAACTGGGCTCCACGTAATCTGCATCAATTCAGCGAAAATAGCCACGGTGTGGCCGTGAAAATAAATTTATTTAACAAACAACACACACCCTCCAATTTCGCTGTAATAACATTTCAAATTTATGGTTAAGCCGCCGCGTTGGAACACCGGAGGACTGGCAACTCTAGAGCGGCCACGGCCATTAGTTGGCTGTAATTCCAAAAAAATACGCTAAAACCGTGACCCCCGAAGGAGAATTTTATTTTCTTCAGAGAGCGGGAGAGATATATTCCCATATGACAGGCCCAAGAATCCAAATTATTCCTAATTACCACCAAATTTTGGAAACCCAATTAGACGTAGCCATCAATGAAGTCAAAATGTACTCCTTGGAGTGGAATATTTGTTGCCCTGTTTTAGAATGTTTAAATGTAATTCTGTAAAAAACAAACTGCGGGCTTCATTTAGCTGCTGTGCAAAAGCCCAACTGTTCTTGCAACGTCTGATTACTGTAATATGTTTTTAAACAATAGACTAATTTGAAATATTCTCCAGTTGAACTTTAATCTTTGGGCAGCCGAACAAAACAAAGACGCCTTTCCCCCCACCGGAGGTAGATATTGTTTCAGTTACAACAAAACAACAACTTCATATGTTTTTTGGCGACCCTTGGCCGCTAAAACAGATGCGAAACGTTGCGATCACAGCAGCGATAACTAAGTGCGGTTGGAAATGGCCTTCCAAGTACCATCCACACTACAGTTTTTCTGTCTGATTACATACAGTTTTCAACCATGCTAAATCTGTCAGCAAACATTAACGTCAACCGTTTCCAAATCTAAACGCGGTTTAATGCTTTACACCTTATAAAGTCTTTAATATGATATTTCAGTTAGTTCCTCCCCCCACCCCCCGAAATTATTCGGATAAAGCACGCAAACAAGCTGAGAGCATTTTCCAGACGTGCATTTTTGCCATTCAATCCCTCTCACCCTTACTGACTTGCTATTAGCACGCATTATCCTACCCTGGTTTGCAATAGAATACAGAACCGCTCAAAATATATTTAATATTTAGAGTAGTTTATGTACTGAGAAAAAATTTCCATTTATAACCACTTATTAGGACCATTTGCTTTAATGGTTATATAAAATATTTAAATTTTAATTATATAATTGATATCTGTCCTTCAATTCAGTCGAAGAAGTACAGCTTAAAATCCAAAATAAATTCCATTGCTGAATGTTCCGGATTTCACGTTGTCTCTTGTAATACCGTTCCCTTCAGTTCACTCAGGGATTGTTTGCTCTGTGATTATGAAGCCTTAATTTTTTTCTTCTCTGTTCCTTCTCCCATTCAGGACGAAGTGGAAAAGACAGACTGCTGTGGGGCTGGAGCTGCTGGCTGAGGCCGGAAATTATTCCGCTTTGCAGAGAATGTTCCCGTCTCCCTATTTCTACCATCCAAGTTTGCTAACTAACATGGACACAACGGCGGCGGCGGCTATGTACATGTACCGGACTCCACCGCCTCATCCCGGACTGCAGCGGCCGCTGGTCCCGCGAGTTCTCATCCACGGGCTCGGCCCGGCAGGACAGCCAGCACTCAACCCCCTGCCCAACCCTATCTCCGGCACACCACACCCCCGGTGAGAAATAGAGAGGGGGGGGCGAGAGGAAAGGAGGTGGAAAAAAAGAACCCACACACACACACGCACACACACAGACCGTGAAAAGCCGAAAAAAACGGACATAAACGGACTCTGCTGTAAAGTAAGAGAAGAAAGGGTCGAGGGTAACGGACTTGGAACTTTGCACTGATTTCTCGTGACCTTTTTATCTGAACGTGGCATGCACCAGAATAGTGACAAGTGTACATTTTGAGGACGGCGTAATTTACGCGTATTTATTATATGTCGTCAGAGAAATCCGGGTTGAAACTATATAAACATTACTAAAGTACAAACAGGTTTTTTCCCTCATTTTCATTCAGCCTTTTCAATCAAATAAATACTTAGATCAAGTAAACTACTGTTTGATTTAGTAGTTTGGTTTCTGTTTATTTTAAAGATGATTGTGGAACAAAATAATTTAAATGGAGTAATTCTTTGCTAGTGCAGTATAACCTGTAATCATTCTTTATGGGAATAGTGTTGCGACTGGAAGGACATAATTGGGCTGGGTAGTGAGATGTGATTAAACCGAGCGAGCCAAATGGAAGATAGCCAGCGAGGTGCCGAGCCTAAATGAAAGTGAACTCTGCGGTAAACTGGTTTATGAATCACCCACTCGCCGAACTAAAGCGGGAGTTGACATTTTGACAAACAAATAAAAAGTTCCTACAGTAGATAGGTTTATTTGCGGCATAAATTAGTTCTACAAAGTTTTGCTTTTCATTTTGTGAGGAAATAATGAAGTACGGAAATTAAATCTCGGCGCTTCTTTAAATGTTTAACCTAATTATAATTGGTTCAGAAATGTAAGATGTATGGATCTATCTATCTATCCAACTATCTGTCTATCTATCCAGTCATTTATCTACCTATCTATCAAATCCCCCCCCATCTCTCTCTCTCTATCTATCTATCTATCTATCTAGAAGTTTACAATAGTAGCTAGTGAATATTGTATGGTTTGCTTACATTTTGTTTTGAATTGTTAACAGCGCATCATAATGGATGGTTTTGTCAGGCTGACTAGCCTGCCTGGGAAACGGGAATGTGTCCCAGCCTGGCAGCTGTTGTGGGGAAGCATAACGCTTGAAAGCACCGGCTTCGCCAGACAGCAGGCGTAAGGCTGCTCAGCGTGAGCGATTGGAGCAAAAAAAAAACCGCAGGGCCAACATCTTCAATGCGAGAGCTCGCAGCCAAAGCGCAGCCATAATCTCACCTACAACCCCTCCTTACCTAGTGTGATCTGAAGAGGGCTATGCGGTAATGACAACCAAACGCTTCTATTACCTTATACTAAGCTCATCAAAACAAATTCTGATCTTGCTCTTAATGCGCGGCGTCAAATCTCTGACCGCTTTACACTAAATTACAAGGACGGAACAGTTGGGCGATACAACTATTAACGCAGCCAGCCAAACTTTTTCAAATAATAGCTGGCGCGGGTCTAGCGCGATAATAGTAATTGATTTTAAAATGTTGTTGATTATATATTACAGCTAACCACGATAAGCATTAGAAGAAGGGAAATCGTGTATTGTAAGTGCGACTTATCAAAAAAAATAGCGCCATCCTCCTGGAATTTACTTAATAATACACTGCTGATATATAATTTATCAAAGAGCATGGGCGCTTTCTGAGTTGACTTGCAAACAACAATTTCATCGGGTGGACTTCTAACAGTTTTAAAACCAACGCGCTGTCCAAGCTCACAAAGCAATAGCATCCTCAAGCTGGGATGTCTGTAATTATAAAGAAATAATGAAGTTACATAAGCATTAATACACATTTGGAATAAAAAGGAAAATGATCATTACCCCTAGAGGTTTCTGGTCGCATGGTGCTTCCCTGTGAATAGATTCCAGAATGCGGGAGCCCCGGGGCACATTTGTTTTGGCTTCCGTAATTGGGGAGTCATTTACTGATCTCTCTACTAATAAACTCGCGTTAAAAACAAATTGACCTCCCGACTGTCTAATGAAAGGGAATAAGTGGCACGGAGACGCCCATCTCATTTGCCCCTCACTCTCTCTACCCTTGCAGTTCCCTCGCCTCTGCTGGGAGCTGTTTGTTCAATCCCCAATCATTTATTTTCTGTAATTAGAATTGACGTACACGGATTTTTTTTATTAGTTTGAGGTTTATTTTGTGGGTTGAAATCACTTCAGACGAATTGTTACAATTTGTTGAACCACCCCCGCGACATAAATAACAGGATGAAAGTTTTGTCAAATTGAGCTAAACACAATATAGGATTTGCAGGTATAGAGATCGCGAGAGCTCAGTGTAACAGCGCCGAACGAAATTTTCCTATTAGCCAAACGTAGAACCGGAGTTCGAAACTTTCCAGTTCAAAAAGTTATATTAACTTCAACTTTTACTAGTTGTTTTACTCAATATTGATGACTGAAATAACGTATGCACAAGCCTTTCTCGTACCATGTAAAGTATACTGACTGCCTAGCCCCGGAACTTGTGGGGTGGGAATCAAACACAGCAGCATGAAAACAAGAAGTAGGAAGTTAAACGTTACTGTTTAGCAATTTATGGAAGTTGGTAAATTTGTTTAAAAGTCACGGATTTAATTTCGCTATCACTTTGAGAATGACAATTACGTCATCCCGACCAGGCCACGTCCCGAGTTCCAATTTTGTACGTTCACGTCAGAGACAAACTTTTTTTAACAGCAGCTTAAAATAAATACAAATTAACCAATCTTTTAATACCACAAAATTTACATTTATAGTTGCTTTTACATTTCAGGTGGCGATTGTTTTACAAATATTACTACCAACGAGAAACTTAAACTTTTCTTCAGACTGTTAAATATTGTAATTCCGAATGATTATCAGAGTGAACTCGTTCTTTCGGGATTGACTTTGCGTGCAGAGTATTTTAACTTTGGGTTAACGAATACTTGCCCACAATTTGGCGTTCTGATACAAGCATAATTTAGATTTTCTAACCACCTACCCCGCAAAATCTCAGAAGTTAACAGAAGGTTATTTGCAAACACAGATATATGGTTATGGCTACATTTTGGTGGGCCTTCCGTTAGGTCTTTGTTGAATGTGTTCTAATCCTGTTGTTAGACAGCCTCAGAATAACGCTCAGCCTGACCGACACGATTTTTAGTTTACACTGTGCAACCCTCTCTGATGAGAGAAAATCGCCAAAGGAACATAATACTCTCTGAATTTCCCGCCACCCTCACATAAAACAATTTTAACGTCATAACGTCAACCCTAAGGTTGAATATTAATTAATAATAGTTTGGTTTAGATTATGATGTTTGTGACGTGCCACATTATTGCAATGTAAATTGTTCTATTCCAGTTCTATATTCAGAATTGCCTTCAGGTGCTCATCCTGACAATACTGAAACGCTATGGAAATGTTTCGTCAATTGGAATGGTTAGTCAGCAAAAGTAGATTCCGAACGGTTTAATTTTTAATAACAACGCTTTACTCGATAGTTTGTGTAAACCAGCAAGGTTTAAACTGGTGTTTATATTTTTTTTGTTTTCAGATTAGCTGTTCGAGGATACCGCGCTATTTTCTCAGCAAATTAAAAACAAGATTAAAGTTTCTACAGAAAATACGTAAAGTTCATATTGTCTATAGCTTCTGCAGTGTGTGTGCGTGTGTAAGAATCAATGTAAAGGTATTCAGAAATATAATGTTCGCACACCAGAGTTTCGAAACATTACATAATTTAGTGTTTTAAGGTTACTAAATGGAAACAAACGGGAATACACTTTATAACACGGCAATTAAAATTAAAACACTTGTATTGTCCAAGGTTAAGAGCTATAATTTAGACCCGGTTGCAACTTATAATTGTACGTTTTTCTGCAAATTCTTCATTTCCTGTCTTTTACCTCTAACAGCTGTAAAACAAAGTTATTACTACTTTTTTAAACACGTAAATGTTATTTCAAACGCCCGCCTTTCCAGACTGTTACACGGAAGCCACGCCTAAAACTGCAAAGCGATGCCAATCTTCACAATTAATCTAAAAGAAATATTTTAAGATATCCAAAATGTACAGCCATCTGAAGCATGAGAATTAAGTTCTGATGATTGCATTTTAATAAAATGTAAAGAAGTGGCGATTTTTTTTTGCTTCAAAGCGAATTTTTGTTTTGATAATTTAAGTATTCTGATAAAGTCCGACTTTAGACTGGGGATATTTCTAAGGAAGACGTATCATAAGGTTACACAACATTTATGCCCACTTTCTGTGTTCTGATACTGCCTTGTATTCAGAGTCCGTTCTGCTATTGGTTATTGAAAGCACTCTAATACTCGAATCAACATTTATTGGATTTATTTAAATTGATTCGAATATATTCATGTGTATTAGAAGCTGTAACAGCCTTTAAAAGCAACGTTTTAAGTTTAATGTATATTGAATTTTCACTCTTTTATCACCACTTTCGTTTATGTCTTCTTCAACGATTAATCATAGCGCGCCAAATTCTACTAAATCCGATTTACATTTGTAAAGCAGCTCTTATTTTGTCCTCTTTTTACTCTTGGGACAGCCATCAGTAAAGCCACAAACTAAAGGTCCGATCATTTAAACTGAGGTGCGTCGAAATTTCTCCTCTCAGATGGCAGTGAATCGCTGAACTAACTCTTCGTCCCTAAGGGCGCTGGAAGATAAATTTAAAGTGAAGACAGACGAATATTTGGGAAGGCCGAGGAATTGAGGGTGATGTGGAACTGGCGTGGAAAAGAACTTGAGGCCAGCGTAGATCAGTATTGATCACATTCTGTGACGGGCAGGCTCGAAGGGGCTGTTGGACTTCCGTTTTTTGTTGTGTTCTTTTGAGTCTGTAGCTAGTGGCTGGTTTGACTGAAATTCGCATAATGATGAAATTTAATCTCATTTAGCATGGTTTAGCTTGGTTACAATAATAATTATGTTTCAATTCATTTGCCTGCCGCGGCAACTCTGAACTCAAATATACGGAAATGGAGATGTTGGTCATAATTTTGTATCGTAGCAATTGGCAGGTTGTGTTTTTTTTTCTCATTTATTTTGGAGTTCCCTGTCTGGCCAACCTTTCGTTATGGAATTAGGACGTCCGCATATTATTGCACTAAACCCGCTTGTTGAGGGGAGGCGTGCGAAAGGAACGTTCTGTAGTGGTCCATGTACTTGTGGTGTTCTGCGTATAGGCAAGCGTGTAGATACAATTTCTAGTGTGGACGTAAAGCATTTTTAATATTTCTACGTGTCCCAGTCTTTGGAAATGAATACACTTTCTTTTAATGTGTTATTTTAAAAAAATATATTCACGTGACCTAACTTATAACAGGGGCCAAATGTTGTGACAGCGCATATCCCTGGACAATGTTGGAATACAGACTTGGAAGTACAACTCGATAAAGAGCACGCAGTCGCCGCTCCAGTCGAATTGTAAAGGCTATTCCGAAAGGGCGGCGTAATGCTGGGTCTGTTCGGCTGCTCGGTTCCGCTTTCTCCGCTCGTATGCAGAAATGAAGTACCGCTTCCAACGCACTCGGTATCTTACACGCGGCAGTGATGAAGATTAAGATGTTACTCCTCGGGTTTATCCATTTGGCATCGCGCATGTTTGCTGGAAGTCACCGAGAGGAATCCGCGGTGTTACTTATCTTGAGAACGCAAATAGAGAGAAGGGGTGGGTTGAGTACTGGGCGGTCCACGGGAGAGAGAGAGGGGAGGAACGGAACGGAGTCCAGGTGAACAATAAGAAGTAGGAGGAGCCATGCGAATAATGGGAACCCGGAAGGGGTGGTGGGTGGGGGGAGGGGCGTGGAGAGGATGGGGGAGAGATTAAGGAGATAAGGGGGAACCGATAATGGACGGAGGGAGGGGCGGGAAGGAATGAAGAGAGACGAAACGTGGCGGGAAGATGGAAAAAAAGGAGGGGAAAGGTGCTGAGATGAAGGATGGACGACACAAGGGGAAGGGGAGACGCGAGGAGTGAAGGGAGACGCTGGAAAACACAGCGTAGACGAGAGGGGCACGGGGAGGGGCGGAGGGTTTAGAGTTGAGAAGAGGAGACGGAGGGTGTGGTTCGGACGGGGAGAGAGTGTACAGAAGGGAAGGGATAGAGTGGGTGAGGAAGGAGGTCGACTGATAAGGGGGGAGCGTGGGTTGGAAGCTGAGGCGTTGGGTGGTGGAAGCGGGAGGGATGTGGAACAGGGCATTGAGGGGAGAATGGAAAGGGGACAGTGAATGAGGAATGGTGGAACGAGGGATATGGTGAAAGGAGGGAGATGGGAACTGGAGGCTTGAATGTGAGATAGAGGAGTGACAGTAGTGTAGTGTCTCGCACGACACTTTTACAGTGCCAGCGATCAACGATCGGAGTTCAATTCCCGCCACTGTCCGTAGGGAGTTTGTACGTTCTCCCCGTAACTGTGTGAGTTTCCTCCGGGTACTCCAGTTTCCTCCCACATTCCAGAACATGCGGGTTGTGGTTAGTTGTCGGCATGCTATGTTGACACCGGAAGCACGGTGACACTTGCCGGCGGCCTTGCCCCCTGTACATACTCGGACTGTGTTGGTCGTTGGCGCAAGTGACCCATTTCTCCGTATGTTTCCATGATTTGATGTACGCTTGACAAATAAAACCGTTCTTGAAAAGGGGACAGTCAGCATAAATGAGAAGGAAAACGATGAGGGGAAGATGAAGGGGAAGTGGAGGTGTTGGGGAGAGTGACGTGGGGAAGAAAGGGGAAGGAGAAAGCATGAGGCAGAGCGAGAATGAGGGAAGGAGATACGGGTGCGGAAGATGGAGGGAAGGATAAATAGGGGTGAATGTGAGAATGGGAGAGGGAGGGACAGGGAAGGAGATCAGGAGGGGAAGCAGAAGCTGAGTTATGAAAGGGAAGTGATGTTTGATAAATCATTACTGTGAAGTTGTAATTAACATAATATAAAAGGACAGTCCACGTTAATCAACATTTTGGGCCCAACACATTGATGGAATTACAGAAATGGTTCACCAGTAGCTGTACTTCATTAGGAATTTGAGAAGATTTGCCCACAATCTTTAAAGTTCAAAGTTTAAAGTAAATTTATTGTCAAAGTACATATATGTCACCATATACAACACTGAGATTCATTTTGTTGTGGGTATACTGAATAAATCTATAGAGTAAAAACAATAGCAGAAGCAATGAAAGACTGCCCAACTAGGACGTTCAAGCAGAGTACAGAAAACAAAAAACAAACTGTGCAAACACAAAAAAGGAGAAGTAATAAATAAACAAATAAATAAGCAATAAATATCGAGAACAAGAGATGAAAAATCCTTGAATGTGAGTCCATTGGTTGTGGGAACATTTCAGTGATGGGGCAAGTGAAGTTGAGTGAAGTTATCCCCTTTGGTCCAAGAGCCTGATGGTTGAAGGGTGATAACTGTTCCTGGTGGTGTGAGTCCTGAGGCCCCTGTACCACCTTTCTGATGGCAGCAGCAAGAAACGAGCATGTCCTGGGTGGTGGGATCCCTGATGATGGATGTTGCTTTCCTGCAACAGTGTTTCGTGGAGGTATGCTCAATGGTTGTAAGGGCTTGAATGGAGCCTCCAATGCACAGGATCATAAGAAGCTGCGGAGGGTTTTAGACCCTGTCAGTTCCATTATGAGCACGAACCTCATCAGCATTGATGACACCTTCAGGAGATGATGTCTCAGGAAGTGCTATCCGTCACTAAGGACGCTTGCCATCTGGGATATGTCCTCTTTTCATTACTACCATCAGGAAGGAGGTAAAGCAGCCTGAAGACCCACACTCATCATTTTAGGAACAGCTTTTTCCCCCCCCGCCATTAGATTTTCTAATGGTCCACGAGCCCATGTGCACTACCTCATTAATTGTTTCTTTTCACTATTTATTTATTTTGTAATTTATATTATTTCTATGTCTTTTTTTACTGTTGTTGCATAACGGTAGATTCAATGTTATATATCAGTGATAATAAATCTGATTTTGATTCAATCTTGTTGATGTGATACCTCTGGACTTTCAATACACCTTCAAAGTTATAGAAGAGGTGCCAAACAAAATAGAGTGTATGATGTTGGAGTGTGGCACTGATGAGGTTCGAGGATTAGATACAGAGAGAAATTGGAGAGTAACAATGATGGAGTGGAATGTATGGACAGTGGAAACTCTGCAGGGATTGGCGCTGAGGCCTTAGCTCCATGGTACATCTGTAGAAATTTGAGAGAGTCTTTGGTGACCTACTAAGTTTCCTCAAATATCTAATGAAATATAACTGCTGCTGTGCCTTGTTTGTAATTGCATTAATATGCTTGGCTCTAGATAAATCTTCAGACATGTTGACACCCAGGAAGTTGAAGTTTAGTCTTTCCATTACTGATCTCTTGATGAGGACTAGTGTGTGTTCCCTCAATTTCCCCTTCCTGAAATCCACAATCAATTTCTTGGTGTTACAGATGTTGAATGCAGGTTTGTTGTTGCAACACCACACCACCAGTTGATTTATCTCACTCCTGTATGCGTCTTCATCACCATCTGTAATTCTGCCAACAATAGTTGTGTCATCAGCAAATGTATAGATACCATTTGAGCTGTGCCTATCCACACAGTCGTGGGTGTAGAGAGAATAGAACAGTGGGCTAAGCACACATCCTTGAGGCGTGTCAGTATTAAGTATCAGCAAGGGGCGATGTTATGTCTGTACTGCTCTGAATGTGGTCTTCCAATATGGAAGTCAAGGAGCCGGTAGCAGAGGGAGATACAGAGGCCAGAGGCTTGCTGATTAGTACTCAGGTATTGAGGATATGATGGTGTTGAAAGTTGAACAGTAATCAGTAACCAGCAGCCAGACGTAGGTATCACTATTTCCCAGGTGATCCCAGGCTGAGGGGCGAGCCTGTTGTGGTGATATACAAGTTGCAGCAGGTTCAGGTCCCTGCTTAGGCAAGAGTCAGTATTGGCCATGACTACTCTCACAAAGCACCTCACCACATGTGTGCAACTGGGCAACAATCAATGAGGCAGCTCATCCTGTTCTTGGCCATTAGTATCATTGCTATCCTTTTGTAGCAGGTGTGAACCTCTGACTGCAAGCAGTGAGGGTTTCAATGCCTCATATCATCTTATACACTTCTATCAGTCACCGTTCATCTTCCTTTGCTCCAAAGAGCAAACTCCTACCTTGCTCACTTTTTCCTCATGAGACATGCTCAGCATCATGGTAAATCTCCTCAGCACCCTCTCTGAGGCTTCCACATGCTTTCTATGATAAGAAGACCAGAAGTGCACGCTGTACCCCAAGTGCTGAGTATATCCAGAATTCGATCGAATTTTAGTTTGGGAAACATGGAATTCAGAATTAGTGAGGTAATTGGCATTGAAGTAAAATACCTGGCATGATTTCAGTGAATGGCAGAGCAAGCCCAAAATGGGCTATTGTTCCTGTTACTAATGCGATGGAGAGGTGGAGAGGGAAGGGGAGTCGTGTGAAAAGGGAGGGGGATTAGAGAAATGGAAGGGAGACAGAGAGAGCATGATATACAGTAGGTGGAAAAGAAAAGGATGGGGAGGATGGATGAGAGAAAAATAGGGAAGGTTTGGGGTGTAGTGGGATGGAGCTCCTTAAGACATTAAGACATAGGAGCAGAATTAGGCCATTCAGCCCATTGAGTCAGCCCTGTTATTTGATAATGGCTGATTTATTTTCCCTCACAACCCAACTCTCCTGCCTTCTCCTTGTATCCTTTGACGCCCTTACTAATCAAGAACCTATCAATTTTCACTTTAAGTTTAACCAATGTCTTGACTTCCACAGCCATCTGTGGCAATGAATTCCAAAGATTCACCACCATCTGGTTAAAGAAATTCTTCCTCATCTCGGTTCCAAAAGGATGCCCCTCTATTTTGAGCTCATGCCCTCTGGTCCTAGACTTTTCCACTGTTGGAAACAACTTCCCCTCATCCACTCTATCTTGGCCTTTCAATATTCAGTAGGCCCCTTCTAAACTGCAGTGAGTACAACCCCGAAGTCATCAAATGCTCGTCATATGTTAATCTTTTCTTTCCCTGAATCATTAGTGTAAATTTCTTCTGGATTCTCTCCAATGTCAGCACATCCTTTTTTAGATATGGGCTGAAAACGGTTCACAATACTCCAAATATGGTCTGACCAATGCCTTACAAAGTCTTGGCATCACATTCTTGCTTTTATATTCTAGTCCTCTTGAAATGAATGCTAATATTGTGTTTACCTGAGAAGGAGATATGAAGGGGACAATAGGGGAGATAGATAGGAGAGGGAAGGGAAGAAAGATAGATGATGGAAGGGAGTTGGGGAAGGTGAGATTTCAAGAGGAGGGATAAGTGATAGGTTGTGGAAGGTGAATTGGGGAGAGTCGAAGAGGAAGGGTAAGGTAAGCAAGACAAATCAGGGGAAGGGAGTGGAAGGAAGGGGTGGATGGGGAGAGGGGTGGAAGGGTAAAGGGTGGGGGTGGATGAGGAGTGAATGTGGAGGGGTAAAAGAGCGGAGGTGAGATTGGAAGTGAGGTGAGATACAAAGATGGAATGGGCAAGCTGGGTAGCAGTGAGGCAAGATGGTGAGGGTGAGATTGGAGGGGAAGAAATGGGAGTGATGGGTTAGATGGGAAGGGTGAGGAATGAGAGATGAAGTGTAGGAGGGACAATGTGGGAAATGAGGAATGGGGAAGATGGAAGGGACTTGATCTTCTGGAAATGTGGAATGGAAGTAGAAAATTCTGAAAACACTCAACAGGTCAGGGAGCGTACTGTATGCATGGAAAGAGAAACAGCTCATGTTTCAGGTCAAAGATCCTTCATCTTTGGAGGGACATTGGGAAATAAGAGGTTGAGGGAAGGGAGGGTTTTAAAGTGAGAGGAGATGGAGGAGGGAAATGGGACAGTGGGAAGACAGAAGGCTTGCAGTTTAGGGAAGCAGAGTGGACAGGAGGTTTGTGGATGGAGAGGTAGTTGTTGGGGAGAAGGCTTGAGAGTAGCAGTGATCACTCCTTAAAATTTCACAGTGATGAGCTGTCTCACTGTTGATTCCTGATTCCCAGTGTGGAGTTTGCACATTCTCTCCTTGACCATACGAATTTCCTCCTGGTGGCCTAGTTTCTCCCCACTTCCTAATGATGTGTTGGAGACAGACTGGTGACTTACTGAGCTGTATAAGATCATGAAGGGTACAGATAGGGTGAACATACATAGTGTTTTCTCCCCTGGGAGGGTGGGGGAACTAAAGACTAGAGGCCATAGGGTTAAAGTGAGAGATGAAAAATCTAAAAGGGGTTTAAGTGGCAATTTCTTCATATAGAGTATGTTGGGTATATGGAATGAGTTGCCAGTGGAAGTGTCTGAGGCAATATAATAACAACATTTAGAAGGTTTTGGAGCCATACACACAAAATGCTGCAGATGCTGGAAATCCAGAGCAACATACACAAAAGGTGTTTGGATAAGTACCAGATAAGTACTGTTGGGATCACCCATTGTATCTGATGCTCCCATTGCACCATCCTCTACATTGGTGACCTGACATAGTTTAGGGGATTGTTTTGTTGAGCACCTCCACCAAAAGCCTCCATCATTTTAACTCCTATCTCCATTCATATTCTGACACTTTGATCCATGGCCTCCTCTTTTGCTATGATGAGGCCACTTTCAGGATGGAGGATCAACACCTCATATTCTGTCAAGGTAGCTTCCAACTTGATAGCATGAACACTGATGAACACTGATTTCTCCTGATATTTTCTTTCCCACCCCTTTCCCTCTTTCTCTATTCTCCATTCTCGCCTCTTACCTCTTTTCCTATCTCCCCCAGTGCCCTTCATTCTTCCCTTTCTCCCATGGTCCACTCCCCTCTTCTATCAGATTCCTTCCTCTCCAGACCTTTACCTTTCCCACCCACCTGGCTTGACCTATCATCTTCTAGCTAGTCCTCCTTCCCCTGCCAGCTCCTTTTTATTCTGACATCTTCCCCCTTCCTTTCCAGTCCTGAAGAAGGATCTCAGCCTTTTCCTCAGCCTGACCTGCTGAGTTCATCCAGCATTTTGTGCGAGTTGCGCTAGACTTCGAGCATTGGCAGAATCCTTTGTGTTTATGATTTGGATAAGTACACCGATAAGAGGGGAGTTAGAGAGCTATGGGCCAAATACAAGCAAATGGCACTGACCTGGTGGGCATCATGGTTGGCATGGATGAGATGGACCAAAGGGATTTGTTGTTGTTATTCCTCTCCTCACCTTGTAGCATGTTGGGCAGCAACCTTGCAGTTTCTTTAGCATTCGGTCTGTGTTATGAGGCCGAGTTCCTAGCATGACACTCAGCCCAGCATGGATGGAAAGTGTGCAAGGAGCCAGCTGGATTCGGACTCAGGACCACTCACATCAAAGTCCGGAGCTGAGGCCCCTGCACCACCTGTTCATATCTTCCTCAATGGAAATTGGTGGGTAAATTGGCCACAATGAATTGCCAGTGGCAGAATTGGTGAAAACAAAATTGATGCAGTTGTTATAGCAGATGAATGGGGGAATCTTTGAGAGCTAGCATAGACTTGATGGCCCAAGCAGCCTCCTTTCCTGTCATTGGGCAATGTGAGTATAAGAGGTGTTGGTAAGAGAGAGGAATCAGATTTAATGTAAACAGAAAATACTCTGCAGATGCTGGGGTCAAAGCAATACTCACAACACGCTAGAGGTACTCAGCAGGTTGGGCAGCATCCGTGGAAACGAACAGTCAACGTTTCGGGCTGAGACCCTTTGTCAGGACTGACGAGGGAGGGGGCAGAGGCCCTATAAAGAAGGTGGGTGGAGGGTGGGAAGGAGAAGGCTGGTAGGTGCCAGGTGAAAAACCAGTAAGGGGGAAGATAAAGGGGCAGCGAGGGGAAGGGCAGGAAAGGTGAAGAAGGAATAAGGGAAAGCCCGATGGATAGTAGAAGGAGGTGGAACCATGAGGGAGGTGATAGGCAGCTAGAGGAGGGGGCAGAGTGAAACTGGGATGGGGGAAGAGAGAGGGAGTAAACTCCCAGATTTAATATCACTGGCATATGTAGTGAAGTTTGTTGTTTTGCAGAAGCACGACTGTGCAATAAGTAATAATTTATTATTTATTATAGGAGCGGCATGATAGGGTAGTGGTTAGCACAACACTTTACAGTTCCATCGAACTGGGTTCAATTCCCGCCGCTGGCTGTAAGGAGTTTGTACGTTCTCCCCGTTACCGCGTGTGTTTCCTCCGGTTCCACAGTCCAAAGGCGTACCGGTTGGAAGGTCTTTGTAAAGTGGCCCGTGACTAGGCTAGGATTAAATCGCGGGTTTCTCGGCAGCGGGGCTCGAAGGGCCGGAAGGGTCTATTCTGTGCCGTATGCCAATACATAATAAAACCATTAATTACAATATAAAAGAACAATATACAAGAGCAAAAAAAAAACCCCAAGAAAAATAGTGGGGTACAACGAAGAACTTGGGAGGAGGGACAATTGATAGGAGATGGGGGATAGTGAAGGGAGAGGGAATGGAATTGGTGGAGGAGATGGGTGTGGGGTGGGAAGAGGCTCAGAGAGTTGTTTGGGAGGGAGAGCGGCAGGTATTTCAGGCGGGTCTCCCAAGTCCGACTGGTCCCCCCTTTCCCCAGCGTGGCTGGGGTACAACTGTGCGCCTCCACGACTCGAAGCGCGGGCGCTGAAGCGAAGATGCCTGCTCCCTCATTTACATGACACATCTTAACCGCAACACAGAGATTCCCAGAGAATTGACTCGTTCCTCAGCTTG
This sequence comes from Mobula hypostoma, assembly GCF_963921235.1. NCBI lineage: Eukaryota > Metazoa > Chordata > Chondrichthyes > Myliobatiformes > Myliobatidae > Mobula > Mobula hypostoma. The sequence continues at coordinate 97,145,672 of NC_086108.1, forward strand.
CAGGAGCCCACGTAGGGCGCTTTAATTGCCACATTTTCAACCGAACCTCGGCGATACAATGGGATGTCTTAGTCATTACCTTAATGAGCTAACACCTCTTCTTCAGCACACTCATTATCACGCCTCATGTTCCACTTTAAAAGACAGCGACTTCTGTAAAATAAATGGGAAGCTCGAAAGTTTAATATGAAAAGAGAGACCTGGGTTCTACACTACAAAATGCGGAGAGTGCATTACATTTACAGAAAATAGGCAAGTTAGTGAGCGAAGGTAGGATGTACCGCCAGACGATCAGAAGCCGCGCGACGGAGAGGAAACACTCGCTGTTAAAACCTTGCATTACTTGACCCACAGTGCTGCCTGCCTGTCAGGGTGATGAATTTTGGGTGCTGGGTTCTGAACGGCTTTAGCTGTACTGTTGATGGGCTTTGAAAGGGATTGCAACAGGGGCAGTCCTCATTTAAAGCGAGAATTGAGGTTTTTATGTCAAAAGAGAAAGAGGCGACTGGCTATTTATTCCGTCCCCTGGAAGCGGTGCGCCAGCTAGCCGGTCAACGCAGTTGTTGGCTCCGATCTGTGCAGTCACTTCAGCCTCAAATTTAGAGCTAAATTCGATTATTTTCGACCTCGGCAATCCATTCTCAAACAGTTAAACACAAAGAATCATGCAATTTAACCGGCTTTTATGCCGTTGTATAAGTACTTCGACCTATTTCAATAGTGAAGCACCCGTTATTGTAACTTTGACATGTTTGCAAATATCCATCGACTTATGGATCCTGTTGCAATTGTATTAAGCTTGGATGTTCAATATGAAACTGAATTCTGAGTCATTAAAACAAACGACACTCGCTTTCTCTCCTCTTAGATAATGAAGTGTACTATAATGATTTCATTTGACCATTTCAAATGACATGAATCAACGTATTGACCAGGGGTTTTAACCATTCACTGAACGCCAGAAATCTTAATTTCACCCCACGGTGTTTGAAAGGCAAAATGAACAAAAATCGAATTGATTTTGAATAACTATACCACATGCTATATTAACAAACACTTGCCAGTGAATGACAAATTTACATACACATGATGTCAGCCGGCAATATTTTGCAGCCTTAATTGGTTTGGCTTGCGGCGTTCTGTGTCAAAATGGAGCGTGCTGCCTCCCTCGAGTTTCTCTGCAACAGTTTTATTCCACCCCGTGTCTGCATCCTCTTTAATGTAGTGTCCATCCAGGAAGTTAGTTAATTATTGATGTCAACATTGAAGCAATAACACTAAACAAATAAACGAAAGCGAGTGAGATATTTACATGGGGACCGGCTGTATAAATAATACAATTAGTGTTAATATTGCAATAACCTGTTTATTGAAGATTCAAGATTGTTTAATGTCATTTCCAGTACGCAAGTGTAAAGGAGAACGGAATAATTGTTACTCGGGATCCGATGCAGCACAAAACAAACACAATCAGATAAGGAACACAATGATAAACAACACAGTAAATATAAATATGTAAAATAGCGTATATACATACGATATCTGACAGGAAACGATAAAGTAGTGGTGGTGTGGATTATTAGATAGAGGCGTTGATCAGCTTTACTGCTTGGGGATAGTGACTATGTAGCCTCCTCCCTGACGGAAGTGGGGCAAACTCTACATGAGCAAGATGGGTGAGATCTTTCACGATGTGACTGGCCCTTTTCTGTATGTCCCTCACTGATGTAGGCTGGGCTGGTGCCCAGCAGGCCAAGCAGCATCTATGGAGATTTTGATACAGGGTCTTGACCTGAATGATCGACTATTCCTTTGCCCCCACAGATGATTCTTGAACCTCTGAGTTCTTCCAGAAGAGTTCTTTTGCACTGGATTCCAGCATCTGCTGTCCCTTATATTTCCAAGTTTAAATAAAAACTCTTAATAGATTTGTAGAAGTGTGAAGAAACCAATTGGGCATACTGGCTGCTTTTAACTTGAATGGTTAATGGTCATGGAAGTATCTAATTAGCATTTAGATTATTCATTATTAATTACTTTTGCTTTGCTCCTTGGGAGTGGGAGAATGGAGTAAAATGAATCTACAATAACAAGGGGTGGTCAGTTGTGGAGTAATTACTTCATTTATTTCGAGATAGTGCATGGTTAACAATCTTTTTGGCCCAATGAGCCAGTGTTGTCCAATTACACCCCTGTGACCAATTAACCTATTAACTTGTACATCTTTGGAATGTGGGAGGAAACACATGCGGTCACAGGGAGAACGTACAAACTCCTTACACAGAGAGCGGCGGGAATTGAACTGGGTCACTGGCATTGTAGAGCACTATGCTAACTGCTAAGGTACTATAGTTTGAAAACTATATTTCAATTGTTCCCATTAAATCACAGAGTGCAATTTTATTTTACAACAGAGCTTTACCTTTGCACCTGAATCAGCAGGGTATCTGATGACTACTCCACCACTTTAGGGATCTGATTCACAGCTCTGGAAAGTAAGGGGGGGATGGGGTTAAATTTAAACTCCCAAAAAATTACTAAAATTGCATTAGGGTTCTTGGGCAACTTCAGTAATAGTTCATTACAAGTTGGTAACCAACATGGGGTTTTGCTTGTGTTGGTAGCAGGGATGGGGGAGGAACACTGATGCTGTACTCTTGGGCTGATAATTAAGTTCGGTTTCTTGTCATCAGGTGGATGTGTATGTGCTGATAATGACGACGAGTGTCTCATTCTCCAGTATTTGGAAATATTTAATTGTTAAATAGAAGTACAAAGGGAAGTGCATCAAATGCTAGGCTTGAAAGACTAAGCAGCAAAACCTGCCCTTATACATTGTCAATGGCCGCGCTGAAATCTCTCTGAATCTACTTCAAGCAAATGATTATTCTTTACAGCAGGTCATTACATTAGTAGTTGCAGGACGTGAGTGACAGCAGCACTTTGGAAGGTAGGCCAACAAGTTTTAATTCATTGGTGGCACATAGATAGCACTGCTAAGGCCAGAAAGCATTGCTAGTGGATGATAGCCTTTGGGACTCTTTTACAATCCTATTCTGAGCTACAGTGAACTGTGTGGGGACAGCACCCCAACAATGCTTACTGAAGATGACTTCCTACATCTAGTTCCAAACTAGGATGGTGTATTACCTAAAGCAGTAGTCTACTGTAGATGGAGATGAGAGGTTTGTGAGATGCTGTTGAAGAAACCTCAGCCATTTGCCACATCTAATCCTTTGCTTATTTATATTTTTTGTGTTTTTATTATTGTGCTCTTGATATTATTGTGTTCTTCTGTGTTGCATCAGATCTGGAGTTACAATTGCTACATTCTCCTTTACACTAGTGTACATGGCATTGAACAATCTTAAGCTTCACCTCCAGCAGCTTGGTGGCACTGCAGATGCTGGTTGCAAGAAGCGCTGTTGAAGTGGTTCCTGATCAGACCAAAAACTGGAAAAGAGTTTCACACTGTAGACATTGCAAGGTACTTTCAGGGAAGTTTTCTTTATATCAAATGATGAATGTTGAGCTTTGTTACTCTCAGTAATTCCTTAAAAAATGTTTTCAGTGCCTTTTGCATACATTGTGATTCCATCACAGAAAATAGTGCATCATCAATGGTTTGAGGCCAGTTGTAATTGAACCATTTCTGGCGAAAGCCTAGTACTTAGTATTGACCCCACCAATATTAGACCTCTTTAAAAAAACAATTATAAGACCATATGATATACAGTACTCTGCAAAAGCCTTAGGTATAGATATATAGCAAGGGCACCTAAGACTTTTGCACAGTACTGTATATTGGTTAAAATAGGAAGGTGGTTGGGAAACAGAAATAAGTGTACTTAGCTTCGAATTCACTCATCAGTGGTCTTGCATTATTTGGTAACTGGAAAGACATCATATACAGTACTGTGCAAAAATCTTAGGCATCCTCGCTATATATGTATGTGCCTAAGACTTTTGCACAGTACTGTAGGAGCAGAATTATACCAGATACCCAAATGAATCTGCTTCACCATTCAGTCAGGCTAATTTTATTTTTTTTAGACCTCATTCTCCTATTTCCTCCCTGAAACCCTTAAACTCCCTTTCCAGTCAAGAACCTATCAATCTCTACCTTACGTACATCTAATGATTTGGCTTCCACAGCTATTCTCTGGCTGAAGAAATTTTTCCTCGTCTCACTTTTAAAGTGATGTCCTTTTAATTTTGAGGCTGTGCCCTCGAATCTTAGGCTCTCCTACTAATGTAAACATCTTCTCCACACCCACTCTACCAGGCCTTTTAGTATCTGGTAGGTTTCAGTGGGACTCCTCCCCTTTCTAAATTCCATCAAGTATAGGCTCAGGGACAAATGCTCCTCATAGGTTAATTGTTGTCTACTATATTTGTATAGTATACTATACCATACTACGCTGATTCTTTCAAAGGCAGAAGAGGTGGGGTATGCTTTATGATCAACTGCTTGTGTACGAACGTGGTGATGCTGTCCCAGTACTGCTCACCCCATGTGGGACATCGCACAATCAAGTGGTATCCATTTTGTCCGCCGAGGGAGTTTTCAGCCATCATCTTGGTAGCGGTGTCCATCCCACCTCAAGCTCTAGATGAACTGAACAACATAATAAGCAGGCATGAAAGAGTGCATCCTGATGCCTTGCTCATCTTTCTGGGGGGTTATTAACCAGGCCAGCTTGAAATAATTATTACCAACATATCACTTACGGAACCGGAGGAGCTAACACATGGACCATTGTTATTCTACTATCAAGAATGCATACCCACATTTTGGAAAATCTAATCACCCGGCTGTACTTCCACTTCCTGAGTATAGGCAGAAACTGAAGACAATAGCACCAGTAATGAGAATCAAGAAGGCATGGACAAAGGAGGCACTGGAGTGCTTACTGGACTACTCTGAGTCGGTGGACTGGACTGTATTCAGGGATTCATCTTCGAGTCTGAATGAGAATGCCATTGCTGTTACTGACGTCATTAAAACCTGTGTGGATGAGTGTTTGCCTTCGAGGACATACCGTACATACACAAGCCATGGATAAACCAGGTAATTCTGATGAAGTCTAGATCTGTGTCATTCAAATCTGGTGATTCAGGGCTACAAAAGAAGGCCAGGTACAACTTACAGAGGGCTCACTCAAGAGCAAGAGGCTAGAGGCGGAATTGGATGCACAAAAGCTCCAGCAGGGTTTGCAGGCCATTACTTCCAGCAATGAGAAACCTAACATCGTGAATGGCAGTGACGTTTTTCTCCCAGATGAGCAAAACGCCTTTTATGCTCGCTTTGAAAGGGAGAATAATACTACAGCTGTGGGGATCTCTGCACCACCTAATGACACTGTGATCTCTGTCTTGGAGGCCAACATCTTTCTAGAGGGTGAACCTTTGCAAGGTGACAGGCCTAATGTGGTATCAGGTAGGGCTCTGAAAATCCGTGCCAGCTACTGGTGGGTGTGTTCAAAGACATTTTCAGTCTCGCATTATGACAGTAGGAAGTTCCCACCTGCTTCAAAAGGGCAACAATCACATCAGTGCCCTAGACGAGCAGGGTGAGCTGCCTTAATGACTATCATGCAGTAGCACACACATCTACCATGATGAAGTGCTTTCAGAAATTGGTCATGCCCAAATTCAACTCTTGCCTAAGCAAAGACTTGGACCTGCTGCAATTTGCCTATCACCACAATAGACCTACTGTGGATACAATCTCACCGGCTCTCCACTTGGCCTTGGGTCAGCTGGGCAATAGTGATACCTAGGTCAGCCTGCTGTTTATTGATTATAGCTTTGTGTTCAACACCATCATACCCTCAGTACTAATCAACAAACTTCAAATCCTGGTCCTCCGTACCTCCGCCTGAAACTGGATCCTTCACTTCCTCACCAGAAGACCACAGTCTGTGCAATCAGAATTAACTTCTCCACCTCGCCAATAATCAAGGATTACCTCAAGGGTGTGTGCTTAGCCCACTGCTTTACTCTCTCTATACCCATGACTGTGGGGCTAGGCACAGGTCGAATGCCAGCTATAAATTTACTGATGACACACCAATTGTTGGCAGAATTTCAGATGGAGATGAGAGGCATACAGGAGTGAGATATATCAGCTAGTTGAGTGTTGTCACAGCAACAACTTGGCACTAACACCAGTAAGACCAAAGAACTGATTATGGACTTTAGAAAGGGTGAGGTGAGGGGACACGCACCAGTCTTCATAGAAGAGTCAGCAGTGGAAAGAGAGAGCAATTTCAAGTTGCTGGGTGTCAACCTCTCCGAGGATCTATCCTGGACCCAACATATCGATGCAGTTACAAAGAAGGCACAACAGCGGTTATATTTCATTAGGATTTGGTACGCCACTAAAGACATTCACAAATTTCTACAGATTTACTGTGGAGAGCATTCTAACTGGTTGCATCACCATCTGGTACGGTGGGGGGAGGGTGGGGGTTGTTGTGCACTGCACAGGATCAAGATAAGCTGCAGAAAGTTGTAAACTCAGCCAGCTCCATTATGAACATGAGGGCTCCCCATCACCCAGGACATCTTCAAGGCGGGATCCATCATTAAGTTCCCCCATCACCCAGGACATGCCCTCTTCTCATTGCTACCATCAGGAGGAGGTACAGAAGCCCGAAGTCACACACTCAATGATTCAGGGACAACTTCTTCCCCTCTGCCATCTGATTTCTGAATGGACATTGAAGCCATGGACATTACCTCACTATCTTGCTACTTTATTTTTTGCACTACTTATCCTCTAAGTCTAGGTTTAACCTGTGTAACCTATTATAAGTCAACCCCTACTTCCTGGACTTAACTTTTCGGGGACTTCACTGGATTCTTTGCAGTGTAACCACATCCCTCCATAAATAAAGAGGCTAAAACTGAACAATACGACAAGCCTAGAATCATCAACTGTTGGAGTGAGACCTCCTTACCTTTATAATCCATTTCATTTGCTTGTTAATTGCTTGTTCTTGCTGTATGCAAACCTTTCTATGTAAGAAGATACCTAGATTTTTCCATGCAATTGCATTCTGTATTCTTTTTCCATTTAAGCATTATTCAGAGTTTGCATTCTTCCTATCGCTTCCCCATAAAATAAACCACATGCCAATTTTTTTTTTCACCGACTTACTACAGATCTTGACACATCCTACCCTCCTCATCTTATTCTGGCTTTTGCCCCCTTCCTTTCCATCCTGATGAAGACTCTTGCCCTGAACACCAGCTGTTTATTCCTCTCCATGGATGTTCCCTGACCTGCTGAGCTCCTCCACCATTTTCTGTGTTGTTTATGATTTGCTGCCCTCAGCAAAACTTTTTTGCTACCTGCCTTTGTAGGATCAGTAAATCTGGCTATGGTAGACATCACCCTTTCGTCTAAGTCATTTAGACTATAAGACCATAAGACATGGGAGCTGAATTAGGCCATTTGGCCCATCGAGTCTGCTCCTCCATTCAATCATGGCTGATCCCTTTTTCCTCTCCTTAGGCCCACTCCCCGGTCTTCTCCTCATAACTTTTGATGCCATGGCCAATCAAAAGCCTATCAGTCTCCACCATAAATACGCCAACCACCTGACCTCCACAGCTGTCTGTGGTAATGCATTCCACAAATTCACTACCCTCTGAAATTCCTTGGCATCTCTGTTTTAAATGGATAATCCTCTATCCTAAGGCTGTGCCCTCTTTTCCTAGGCTCCTCCACCAAGGAAAACATCCTTTCCACATCTACTCTGTCTAGGCCTTTCAACATTCAAAATGTTTCAATGAGATCCCCCCCACCCCCCATCCTTCAAAATTCCAACGAGTACTGGCCCAGAGCCATTAAATATTCCTCATATGATAAGCTTTTCATTCCTGGAATCATCCTTGTGAACCTCTTCTGAACCCTTTATATAGACTGTGAATAGTTGCGGCCACTACATTGATCATTGTGGCACTTCACCTATGACATTTTGCTAACCTGAAGATGTCATATTTATCCCCTGTAATGATAAAAACAATTAGAAATCTCTGGAAATGCTCCACAGGCTAGGTTGCATATGTGAAAAAAAGAAATAAGAGGCCCTTTGACAGGTCTCCAATGTAAAATATTAACTGTTTCTCTTCCCACAGGTGCAGCCTGACTTGCTGGGTATTTCCAGCCTTTTCTATTTTTATCTTGGCTTTTCAGCAGTTCTTGATATTTACATTTACCCTTGTGTTTTCAATAAGAAAGTCTCTCTTTGCCAATGTCTTTCCTCGCAATAAAAGGGGATCTTACCCTTTACAGTACTGTGCAAAAGTCTTAGGCACATATATATATATATCTAAGGCGCTTAAGAATTTTGCACAGTATTGTATATTTCTTCTTTCCAGTTACCAAATAACACTTAATACTACTGAGCTAAGTACTCTTATTTATGTTTCCCAACCACATTCCTGTTTTAACCAATATACAGTACTGTGCAAAAGTCTTAGGCACCCTAGCTATATATATGTGCCCCTGACTTCTGCACAGTACTGTACATGTAATCCGTTCCAAATCTAATCATTCACTGAGCTGCCCACACCAGTCCTCATTAAGGGGTCCGAGGTGGAGAGGGTCAGTCAATTTAAATTCCTATCTGAGGATCTTTCCTAGGGCCAACATGTAAGCACCATCACAAAGACAGGACAACAATGCCTCCACTTTCTTAGAAGTTTGTGTAGATGCGACATGTCACCAAAAACTTTGACAAACTTCCATAGGTGTGCAGTGGAGAGTATCCTAACTGATTGCTTGATAGCCTGGTATGGAAACACAAATGCCCAGGAATGGAAAGGTCTCCGGAGAGTGATGGATAGAACCCAGTCCATCACAGGCAAGGTCCTCCCCACCATTGAGCACATTTACAAGGATCGCTGCCACAGAAAAACATCATCCATCATCAAGAGCCTCTACCATCTGGGCCAGGGGTTCCCAACCTGGGGTATGTGGACCCCTTGGTTAATGGTTGGGATCCATACGATAAAAAATGTTGGGATCCCCTGATCTAGGCCATACTCTCTTCTCTCTAACACCATCATGAAACGCCTGGAAGAACAAGAGCCTTAGTTACTACACCACCAGGTTCAGGAACAGTTACTACCTTTCAACCATCAGGGTCCTGAACCAACATGAGTAACTTCACTCACCACAACTCTGAACTGCTTCCACGTTCAAGGACTGTACAACACATGCTATCAGTATTATTTGTCTTTTATTTGCCCAACTTATCTTATTTTGTACATTGGTTGTTTGTCAGTCTTTGTTTATGTATAGTTTTCATGAATTCTATTGTATTTCTTTATTTTCCTGTAAATGCCTGCAAGAAAATAAGTCTTAAGGTAGTATATATGACAAGTTGCTTTCTCATTGCCTGTTACGCCTGCTGGCACTTGGGGCAGCAATGAAGGTCCTCCATCTCTGTCTGTCCACAGTCCAAAAACAAATTTTGGTCTTGTTCAGGGCTTCCTTCATCATGCCAGTAGCTTTCTTGTGGTTTTCATTACTGTCAGCCATACGAGTCCCAGAGGGAGACTGAGGAATACTGTTGCACACAGGTGTAGAAGGATTCTTCATTGCTTTTTTTGTAACGGTTTTGTTTGACCAGTCAGGGTTGTTCACCCTGAGCTGAATCCCCAAACCTGGAAGACCGGTGGACCACTTTTAGTCTGGTTTATATCCTTTGGCCTGTTTGGCATGGGTGACCCTATCAAGGCACAAGGCCCCGACTCCAGTCAGCATAGCTCTCTGGGTCATTGAGGCAGACAATCTCCTAAACCATGGCAAGGTTGTGCTCATCTTGGAGGTGTGACATATACGTACTTCGATAATAAATCTACCTTGTCTTTGAGTTACTTTGACTTTGAAATGACAAGTGAAGATCTGAATACATCTACATTTTGTTCATCTTCCTTGACATATCTTCGAAGAATTCTTTTTGTCCAAACCTATTTGTTTTTCATAAAACCATCTTGAGTTGGCTTGAATGTACAGTACTGTGCAAAAGTCTTAGATTTATCTGTATAGCAAGGGTGCCTAAGACATTTGCACAGTCCTGTAGTAATTTTATGTATTGCACTATACTGCTGGCACAAAAAAAAACAAATTTCATCTCATATGTGAGTGATGATAAAGCTGATTCTGATATGGGTCACTATTGTGGACTGGGAGTGGGAAGGGGACAGGGAGAGGGGGATCATGGTTGAGAAAGGTGGAACAGGGAGGGGAGGAAGTGGGAAGCACCAGAGAGACATTCTTTAATGATCAATAGAACAATTAGACCATAAGAAATAGGAGCAGCATTAGGGCATTCAGCCCATCACACGCTCTGCCATTTCAATATGGCTGACCCCAGATCCAACTTGTTTGGAATCAAATAACCTTGCCTGATGTCTCAGGGCAGGGTGTGTCTGCACTTGCACCACACCTTGCCACTCATTCCCTGCCACCTGACCAACACCCTTCCTGTGACACTGCACCCTCGCCACTCCCAAAATCCTTTACTCCCACCAGATGTACAAACTCATTCTCTGGTCCACCACCAGCTGTGGTCTGTACATACCAGCTGTAGTGAAAAAGGCACAACAGCACCTCTTTCACCTCAGGCGGTTGAGGAAGTTTGGTATGGGCCTCCAAATCCTAAGAACTTTCTACAGGGGCACAATTGAGAGCATCCTGACTGGCTGCATCACTGCCTGGTATGGGAACTGTACCTCCCTTAATCGCAGGACTCTGCAGAGAGTGGTGCGGACAGCCCAGCGCATCTGTAGTTGTGAACTTCCCATGATTCAGGACATTTATAAAGACAGGTGTGTAAAAAAGGCCTGTAAGATCATTGGGGACCCGAGTCACCCCAACCACAATCTATTCCAGCTGCTACCATCTGGGAAACGGTACCGCAGCATAAAAGCCAGGACCAACAGGCTCCGGGACAGCTTCTTCCACCAGGCCATCAGACTGATTAACTCACGCTGATTTGAGTGTACTCTATGTTACATTGACTGTTCTATTTATTATAAATTACTATGATTGCACATTACACATTTAGACAGAGACGTAAGGTAAAGATTTTTACTCAAGTATGTGAAGGATGTAAAAAATAAAGTCAATTCAATTCAATTACATTGACAAATGCAGTAGTGTGCACCCTAGTTATACACAGTATATGTGCTTAGACTTTTGCATTGTACTGTATTATAATGATATAAGTAACTCACTATTAAAAGGATTCAAGGATTTTCTCAGTGTTAGGTTGAGGTGAGAGACTATACTGTCGATGCAGGAATCTGGAGCAACACACAAAATGCTGGAGGAAGTCATTAGGTCAGGTGGCAACTTTTGGAGAGTCAGCACTTTAGACTGAACCCCTTGATCAGTCCAGGTGATGGGTGTCGACCTAAAGATTAGTTTTATTTTTCACATATGTATTGAAACATCGAGTGAAACACATCATTTGTGTCATATCAAATCAGCGAGGATTGCGTTGGGCAGTCCGCAGCAAATGTCGCCGCACCTCTGGTCCCAACATAGCATGCTCACTACACACAGACTCTGACTGTACACCTTTGCAATGTGGGAGGAAATCCACACGGTCATGGGGAGAATATACAAATTCCTTACAGACCGTGGTGGGAATTGAACTCTGATATGTGATCGCTAGCTGCTGTGCCACTGTGCTGAAATATCAACTCTCCATTTCCCTCCACAGATGCTGCCTGACTTGCCGAGTTCCTTGTGTACTTGTGTGTTGCTTCAAATGTTAGGTTATCTGGCCAGTGTAACTAACTGTCTTGATGAAAGGTTGCGGCCTGAAATGCCAACTGTTTAATCTTCTCCCTAGATACTGCCTGACTTGCCGAGTTCCTGCAGCATTTTGTGTGTGTTGCTCTGGATTTCCAGCGTCTGAAGAATCTCTTGTGCTTATGGTTTACAGCTTTCTGTGTCCATCCTTTCCTTATCTAGGAACCTCCCCTGTCCTTTCAAGAATATAAAGAACTTCGTCAGATCATTGCAAAAGCATTTCCAATCATTTGCAGTTGCTATTTTAATAAAATATTTGGGGGGTGGGGTTGGTTGTGGGGCAACTGAACGGGATCAAAATAAGCTGCAGAGAGTTGTAAACTTAGTCAGCTCTATCATGGCACCAGCCTCCGTAGTATCCAGGACATCTTCAAGGAGCAATGCCTCAAAAAGGCGGCTTTTATTATGTATTGCATTGTACTGCTGCCACAAGGACAACCAATTTCATGACATATGCCGATGATATTAAACCTGATTCTGATTCTGATTCCTGGAATACAGATCATCGGGTTACTAATCCAGTCAGCCTTCCTTCCATTAGTCTGCCTGGATCCCGTTCCATTAGTGCTTGTTCCTTTTCCTTCCTTTTTTCTGCCGCTAGGTTCTCCCTTCTGTTTTCAGGATCTTTTTGTGCCTTCTGCTTTGACATTAACATAACTGTTCCAGGAGCACTCTATCATTAAGTCAGGTATGTGATGAGATGGGTAGTCTAATTGACTAGCCCACAAAGTCCTAAATATGCCACCAACGTCAGGTTGCAAGGTGAGTACAGTATGACTGCAAACTAAGATACAGTAACTCCCCGAGCTTGACGGCAATTTAACAGGCAGCTGAGTAATTTTTCACGGTGCAACTGTTGTATTCCCATTGTTTTTCTGCTCAAGCTGTCTCGAGAGTAATTCACTGATGAGGGTTTGTCAACATGATGCGGCATTTACGGAATCGGGATTGGGACCCAGGAGAATACTAAACTAACAACAGGAGTGAGGAATCAGGATTGGGACCAAGGAGGATGCTAAACTAACAACCGGAGTGAGGAATCAGGATTGGGACCAAGGAGGATGCTAATCTAACAACAGGAGTGAGGAATCAGGATTGGGACCAAGGAGGATGCTAATCTAACAACAGGAGTGAGGAATCAGGATTGGGACCAAGGAGGATGCTAAACTAACAACCGGAGTGAGGAATCAGGATTGGGACCAAGGAGGATGCTAATCTAACAACAGGAGTGAGGAATCAGAATTGGGACCAAGGAGGATGCTAAACTAACAACAGGAGTGAGGAATCAGGATTGGGACCAAGGAGGATGCTAAACTAACCACAGGAGTGAGGAATCAGGATTGAACTGAGTTGAATTGACTTTATTTCTTACATCCTTCACATACATGAGGAGTAAAAATCTTTATGCTATGTCTCCATCTGAATGTACAATGTGCAAATTATAGTAATTTGTAATAAATAGTATGTACAGTAAGATATACAACACAACAGTCAATATAGCTTAGAAATACAATTATGTCAGCGTGAGTTAATCAGTCTGATGACCTGGTGGAAGAAGTTGTCCCAGAGCCAATTGGTCCTGGCTTTAATGCTGTGGTACCATTTCCCAGATGGTAACAGTTGGAACAGTTTGTGGTTGGGCTGACTTGGGTCCCCATTAATCCTTCGGGCCCTTTTTACACACCTGTCTTTGTAAATGACCTGAGAATTGGGATGTTCACATCTACAGATGCGTTGGGCTGTCTGCACCACTCTCTGCAGAGTCCTGTGGTTGAAGGAAGTACAGTTTCCATACCAGGCAGTGATGCAGTCAGTCAGGATGCTCTCAATTGTCCCCCTGTAGAAAGTTCTTAGGATTTGGGGACATGCTGAACTTCTTCAACTGTCTGAGGTGAAAGAGGTTCTGTTGTGCTTTTTTCACCACACAGCCAGTATGTACAGACCAAGTGAGATCTTTGATGATGTGTATGCCAAGCTGTTCACCCTCTCAACCCCAGATCCATTGATGTCAATAGGGGTTAGCCTGTCTCTATTGTTACGTGACCACAGTTTCGTTTACTGTGGGTGTCACTTTAAAATGCCTGGATGAGGCAGGACTATGGTGTCAGTATTACAAGGTGCGACAGACCCCTGGGACTTTCAGAGAGAGAGGAGAGAGGGAGAGAGAGAGAGTGGAAGATTTGGACTGCAAGCTGCTGGCAGGAGCTTGCTGCAGCAATGAGTAGAGTCTGATACTTTCCCATGCCCAGAGAATTGGGTTGATCAACAGGTCCCAGTGCACATTGGATGTGTGACTGTCACTTCATATAATCCATACGTGGACTTTGTTGGAGTACCCTGTGGCGACCACCTTTGTTAACCCTTACATGGTTTCGGGTATGTTATGTGGTAACCACTTGTGCTAAGGAATATTCTGTGACTGTCACCTTGTGATATTTCTACGTGGATTTTGGGACGACTTGATGGATAAGATCTTTTGCGACTGTTACTTCATTTTCCCAGCATGGAACCTATAGAATTCTTCGTGATTGCCTCCTCTCTACATTTTAATGTGGATTTACAAGTTTCTGCTCTCACTTATTCCGTGGATTACTGGACCTTTCTAGTTTGCCATCTTAATACTTTAAGAACTGTTCCTAAGCTTGACAGTTTGGGAACCACATACACACATAACATTGTTAACTTCTGTTTATTTCATGTAATTTTTTATATTTTTGAGTAGACAATAATAAATATAGTGGTTTTAACATTAAAATCTGACTCTATTGGTGATCTATTGCTGCTGGTACGTAACACTATTCCTCCTGTAGTCCACAAGCAGTTCCTTTGTTCTTGCGACATTGAGGGAGAGGTTGTTTTCTTGACACCAGTGTGTCAGGGTGACGACTTCTTCTCTGTAGGCTGCCTCATTATTATTTGAGATAAGGCCAATCAATGTAGTATCTTCAGCAAATTTAATTAGCATATTGGAGCTGTGGGTGGTGACATAATCATGGGTATACAGGGAGTGAAGGAGGGGGCTTAGGACACAGCCCGGAGGGGCTCCTGTGTTGAGGGTCAGAGAGGCAGAGTTGAGGGAGCCCACTCTTACTACCTGTCGGATTGGGACCCAGGAGGATGCTAAACTAATAACAAGAGTGAGGAATCGGGATTGGGACCAAGGAGGACGGTAGATTAATAACAGGAGTGAGGCAGCATAAAATTGCCTCACATTATACGTTCATGCAAACAGATATACCTACCTTACTGAAGTCCCTGAAAGACCAATGGCTGACTACACATGTCTCTGATTTCAATTTGCTATACTGAGCAAATCCTTTAGATGGTATTGCGATGGTGGTGGCAGGGTGTGCTCAAGGGACCTATGGAGAGGAAGAAACAGTCGAAGTTTTGGGCCCAGACCCTTCACCAGGACTGGGAAGGAAGGGGGAAGAAGCCAGAATAATAAGGTGGGGAGAGGAGGAGGGCGACAAGTACAAGCTGGCAGGTGGTAGGTGAGGCCAGGTGAGGGGGAAAGTGGGGGTTGAAGTAAGAAGCTGGGAGGTGATAGGTGGAAGAAGCAAACTGCTGAAGAAGACAGTAAGACATAGGAGCAGAATTAGGCCACTCAGTCCATTGAGATTGCTCTGCCATTCTTTCATGGCTAATTTATTATCCCTCTCAAACCCATTCCTCTACCTTCTCCCCATAAACTTTGATGCCCTGACCAACTAAGAACCCCTAAACCTCCGCTTTAAATCTACTCAATGACTTGCCCTCTATAGCTGTCTGTGGCAATTAATTCCACAGATTCGCTACCGTCTGGCTAAAGAAATTCCTTCTCATCTCTGTTCTAATTGGACATCCCTCTATTCTGAGGCTGTGCCCTCTGGTCCTACTACAGGGAACATCTTCTCCACGTCCACTCTGTCTAGGCCTTTCAATATTTGATGGGTTTCTATGAGAATCCCCCCCACTATTTTTCTAAACTCCTTCGAGTACAGGCCCAACGCCATCAAATGGTCCTTATATGTTAGCCCATTCATTCCCAAAATCATTCTCGTGAACCTCCTCTGGGCCATCTCTAATGCCATTACATATTTTCTTAAATACGGGGCCCAAAACTGCACACAATACTGCAAGTGTGGTCTGACCAATGCCATACTGAAGAAATAACAAGCAGGATAGACAAAGGAGAATCAGTTGATGCTTTGTACTTGTATTATCAGAAGGCCTTTAACAAGGTGCCACACATGAGGCTGCTTAACAAGCTACGAGACCATGGCATTACAGGAAAGATTCTAGCAGGGGTAAAGTAGTGGCTGATTGAAAGGAGGCAAAGAGTGGAATAGATGGAGCCTTTTCTGGCTGGCTGCCAGTGACGAGTGGTGTTCCGTAGGGGTCTGTGTTGGAATCGATTCTTTTTATGCTACATGTCAATGATTTGGATGATGGAATTGATGGCTTTGTTGCAAAGTTTGCAGATGATGAAGATAGGTGAAGAGGGAGGTAGTTTTGAGGAAGTACAGAGGCTACAGAAGGGCTCAGACAGATTAGGAGAATGGGCATAGAAATGGTAGATGGAATACAGACTCAGGAAATGTACGGTCATGTACTTTGGTGGAAGAAATGAAACGGCTGACTATTTTCTAAACAGAGAAAATTCGGAAATCAGAGGAGTCCTTACGCAAGATTCCCTAAAGGTTAATTTGCAAGTTGAGTCTGTGGTGAGGAAGGCAAATGCGGTGTTAGCATTCATTTCAAGAGAACTACAAAATAAAAGTAAGGATGTAATGTTGAGAATTTATAAAGCACTGGTGAGGCCTCACTTGGAGTATTGTGAGCAGGTTTGGGTCCCTTATCTTCAAAAGGATGTGCTGAAACTGGAGAGGGTTCAAAGGAGATTCATGAAAATGATTCCAGGATTGAATGGCTTGCATATGAGGAGAATTTGATGGCTCTGGGTCTGTATTCACTAGAATTCAGAAGACTAAAGGGTGATCTTATTGAAACCTATTGAATGGTGAAAAGCCTTGATGTGGAGAGTCATAGTCATGGTCATACTTTATTGATCCCGGGGGAAATTGGTTTTCGTTAGTTGCATCATAAATAATAAATAGTAATATTACCATAATAGTTAAATAGTAATATGTAAATTATGCCAGTAAATTATGAAGTAAGTCCAGGACCAGCCTATTGGCTCAGGATGTCTGACCATCCAAGGGAGGAGTTGTAAAGTTTGATGGCCACAGGCAGGAATGACTTCCTATGACACTCTGTGTTGCATCTTGGTGGAATGAGTCTCTGGCTGAATGTACTCCTGTGCCCACCCAGTACATTATGTAGTGGATGGGAGACATTGTCCAAGATGGCATGCAACTTAGACAGCATCCTCTTTTCAGACACCACCGTCAGAGAGTCCAGTTCCATCCCCACAACATCACTGGCCTTACGAATGAGTTTGTTGATTCTGTTGGTGTCTGCTACCCTCAGCCTGCTGCCCCAGCACACAACAGCAAACATGATCGCACTGGCCACCACAGACCTCGTAGAACATCCTCAGCATCGTCTGGCAGTTGTTAAAGGACCTCAGTCTCCTCAGGAAATAGAGACGGCTCTGACCCTTCTTGTAGACAGCCTCAGTGTTCTTAGACCAGTCCAGTTTATTGTCAATTCGTATCCCCAGGTATTTGTAATCCTCCACCATGTCCACACTGACCCCTTGGATGGAAACAGGGGTCACCAGTACCTTAGCTCTCCTCAGGTCTACCACCAGCTCCTTAGTCTTTTTCACATTAAGCTGCAGATAATTCTGCTCACACCATGTGACAAAGTTTCCTACCGTAGCCCTGTACTCAGCCTATGCTGGGAAAGTCTCAGACAAGAGGACACAGCCTCAGAATAGAGGGTCATCCTTTTAGAATGGAGGTAAGGGGGAATTCCTTTAGCCATTGAGTGGTGAAACAGTGGAATTCTTTGCCACAGGCAGCTGTGGAGGCCAAGTCTTTATGTATATTAAGGCTGAGGTTGATAGATTCTTGATTGGTCATGGCACGAAGGGATATGGGGAGAAGGCCAGAGATTCTGACCGAGAGGAAAATTGGAACAGCCATGATGAAATGGCAGAGCAGACTCGATGGGCCAAATAGCCTAATTCTGCTCCTATATCATGTGGTCTTATGGTCTTATGCTTTTATAAAGCCTCAGCATTACATCCTTGCACTTATATTCTAGTCCTCTCCAAATGAATGCCATCATTGCATTTCCTTACAACTGACTCAACCTGCAAGTTAATTTATAGGGAATCCTGTATAAGGACTCCCAGGTCCCTTTGCCCCTCTGATTTTTGTATTTTTCCACATTTAGAAAATAGTCTGTGCATTTTTCCTTCAACCAAAGTGCATGACCATACATTCCCTAGACTATATTCCATCTGCCACTTCTTTGCTTGTTCTCCTAATCTGCTTCAGTCCTTCTGCAGACTTCCTTCTTCCTCCACACTACCTGACCCTCCACTTATCTTTGTATCATCAATAAATTTGGCCACAAAGCCATCAATTCCATCATCCAAATTGATGACATAATGTATAACGTGAAAAGAAGCAGTCCTAGTGCCTACCCCAGCGGAACACCACTAGTCACTGGCAGCCAACCAGAATAGGTCCCTTTTATTCTGACTCTTTGCCTCCCGCCAATCAGCTAATCTTTTACCCATGCTAGTATCCTTCCTGTAATACCATGGGCTCTTATCTTGCTAAGCAGCAACATGTCAAAGGCCTTCCGAAAATCCAAGTAAACATCTACTGACTCTCCTTTGTTTATCCTGCCTGTTATTTTCTCAAATAATTCCAACAGATTCGTCAGGCAAGATTTCCCTTTAAGGAGACTTTGCTGATTTGGCCTACTTTATCACGCATCTCCAAGTGCCCTGGAACCTCATCCTTAATAATGGACTCCAATATCTTCCCAAACACTGAAGTCCGGCTAACTGGCCTATAATTTCCCTTCCTTGCCTCTCTCCCATCTCAATTAGTGGAGTGATATTTGCAATTTTGCAGTCCTCTGCAACCATTCCAGAATCTCGTGATTTTTGAAAGAAAAAGGAATCTGATAGGAGAGGACAGTGGACATGGGGGAAAGGGAAGGAGGAGGGATACCAGAGGGAGGTGATGGGCAGGTGAAGAGAAGAGAAGGGGTGAGAGGAGAACCAGAATGGGGAACGGAAAACAAGAGAAGGGGGAGGGGGAGTAATTACTGAAAGTTAGAGGAATTGATACTCATGCCATTATGTTGGAGGCTACTTATCAGAGTATGAGATGTCACTGCTCCAAGCTGAGGGTGGCCTCACTGTGACTGTGGGGAATGCTATGGACTGACATGTCTGAAAGGGAAGTAGAATTAAAGGGGGTGGCGGACAAGTGAAGCGATTCAGGATGTCCCCTTGCTCACATTGTAGGTGAATGTTTCTGGAGTTGATAAGAGTGAGGAATCTGCTGTAGACTGCATTACTGCTTCAGTCATCTGCCTTACTCTGATGGAGTTTGTGTGATAAGGAATTGAGCAGGCTTGGCAGTCACTAAGGCCAGCCATTGCGTATTGGGCAGCGGGACGAGATAATAAGATGATATTTTCTCAGGAATTACTTGTTGACATCCATTAGCTGCATATCTCGGGTCCTTGTCAAAGCAGTGTAACGTTTGGAGGGCACACTACATTAAGCATCAGGATAAAATCTCCATACAGTCACTAACAGGAAGCACTGGTGTAACAGGCACTGACAGAGCAGCAAATACGACTGTACTAATAAACTCTGGGACTCTGAGTTGGATTGTGTTCAGAAGGAGTTCATTCATACTGACTGCCTAGCTCCAGAAGGTGACCAACTGAATCTATGGTTGAACCTTTGGCCCTCAACCATTCACGTTTGTCGCATCAGTTCTGTAGGAATCTAATTCATAGGTACCTATGAGTCTATTGGTTCAACAGATACCTTCTCCTACATCACAGGCAAAGCCCTCCCCACCATTGAGTACGTCTACATGGAGCACTGCCACAAAAAAGCTGCATCCATCACCAAGGACTCCCACCATCCACGCCAGGCCCTCCTCTTGCTACTACCATCAGGCAGGAGAAAAAGAAGTCTTAGGTCCCACACCATCAGGTTCAGGAACAGTTATTACCCTGCAACCATCAGGATCCCCAACTGGCATGGATAATTTCAATTACCACGACTCTGAACTGATTCTGCAACCTACAGACTGGCTTACTCTTTACAACACGTGCTCTCAACACATGTTGGCCGGCTGGTGGCGTAGTGGCATCAGCCCCGGACTTCGGAGCAAAGGCTCCCGAGTTCAAATCCAGCCGGCTCCCTTGCACGCTTTCCATCTGTGCTGGGTTGAGCATCGAGCTGGCAACTCCGCCTTGTAAAAATAAGAAAGCCTGCTTAAAAACCACCGTCATGACGGCGTCCCGATGACTCCACTCGGAATTAAGGGCTTTCTTCTTCTCAGTATTATTTTTGTTATCTGCAGTCCAAAATATAGTTATCATATGTATATTACTTTGATATAAAATTTTCTTTGAATTTTGACTTTTACATTAGCTGGTTTCCCTTTTATGTTCCACAGAAGGTGATGACCCCTGAACCTCAATCCTTTTTATCTTTTTAAGTATCTCCTTTTGTCCCTGGGCTGCGACCGTTGCTGCCATGATGGTCAGCAGTGAACACCAACTGCCCCATCCCCTTCCTGCCCCCACACCCCCCAAACCCCACAAGATGTCAAGATGCTGAAGGTGGATGATTGACTGGTGATGTCAGTGGGAGGTGGTTAGACTTCCTGCTGATGTTAAATGGCATTGCCTTGCAGCTCCTTCCTCACCTGTCGGCCCTACCCTGAAAATTGTCCATGTGCAGCTGCGTGCCGCACTGAAAGCTCCACCAGCGGAGAGATGAAAGAGGTTGGCTTTCTTTGTCACCACATCAAAACATAGAAACATATGGTGAAATGTGTCCTTTTGAGTCAAAGACCAATACAGTCACAGGATTGTGCTGGGGGCAGCCCGTAAGTGCTGGGACGCTTCAAGCGCCAACAAAACTCATTAACCTTGTTTTAGGAATGTGGAAGAAACCAGATTATCCGGAGGAAACACATGCATTCATGGGGAGAATGTACAAATTCTTTACAGATTACAGTAGGGATCCAACCTCGATTGGTGATTGCTGGTGCTGTAAAACAATTGTGCTAACCGTGATGGTACCAAGCCACCCAGATGAACACAGCATTGAACGCTCAGCAAATCCCCACTTCTGATCTCAGGATGGAAGGAGGACCATTGCTGGAGATGGTTGTACCCAGGACTCGGCACTGAGGGACTCGCTGCAATAATGTCAAATGCTGCGATGATTGGCTTCCAATTACCACAGTCATTAAAGCTAAAGCTACTACAGTGCGGAAGATAATTTTAAGGTGATTGGAGGAAAGTCATGGTCAAGGAAGGTTTTGTACACAGAGAATGGTAGGTGGTGGAAGACGCTGCCAGGGATGGTAGTAGAGTCAGATACTCTTAGATAGGCACATGGATGATAGAAAACTGAAGGGCTATGTGGGAGGGAAGGGTTAGATTAATCTTAGAGTAGGTTAAAAGGTCGGCACAGTATCACTGGCCGAAGGGCCTGTGCTGTGCTTTTCTACTTTCAATTTTTCTTTGTGTTGGGATTGATCTCAGTTGTAAAGATTTTTCTCCCCTCTCTTCTTGACTCCTTCAGAGCACACGTTTACTGAAACTCCTAGATGGTATACTTGATCAAATGTACCACTAAGTCAAGTGCAATCACTCTGCTTTGTAACACTGGAATTTGGAGCTCTCATCCGTGTGTGGATGAAGGCTGTGATAAGATCTGGAGCCTAACTATCCTGGTCAAACCCAAACTGAGAATCAGGAAGAATCAGCACTACTGTAAATGACTACGAGGCCTGGTTCCTCCCTAATTCCCGAGCTTTTTCCACTGTGGCTGGGCGAGACCTGAACTAGAGGACATAGGTTAAGGGTGAAAGGTGAAATGTTTAAAGGGAGCATGAGGGGGAATATATTCACTTAGAAGATGGTGAGAATGTAGAAGAAGCTGTCAGTGAATGGAGGTACAATGGAGGTGAATGGGAGGGGTATGGAGGCCTATGGACTGGATGCAGGTTGATGGGACTAGGCGGAATAATAGTTCAAAATGGACTAGATGGGCAGAAGGGCCTGGAGTGTTCTTTTACTCTGAGTCTTTAGCTCCATCTACAAGTTTGCAGATGACACCAGTGTAGTGAGCCAAATTTCAATAATGGAGTACAGGAAGGAGATAGAGAGCCTGGTGACACGGTGTCATGACAATAAACTTTTCCTCAGTCTCAGCAAAGCCAAAGAGCTGGTCATTGCCCTCAGGAAGGGGAGGTGTGGGGAGGGGGGGAACAATGCACTTGCTCCTATTTATATTAACGGTGCTGCGGTCAAGAGGGTTGAGAACTTCAAGTTCCCAGATGTGAACATCACCAAGAGCCTGTCATATTCCAACCACATAGATACTATGGACAAGAAAGCTCGCCAGCACCTCGACTTCCTCAAGAAGCTAAAGAAATCTGGCACACCCCATTGGGCACTTATCGTTTTTTATAAATGCACATAGAAGGCATCCTATTTAGATGCTTCATGGCTTAGTATAGCACCAGCACTGCCCGAGACTACAGAGAGTTGTGGACACAGTTCAGTCCAGCCTCCCCTCTACATTTCTTGCTGCCTTGGAAAAGCAGCCAATGTAACCAAAGATCCCGCCCACCACACACATTCTCCCTCACTCTCCATTCCCCCACACCCACCCAATCCACCCACTTCCCTAAAAGCATGTACCACCAGGCTTCAGGACAGCTTCTATTTGTTACGGGTCTTCTAAATATTCCCTTATACAACAAGATGAGCTCTTGATCTCACAACCTACCTTGTTACAACCTTACACCTTGTTATGGCCTTACACATATTGCCTGCCCGCACTATACTTGCTCGTTTACTACACCAGTGCACTGGTACGAAATGATCTATATTTGCAAATAAAGTTGTAAGACCATAAGACATGGGAGCAGAATTAGGCCACTTGGAATTTCAAGCCTGCTCCGCCATTCCATCCTGGCTGATTTATTATTTTTCTCAACCCATTCTCCCCGTAACCTTTGATGCCCTGACTAATCAAGAACCTACCAAACTTTGCTTTAAATATACCCAATGACTTGGTCTCCACAGCCACCTGTGGCAAACAATTCAATAGATCCAGTATCCTTTGTTCTAAATGGACATTCCTCTAGTCTGAATCTGTGCCCTCTGATCCTTGACTTCCCCACAATAGGAAACATCTCCTCCGCATCTACTCTTGGTCTTTCAATATTCGACAGGTTTCATTGAGAATCCCCTCATTCTTTTAAAAGAAGAATTTTCTCTTTCCATCTTACCCCAGTCCTGCTTTTTCACCTTTACCTCATTACCAGTGACAATGATAAATGAATTTACCAGTTTTAAATTGGAACCTATGTTACTGTTCTACATCTAAAACTTGACATACTGGAAAGTCATGAAAAAGGATCTAGTGCTTTCCCAGTGTATATGACGAGTAAACTGTTCTTGGGCTTTCAGCTGGGTACGGGTCAGTTAAAGTCAATACCTGTACCCAGCTGGAAGACTGAGAAGAGATTATTCAAGGTATGTGGTCATGACCACCTCCCCTCACTAAGCAAGTAAACAGGCATCATTTCAGAGGAGTGAACACCATCTAATACCAGATTAGTGATTTGAAATGGTACCTGAGAAATTTAACCAAGGCATAACTTCAACCAGGAGCATTTTGTTTTGCCGATATTGGGATCAGTTCTTATTCATCATTTTAACAGACACTAAACGTAGCCTGATGTTTATTTGGGTGGTGAATTGTCACGTGACATTGCTGTTAAGAAGACCAGAAGATCTACGTATATCAAATTACAAAGGATGTTTCAGCGTCCACCTGGCTGGTGGTGTACCGCTGATACTGGTATATTTAAACCACATCAGGTCACTGACTTGTTATCTCTTGCATAATTTTAAAGCTTATTATGATACCTTGTTTAATTGTTAATTGAATGACAATTGAATTGCATGAATAAAATTTATGTGAAATGTTTTACTTTTTATTTTTTGAATTCCCCATCTCTAAACCTAAAATAATTAAAACAAAACATGTTCTTTTCTTTTTCAATATTTTTATTGACTTCTATATAGAAGAATACAGAGTTCAAGAGAATACATATTATAAAACAAAAGACAAAATATAATAATACCAGATACAGTAATTGAATCACATTAACAAACTCCTTATTCTATATTCATATAGATTAGATTAATTCGTATATTAGAATATAAACAATATATTCTTTTGAGAGAGTTACCACTTGCCATCTAAATATGTTCCATGTTAGAAATAGAGTAACACATACAAAATGCTGGATGAGCTCAGCAGGTCAGGCAGCATCTTTGGAGGAGAATAAAAAGTTGCTGTTTTGGGCCAAGACCCTTTGTCAAGACTGGAAAGTAATCAGAATCAGGTTTAATATCATCGGCATATGTCGTGACAATTGTTATCTTTGCAGCAGAAGTACAATGCAATACATAATAATAGAAAAAAAACCTGTGAATAAGTAGTGCAAAAATAGAAATTAAAAAGTAATGAGGTAATGCGCATGCGTTCAGCATCCATTCAGAAATTGGATGGCAGAGGGGAAGAAGCTGTTCCTGGATCATTAAGTGTGTGCCTTCAGGCTTCTGTACCTCTTCCTGATGGTAGCAATGAGAACAGGGCATGACCTAGGTGATGGGGTCCTTACTGATGGACGCCACCTATTTGAGGCATATCTCCTTGAAGATGTCCTGGATACTACGGAGGAAGGGGGAAGAAGTCAGAATTAGAAAGAGTGGGAGGGGAAGGCGTACTAAACTTGAAGGTGATAGATGAAGCCAGATGAAAGGTAGGTGGGTGGTGCAGGGGAGATGAAGTGAGAAGCTGGCAGGTAATAGGTGGAAAAGATATGGGGCTGAGAAAGAAGGGATCTGAAAGGATGGGAGAAAGAGAGGGAGGAAGGACACTGTAGGGAGGTGACAGGCAGGTGAGAAGAGGGAAGAGGGGAACCAAACTAGGGCGTGGGAAATAGAGAAGGGAGATAGGGGGAGAAATTACCAGAAGTTTGAGAAATTGAAGTGTTGCTCCTCCAATCTGAGAGTGGCCTCATCGTGGCAGTAGAGGACGCCATGGACTGACAGGCCAGAATAAGAATGTGATTGGAATTAAAACTGGAATAAAATTAAAATTAAGCGGAGTGAAGGTACTTGACAAAGAGGTTACCAGGTCTCACGGATGTCGGGGGGGCTGCACCGGGAGCAGCAGATATAGTAGGTGACACTGACAGACCCGCAGATGAAATGTTGCCTCACCTGGAAGGACTGTTTGGGGCCTTGAATGGAGGGGAGGGAGGAGGTGAATGGGCAGGTGTAGAAATTCTGCCTGCAGGGATGCCAGGAGAGAGATTACTTTTATTGGACATCCATAAAACAATTGTCACATTAGGCTGGCAACTTGTATCTTCAGAAGATCAACTAGTGTTTTGTAATTGAACCAATTTAAGGGTCCTGTTTTCTTCCATTAATTACAGAAGGTGTAAGTTAATTGTAACATGAGATTTGTACTCCATGGAGATGCACCCTACACTCTAACACTGAGCAACTCTCCAAACCTGGCTGTTGGCAGACCCCCTACTAATTAGAACTGTGTAATGGATGAGATAAAGTACTGATCAGAACGCTTCATTCAAGCAAAAATGAGGGATTAGTTAATCTTTTCACAATAGACAAGACCTCTGGGGTTGTATTAAAGGGAAAATGTAGGTTTGAACACTAAATTCTGAATTCATTGACCAGAGTAATGTGTAAATGAAGTGTTTATTTGAAACTTGTCTTTCCTGGAATAAGTCACGGGAGTACTCTGTGGGATGTGATGGGTGTACGTTGCCCGGTAGATCAATGTAATGAATACTGCAGCTCACTTTCCTTGCAAAAGATTTTATATAGGCCTCTGAACTGCCTATTTACTGAACTACTGCTGGGCAAAGGACTCCCAAGGCCAATACATTACAGAACAACAGATGAGTTAAGCATGGATTAAATCTATCCTATTGAGAAACTGGCTGATCATTAGCGATTCTTGAGGAATTCCCTGGTAATTAGAGATTACTACCTTGCATCTGTGGTGAGAGACCACGCATGAAATAAATAGGTGGCTAGAAATCAATTAACTTGATGTTTAAATCCATTTTGGACCACTCCTCTTCAAAAGAATAAGGCAAAAACAATAATTAGTGTAATGGAATCATTAGTTCAGTACATCACAATAATATGAGCAGGGTGCTCCTGTGATCAGGAGCTATTGTGAATATATTTTTGAATGATAATTAGATGCCTGGAACTGTCTGATGTTTGGGTCCAGCAGGAAATGAAAGCCCTTTGATTGACTCATGGGAGAGGACTCAGTTTCTCCCAGTGTGCTTGCACTGCAGTTTCGCAGAGACTAAAAGCATGAGCTGTGGCAAATTGGATCATTGTACAAGTTTCAACTGGCCCCTTTGTGTACTGATTGTAAATTGGGAGCTGAAATTTCAGAGAAGGAAATATTAGCAGAGCTTTGTGACATCTTCCCCCCATAGTTACCTTGTGTAAATAGCTTTTTTTCCCCCTGTTGTTTAAATGAATAAATCATCTGCAGCTCTTTGCCATGTTTATGTTTATGCAATTGCAGGGGAATATCCGAAGAGCTGTTGAAGCTCGGCACATACACTCAGTAGCCACTTCATTAGGTACACCTGTACACCTGCGAATATGCAAATATCTAATCAGCCAATCATGTGGCAGCGACTCAATTCATAGAAGCATGCAGACATGGTCAAGAGGTTCAGTTATTATTCAGACTAAACATCAGATTGGGAAGAAATGTGATCTAAGTGACTTTGACTGTAGATATGATTGTTGTTGCCATATGGGGTAGTTTAAGTATCTCAGAAACTGCTGATCTCCTGGGATTTTCACACACAACAGTCTCTAGAGTTTACTGAGAAAGGTGCAAAAAAAGAAATTCAGTGAGTGGCAATCAAAACACAAACAAGAGAAAGTTTGCAGATGCTGGAAATCCGAGCGACACACAGAAAATGCTGGAGGAACTCAGCAGACCAGGCAGAATCTATGGAAAAAAGCACAGTTGATGTCTCAGGCTGAAACCCTTCGGCAGGACTGGAGAAAAGAAGCTGAGGAATAGATTTGAAAGGTGGGAGGGAGGGGAGAGAAAAACACCAGGCGATAGGTGAAACTTGGAGGGGAAGGGATGAAGCAAAGAGCTAGGAAGTTGATTAGTGAATGAGACAGAAGGCCATGGAAGAAAGGGGGAGGGGAGCACCAGAGGGAGGTGATGGGCAGGCAAGAAGATAACATGAGAGAGGGACAAGGAGATAGGAAATGGAGAAGGGGGGGGGGGAGGAGGCATTACTGGAAGTTAGAGAAGTCGATGTTCATGTCATCAGGTTGGAGGCTACCCAAACAGAATATAAAGTGTTGTTTCTCCAACCTAAGTGTGACCTTATCCCGGCAGTGGAGGAGGCCATGGATGGACATATCGGAATGGGAATAGGAAATGGAATTAAAATGGGTGGCCACTGGGAGATCCCGCTTGATCAGGCGGACGGATGCTTGGGGAAGCAGTCTCCCAATCTACCGCTTGGGACTCACCGATGTACAAGGGGCAACACCGGGAGATTCCTTCCATGGCCTTCTATCTCTTTCACCAATCAACTTCCTAGTTCTTTGCTTCATTCCTTCCCCTCCAAGTTTTACTCATCGCCTGTAGTTTCTCTCTTCCTTCCCCCCACCTTTCAAATCTACTCCTCAGCTTTTTCCTCCGATCCTGCTGAAGGGTTTCAGCCTGAAACGTTGACTGTACTTTTTTACATAGATGCTGCCTGGCCTGCTGAGTGCCTCTGGCATTTTCAGTGAGTGGCAGTTCTGTGGGTGAATACGCCTTATTAATGAAAGAGGTCACAGGAGAACGGCCAGACTGCTTCAAGCTGACAGGAAGGTGACAGTAACTCAAATAACCACACATTACAACAGTGGTGCGCAGAAGAGCATCTCTGAAAGCATGTTGAACCTCGAAGTGGATGGGTTAGAGCAGCAGAAGACAATGAATGTACACCCAGTGGCCACTTTATTAGGCATAGGATGAGGGTCTTGCTCAATGGTTAATTCATCGTGTACAGTACACGCTGTGACATCTAACATAGAGTGAAGGCTAGATGGAAATCAATACTTTGGAAAGTCTGGTTATTTCTACTGAAAAACAAATTACTGCATTTGCGCACATCGCTGGCAAATTTTCTACATAGTAGTACATTGCTGGCAAAAGTACATTGCAACTTTTAATTGTGATAGATCCGAATAGAAGGTGATGGACAGACTGCTCAGCAAGACTCACGCTCAGTGGCCACTTTATTAGGTACCAAGTGTATGTTCATGGTCTTTAGCTGCTGTAGCCCATTCACTTCAAGATTCGGCGTTGGAATCTGAGATGCTCTTCTGCACACCACTGTTGTAACATTTGGTTATCTGAGTTACTGTCACCTTCCTGTCAGCTTGAACCAGTCTGGCCATTCTCCCCTGACCTCTCTCGGTAGCAAGACATTTTTACCTGCCACTCACTAGATACTTATTGTAGTTTTGCGCACTATTCTTTGTAAACCCTTGAGACTGTTGTGCATTAAAATCCACAGAGATCAGCAGTCTCTGAGATACTCAAAGCATCAGCAACCATTCCATGGTCAAAGTCATTTAGATCACATTTCTTCCCCCGGTCTCATGTTTGGTCTGAACAACAACTGAAGATCTTTACCAATGCTTTTACGCATTGAGTTGCTGCCACGTAATTGGCCAATTGGATATTTGCATTAACGAGCAGGAGTAGGGCTTCACCTAATAAAGCGGGCATGGGGTGATATCCAGTGTTGAGTGCTGGCAGTCAATACTTTGGAAACTCGATTTTTCTACTGAAAAAATATCTGCATTTGTATTTACCTCTGGCACAATTTGGAAAGTAATAATGTACACTGTAGTTCTTAATTCTGAATTGGAGACCATAAATAGACAGCTGAGTGAGGCTTGTTTGTCCCATTACGTGTCACAAAGGTGTGAAACATAAGCTGTGAGCAGTTAGCAGACACCTTTCAGGTGCATGTATAGACCTGTAGTGTGTCGTATAAAATAGAATTAATATTTGTTTTGTATTAGGTGAGCAAGTGCATATTGTAAGAGCAACAAAGAGGGGCAGGAAGTACTGATTGCTAGAGCAACATATACAAAATGCTGGAGGAACTCAGCAGGTCAAGCAGCATCTATAGAAATCCATGAAGAGTCAACGTTTTCATCCAAAGCCCTTCATCAGGACTGGAAGGGAAGGATGAAGAAGGCAGAATAAGAAGGCGGGAGGAGCAGAGGAGTACAAGCTTAAAGTTGATAGGTAGAGCCAGGTGGGTGGTGGGAGGGATGATGAAGTAAGAAGCTGGGAATGGTAAAGGGCTGGAGAAGAAGGGATCTGATAGGAGGGGTGTCTGAACTGTGGAAGTCTTTACCGGACTGGGTGTAGCAGTGCTCAGAGCTGAGTGACAGGCCACAGAGGAAGCTGCAGGAGGAGGCAGGCACGTTAGCGGCTTCACCCTCAAGCTCCCAGCTTGAGAAGAAAAAATCCTTTGGGGGAGGAGAGTGCACCATGGGAGAAAGGGAAGGAGGAGGGGTACCGGGGGGGGGGGAGGTGATAGGCAGGTGAGGAGAAGAGAAAGGGTAAGATTGAGGGGGTGGGGAGCGTGGGAAATTGAAGTAGACAGGAGGGGGAGGGGGCAAATTACCGGAAGTTGGAGTAATTGATGTTCATGCCATCAGGTTGGAGGCTACCCAGGTGGAATATGCGGTGTCGATTGCTCCTGCCTCACCAGCATGTCAAGGACAGAGCTTGTGGCAGACTACAAAGTCTACCAAACGGTACCAGTGCTTTTGATTGTGTGTCATTGTTCCAACCAAGATCCCAAATGTCAACTAGTTTGTGAAACCCTCTTCAACAAGGATCAGCTTTATTCACCAATGCACATTTACAGGTATTAGGAATTTGCTGGGGTGTGTTGGTGTGACATGTAACACAAGCAACAACACTCAACAATCTATAGGGAATAAATAATTATATAAAATAAACTTAGAGGTTAAAGTGTGGATGTGGAATAAAATATCATAAATACATAAATACCACCATGTATTTACAATGTGCTGGCATTTATGTAATGATCTTTATGGATAATGAGGGAGGCTTGGAGCAGACAGACAAGGTCTAGGAGACCCAAATGGTTGGAAGAAGCACTAACCTCATTTCTGGAGTATTTTGAAAGCGTGAATGTTAATGCACAACCCACCCCTGGATTATGGATGTTCAACTTCTGCAACCTGTATATGTGCACAATCTCCTATAGTTTCATTAAGCTCATCTGGGACATGCCCACTTCTTTTTACTAAGGAGGTGATACATGAGTTTAAAACCTTTAATCTATGATTCAGGAACACCGTCTTCCCTTCTGTCATCAGATTTTTGAATGGCCCTCAAATACTAGTTCACTGTTCCTTTTTATACTTGCACTGCTTATTGAGTTTGTAATTTATAGTAGTTTCGTCTTTGCACTGTACTGCTGCCACAAAACAACAAATTGACATGTGACATACATCAAAGTTGCTGGTGAACGCAGCAGGCCAAGCAGCATCTATAGGAAGAGGCGCAGTCGACGTTTCAGGCCGAGACCCTTCGTCAGGACTAACTGAAGGAAGAGTAAGTAAGGGATTTGAAAGCTGGAGGGGGAGGGGGAGATGCAAAATGATAGGAGAAGACAGGAGGGGGAGGGATAGAGCCGAGAGCTGGACAGGTGATAGGCAAAAGGGGATACAAGAGGATCATGGGACAGGAGGTCCGGGAAGAAAGACAAGGCGGGGGGGGGACCCAGAGGATGGGCAAGAGGCATATTCAGAGGGACAGAGGGAGAAAAAGGAGAGTGAGAGAAAGAATGTGTGCATAAAAATGAGTAACAGATGGGGTACGAGGGGGAGGTGGGGCCTTAGCGGAAGTTAGAGAAGTCAATGTTCATGCCATCAGGTTGGAGGCTACCCAGACGGAATATAAGGTGTTGTTCCTCCAACCTGAGTGTGGCTTCATCTTTACAGTAGAGGAGGCCGTGGATAGACATGTCAGAATGGGAATGGGATGTGGAATTAAAATGTGTGGCCACCGGGAGATCCTGCTTTCTCTGGCGGACAGAGCGTAGATGTTCAGCAAAGCGGTCTCCCAGTCTGCGTCGGGTCTCACCAATATATAAAAGGCCACATTGGGAGCACCGGACGCAGTATATCACCCCAGTCGACTCACAGGTGAAGTGATGCCTCACCTGGAAGGACTGTTTGGGGCCCTGAATGGTGGTAAGGGAGGAAGTGTAAGGGCATGTGTAGCACTTGTTCCGCTTACACGGATAAGTGCCAGGAGGGAGATCAGTGGGGAGGGATGGGGGGGACGAATGGACAAGGGAGTTGTGTAGGGAGCGATCCCTGCGGAATGCAGAGAGAGGGGGGAGGGAAAGATGTGCTTAGTGGTGGGATCCCGTTGGAGGTGGCGGAAGTTACGGAGAATAATATGTTGGACCCGGAGGCTGGTGGGGTGGTAGGTGAGGACCAGGGGAACCCTATTCCTAGTGGGGTGGTGGGAGGATGGAGTGAGAGCAGATGTACGTGAAATGGGGGAGATGCGTTTAAGAGCAGAGTTGATAGTGGAGGAAGGGAAGCCCCTTTCTTTAAAAAGTGAAGACATCTCCCTCGTCCTAGAATGGAAAGCCTCATCCTGAGAGCAGATGCGGCGGAGACGGAGGAATTGCGAGAAGGGGATGGCGTTTTTGCAAGAGACAGGGTGAGAAGAGGAATAGTCCAGATAGCTGTGAGAGTCAGTAGGCTTATAGTAGACATCAGTGGATAAGCTGTCTCCAGAGACAGAGACAGAAAGATCTAGAAAGGGGAGGGAGGTGTCGGAAATGGACCAGGTAAACTTGAGGGCAGGGTGATAGTTGGAGGCAAAGTTAATAAAGTCAACGAGTTCTGCATGCGTGCAGGAAGCAGCGCCAATGCAGTCGTCGATGTAGCGAAGGAAAAGTGGGGGACAGATACCAGAATAGGCACGGAACATAGATTGTTCCACAAACCCAACAAAAAGGCAGGCATAGCTAGGGCCCATACAGGTGCCCATAGCTACACCTTTAGTTTGGAGGAAATGGGAGGATCAAAAGGAGAAATTATTAAGAGTAAGGACTAATTCCGCTAGACGGAGCAGAGTGGTGGTAGAGGGGAACTGATTAGGTCTGGAATCCAAAAAGAAGCGTAGAGCTTTGAGACCTTCCTGATGGGGGATGGAAGTATATAAGGACTGGACATCCATGGTGAAAATAAAGTGGTGGGGGCCAGGGAACTTAAAATCATCGAAAAGTTTAAGAGCGTGAGAAGTGTCACGAACATAGGTTGGAAGGGATTGAACAAGGGGTGATAAAACAGTGTCGAGGTATGCAGAAACGAGTTCGGTGGGGCAGGAGCAAGCTGAGACAATAGGTCGGCCAGGACAGGCAGGTTTGTGGATCTTGGGTAGGAGGTAGAAACGGGAAGTGCGGGGTGTGGGAACTATAAGGTTGGTAGCAGTGGATGGGAGATCCCCTGAGCGGATAAAGTCGGTGATAGTGTGGGAGACAATGGCCTGGTGCTCCTTAGTGGGGTCATGATCGAGGGGTAAATAAGAGGACGTATCCGCGAGTTGTCGCTGTGCCTCGGCAAGGTGGAGGTCAGTACGCCAGACTACAACAGCACCCCCCTTATCAGCGGGTTTAATAATAATGTTAGGATTAGTGCGGAGGGAGTGGAGAGCAGAGCGTTCCGAAGGAGTGAGGTTGGAATGGGGACAAGGTGCGGTGAAGTCGAGACGGTTGATGTCCCGTCCGCAGTTGGCAATAAAGAGATCCAGAGCAGGCAGAAGACCAGAGCGGGGTGTCCATGAAGAAGAGGAGGGTTGAAGACGGGAGAAGGGGTCATCGGTGGGGGTGGAAGAGTCCTTGCCGAAGAAGTAGGCTCGGAGACGGAGACGGCGGAAGAAAAGTTCCGCATCATGGCGAACACGGAACTCACTGAGGTGTGGGCGAAGGGGGACAAACGTGAGGCCCTTACTGAGAACAGAGCGTTCTGCCTCCGACAGTTGAAGGTCGGAGGGGATGGTAAAGACCCGGCACGGATGAGAGCTGGGATCAGAGGGGGGAGGGGGGAGGCTGGGTGTGTCAATGGAGAGGGGAGGGTTGGGGTGAGAGGAAGATGGAGCCTGTTGTTTGCGTTTAAATTGACATGTGTACATGTACTTACAGCTATAGAGGAATACAGCAGGATACAGGCCCTTCAGCTGATCATGGCGCCCTCTTATCTAGTCCCAGTTTCCCGCATTTGGCCCATATCCCTCTAAGCCAGGGGTTCCCAACTTTTTTTATGCCATGGACCAATACCATTAAGCAAGGGGTCCGAGGACCCCTGCCCCACCACGTACCTGTCCAAGTGCTTCTTAAACAGTACTATTGTACCTGCCTCAACCACTTCTGGCAGCTTGTTTCATCTGTTCACCTCTCTCTGCTCCCCCAGGTCCCCTTAAAATATTTCCCCTCCCATCATAGATTTATGCCCTCTCAATTTGGACTCTCCTACCATGGAAAAAAGAAAGCTATCATTCACCTTACCTGTGCCCCACATGATTTTACAAACTTTCACAAGGTCAGTCCCCATTCTAAGATGCTCCAAGGAATAAAAGCCTATCCACACCAACTTCTCCCTAAATGAAGCAAAAACAACAAGCATTGAAGCCTATGTCATCAAGAACCAACTAAGATGGAGCAATCATGTTGTTCAGATGAAAGACAAATGTCTGCCAAAACAAATCTTCTACTCCCAGCTTAAAGAAGGCAAACGTAAAAGAGGCGGACAACAGAAGAGATTCAAAGATGTCTTAAAAACCAACATGAAGAAATGTAACATCGACATCAACAATTGGGAAACCACTGCCAAGGACAGGAAACTCTGGCAAGCCATCATCCGCGAAGGAACAGCAACTCTCGAAGCCAACAGATGTGCAGAATTAGAAGAAAAGAGAAGAAAATGGAAAGAGAGGCAGCAATGACCAAAGCCTGATCTGCCATCTGGAACTACCTGTCCTGAATGTGGGATAACTTTCAAAGCCAAGATTGGACTCATAAGCCACTTGAGAGCCCTTAAGCAGATCAACAAAACGAAGACTATCATCCTCGACCTCGAAGGATAGTCATGACCTCCCTATCACTCAGACTCAAAAACGCCTCATTTCTTGTCATTTACAAACTTACTGATTAAGCTCTGTGAATTTGTTATTTATGTATATGATTTAGAAGTGAGTAACTAGGGCTCAGCACCAAACCCTGAGGCTATTGACCTCCATCTGAGCAAGAGTCTTCAATCCCTACCCTCTTGTTTCCTATCTTTGAGCCAATTTTGAATCCACAAATGGAATTGTGTGAGGTGTTGCATTTTGGGAGGACAAGCCAGAGTAAGACTTAGAACAAAGGGACCTTGGAATACACATTCATTCATAATTCCTTGAAAGCGATAGATGGGATGGTAAAGAGAGCTTTTGATGCATTGCCCTTCATAGATCAGGGCACTGAGTACAGGGGTTGGGATGAGTTGGGTTCAACATGTATAAATTGTTGTTGGAGGCAAATTTAAAATATTGCGTCCATTTCTGATCATCTACCCACAGGACAGTTATCAACATACATAAAAGCGTGCAGAGAAAATTTACAAGGATGTTGTTGGGTCTTGAGCACCTAAGTTACAGGGAGAGGTTGAAGAGGTTAGGATTTTATTTCCCAGAACACAGGAAAATGAGGGGAGATCTTACAGAGGTATACAAAATTTGGGGTGTAGGTAGGGTGAATACTTGTGGGCTTTCCCCCCTCAAGTTGCATGAGACAAGAACTAGATTTCACAGGTTGAGGGGAAAATATGTAAGGAGAATCTTAGGGGGACTTCTCTCAGAGGGTGGCATGAGTGAGGAATATGCTGCCAGCAGAAGTGGTGGATGTAGTAACCTTTGATAGATACATGGATGAGAAGGGTTTGAGAGGATATGGTACAGGTGCAGGTAGATGGGACTAGGTGGCTAAGATTCACTCCAAGTCACTTTCTGCTACTAACATCATTTGCCTATTTAATCTAAAGCATTATAAACATGACTTGCGAGTAGACATGATGATTGTATCTGCTGTTGCGTTGTTGGGTAGTTAGAGTAGTCCACGAATGCATTATGATGAATTCTGAATTAGAATATAGAACTTAGAACATAGAAATCTACAGTACTTTACAGGCCCTCCAGCCCACAGTGTTGTGCTGACTTTATAACCTACTCTGAGATCAATCCAACCCTTCCCTCCTACATAGCTCTCCATTTTTCTATCATCCAAATGCCTAAGAGTCTCTCGCCTGCAGGAGTGCGTGCTGAGGGATGCACTCAAGCTTGGTGCGGCCAACGCAAAGGCCCGGTGGGGAAGGACCACAGTTTAAGGTTTACCACCCGTGGGAGTGTGAGGGGTTGGGTGGGGAGGAGACTAATCCTCATCAGCGGTGTGGACAGATAATCAACATGGAGCCCCAGGAGTGGGTGGAATTGTTAATTTGGGAAATGAATTAGAGCCAACGCCTGCCTTTATTGTTGATAATTTTATTGTTAATAAGTCACCTCTAGACCAAGGGTTGAGAGTAGATGAACGGTTTATTGTAAACATCTTTCATTTGTATATGAACAGAGAGTCAACGCATAATTTTATTGTAAATGACTTTATTGAATAAGGACTCAGAGTCAATGAATGTTTTTTCTTATATGTAAATAACTTTATTTTGTAATAATTCTGAATAAAGTATTTTTGGAGAAAAAAAAAGTCTCTTAAATGCCCCTGTTGTATTTGTGCACTCACCACTCACTGGATCATCTGTTTGTATATCATATGTTAAATATTCCATGCTAGAAATTGTAAGGTGTACTGTATATGAAAACCCTGTGACTTAAGCACTATTCTGAAAAGTGTATTTCATTAAAATACTTCCGCAAAGCTGCAATGCAAACATTAACAAGAACAAACTTAAGTGTCTACAAGCAGTATTAATGATAACAAGTATTAAATGATTATAATTTTTAGCAAGCAGTTGTACGTAGTGTGCGCTAGCATTATGATTTTGTTACTGGAGTGTTTAACAAAGATATGGAACAATTCTGAAGATATGGACTACTGATTTGAGTTCAAATGCCACTATTTAATTGACTTCAATTCAATTAACTTGGAATTAAAAATATAAGGAATGAATATCATCAAACAAACATCCAGGGCATACCAGCCCGCTTGATTGGTACTTTATCCACTAACCCAAAAATTTCCTCCTTCCTACCCTCAAATGTACCATCAACAAGATGCTGTCCAAGTCTTGATGAGGGGGGATTTCACTGAACACTAACAAATACTGAAGGCCTAGCTAGAGTGGAAGTAGAGAAAATATTACCAATAGTGGGAGGGTCTAGGACCAGAGGGCTCATCCTCAGAGTAGAAGAACATCCCTTTAGAACAGAAATGTTCTTCAGACAGTGGGAGGTGAATCTGTGGAATTCATTGCTACAGATGCTGTTAAGGCCAAGACGCTGGATATATTTAAAGTGAGATTGATAGATACTTAATTAATAAGGATATCAAAGGTTATGGAGGAAAGGCAGGAGAATGACGCTGAGAGGGAAAATAAATCAGCCATGATAGAATGGTGGAGTAGTCTTGATAGAATGAAGGGTCTGATTCTATTCCTTTTCCTTATGGTGTGTTCACAGCACCTCCTAGACATCCATGCTACCCAGAAGAACAAAAATTTGAGGGCATGAGAACTTTGCTAGCGGCAAATTTGCCTCCAAATTCCACTGTTACCCAACTTTGAAATACTGTCTACTGGATCTTTCTTCATTGCCACTAGGTCAGAATCCTTAAACTCTTACTAACACCACGGAGACAATGGCTCCACCACAAGACTCCACCAGTTCAAGAAGGTAAATCACAGGCCACTTCACAGATGCCCACATGTCAACTATGAAGAAATTTCAACGTATTCCTCCTCTTAAGCATAGAGCTGGCAGTGTAAGACCTTTTGGCTTCACAGCAGGTGGCTGAGAGAAGGGGCCACACACTTCTTTCTCACTAACTGTGTGGTGGCAATTGTCAGAAGCCACGAAGCTTCCTTCCCTGTATCACAATATATCTACTAAAACTTGGAGCCAGACACCTTGGACCTGGAGCATTTTAAAAGTAGCTGACACACTCTGATTTGTTCTCCCAAGGATAAATGTTGTAGCAATGTAAATTTTATAGAATAATCTATTATTGAAAGAACCAGGAACTGGGCTTGTTAAACCCTGAACTGAAAGAACACCGTTGAAATAGTTTTCCAGTAGAGTTATGCAGTTCTCCATTGGTGTGAAGTATTTATATGATACACATTCTTCTTACTCATGTCTTCACAATAGCTATATAGTAAAGCAAGGCATCCATATCTTTTTGCTTGGTGTTCCTTCATGCAGTTTTAAAATATAAGCTATTATCCAGTTTCCTCCCATATTCCAAAGACGTACAGTTTAGGGTCAGTAAGCTGGTGCAGGAAGCATGGCGACACTTGTGGGCTGCCCCCCCCAGCACATCCTTGGACTGTGTTGGTTGCTGATGCATTTCAAAGCATTTCACTGTATGTTCTGTTGTTTCAATGCACTTGTGACACAAAAAGGTAATCTTAATCTTTATCCAATTACACATTGGCCTGGAATTAAGAACAAATTTTCTGCTCATTTATGGATGTCTAGCACCTGTTGGGAAACTCACAGCCTCTTGAGTAGAGTTTTCTTTACCCAGCCATTCACTTTCTTGTTTAACACTTCCCCAAATAATTGCACTAGTAGTGAACATGTAAAATTCCTCTCCAGTAATCTGAAAGACAACAGTTCTATCTTCCACATGGATGCACTTGGTTTTATTAATATCGCTTCTCCTGAAATACAGCTATTTAAGGAGCTGACGTTCACAGACTATTTTTAACCCTTCATTTGTCTACCATCTCTGAGCCTGTCTAAGAGTTTCTTAAATACCCTTAATGTATCTGCCTTTACCATCAGCCTGGATAGAGCATTCCATGCCCCAACCACTCTCTGTGTAAAGAACTTACCTCTGACATCCCTGTCTACTTTTCTACAATCATCTTAAAGTTATGACCCCTGGTATTAGCCTTTTCTGCCCTGGGGAAAAGTCTCTGTCTGTCCATTCACTCTATGCTTCCTATTACCTTGTACACCTCTATCAAGTTCACCTCCCATCCTCCTTCACTCCAAAAAGATAAGCCCTAGCTTGCTCAACCTATCATCATAAGGCATGCTCTCTAATCCAGGCAGATCCTGGAAAATCTCTTCTGTAGCCTCTCTAAAACTTGCACGTCCTTCCTATAATGAGGTGACCAGAACTGAATACAATATTCGAAGAGTGGTCTAAGTCCCATTGATGACTCAGTCTGATCCTACCAGTGATATTCCCTGGCCATCCACTCGATCTATGCCTGTGTAATGGGATTGAGGTGCTCCTGGAGGTCAGTGTGATGGTCACTCTCAACATTGTTGTCTTGGGATCATTGCTTCTCATTACCTATCAGCCCTCTCCAAAGATGCCATTGTTCATCAACTGCACTCCCTCACAACTGGAAGAGTAGAAGTATATACCTTGTTTGGAAGAGGAGTACTGTACAAAAGTCTTAAGCACATACTGTATATATAGCTAGGGTGCCGAAGACTTTTGTACACTTCTGTACTTGACAACATGTCAAGTTCCAGACGGGCTTCCAGACCGTTTGGGCTGACCAGAAGTGCACTGAGAGCGGTAAGCGTAAAGGAGTTGGGTGCTTACTGTTCTGGTTAACAACAGATGGTGCAATCTGGGTCATATTACGATCGAGGAACGTGTTTGTAGACCGGATATTGAACTTTTTACTGTTGGACTTCGGCCATATTCCACCGTGATACAACACTGGGTGGCATGGGAGGTCGTTCCTGCCTGTGGCCATCGAACTTGCAGCTTCTCCTGTGGAGGGTCAGACACCCTGAGCCAATAGACTGGTCCTGGACTTATTTTCCATCTGGCATAGTTTGCATTTTGTTGTTTGATTGTTTGTGGTTTTTGTATCGCTATATTTATGCTCTATTCTTGTTTGGTGCGGCTGTAATGAAAACCAATTTCCCTCAGGATCAGTAAAGTATATCTATCTATCCATCTATCTATGGAGCGGAGAACGAATTTGTAAATCTGGCGGGAGCAAAGGATGTTGGGAATGGTGAGGGAGGAGTGCTGTGGGAGGGGTATGGGACAGATGGCAGAGAAGGAGTGCCAGGGATAGTGGATTTGGAAAATAGGTGAACAGCATACAGTTTTCCAGGAATCATCCAAGTGCTTAATTCCAGAGAATATCGGGTTGCCAATTGGAAGCAGAAAGATGTAAGGAATGGTAAACGATTGGGCAATGATGCTCATTCTGTAATGCCTGGAATTGAGACCATGAGGTACAGGAGCAAACTCGGCCGTTTGGCGCATTGAGTCTGCTCTGCCATTCGATCATGGGGTCAGTATTTGTCCCTGTTGATTCACAATAGGCCTAAGGAGAAGATCCACTGTTGGGAAATTCAGTACACTGTTTCTATCCAGGGGTCAGCGTGGCCATGGTGGAGGATTACAAATATCTGGGGATATGAATTGACAATAAACTGGACTGGTCAAAGAACACTGAGGCTGTCTACAAGAAGGGTCAGAGCCATCTCTATTTCCTGAGGAGACTGAGGTCCTTTAACATCTGTCGGACGATGCTGAGGATGTTCTACGAGTCTGTGGTGGCCAGTGCGATCATTTTTGCTGTTGTGTGCTGGGGCAGCAGGCTGAGGGTAGCAGACACCAACAGAATCAACAAACTCATTCTTAAGGCCAGTGATGTTGTGGGGATGGAACTGGACTCTCTGACGGTGGTGTCTGAAAAGAGGATGCTGTCTAAGTTGCATGCCATCTTGGACAATGTCTCCCATCCACTACATAATGTACTGGTTGGGCACAGGAGTACATTCAGCCAGAGTCTCATTCCACCGAGATGCAACACAGAGCGTCATAGGAAGTCATTCCTGCCTGTGGCCATCAAACTTTACAACTCCTCCCTTGGAGGGTCAGACACCCTGAGCCAATAGGCTGGTCCTGGACTTATTTCCGGGCATAATTTACATTCTGTATTATTATTATTTAATTATTTATGATTTTATTACTAGTTAATTATTTATTGTGCACCTGTAGCAAAAACCAATTTCCCCCGGGATCAATAAAGTATGACTATGACCATGACTATGACTACGACTATGACTATGACTACAGCACAAGATGTGAAGCAGATTAGGCAAGTTTAAGGGATGTTATGGAGCAGGGCATTGTGTTGGGGAGAAGATGGATGGAGGGAGTATCAAGGATCACGCAAGAAGACAGAACCTATTGTCCGTGGGTTGGGGGGAGCTTGAGTATCAGTAGCGGAGGAGCATAATGGATTGGGGAGGTGGGAGGCTTTGGATATGAATTGGTTTGTCAGTTCAGTGCATGGGGCAGAGATTGGGAAGTGCAAATATGTGTGAGGTTGGTAGATTGGGGAGAAGTCTAGTTCAGCAGGTAGGTATTGGATTATGAGCACAAGGTGGGTGGTTCAGAGGGGTGCAGAAACCAGGCAAGGGCAGCAAGCTTACTGAGGTTGGTAGTCACATACTGAGCATTCGGTGGATGGGGTAAGCAATTGGGTCCAGTACCGGACTCCATAGTTCATGAATGATTCTAAACGGAAAGTCCCACAGAGGATTGAGATGTCATTTCGTAAATTTCTGTGTGTCTGTGTGTTTGGGGGGGGGGGTGTGGTAGGATGTTGATT
Source organism: Mobula hypostoma (assembly GCF_963921235.1). Lineage (NCBI taxonomy): Eukaryota > Metazoa > Chordata > Chondrichthyes > Myliobatiformes > Myliobatidae > Mobula > Mobula hypostoma. Next base: position 97,186,722 of record NC_086108.1, read on the forward strand.
GGTATAGCTTTGTTCTTAAAATGGCCTAACAAAGCTATGTTCTCAGACTCCGCTTTCTGCTGGCTGCCAGAGACCTTGAATGCTTCTGAGTACAAGAAAAAGGCTCACAGAATTCATTAGGACAATGCAAAACTTTTACTACTAAGCATTAAAGGCATTCATATGAAGGTCGGCCAGTGCAGTCCTCACTAATTTGGTTTGACTCAAACGAAGCATTTCGAAGTTCAAAGTAAATTTATTATCAAACTACCTATATGTCACCATATACACTCTGAGATTTGTTACCTTGTGGGGATATGCCAAAAAATACTCAATTGGTTGAAATGTCAAGTTAGCTACCACTCTGCCTATTCCCTGGCATTCAGTCCTGTCGACATACTCAAAGTTTGTTGTTCTTCCACTGAAGGTCTGTTTAATGGTGAGGACCTCAGCAAATTGTGTTCCACCAGTGAACCCATGTGAAAGTTTGGCTGGGAGATGGGAAGCAGAACTCACCTGAAATTTCAAGATGTGCATTTGTCTGAGAGTGCTGAAGTTTCTGAAATTTATGGTGTAGGTACTCATTGTTGGTTGACTTAGTTAATATTCAAAGGGCTAATATTACTTCCTTTTGGGAAGTCATTGATAGCCATTTTTGTTGGGTTGCTAAGGTGTCAGCTGTAAGATCAGGGTCTAATTTCCATCACTATCTGTAAGGCGTTTGTATGTTCTCCCCGTGACTGTGTGGCTTTTCTCCGGGTGTTCTGGTTCCTTCTCACATTGCAAAGACTTACAAGTAGTAAGCTGTGAGTATGCAATGTTGGCACAGGAAGTATGATGGCACTTATAGGCTTTCCAGAGCACATGCAGTCAGAGTCATAGAACACTGTGCTGTAGGCAGAGCTTAGGAGGGTTAATGGCGCCTAACGGCGACTCCTTTGCTTGTATCTTCGGAAACAGCTCTATTTCCATCCTTAATATCTCTATTTTTCCTTTCAGGGTTCTTTTAAAGACCCTGACCTGGAGTTACACGCTGACTACGGTTCTTTGCGGGAATGGGACCCGCTCTCAGGGTTCCATAACTGGCTGTTGTTCGGCACGCCAAAGGCTCGAATTCAGAAGCCTAGGATCTCGGGGCTCTGGAGACGGGCGGATCGAGGGTCGGTGTCATGATGGGAGACCTGTCTGTCGTCGGGGGAGTTGGGATATCTAATATATACCTAGAGACTCGGGATCTTTGCGATCTTCAGGCATGGAACTCGAACAAAGCGACGTAACAGACTTTTAACATCGTAAGCCAGCGAGTTGTTTGTTATGTCTCCCCGCACGCTGCGAAAATGGAGACACCTCCTTGTTAGGGAGAGAGAGAACCTGTGGTATGTCGAATACCGGGTGAAAGGCGAAGTCTCTGGGGTAACTGCAAGTCTGTGTCATTGCTGTTGGTTTGCTCACACTGGAGTGCTCGGTGGAGGTGCTGATGCTTGCTTTTTTTGCCGGTGGAGTGAGGGGGGATTGTTACTTGCTGCCACTTATGTGTGTAGCGGGGAGCTGGGGGGGGACTTTGGAGTTCTAACTGTCATTCATTCTTTGGGGCACCCCTCTGTTTTCATGGATGGTTGCAAATTGTATACATTTCTCTGACATTAAATTGTACCTTCAAACCTTTTGAACCTTTGAACTCTACAGCACAGAAACTGGCCATTCGGCCCATCTAGTCTGTCCAAACCATATATCTGCCTAGACCCGTTGGCCCGCACCTGCTCTATAGCCCTCCATACCCTCCCAACCATGCACCTACCCAGATTTTTCTAAATGTTGAAATTGACTCTGCATCCAACGTTTGTGCTGGCAGCTCATTCCACACTCTCACCATCCTCTAAGTGAAGAAGTTTCCCCTCATGTTTCCCTTAAGCATTTCTCCTTGTACCCTAACCCATGACCACTCACCCAACCTCAGTGTAAAAAGCCTGCTTGCGTTTACCCTACCTATACCCCCTCAAAATTTTACATACCTCTATCAAATTTCCCTTCAATCTTCAAAGTTCTAGGGAGCAAATTCCTAACCAATTCACCTTTTCCTATAACTCAGGTCCTCAAGTCCCAGCAACATCTTTGTAATGTTCTTTGCACACTTTCAATCTTATTTACATCTTTCCTGTAGGTAGGTGACCAAAACAGGACACAATACTCCAAATTTGGCTTCACCAACATCATATACAAATTCAACATAGCATCCCAACTCCTGTACTCAATGCATTGATTTATGAAGGCCAATGTGCCAAAAGCTTTCTTTATGACCCTGTCTACCTGTGATGTCAATTTCAAAGAATTATGGACCTGTATTCCCAGTTCCCTGTGTTCTACTACACTCCTTAGTGCCTGACCACTCACTGTGCGAGACCTACCCCGGTTGGTCTTACCAAAGTGCAATACCTCACACTTATCTACATTAAATTCTACCTGCCATCTTTCAGCCCATTTTTCCAGCTGGTCCAGACCCTGCTGCAAGCTTTGATAGTCTTCCTTGCTGTCCAGTACACCCTCAGTCATGGTATCATCCACAAATTTGCTGATCTAGTTTATCACGTTATCATCCAGATTGTTGATATAGATGACAAACAACAGCACCCAGCCCTGGTCTCTGTGGCACAGCACTGGTCACAGGCCTTCAGTCAAAGGGGCAACCATCTACTACCACTCTCTGGCTTCTTCCATGAAACCAATGTCTAATCCAATTTACTACCTTATCTTGAATGCCAAGTGACTGAACCTTCTTGACCAATTTCCCATAAGGGACTTGTCAAAGGCCTTGCTAAAGTCTATATAGACAACATCCACTGCCTTGCCTTCATCAACTTTCCTGGTAACCTACTCAAAAAGATCTGTAAGTTTGGTTAGGCATGACATACCAAGAACATGTTGGCTATCTAAATACTTATATATCTGGTCCTTTAGAATACCTTCCAAATACTTTCCCAATACTGATGTCAGCCCCACCGGCCGATCATTTCCTGGCTTATTCTTAGAACCTTTCTTAAACAATGGAACATGCCAAACTGAGGTGGCGGGGCCCAGGCCCCAGGCCCCAGGCCCCAGAGTGTATTGAAGCAGCTGAACCCAATGTTTGGATGATGATATAAGCACATGGCCTATTTGGAAAGGTCAGGTACAGGCCAAATTGAGGTGTCGGGGTCTGGGCCCCAGAGCATATTGACATGACTGAACCCAATGTTTGGATGACCATTTAGGTGCTGAGCCTGATTGAAAAGGTCAGGGTGTCGGGGCCTGAGACAAGGGATGGGCCAGATTCAGTTTGCTGCTCCGTTCTGTGCTGAACTAAGGGCCTGTGGACAGACTGTCTTTGTGGACTTCATTTTCGAACATTATTTGCCTGTGTTTATTCTTTGCATGAATTGTTTTTGTTTTCTCTGCACACTGGGTATTTGACGGTCCTTTTTTTTTAATGGGTTCTTTTGGGTTTCTTGGTTTTGTGGCTATCTGTTAGGATGTGAATCTCAATGTACATATACATCGATAACAAATGTACTTTGAACTTTGAAATGTCTCTGCTGGGGTCCCTGCAGTTTCTGCACTCGCCTCCCACAGGGTCTGAGAAAACACATTCTCAGGCCCTGGGGATTTGATCCACCCTAATTTGCCTCAGGACAGAAAACACCTCCTCCTCTGTAATCTGTATAGGGTCCATGACCTCACTGCTGCTTTGCCTCATTTCTATAGACTCTGTGTCTGTCACCTGAGTAAATACAGATGCAAAAAATCCATTTAAGATCTCCCCCTTCTCTTTTGGCTCAACATGTAGATTACCACTCTGATCTTCTAGGGGACCAATTTTGTCCTTTGCTATCCTTTTGCTCTTAACATATCTGTAGAAGCCCTTAGGATCCTCCTTCACCTTGTCTGCTAGAGCAACTTCATTTCTTTTTTTCCCTTCCTGATTTCCTTTGTACTTACTCTCTTGCATTTCCTATACTCCTCAAGTACCTCGCCTGTTCCTGTCTGCCTATATCTACTGTGTAATTTCTTCTTTTTCTTAACCAGGACCTCAGTATCTCTCAAAAACCAAGGTCCTCTATACCTGTTATCCCTGCCTTTTATTCTGACAGCAGCATACCAACTCTGTCCTCTCAAAATTTCACTTTTGAAGGCCTCCCACTTACCAAGTACACCTTTGCCAGAAAGCAGCCTGTCCCAGTCCAGACTTGCCAGATCCTTTCGGACACCATCAAAAATGGAGTTTTCCCAAATATGAATTTCAACCCGAGGACCAGACCTACCCTTTCCCATTATTATCTTGAAACTAGTGGTATTATGATCACTTGATGCAAAGTGTTCACCTATCTCATTCCTCGTTTCTACCCATAAAGTCTCACTAGATGAGCTCTCAAGTCTGTTCTGACTGAACATTACGTGGCATTTTCCCTGACTAGTAATGCCATCCCTCCCCCTTTAATGCCTCCTATCATATCTAAAGCACCGGCAGCCTGGAATATTGAGCTGCCAGTCCTGCCCCTCCTGCAACCAAGTCTCACTAATAGCTACAATATTATTATTCCATAAGCTGATCCATGCCCCAAGCACATCTGCCTTTCCTACAATACTCCTTGCATTGAAATATATGCAGCTGGAAACATTAGTCCCACCATGTCCTACCTTTTGATTCCCAACTTTGTATGTAGGCTTACCAAGACCTGCCTCCTCAACTTCTTCACTGTTCTGGTACTCTGGTTCCCATTCCCCTGAAACTCCAGTTTAAACCCCACTGTGCAGCACTAGCAAACCTTGCTGCTAGATACTTGTCACCCTCCAGTTCAGATGCAAATCATCCTGTCTGTACAGGTCCTACCTTCCCTGGAAGAGGACCCAATGATGAAAAATCTGAAGCCCTCCCTCCTGCATCAACTCCTTAGCTACGTGTTATGACCTGACCACTTCTAGCCTCAATAGCATTTGGCATGGGTAGCAATCCTGAGATCACATCCTGGGAGTCTTGCCCTTTAACTTAGCATTTAACTCCCTGAACTCACTTTGCAGGACCTCGTCACTCATCCTACCCATGACATTGGTACTGATGTGGACCACGACTTCTGGCTGTTCACCTTCCCACTTAAGAATGCTGTGGACTTGATTGAAAATATCCCTGATCCCAACACCTAGGAGACAACATACCATCTAGGAATCTCATTCTCTTCTACAGAGCCTCCTTTCTGTTCCCCTAATTAACAAATCCCCTATTACTACAGCTCTCCTCTGAGCCACAGAGGCAGACTCAGTGCCTGAAACCCGACCACTGTGGCTTTCCTCTGCTAAGTCATTCCCCCCACACCCCCCCAACAGTATCCATAGTGGTATACCTGGTTGTTGAGGTGAATGGCCGCAAGTGTACTCTGCACTGGCTGCCTATCTACTTTCCCTTGCTGATGGTCACCTAGTTACCTGTGCCATGCACCTTGGGTGTAACTATCTCCCTCTGTGTCCTGTCTGTCAACCCACCAGTCTCCCAAATGATCTGGAGTCCATCCAGTTCCAGCTCCAACTGCTTATCATGGATTGTTAGAAACTGCAACTGGATTCATTTCTTGCAGGTGTAGTCATTGGGGGCATTAGAGGTTTCCCTGCCTTCCCACATCCCACAAGAGGAGTATTCTAGTATCACTAAATGTGCACTGAGAAATAAAGAAAGAAACGTTTTAACGAAAAAAAAATCTACCTACAGTACATCCTTTGCCTCTTCTCTCTTAAGTTTCCATGAGCCAAAGCCTGAACTCACCACTCTAACACTGGCCCATTCACACAATGGCCACTCCCGCAATGACTTCTCCACTTAATGAACTTCATTTTATTGGTTCTTGCCAAATGCCTAATTATGTGCAATCCAATGTCTCCTTGGGAATTGTGGCAGATGAAATACGCCGAATGACCCTACTCGCTTCTTTTAAACTTTCTCACCCTTTACGCAATCCGATGTCTCCTCGGAACTATGGCGCGTAAAAAAAACACATATCGTGAAGAACAACAGGAATTCTGCAGATGCTGGAAATTCAAGCAACATACATCAAAGTTGCTGGTGAACACAGCAGGCCAGGCAGCATCTATAGGAAGAGGCGCAGTCGACGTTTCAGGCCGAGTCCCTTCGTCAGGACTAACTGAAGGAAGTTAACTCTTCCTTCAGTTAGTCCTGATGAAGGGTCTCGGCCTGAAACGTCGACTGCGCCTCTTCCTATAGATGCTGCCTGGCCTGCTGTGTTCACCAGCAACTTTGACATATCGTGAAGTGCTGGTCTTTGACACAATCAAAACATTTCGCTGTGTGCCTTGATACTTCAATGCACATGCGACAAATAAAGCTCATTTTTAAATTGTTATTTATTTGTCTTTGTGAAAAAAAATCAAAGTGATTATAAATATGTAAACTAATTAAAGGGCTATTTTAAAGGGTTAAATTTGATTAGATGGCAAAGAACTGAAAGCAAGTTTAGAGAAGGAAAATTAAAACAAATACTCAAACTTATCTAGCACCTTCCCAAATCTTTCAGCTTATCCTAAAGCCTTTTACATCTAATGAGCTATATCTGAAGGCAAAGTAAAATGTACTTGTTAATTATTCATGTGCATTAATAAAACAGACTTAAATACATTTTGCTTGTATGAACTGGATTGCCTGCACCAAATCAAATAGAATATCTTCAAGCTCAGCTCCGGGTATGTTCAGAGAGACATCGTCTGTTCTCCAAACATGTTTATCCTCTATCAAAGGACTATCTGGTAAAGGATTGTGTATATGAGGTTTGGGCTCAATTTTTAGCCTTTTCTCAGTTGCACAGCAGAAGTCTTAATCTTCCAAACTAATCTCAGTTATGTTGTTCTGCTATGAGACATACACTCAGTGGCCACTATTAGGTGCACTTGTACACCTGCTTGTTAATGCAAACATCCGATCAGCCAATCATGTGGCAGCAACTCAGTGCATAAAAGCATGCAGACATGGTCAAGAGGTTCAGTTGTTGTTCAAATCAAACATCAGAATGGGGAACAAATGTGATCTAAGTGACTTTGACCGTGGGATGATTGTTGATGTCAGAGGGTTGTGTTTGAGTATCTCAGAAACTGCCGATTTCCTGGGACTTTCACATACAACAGTCTCCAGAGTTTATAGAGAATAGTGCGAAAAACCAAAACAAAAACATCCAGTGAGTGGTGGTTCTGTGGGTGAAAATGCTTTGTTAATGAGAGGGGTCAGAGGGGAATGGCCAGACTGGTTCAAGCTGACCGAAAGGCAACAGTAACTCAAATAGCTACGCATTGCAACAGTGGTGTGCAGACTAGCATCTCTGAATGCTCAACATGTTGAAACGGTTGGGCTACAGCAGTAGGGGACTACAAACCACAAGATGTAACTAATAAAGTGGCCACAGAGTGTTTCATATAGAAATAATAGTTTTCCAGGAATAAAATGACCTAGCAGAACTCTTACTTTTCAATACTGCTTCAGACTTTAGAGTTATGTATGTAGATTTAGCAATAAAATTACTGATATTACTACTGTTTGCAGTAGGAATTGAGTAGATGTCAGCGTTAAACAAGTGTCAAGCCCAATTAGTGTTCCCAACAGTGTTTAGTAGGCTCAATAATTGTGAGCTCTCTGGTGGGGGTATTAATTGCCTCTGCCACTAGTAATGGTCCTTTTGCACAATTGTACGTCCAGCAAAATTATAAATTACAAAAATTGCACTAGGCTCTTTCAAAGAAAGAAGTATAATTGAGACTCTCCAAAGGAAACAGGAACAATCACTGGCTAATCATAGAGAAAATTTGATTTAAGAAATTAATAGCAGAAGGTTACAACTATAAGCCTTAGCAAACATGCCGGTGTAAAGCAAAGGTCATAGAATCACTCAGTGTGAGGTAAGTCTGGACACAAATGTAATCTGCTTGCATGTTAAATTATTCAGTGGAGAAAACAGCATCATTAATTTGTGCTTTGGTTATTGTACATTATGTTTTAATGGGGAAGTGCACACAAAATGAGTTGACCTGAAGAGAGAAGACAAAACATGTTCTTCGTTTACTTTAGCTGTAGCTTCCACACAAATTTCGCTGATCTGCTTCCACAGGTGGACTACTTCATAGCAAACAGAACAGTCAATACTTGTGCTCTTTTCGACAAGCCCAGTGCATCCTAAGTCAACAAGTGATTATTTTGCATTGAAGCCAAATATAAAATTCAAATATTAAAGTATTTGATGGCTCTGAGCCTGTACTTAGAAGATTGAGGGGGGATCTCATTGAAACCTATTGAATATTGAAAGGACTAGATAGAGTGGATTTGGGGAGGATGTTTCCTATAGTAGGGGAGTTTGGGACCAGTGGTTCAATGTCTCAATTTAATGTCAGAGAATATATTATAGTATTTAATCTGAAATCCATACTCTTGGCAGGTGTCCACGAAACAGAGAGAAAAAAACCCCCAAAAATGAATGACAGAAAAACATTAGAACCCCAAAGTCCTCCACCCCTCCAACACACAAGCAGCAGCGAAGCGTCAATCCTCCCCCTCCCCTCCTTCCACTTGTTCCAGTAGAAAGCTTCAGCACCCCCCCACCACCCACCAAGCAATAGCAAGCCCCCAAAGACCATGATCTATAGTCCATCGAAAACTCCCGTTCATCCCAACACCTCGACATTCAACAGACCCTCTCCCTCACCAGTGAGGGAGGGAGAGAGAGAGATGTCACTCCTGCCACAACCAGAGGGCACAACCTTAGAGCAGAGGGAGATCCATTTAGAACGAAAATGAGGAGGAATGTCGTTACCTCAAGTATGGTGAATCTGTGGAATTTGTTGCCACAGGCAGCTTTGGAGACCAAGTTAATGGGTGTATTATAGATTCTTGATAATTCAGTGCATGGAAGGCTACGGGGAGAAGGCAGGAGAATGGGGTTAAGAGGGATAATTAATCAGCCATGATCAAGTGGCTGAGAAGACTCGATGGGCCGAATAGCCTAATTCTGCTGCTATGTCTTATGGTCTTATCATGCCTATCAGGTTCAATATTCAGGATGTTACTATCATTCTTCAGTACACAAGTGTAAGAATAACAAAATGATTGTTCCTCTGGATCAGATGCTGCATAAAAAAAGCACAATAAGCATAAAAACACTATGAATATCCTATAAAACACAATGTACAATTAACTATTTGAATGTGGCTTTAGGAACATAAGATTAGTTTATATAGAGCGATGGACTGTATGTGCGTAAAGCGACACTAGGGTGACACTGAGGTGGGTTAATGGGTGGAGGTGTTGATCAACCTGATGGCTTGGGGGAAGTAACTGTTTTTGAGTCTGGTGGTCCTGGTGTTGGTACTGTGTAGCCTCTTCTCTGATGGAAGTGGGACAAATAGGGTGGGTGGGATCTTTCATAATATTGCTGACCTTACTTCTCCCCCACATTTTTTCCACTACTTACTTACTTTAACCATTTAATATATATACTTCCAGTAATTCTCAGTTTTCTTTTTCTCTCTATTAACAAGTATTGCGTCGTACTGCTGCTGCAAAGTTAACCACTTTCATGAGATATGCCGGTGATATTAAACCTGATTCTGATTTTTCCAACACTTTTCTGTTTATACTGTACGTCCTCGATGGCAGGTAGGGAGGTGCAGGCGAGGCCTTATAAAATGACCCAAAACAATTCCATTCAGGTGGAGCAGAATAGAATATATTACTGGTAAGTAGCCAAACATCAGGTACAGCTCAAAAAGAAAGAAATCTTCCATGGAGTCTATTTGTTAATTGAAAACCTGTCCATCACTGCTTTCTCATTAGCGTGAATAGGCATGTTTAATGGCACCGATGATGCTAAACTATAATTACCTAAATGTATAAAAAGACTTTCTCAATAATTCAAGCCTCGTAAGTTCTGGCTTTACAAAACACAGAGACGATTCACATGTTGCTATTAGGGATGTTAATAAATTAGATCCAATTACCATATTTAAATTAGGTCAACTACAAAATAAATCCACCTCTAATTACCTCAGCTGTAAGTCCTATGTTTAGGAAACTGAAGAACACATTAAGCTAAAAGCAGTAATCTATTAATCAATTGTTAAATATTCTAAGAGTGGTTAATTATGAAATAGAATTCGTCTACAACTTGAACATCTCAGTTTTCGGTAATTGGGAGAGTGTGTGCCATTATATCACCTGGTATAAAATGAAAGCTGCCTAAGCATAAAAGTAGCTAAATCATTATACCAGGGCTTAAAGAGACTACCTGTAAATACTCCCTGCAACACTCAGATGATCTACACTCAGTGGCCACTTTATTAGGTACACCTGTACTCCTGCTTGTTAAAGCAAATGTCTTATCAGCCAATTAATTTCTAGCAATTCAATGCATAAAAGCATGCAGGCATGGTCAAGAGGTTCAGTTGTTGTTCAGACCAAACATCAGAATGGGGAAGAAGTGTGATCTAAGTGATTTTGACCGCGGAATGATTACTGGTGCCAGATAGGGTGGTTTGAGTATCTCAGAAACTGTTGATCTCCTGGGACTTTCACACACAGTAGAGTTTACAGAGAATGGCACAAAAAACAAAAATCCAGTGAACAGTAGGTCTGTGGGTGAAAAGGCCTTGTTACTGAGAGAGGTCAGAGGAAAATGGCTGGTCTGGTTCAAGCTGACAGAAAGGTGACAGTAACTCAAATAACCACATATTACAACAGTGATGTGCAGAAGAGCATCTCTGAATGTGCAACACGTCAAACCTTGCAGTGGGTGGGCTACAGCAGCAGAAGACCACAAAACATACAACCAAAGGCCACTTTATTTAATACAGGTGGTATCTAATAAAATTGCTACTGAGTGCACAATGGCATGAAAATAACTTACGGTTATATACTGAACAGAGGGAATAAACTGCATAAATACTATTGGAAGACATGCTGGAGTTAATTTTACCTCAGGTTGGAGGAAGTGGGAGAATAGCGGGTTTTAAGCCACAGTGGCGCATCTAAGTATATCATTGTTGGCAATGTTCTTGCTTCTGCATCAGACGCTTGTAGGTTGAAGTTTTTCTCCAGTGAATTGAACACAAAGTCAATAGAAGGAGCGAGGGAAGTCTACACTGCCAGAGCTGTCATCTGTCCCTCTGTTAGCCATGACTGATGCCATGTAGGGATACACTCAAGCTGAGTTAATTATAAATCACTATCAAAAAATTACAGATATAACATGAGCTTATGAGTGTATGTTAATTCTGAGTATAAGTTAGATCCTTAACTTTATGACCAATAAACTACATTCAATAAGCTTTGGTAGCAGCAACACCTCTGCCATGATTATTCTCAACACTGTCCTCCACATATTTACGGCTTGCATCCTCAGCACCCTACTCTAGTGTGCCAGGTGTTGAAGGGTGTGAGGGAAGAGAAGTGAGCGCAGTTACTATTGCAAGGGAGAAGGTGCTCAAAAAGCTGAAAGACCTAACAGTGCATACGTTACCTGGGCCAGATGAACTCTAGGGTTCTGAAAGAGATAGCGGTAGAGATTGTGGAGGCATTAGTAATGATCTTTCAGAAATCATTGGACTCTGGCCTGGTGCCAGGGGACTGGAAGATTACAAATGTCACTCCACTCCTCAAGAAAGGAGGAAGGCAGAAGAAAGGAAATTATAGACCAGTTGGCCTGATCTCAATGGTTGGGAAGATGTTGGAGTCAATTGTTAAGGATGAGGTTATGGGGTACTTGGTGACACAGGACAAGGTAGGACAAAATCAACATGGTACCCTGAAGGGAAAATCCTGCCTGACAAACCTGTTGGAATTCTTTGAGGAGATTACAAGTAGGATAGATAAAGGAGATGTAGATGTTGTAGATTTGGACTTTCAGGAGGCCTTTGACAGGTTAAGAGCCCATGGTATTACAGGAAAGTTGCTGGCAAGGTTACAGCATCAGCTGATTGGTGGGAGGCAGCAAGTGGGAATAAAAGGATCCTTCCCTGGTTGGCTGCCAGTGCATTGAGGTGTTCCGCAGGAAACGGTGTTGGAACCTCTTCCTTTTATGCTGTAAATCAATAATTTAGATGATGGAATAGATGGCTTTGTTGCCAAGTTTGCAGATGATATGAAGATTGGTGGAGGGGCAGGTAGTGTTGAGGGAACAGGTAGGATGCAGAAGGACTTAGACAGATTAGGAGAACGGGCAAGGGAGTGGCAAATGAAATACAATGTTGGAAAATGCATGGTAGTAGAAATAAATGTGCAGACTATTTTCTAAATGGGCAGAAAACCTAAAAATCTGAGATGTAAAGGGACTTAGGAGTCCTTATGCAGAACACCCTAAAGGTTAACTTGCAGGTAGAGTAGGTGGTGAGGAAGGCAAACGCAATGCTAGCATTCATTTCAAGATGTCTAGAATATAAGAGCAGGGATGTGACACTGAGGCTTTATAAAGCACTGGTAAGGCCTCACCTAGAGTATTGTGAACAGTTTTGGGCTCCTTATCTAAGAAATGATGTATTGGCATTGGAGAGTGTTCAGAGGAGGTTCACAAGGATGATTCTAGGAATGATGAGGAACAGCTCTCAATCTGCCTTGTTGTGATTTTGCACCTTACCGATTACTTGCATTGCACTTTCTCTGAAGCTGTTACACTTTATTCTGCATTGTTAATGTTTTACCTTGTTCTAATGCACTGTGTAATGATTTGATCTGTCTAAACTGTGTGCAAGAGTACAAGTGATAACAGCAAACTAACTCCAAATCTCATTCTCCAATATAATGCAGAACTGTAGGGAATGGGAACAGGCCAACCATGATGCAAAATGTCATGAGTCCTGCCTTTATTGCACCTGTATTTGTTAATTGTCGTCTTTTCTAGAGTCGTTAAGCCCTTGTGCTTTCTGCTTAATCTTGTCAGTTTATTGTGACTGGCATGGGTTTCCAGCGTACTGTGCTTATTTAAATCGGACTCCTAATTACTGCAGATTGTGGGGTCTTTGTGTGTTTCGAGAATGATTCAGCTTGCGGTGTCACTCGGTCAAGCCGATGTTCTGTTGGAATTTTTATGAATTAACTCTAGTTTCTGTCTCAAGATGGGAGTCTGTTGTTCTTCCATACTTGGGTTCAGTCATCTGTTAGTGCATGCCGTGGCACAAAACTAACCAATCCCTTTTTCTTGCACACGTTCTGCATTCCTCCATTCTTTGCAATAAAATTGAAAGGCACAGGAGCAGAATTAGGCCATTCTGTTGTAACATGTATCAAACATGTCAATGCAGTCAGATCAGAATTTGGCCATACAGTCACAAGGATGCAGGGAGTAGAGCAGGGTGCTGAGGATGTAACCTTGTGGAGTACCAGTGTTGAGAATAATCATGTCGGAAGTCTTGCTGCCAATCCTTATTGATTGTAGTCTGTTGGTTGGGAGGTTAGGTCATTGAGACAGCTTCATCATTCTATCATGGCTGATTTAATATCCCTTCCAACCCTTCTCCTTGTAACTGTTGACACCCAAACTGCTAGAGAACCTATCAACCTCCACTTTAAGTATACCCAATGACCTGATCTCCTCAGCCATCCATGGTAATTAATTCTGCAGATTCACCACCCTCTGGCTAAAGAAATTCCTCCTCATCTGTGTTCTAAAAGAACAACTCGTATTCTGAGACTGTGTCCTTCGGTTCTAGACTCTCCAAATATAGGAAACATCCTTCCCATTCCACGCTATCTAGACATTCAATAGTTTCGGCCCGAAGCATCGACTGTTTATTCTTTTTCGTAGATGCTGCCTGACCTGTTGAGTTCATCCAGCATTTCGTGTGTGTTCCTTTCAATATTTGTTAAGATTCAATGAGATCCACACCCCCCATTCAATTCAGATCATTCCATGTGGCTGAATAATATGCCTGTTAGCAGAATGAGGACATTAGAAATATGTGCAGCATGGTAGCGTAGCTGTTAGCATAACACTTTATAGTGTCAGCTATAAGAATGGGGTTCAATTTCCGCTGTCGTATGTAAGGAGTCTGTACATTCTTCCCTGTGACCATGTGGGTTTCCTCTGGCTGCTCTGGTTTCTTCCACATTCCAAAGGCACATGGTTAGAGTTAGTAAGTTGTGGGCCTGCTATGTTGGTACTGGAAGCATGGCTGTTCCAAACACATTCTCGATGCAAAAGACCCATTTCGCTGTATGTTTCGATGTTTCAATGTACATGTGACAAATAAAGCTAATATTTAAATCATTTAAATCTTTGCAAAGTTTTCCCTAGAACATCTTTTCTGACAACATTTAGATTTTCATCCTATTATCTGGCCCAGAGGTTGCCAAAGCATCCCAAAATAATTAATAAGAGCACCACTAGCTTCTACGTAATTTGGTAGCAAATTGTGGGCCAATATGATCATTAGTTTCCGGTTTCCTATATATTTTATTCCTGCTTGCTAAGTCAAAAGTTTGTCAATTGCAACAAGTGTTCTGTGACTGAGAGGCTGACTTGCTATTGCCATTTCTGCCCAGCTCTGGAATATCACATTGGGTTGCTTTTGGACTCTGAAGATGAGAAAGAACTGAGTTAGTGTTTTACCATCTATTAATATTTCCTGGGAAATGCTTTAGGTGTCCAGAATATGTCAGTTTTAATTGATATTTTGCAGTGAGTTGACTTTCCTGCGATTTGGAGCATCCATCTTCCTGCCCATGAATATTCCTCGTTGTTTTCCTTTGCAAGAGTACACATTTTTCTGAGTTATTTTTATAAATTTGACTTTGAATGCAATCATAATTGATCAAAAGGTTTGCGGTTCTATTATGGCACAATTACTCTTTCATGTTATCTGCAGACTTTTTTGATTGCTTTCTTTGAGCTCCTGAGTGATTGTTGAACTGATATTTATTTTCTTCAAATGGTGCTTGGAAGAAAATAATTGTGGCTGATCCGGATGTCATGATTATTTATCATGTCTCCAGCTTTCTCCTTTTCTGTGGCCTTTTATGTTCTTTTATTGTAAATGCTGCTACCTGCCATACAATAACAACTGAAACAAAAAGAATCAGATTTTAAATCTTATTAATATTCTGAAGACTGAAATCCCCTCTGCTTGACCCTGGAACCTGCTCCATGACCTCACGGACTCAGAGCCAACTTACTGCAGGAACGTTTTAGGATCAGCTTCTTCTCCTCTGCCATCAGATTTCTGAGAAGACAATGAACCAATGCATGGACACTCCCTCACTATTTTTGCTTCCTTCTTGCGCTATTAATTTAATTTAATTACACATCTATAATATTAACTTTTTCGTCACCCCTTATGTGTGGTATGTACGTGTATTTTTCCCTCAATCTTGGCTCCTATACCAGAGGCCTGGGAGCTTGTGGGTTCAGCTCAACATCCTTGCTGTTCCTAACAATGTGCTCTTCTGGACCAAGATCTCAGATGTTGTTCCCAGGATTTGTTGGAGCCACTCTCCCAGTCCAGGCATTAGAGCTCCAAGTGCTCCTATCACCACTGGAAGTGCTCTGGCTTAAACTTTCCACATCCTTTCTACCTGCTCTTTCAAGCTCTGGTGTTTCTCCAGCTTCTCAAATTCTTTCTTCCTGATGTTACTGTCATTTAGATTATGAGAACACTCAATCCTCGTTTATTGTCATTTAGAAATGCATACATGCATTAAGAAATGATACAATGTTTCTCCGGAGTGATATCACAGAAAAACAGGACAAACCAAAGACTAACACTGACAGAACCACATAATTATAACATATAGTTACAGCAGTGAAAAGCAATACCATAATTTGATAAAGAGCAGACCATGGGCACGGTAAAAAAAAAAGTCTCAAAGTTCCCGAGTCGATCGACTCCCGAGTCCCCAATAGCAGGCGGCGAAGGGAGAAACTCCCTGCCATAAACCTCCAGGCACCGACAACTGCCGATGCATTGGAAGCACCCGACCACAGCCGACACTGAGTCCGTCCATCTGAAAATTTCGCGCCTTCGACCAGCCCCTCCGATACAGCCTCCCGAGCGCCATCCTCTGCCGAGCACCTTCGACCTTGTCCCAGCCGCTAAAACAAGCAAAGCCGAGGATTTGGGGCCTTCTCCTCCGGAGATTCCGGACCACACAGTAACAGCGGCAGCTAAGCGGGCATTTCAGAAGTTTCTCCAGATGTTCCTCTGTACTCTCACGTCTGTCTCCATCAAATCAGAATTGTGCACGGTTCCCTACTTGACAAATAATAGACATCACCACCGAAGTGGCCGCGCGCGCTGCGTCGTGCTGCCATCTTCTCCTCCTCCTACTATTGCTGGATTCTTACTATTGGGATTATCTATTGCTGTCTATTACTCTTGCTTTCTTCTGCTCCTCGTCCAGTATTGCTATATGTGGTTGGTTGGCCAGTACCTGCTTATCAGTCTCTATTTGGAAATCCCACAGGATCTTAGCTCTGTCATTCTCCACTACCCTCTCGGGTATTTCGCTTTTGGACTTGGGAGTGTCCAAACCTTACTCATCGCAGATGTTCCTGTCCACAATTCCTGCAACTTGGTTGTGCTGTTCAGTGTACACTGTCCCTGCTTGCATCTTGCACCCTGCTACTACGTGCTAGATGGTTTCAGCGGATTCCTTGCATAGTCTGCATCTTGGATCTTGGCTGGTGTCATAGACTCCTGTTTCTATTGCTCTTGTGCTCAGCTCCTGTTCTTGTACAGCTACTATATACTATAAGTAATAGGCATGTGAGAAGAAGTAAATGGTCAGAGTGGGGAATAGAGGAAGGGTGGAATTTGTTTACCAGAAGGAGAAATCAATGTTCATGCTATCAGATTAGATTAGATTATTAAATTAGATTATGAAGACACACAGTCCACTTTTATTGTCATTTAGTAATGCATGCATTAAGAAATGATACAATATTTCCTCTGGTGTGATATCACAAAACACAGGACAGACTAAGACTGAAAAAACTAACAAAACCACATAATTATAACATATAGTTACAACGGTGCAACAATACCATAACTTGATGAAGAACAGTCCATGAGCACAGTAAAAAGTTCAAAGTCTCTCAAATGTCCCACATCTCACGCCGACGGGAGAAGGAAGAAAAACTCTCCCTGCCATGCCCAACCACAGTCCGACTCTGAGTCGTCCGAAAACTTCGAGCCTCCGATCAGGTCTCCAACACCGAGTACCGAGCACCATCTCTATCCGAACGATTCGACCTCAATCTCGGTCGCCAGCAGCAGGCAAAGCCGGGGATTTTGGGGCCTACCCGCCGGAGATTCTCGATCACACAGTAACAACAGCAGCGAACGGGCGTTTCAGAGATTTCTCCAGATGTTCCTCTGTGCTTTCACTTCTGTCTCCCTCAAATCACTATTGTCCACGGCCCCTATTTAACGGGTACAATATCATTTTCACCGGAGGGCTGCGCACACGCGGCGCGCTGCTATCTCTCTTCCCGCCACTCACTATATATAGTGTCCACATTGCTGTCCACATCTGTGGCAATGAATTCCACAGATACACTATATATATTTCTAATTGAAACTTACAGTTTTTTAATGTATTGCGCTGTACTGCTGCTGCAAAACAACACATTTCATGATCTATGCGAGAGATATTAAGCCGAATTTTGCATCTGATTCTGCCTCTGGCACACTCTGGTTGGATGGAAGGCCCAGTATGCTGGAGGATGGATCACATCGTTGGTCCAGAATTGAACCACTGGCTCCAGGTTGTGGGTAGGGGTATTGGCTGGGGCTGAGGTTAAAGTTGGAAACACCAGCAGTGCAGAGGTGGCCATGTTTGCAGCTGGAGGTGGGGGCCTAGTATGTTGGCATATCTCCTGCTCCCTTTAAACTCAGTGGTTTCAGTGGAACAATTTATTATACAACTGTGAGGGAGGAGCATCCAATAATTCAGCAAGTTGGCTGGTCCAACATTCCCAAAGTCTCAAAGATGCTGGATTACCATAGTGTGTTACAATGCAGCATGTGGTACGATTTTCACCAGGTAGATAGTGCTTCTGGGATCTGGGATTGGAGTTTCAAGTGGGCTGGAGGCATGAGGGCCGATGACCCCCTAGGTATACGATTTGGCGAGATGAAAGTTTGAGGCTGAGTGTTCAGATCCCATCATTGGCGAGTCCAGAGTTCAAGGCCTGGGGGTTTGGGGAACTCATTCAGCATCTCCATTCATTGTCATTGGTGAGTCCTGGGGTCGATAATGGAGTTGTCTGGAAGTTAAGACCATAAGAATTCCACCATTCAGTCTATCGAGTCTGCTGCACTGTTTTATCAAGGCTGATTTATTTTCCATCACAATCCCATTCTTCCCATAACCTTTGACATCTTTACTAGTCAAGAACCTATCAACCTCCACTTTAAATATACCTCATGACTTGCTGTCTACTTTTGTGGCAATGAATTTCACAGATTCTCCACCCTCTGGCTAAAGAAATCCCTCCTCATCTCTGTTCTAAAGGGATATCCTTGTATGGTGAGGCTGTGTCCTATGGTTCTAGACTCTCCCACTAATGGGGCCCTAGTGGAGATATTTAAAACATCCTTAACAACAGAAGAGCTACCAACGGATTGGAGGATATCCAATGTTCTTCCACTGTTTAAAAAAGACTCCGAACAGAAACCGGGAAATTATAGGCTGATGAGTCTGACATCAGTTGTGGGAATCCAATTGGAAACAAGAGAAAATCTGCAGATGCTGGAAATCTAAGCAACATACACAAAATACTGGAGGAACTCCTCAGGCCAGGGAGCATCTATAGGAAAAGAATACAGTTGACGTATTCTTTTCCATAGACACTGCCTGCACTGCTGAGTTCCTCCAGCATTTTATGTGTGTTGGTGAATTGTGGGGAAGTTATTGGAAGGTATTCTAAGGGACCGGATGTATAAGTGTTTGGATAAATGTGGACTGATATAGGATAGTCAGCATGGCTTTGTGCGTGGCGGGTCATGTCTAACCAATCTTACAGCGTTTTTTTGAGTAGGTTACTAGAAAAGTGGATGAAGGCAAGGCAGTGGATGTTGTCTACGTGGACTTTAATAAGGCATTTAACAAGGTCCTGCGTGGGAGACTGGTCAAAAAGGTTCAGTTGCTTGGTATTGAGGATGAGGTAGTCAATTAGATTCGACATTAGCTTTGTGGGAGAAGCAACAGAGTGGTAGTAGAGGGTTGCCACTTTAACTGGAGGCCTGTGACTAGTGCCGTACCGCAGGGATCAGGGATCAGGGATCATGGACTAGATGGGCCAAAGGACTGTACTTCTCTATGATTCTATGTCTCTATGATGGACTCCAAAGTTCAAAGTACATTTATAATGGAAGTACATATAGGTCATCATATAACACCTTGAGGTTCATTTTCTTTCAGGCATTCACAGCAGAACAGAGAAATATAATAGAATCAATACAAACCCGCACACAAAGACTGACAGGCAGCTAATGTGCAGAAGAAGACAAGCTGTGCAAATACAAAAAAAAAAAAAAAATCCAAATAATAAATAATTAAACAAACAAACAAACAAAAATAAAGATAAATAAATAAATAAATAATACAGAGAACATGAGTTGTAGAGTTCTGAATGTGAGTCCATAGGTTGTGTTTTGTGATTGGTTGAGTGTTGAGGAGAGTGAAGTTCCCCAAGATGCTCATCTACATAACCATTGCCAGAAGGAGAGGCTGGCACCTCACACTGCAACTGAATGGGATGATTTGCAATGACCTGCCCTGCACATCAGTGGGAATTGCCTCAGCCAAGGGGGAAATGCTTGTTTTGTCAGCTCCGAGCTGGAGGTGGTATTGGGCAAGGCTGCTCTCTTTCTGGCACCTTATTTATTGTATCAAGCCTTTTGCTGAATCCATCAGGAATGAAGCATTTAAAGAAGGGTTCCAATCCTAGGCAGATGTCTTTTTTGAAAGCTGCCTTTCATTTTACCAGAGTCCAGCAGTGAAACCCAATTAACACTGAGCAGAGTAACACACCCAACATTCTGGAGGAACTCAGCAGGTCTGGCAGCATCTATGGAAAGTAATAAATAGTCGACTTTTCGAACTAAGTCCCTTCATCAGGGCCTAAAATGTTAACCCTTTATTCATTTCCATAGATGCTGCCTGATGTACTGCGGTCTTTTAATACATTGTGTGTGTTACTCTGGATTACTTTGTGTTTATAATATCGAGCTGGCTAACTTTGCCTCTCACGGTTATGCTACCAGAATTCCCCATTCACTCTGCCAATCTTGATTTTAAAAGATGTAAGTGGGATGTTTATTTTTCATTCTTTTATTTTATTTTAATTGAATTCTAATAGTTTAAGGCAAAACTTACATTTTTAGAAACTATTTAAATCTATTTGTGTTGATGGTTACCAGATTCATTTAATTCAACCCTATGGCTATTGGCAGTGCTGAAAGGTGGTCAAGGCGTTCTGTGGGGTTGGGATCTTAGAATCACTTCAGGTCAGATTCAGATTTATTCATCACATGAACATGGAACCATTCAGTGAAATGTGTCATTTGTGTTAGCAACCAACGCACCTAAGGGTCTGCTGGGTGCAGCCTGCAAGTGTCGCCATATATTCTGGTGCCAACATAACATGCTCAGAATACTTGGCAAAATAACACCAGACACAACCAAAGCAGAACACAGGCATCAAAACGACTACATAGGAGCAGGGATGTGATGTTGAGGCTCTATAAGGCGCTGGTGAGACCTCACTTGGAGTACTGTGGGCAGTTTTGGTCTCCTTATTTAAGAAAGGATGTGCTGACGTTGGAGAAGGTACAGAGAAGATTCACTAGAATGATTCTGGGAATGAGAGTGTTAACATATGAGGAACGTTTGTCCGCTCTTGGACTGTATTCCTTGGAGTTTAGAAGAATGAGGGGGGACCTCATAGAAACATTTCGAATGTTGAAAGGCATGGACAGAGTGGATGTGGCAAAGTTGTTTCCCATAATGGGGGAGTCTAGTACGAGAGGGCATGATTTAAGGATTGAGGGGCGCCCATTCAGAACAGAAATGCGAAGAAATTTTTTTAGCCAGAGGTTGGTGAATCTATGGAATTTGTTGCCACAGGCGGCAGTGGAGGCCAAGTCATTGGGTGTATTTAAGGCAGAGATTGATAGGTATCTGAGCAGCCAGGGCATCAAAGGTTATGATGAGAAGGTGGGAGAGTGGAACTAAATGGGAGAATGGATCAGCTCATGGTAAAATGGCGGAGCAGACTTGATGGGCCAAATGGCCAACTTCTGCTCCTTTGTCTTATGGTCTTATGGTCTTACACAAAAGCAAGCCCATTCCCTCCCTTCCATCCACACACACACAGACAGTCTCCTAACTCCAGGACAGGACTCCAGTCTCTAGGCTTCAGCCATCGGGCTTCGATGTCTAGACTTCTGATCGACCTTCAGGCTTCAGTCTTTGTTATCGATTCCTAAGCTAAGCGATGATGCGACACTGAACTCTGGGCGGGCCAGCTCACTGGCCCTCACGCCTCCTGCTTGCACAGACATCTGATCCTGGGACCCAGCGACATGGGACAGTCCAAAATCCACAGGTGTCCTTCCACATCGCCGGCCCTTGAGTGCAGAGCTGAATCCTGGACTCTGGATGTTCTCCATAGCAACATCCACGTGGCTGGACTTTGAGCACGGAACACTGGCCTGTGTTTCAGATATCCTTCGTCATCTGTCCACATTGCTAGGTGTCGAACGCAGAGCACAGAATGAAGGTCTGGACTCTGTATGTCCTTTGTCTCCACGTCCACATCACTGGACTTCAAACACAAAAACCTGTCCTGGTCTCCAGATATCCTTTGTTTTCCACCAACATCATTGCCTTCAAACGGAGTGAAGGCCTAAACTCTGGTTGTCCTTTGACCCCATTTTCACATTGCTGGCCCTTGAGTGAGGAGTGGAAGCCTGGACTCCAGCCTCTCCGCTAACTGACCATATCCCTGTCCCTAAACCCTAGCCTGACCGCTTACTTCCTTTGCTGTCCTTCCCCAACGAACTAAAAAAAAAACCTAACTTAAGCCAATGAGTCTGGAAACCTGTTCAACCCGAGGATGTAGGAAGGCAACTGAGGAGCCCTTGCCTCCAGATCAACCAATAACACCAGAGCCATGAAAGTTAGATGTGATTCTCTCTGTTCTTTTCGCTGTTGCCATGGGGAAGGAGGTACAGGAGATTTAGGTCCCGCATCACTTGGTTCAGGATCAGAATCAGGTTTACTATCACCGGCAGTTAATGTGAAATTTGTTAACTTAGCAGCAGCAGTTCAATGCAATGCATAATCTAGCAGAGAGAAAAAAAAAATCAAAATAATAATAATAAATAAACAAGTTAATCAATTACATATATAGAATAGATTAAAAACATGTAAAAACTGAAATACTGTATATTAAAAAAAGTGAGGTAGTGTCCAGAGATTCAATGTCCATTTAGGAATCGGATGGCAGGGGGGAAGAAGCTGTTCCTGAATCGCTGTGTGTGCGCCTTCAGGCTTTTGTACCTCCTACCTGATGGTAACAGTGAGAAAAGGGCATGCCCTGGATGCTGGAGGTCTTTAATAATGGACGCTGCCTTTCTGAGACACCGCTCCCTAAAGATGTCCTAGGTACTTTGTAGGCTAGTACCCAAGATGGAGCTGACTAGATTTACAACCTTCTGCAGCTTCTTTCGGTCCTGTGCAGTAGCCCCACCATACCAGACAGTGATGCAACCTATCAGAATACTCTCCACAGTACAACTATAGAAGTTTTTCAGTGTATTGTTGACATGCCAAATCTCTTCAAACTCCTAATAATGTATAGCTGCTGTCTTGCCTTCTTTATAACTACATCAATATGTTGGGACCAGGTTAGATCCTCAGAGATCTTGACACCCAGGAACTTGAAACTGCTCAGTCTCTCCACTTCTGATCCCTCTATGAGGATTGGTATGTGTTCCTTCATCTTACTCTTACTGAAGTCCACAATCAGCTCCTTCGTCTTACTGACATTGAGTGCCAGGTTGTTGCTGCGGCACCACTCCACTAGTTGGCATATCTCACTCCTGTATGCCCTCTCGTCACCACCTGAGATTCTACCAACAACAGTTGTATCATCAGCAAATTTATAGATGGTATTTGAGCTATGCCTAGCCACACAGTCACATGTATACAGAAAGTAGAGCAGTGGGCTAAGCACACACATGAGGTGTGCCAGTGTGGATCATCAGCGAGGAGGATATGTAATCACCAATCTGCACAGATTGTGGTCTTCTGGTTAGGAAGTCGAGGATCCAGTTGCAGAGGGAGGTACAGAAGCCCAGGTTCTGCAACTTCTCAATTAGGATTGTGGGAATGATGGCATTAAATGCTGAGCTATAGGAACTGTTATCACCCTAAACCACCAGGCTCCTGAACCAGTGTGAATAACTTTACTTACTTCAACACTGAACTGATCACTGAACACAATCTATGGACTCACATTCCAGGACCCTACAATTCAGGTTCTCAGAATTACTTATTTCTTTATCTTTTGTGTTCGCACAGTTTGTCTTCTTTCGCACATTGATTGTTTGTCAGTCTTTGCATATGGTTTTCATTGATTCTGTTGTATTTCTTTGCTCTACTGTGAATGCCTGCAAGAAAATGGATCTCAGGGTGGTACATGATGACATATACATACTTCGATTATAAACTTACATGAATCTTTGATGGTGTGGAATGTCATGAGGACGATGGCCCAGATGAAGTCCATTCCTCATTGTACACAGCTTGTTTAATTATCCTAGCTATTTACAGTAAGGGACTAATCAGTAAAACCCCAAGACTTGGGCTTCAATACTCCCTTGTGCAACTGGATCCTGGATTTCCTCACTTGCAGACTCCAGTCAGTTTGGATTGGCAAAAACATCTCCTCCATGATCTCTGTCATCACAATAATGTGTGCTTAGTCTCGGGTCTACTTGCTTTACGCATGGCTACGCATGCGCTATGACCGTATGGCTAAGTACAGCTCCAGCACTGTACACTAGTTTGCTGGTAACGCCACTGTTGTGGGCTGTATCAAAGATGGTGATGAATCAGCATACAGGAGGGAGATTGAAAATTTGGCTGAATAGTGTTATAAAAAAACTCACTCAATGTCATTAAGACCAAGGAACTGATTGTAGACTGCAGGAGAAGGAAACCAGAGGTCCATGAGCCAGTATTCATTGAAGGATCAGAGGTGGAGAGGGTCAGTAACTTTAAATTCCTGAGTGCCACTAACTCAGAGGACCTGTCCTGGACCGATCATATAAATATTATTCCAAAGAAAGCACAGCAGCGCCTCTACCTCCTTAGGATTCTGCGGAGATGCGGCATGTCATCGAAAACCTTGGCAAGCTTCTATAGATGTGTGATGGAAAGTGTATTGACTGGCTGCATTATGGCCTGGTATGGGAACATCAATGCCTTTGAGTGGAAAGTTCTACAAGATATATTGGATTTGGCGTAGTACGTCAGGGGTAAAGCCCTCCCAATTATTGAGCAGATCTATATGAAATGTTGTTGTAGAAAAGCAACATCCATCATCAAAGATCCTCACCACCCAGGCCATGCTCTCTTCTTGCTGCTGCCATCAGGTAGAGGGTACAAGAGCCTCAGGACTCACACCACCAAGTTCAAGAACAGTTACTACCCCTCAACCATCAGGCTCTTGAACAAAAGGGGATAGCTACACTCATTCTATTAATAATGTTCCTGCAACCAATGATGTCACTTTACGGACTATTTATCTCGTTATTTCATGCACTTGTTATTTATTACTCTTTATTTCTATCTGCATTTGCACAGTTTGTTATTCATTGTTCCTGTTTACAGTTACTGTTCTATAGATTTGCTGGGTATGCCCGCAGGAAAAAGAATCTCAGAGCGATATGTGGTGACATATATGTACTCTATAATAAATTTTACTTCAGACTTTGAACTTGAAGTGGTGAACACTGTTGCTCTTAAGCTGCGCAGGAGCACAGCTGAACAGTAACTGAAATTCTTCCATACACATAGCCTTTGTTGCTGTACAGCTGGGATTTTCTTTTGCATAACGTTAATATAATTTTGAAATACCCTGTAATTAATTATGTTTTAATAAATATAGTCTATAATTTTTCTAAATAATAAATGTATGACAACCTTTACTTTAAAAGGATTTTAGAGCTTCAATACATTTACATTGTCAGTGTTTCAATGTACAACACTGTTACAAACTGTAACAATAAACACAGAATGGAAGTTGATAGTTCATTGTTAATCAGCCATTGACCCACCAAATGCAGATGTCATCTAGTCAAAACATTTTATTTTTCTCAATGTGCTTTTTAGTTGTTTTGACTGTCTGACATCTTTTATTTGTGTTGCAATTTTTTGTGGAAAAGAAAAACGGTTTTCAGGCCATGTAAAAATTTCCTACTCAGGGCAATGGTTGATCTGTGCAGCTGTGAAAAAAAAAGGAAAGTTCTTGTATACATTTTGTTAAATTATCCTAGTTATCTACAGTAAGAGGTGAATGAATGTTGGTTCATTTGCCAGCACCTATGAAATTCCCATGAATCTCTGAGCAGGAAATTGGTGTTAATAGAAGATTGAAACTGTGTGGTTCGCTCCACAAACTCTGTGGGAGGTCTATGAACAGGGGATGTTATTTTTTCTTTAATTATCAATGAGTGGTCTGAATCAGGCAGTGTAAATTAGAATAGTGAATTCAATGGCAAATCAGGTATGAAGTTGAAATAAAGAAAAAATTAAGAGAAAGACATTTCCCTTTACTCCGTCCAATTCATGAAATCATTTCTGGAGGTATTATGGGATGTTTGTTAATATGCTCATAATGTAGTATTATTCTCAAAGATGAAATAAAATTTGGCAGGTTAATGGATAAAGTGTAATATCAATACAACATCTTGAGAATTCAGGTGAAGAGAATGACATAACATAGAAAATACTAGAAACATTAAAGACATTGACCATTGTTTGAAATAAATAAAAGAACTGCTGTCTGAATAGAATGTTAAGAAGCAAGAATCATATTCTCAGAACAGAATTTGACAATCAATAACTTACTTCCTGAAAAGCACATAGTTCTGCTAACCATGGAAATTAGGGTTTGTTCCAATTAAAGCACTTAAAGGAAATCTAAAAGGAAGATAGTGAGAAACTATTTTCTTTGGTGAGAGATTTCATAACAAGATAGCAATTACTAATAATTAATAATAAAACTGATCATTTAGAATAGACTTCTTCACATAAAACATGCTAGGAATCAGAAGAACTCTCCCCCAGACAGTGTTGAGGATAGTCTAAAAATTCTGAGACAGATTTATAGATGTCTCATACTGAAGGATGTTAAAGGCTTACAAGGTTATTAACATTTTCACAACTAAGTCTAGGAGATGTGCATCACAGGAATGGACCCTTCAGCCCATTAAATCCATGCTAGCCATCAACAACTCATTCACATTCATCCCTCTTTAACCCCATATTATTACAAACATTTGTATATTCCCACATTCCCATAAACTCTCATGTGTCTAATTGAACGGCGGACTAAGCTCAGAGGGATGAATGTACCTGTCTGTACAAGCAGAGTCACTAGTCTGTACTTATCTTTAAATCAAGTCATTTTTTAGATTAGATTAGATTAACATTTAACACTCAGAATAGAAACTGGTCTCTTGGCACTGATGGTAAAAGAGTGTGTAAGTGTTGGCTACCTGTTTATCTGTCCCTTTTCATATGGAGCCACGTGTGGAGGTGACTGAGAGGTTCACATTTACAAACAAGTTGATTCCTTCTGCCGTTTAGAAATACTAGTCATACAGTACGAAAAGAGGATCTTCGGCCCATCAAATCCCTGCTGACCATCAAACCATTAATCCTTCACCAGTTCAAATTTAGTTGCACCATCATTCCCCACCCTCATCTGCCTATTACTACCTACCCCCTCCTTACCTGGACCTGTCAGCTTTTGCTCCATCCCTTCCCGCCAACTTATTTATTCTGCCAATCTCCTGTCATTCTTTGCAGTCCAGACTAAGGGCCTTGACCCAAACTGTCGACTGTCCATTTTCTACCATTGGTGCTGCCCGATGTACTGGGTTCCTGTGACGCTTTGTGTGTGTGTTTTCCCGGATTCCCACATCGGCAGTCTCTTGTGTTTCCTCTGTATTCTCAGAATCTTTATCGCCAGTATGTGAAAGAACTGATTGTGGTTCAGTGCCAAGCATAAAACACAGTGCAACACCATAACAGACAACACAATATCAACCAGCAATTTCCAAGACAATAGTGCAAACAGCCATGAACAATCAACAATTAGCAGAATGATCACATGCTCAAACATCAATAATCAGACTTAATTAGGTGTGAAGATATGAACAGACTCAATAATTATCAACAGAACAAGGAGAGCAGGAGAAAACATTTAATGGATGTTGTGCAGGGACAGTGAGGGTATTCCTCCTGAGTCTTGTTGGGAAGCTGGAGAGCTACAGGAAAGAATCTCTGGAGAGGATGTGTGGCCCTGGTGGTGATGGACCTGCGGTGTCTCCCTGATGGCAAGTTGGTGAATAGATGAATGGTAGGGTGGGTGGAGTCAGCAGTCATTTTTTGACATCAACACTTTCGAGATTTGACTATTCACCTACACACCAGGGACAATTCACAATGGCTGATTAACTGACAAATCTGGACATTTTTAGGATATAGCAGGAAACCAGAGCACCTGGTAGTTGCTCTTGCAGTCACAGGGAGACCGTGCAAACTCCACACAAACATCACCTGCTGTCAGGATTAAACCTGGGTCACAGGGGCTGCAAGATGGCGGCTCTACCAGCTGTGGCACTGTGCTGTCAAAGCTTTCTTCTTCTGTTTTATTTCATTCCTCCTTGCTGATGTACAGTACAATTGCCAGGCAGCACGGTAAGTGGAACGCTTGACAGTGCCAGCGATTGTGATTGGATTTTCATTCCTTCTGCTGTCTGTAAGGAGTTTGTAGGTTCTCCCCGTGACTATGCGGGTTTCCTCCAGGTGCTCCGGTTTCCCCGCACACTCCAAGGACGCACAGTTAGTGTCAGTGAGTTGTGAGCATCCTATGTTGGTGCTGGAGGTGTGGCGACCCGTGCAGGCTGCCCCCAGCACATCCTCGGACTGCGTCGGTTGTTGAAGCAAACGACTCACTTCACTGTATGTTTTGAGGTTTCAATGTACATGTGACGAGTAAAGCTAATCTTTAATTTTTAAATCTTTAAAAAAAATCCTTAAAACCATAGGTGTGCCAAAAGCCGCCCTCAGTGTTTATAGCAGAGCGTGGTCTGTTCCTTTTAATGACCGATCACCCTCTTTATTATGTACATCAGAAGGGCTTTTTCATGTATTTTGAAAAGATCAATTTTTATTGCGCATTTTTG
The DNA here is from genome assembly GCF_963921235.1 of Mobula hypostoma. NCBI lineage: Eukaryota > Metazoa > Chordata > Chondrichthyes > Myliobatiformes > Myliobatidae > Mobula > Mobula hypostoma. The sequence goes on from NC_086108.1 coordinate 97,215,192, forward strand.
AATGTATTTTCTGTCTGAGACTCATAAACGTCCTGATGTATGGACTGCCAGAGGATACCCTACTGCCTGAACAAAAGCAGAAAGTGGCCTTGCACAGACAGCAATCTTTCTTGTGAACCTTCCTCTTTGTGAGAGCAGTTTAGTTCTTAGAGGAGAAACCACTAAAACAAATTATGTTTATTTGCGAATCATCTTGAGCTTTAAAGGAGCTTTTAGAAAGGAACTGCAAGCATTTATTCTGTCTCGACAATAATCTTGCTGCATTTCCTGAACAAAGGCCTAATTAGAAATCATTGGGACTAAAAGCATACTATTGCCTCCATTATAAAAGAAACATACACCTTAAAGGCCCTGTTTGTCTTTTGCTGACCTCTTTGAAAATGGGAGGGTTTTTTTTTGCAATAACTTGAGAAAAAGCATCCTCCGTTCTCTTTAATCTAAGGGCTGGGTAAGTGCCCAAAGTAACTGTCAGTGGTACCACTTTAATCAACTTAATGTAGCTCTCTGGACTGCAGGCTTCGGGCGAGTACAAAGAGATGTGTAGATGTGAGCCTGTGCTTTCACGGGGGCACTGGATGCTGCAGTCTGTGATAGATGAGAGGACTGGGCCGAAACAGGAGTCAGCAACGTGCCAGTAAGACTGGGCATGCTGTGGAAATGATGGCGTTTGTGTTATGTCAGTAAAAAGGTCTTGGCATAAGCCAACTGGTCCCACTGTCTGGCACTTTCTCTGCTATGAGGTACTTGTGAAATGAAGTGCAGAAATGATGGACCTTTGTTTCGTTCAAAGGTTTTTTTTTACTGCTTTATTCTGAAGCCCCATTGTGAATTCATAGGGCTTAAAATATGTATTACTGTCCCTTTCATTTTTATTCTTCTGAAATAAAATCAAAGGGAAAAAGTTTTCTCCAAAAGTTAAAGGTAGTTTGAAAATATTTGGCCTGATGCTATCTTCAATGTATTTATTTTAAGAGAAAAATAACATTTTAGAAGTGTTTTCAGGGCTTTGTTCCATTGGTAGCACTGCAGATCAGAACTTAGCCTTCATAGGCAATTGTTCTCGTTTTCAGTAGAAACAAAATACACTCTGTGGCCACTTTATTAGTTACCTCCTGAATGCACAATATGTTGAACCTTGAAGTGGATGGGCTACAGCAGCAGAAGACCAGACCAGATTCCGCTCCTGTACCTAATAAAGTGGCCCCTGAGCGAATATTTCATTGCACTAACAGGGCAGTGTTAAAGACTCCTCCGGGCAGCTTTTAAGTGAACCAACAGGAATTTGAACCAGCCTTGAGCTGAGCATAAATGGTGTAAGTCCCTTGCTCTGCGTATTTCCAAATTGTGGGACAACATAATGCCATTGTTTTTTTTAATTCACATTGTAGTCGGTTGACAGGTTATATTTAGGATAGTGCATAATTAATTTGTACTTTTGGATGTCTAACCACTTGGTATGGCAACTGCTCTGCAAGTGACTGCAAGAAACTGCAAAATGTTGTGGACAGAGTTCCGCATATCAGAGGAACCAGTCTCCACCGACCTATCCCCACTGACTCTGTCTATACTTCTTGCTGTCTCAGTAAAGCAGCCAACATAATGCAAGACCTCTCCCACCCCGGACATTCTCCCTTCATCCTTCTCCCACTGGGCAGAAGATACAAAAGCCTAAAATCATGTATCACCAGGCACAGCTTCTATCCTGCAGTTATCAAACTCTTGAATGGAGTCTCTCGTACAACAAAATAGACTCTTAACCTCAGAGTTTTCCTCTTTATGATCTTGCACTTCATCACTTACCTGCCCTGCACTTTTCCTGTAGCTGTTACACTTTATTCTGCATTGTTCAACCTCAATGTGCTGCACAATAATTTGACCTATATGAACAGTTTGAAAGACAAGCTTCTTACTGTATCTTGGTTCATGTGACAATAAAAAAAAAACAATGCCATAAGAAGATAAGGTCTTAAGGTTGAAAGAGTGCAGAGAAAATCTACAAGGATGTTGCCGTGTCTGGAGGAGCTGATTTACAAGGGAAGATTGAGTAGGTTAGAGCTGTATTCTTTAGAACATAGAAGATTGAGGGGAGATTCGATAGAGGTATACAAAATTATGAGGGGTATAGATAGGGTAAATGCAAGCAGGTTTTTCCCACTGAGGTTGGGTGAGACTACAATTACAAACTCATTCGTAAGGCCAGTGATGTTGTGGGGATGGAACTGGACTCTCTGACAGTGGTGTCTGAAATGAGGATGCTGTCCAAGCTGCATGCCATCTTGGACAATGTCTCCCATCCACTACACAGGAGTACATTCCGCCAGAGACTCATTCCACCGAGATGCAACACAGAGTGTCATAGGAAGTCATTCCTGCCTGTGGCCATCAAACTTTACAACTCCTCCCTTGGAGGGTCAGACACCCTGAGCCAATAGGCTGGTCCTGGACTTATTTCCTGGCATAATTGATATATTACTATTTAACTATTTATGGTTTTATTACTATTTATTATTTATGGTGCAACTGTAATGAAAACTAATTTCCCCCAGGATCAATAAAGTATGACTATGACTATGACTAGTTAGAGGTCATGGGTTAAGCGTGAAAGGTGAGAAGTTTAAAGTGAACATGAGGGGAAACTTCTTCACTCAGAAGGTCGTGAGAGTGTGGAATGAGCTGCCAACACAAGTGGTCCATGCGAGCTTGATTTGAACGTTTAAGAGAACTTTGGGTAGGTACATGGATAGTAGGGAATACCCACAAGAATTTTGAGAGGGAGGGAGTGCAGCCAGATGTCCTGGTACATGTTGGTACCGATGAAATAGGAAGGAAAAGCAATGATCTGGTGAAAAGAGATTTTAGAGAGCTAGGTAGAAAGCTGAGAAGCAGGACCTCTAGGGTAGTAATTTCTAGATTGCTACCTGTGCCGTGTGGCAGTGAGGGTAGAAACAGGATGATCTGCAAATTCATGCGTGGTGCAAGGGTAGGGCTTCAGGTTCTTGGATCATTGGGATCTCTTCTGGGGGAGGTATGACCTGTTCAAAAGTGATGGGTTGCACCTGAACTTGAGGGGAATCAATGTTCCTGTGGGCAGGTTTGTTAGAGCTGTTGGGGAGGGTTTAGACTAATTTGGCAAGGTGGTGGGAACTGGAGTGAGCCAGGATAGGATGGGGATGGATGGTAAAAAAAGCAAAGATAGTGTGCAGACAGACTGTCAGGAAGGGCAGACAGATGATAGGACATAATTGCAGCCAGCAGGGTGAGTATCACAGATGATAGGACATAATTGCAGCCAGCAGGGTGAGTATCACAGATGATAGGACATAATTGCAGCCAGCAGGGTGAGTATCAGTGCATTTGGGATACAGAATCATAAAGGGTAGCAAATACAGTACTCAAAGTGTTATATCTCTATGCATGGAGTATAAGAAATAAGGTGGGTGATCTTGTTGCGCTTTTACAGATTGTCAGGTATGACGTTGTGGCCGAAACTGAGTTGTGGCTGAAGGATGGTTGTAGTTAAGAGCTGAATGTCCAAGATACATGTTACTGTATATCAGGGGGCTAGAAAAGTAGGCAGAGGGGGTGGTGTGGCTCTACCGGTAAAAAGAATGACATCAAATCATTAGAAAGATGTGACATGGGATTGGAAGATGTTGAATCTTTGTGCTATGAGTTAAGAAATTGCAGGGGCAGTTATATACAGGCTGCCCAACTGTAGCTCGGATGTGGACCACAGATTACAACAGGAAATAGAAAATGCGTAAAAAAAAAAAAAAAAAGGGCAATGTTATGATAGTCGTGGGAGATTTCAACATGCCGGTCGAATGGGAAAATTAGGTTGGAAATGGATCTCAAGAGAGTGAGTTTGTTGATGGCTTTTTAGAGTAGTTTGTCGTTGAGCCTTCTAGGGAATCTGCTATACAGGCTTGGGTGTAATGTAATGAACTGGAGGCGATTATGGAGCTTAATGTAAAAGAACCCTTATGAACCAGTGATCTACTTGAAATTTGATAGGGAGAAAGTAAAGTCTGACATAACAGTATGTAGTGGAGTAAAGGAAATTACAGTGGTACGAGAGAGGAGTTGGCCAAAATAAATTGGAAGGAGCTGCTGGCATGGATGACAGCAGACCAGCAATGGATCAAGTTTCTGGGAAAAATGAGGAAGTTGCAGGATAAATGTACTCCAAAAACCATATAAAGACTCAAATAACAAAATAGTACAACTATAGCTGACAAAGTAATGTAAAAGCAAAAGAGAGAGCATATGACAAAGCAAAAATTAGTGGGAAGACAGAGGATTGGGAAAATTATAAAACCCAGAGAGTGACTAAAATATTGTCCTGAAGAATATTGTCAATATTAAACCGGTCTGCGGTGCAAAAGAGGTTGGGGACCCCTGACCCAAGGGTACATAAGTCACCCGGGCCAGATGAACTGTAGCCTAGAGTTCTGAAAAAGGTAGCGATAGAGACTGTGGAGGCATTGGTAATGATCTTTCCTAAAGTTACTGGACTCTGGCATGGTGCCAGAGGACTGGAAAATTGCAAATGTCACTCCACTCTTTAAGAAAGGAGGAAGGCAGCAGAAAGGAAATTATAGACGAGTTAGCCTGACTTTTGTGGTTGGGAAGATGTTAGAGTCAATTGTTAAGGGTGAGGTTATGGAGTACTTGGTGACACAGGTCGGCATGGTTCCCTTCAGGCAAAATCCTGCCTGACGATCCTGTTGGAATTTCTTGAGGAGATAACAAGTAGGATAGATAAAGGGGGTGTAATGGATGTTGTATATTTGGACTTTCAGAAGGCCTTTGACAAGATACCACACATGAGACTGCTTACCAACGTAGCCCCCCCCCCCGGCCACCCTCAGGTTCGCTCGGCTCGCTGTCGTCTAGGGAAACAGCCCTCAGCCCTGGCAAACTGGGTAATTTGTTTGTGTGGATGCTGTGTGATGTACCCCACCCGCCCAAATAACAGACAATACACCAGATACGATTAAATGATTTACAGTTTATAGATATTACTGGAACTATATAATTAAGAGAAAATAAAATATAAAAGGAAAATAAAAGGTGCCACACTTATCAAAGTTCAATCTCTTCGTGCACAAAAACTGTTGGAGCTCAAGGACCTTCTTCTTCACCCTGCGACCCCCTCGGACCACCTCGACCTGCTGCCTGGGACCAACAACGGTGGTCGACCAGACGCTCCACACAAGTCCGTCTCCGTCTCCTCGCCGAACGCCCTCCTTGGGGTCTGGCCCCGTTAGCGGACATCACAGCACATCGTCCATCCTCTGTCTTGCTCTCCTGCCTTCTGCCCCAAAATCCCACACATACAGTATCTTCAAATACACCAAAACCATAACAACTATCCCAATTGGTTAATAGGGCTCTATTACCAGACTCTTAAGAAAAACAAGCTGCTAGCGCAAACTTTCTCAGCGCTTAACACAACAAAGCCGCATTCCCCAGATTAACATAACAAGGACGCCATTTTAATTAGCCTCCGCAGTAACATAAAAGTCGAAATTCCCTTACACCAATTTAAGAGCCCATGGTATTACAGGAAAGTTACCAACATGGTTAGAGCATTGGCTGATTGGTAGCAGGCAGCGAGTGGGAATAAAAGGATCCCTTTCCCGTTGGCTGCCAGTGTCTAGTGGTGTTCTGCAGGGGTCGGTGTTGTGACCGCTTCTTTTTATGCAGTATTTCAATGATTTAGATGATGGAATAGATGGCTTTGTTGCCAAGTTTTCAGATGATACGAAGGTTGGTGGAGGAGTGGGTAGTTTTGAGGAAACCAGTAGGCTGCAGAGGGACTTAGACAGATAAGGAGAATGGACAAGAGAGTGGCAAATGAAATACAATGTTGGAAAATGCATATTCATGCACTTTGGTAGAAGAAATAAATGTGCAGACTATTTTCTAACTGGGGAGAGAATCTAAAAATCTGAGATGCAAAGGGACTTGGGAGTCCTTGTACAGAACACCCTAAAGGTTAACTTGTAGGTAGAGTTGGTAGTGAGGAAGGCAAATGCAATGCTAACATTCAGTTCGAGAGATCTAGAAAACAAGAGCAAGGATGTGATGCTGAGGCTTTATAAGGCACTGGTGAGGCCTCATTTTGAGTATTTTGAACAGTTTTGGGCTCCTCATCTAAGAAATGATGTGCTAGCATTGGAGAGGGTTCAGAGGAGGTTCACAAGAATGATTCCAGGAATGAAAGGGTTATCATACAAGAAGCGTTTGATGGCTCTGTGTCTGTACTCAGAAGGATGAGGGAGGATCTCATTGAAACCTTTGAAATGTTGAAAGGCTTAGGCAGAGTAGATTGGAAAGGATATTTCCCATGGTGGGGTGTCTATTTAAAACTGAGATGTGAAGAAATTTCTTTAGCCAGAGGGTGGTGAATTTGTGAAATTTATTACCACTGGCTGCTGTGGAGATCAGGTTGTTTGGTGTACTTAAGGCATAGCTTGATAGGTTCTTGATTGGTCACAGCCTCAAAGGTTATGGGGAGAAGGCTGGGGAGTAGGGATGAAGAAGAGACAAAAGAATCAGGTGTGATTGATTGGCCAGCAGACTCGATGGGCCAGATGGCCTAGTTCTGCTCCTATGTCTTATGGCTATGGAGGGCTATGGTCCAGACGCAGGTCGTTGGGAGCAGGCAGTTTAAAGGGTTTCGGCATTCAGTAGATGGGCCAAAGGGCCTATATTTGTGCTGTACTTCTCTATGACTTTATAAGAACATAAGGCATCAGAGCAGAATTAGGTCAATTGGCCCATCAAGCCTGTACTGCCATTCCACCGTGGCTGATTTATTGTCCCCATTCTTCTGCCTCCTCTCCGTAACCTTGACCTCCACAGCCCTGTGAGGCAATGAATTCCACAGATTCACCACTCTGTGGTTCTGATCCACTACTGCAAATGATGCTTTTCACTTTGTTTCCACGTACATGTGGCAAATTATTGAATCTGAATCTCAAACTGGATATGAATTCTCCTTCTACAGATGGTGCCTTTGGCTGTTTAGTTAAATTTATTGTTTATGCATTTATTGAACACCTGTGCTGACTAGGCCAATGCTTAATAACCTATTCTCATTGACACTCAGTGAGACTACTGCCCGGATATTTTAGAGGGCCAATTATGGAATCATGGAAATCTATGGTACAAGACCTTTCAGCCTATTGTATCATGCCAACCAATAAGAGCTATTGAGACTGGTCTCACTTAGAGGGAGAATTGTTAGATTTGATGCTGGTTCATTTCTACCACTTCTGGTTTCAGACCTCACTACATTTGGGGATAAAGTGTTTCCTCATCGTTATGGACTTGCTGTTAAGGACAATAGTCCCTTCCTACCCATTTTCACAGTCATAGTCATAGTCATAGTCATACTTTATTGATCCCGGGGGAAATTGGTTTTCGTTACAGTTGCACCATAAAAAATTAAATAGTAATAAAACCATAAATAGTTTAACAGTAATATGTAAATTATGCCAGGAAATAAGTCCAGGACCAGCCTATCGGCTCAGGGTGTCTGACCCTCCAGGGGAGGAGTTGTAAAGTTTGATGGCCACAGGCAGGAATGACTTCCTATGACGCTCTGTGTTGCATCTCGGTGGAATGAGTCTCTGGCTGAATGTACTCCTGTGCCCACCCAGTACATTATGCAGTGGATGGGAGACATTAACCAAGATGGCATGCAACTTGGACAGCATTTTATCTAGGAGCTCGTAATTTGGTGCAACTTACATATTATATTTTGTTATATATAATGTAATATTTTGTTTTATATGCTGTGTGATATATGTGTCATGGTCTGGAGTAAAGTTGTTTCACTTAGTTGTATACATGTATAGTCAGATGACAATAAACTTGAATTTGATTTAAATACATTCTCCCTTAGTGTACACTGTTTCAAAGAACATAGCCCTTAGTTTAGCAAATTACATAACTATTATTGTCCTGGCAGCATCCTTGTCAATCTCATCTGCACCGCTTTCTGACAAGGAATAACATAAAGTCCCAGTTTTAAATGTAATGTGTTTTACACCTAAAACTTGTGCAGCATGGTAGGGTAATAATATTACAGCACCATTGACCCATATTCAATTCTGCTGCTGTCTGTAAGGAGTTTCTATGTTCTGTCCATGACTGTGTGGCTTTCCACAGACATACTGGTTCGGGTAGTGAGTTGTGAACATGCTATGTTCATGTTGAAACCATGGTGACACTTGCAAGCTACTCCCAGCACATCCTCGCATTGTATCGGTCATTTATGCAAATGACTTGTTTCACTGTATGCTTTGATGTACAAGTGACAAATAAAACTGATTTTTAATCTTTCAGGTTGAGGAAGGAATCTTGCAAACGACCTTAACCACTGCTTTGCTATCTCCTGGGATTTGTAAAGGTGTCTGCCAATGCCTTTCTACCCTGATCAGCTACTTCACATCCACAGTGGTCCGGGTTCAACTGGAGTCTCACAGCAGCTGTGCCAACTGCTTGGGTTCCAACATTTCCTGTACTTTGTTTCTGTATCCCCTCGAGGGAGCCTCCCTATTGTAACGACCTTACCTACCTTGTGAGGTTAAAAGAGGATATTAGCTGGAATGATGGTTTCAAACAGCAACACTACTTTCAGATCAGGATTGCCATGATTTCCCAGGTGTACATAAGTCCAGAATGTTCACTGTAGCAAACATGGTCTCTTCGGCGATTTTGTGTTTAAAGCAATGTAATAGTTACCATGAGAACAACCTTTATTGAAGGAACAACTAACAAACTTTAGTTGGTACAAGAATGTACCAAAGTCATGTCATGTTTCACTCTTGATTTTAAAGATTAAAGAGCAAGAGAGATTAGCTTTATTTGTCACACTGGAACATACAGTGAAATGCATCATTTACTTCAACGTCCAACATGATCTGAGGATTACCTTGGGGACAGTCCATAGGTGTAGCCATGCTTCCGGCACCAATGCAGCATGCCCGTAACTTACTAACCCTAACTGTACATCTTTGGAATGTGGGAGGAAACCAGAGCACCCAGAGGAAAACCACACTGACACGGAAAGAACGTAGAAACTCCATACAGACACACTGATCACCAGCACTGTAAGTTCAAAGTTCAAAGTAAATTTATTATCAAAGTATGTATATGTATCCAACTACTACCCTCAGATGAATTTTCTTGCAGGGATTCACAGTAGAACAAAGAAGTACAAGCGAAAATCTATGCACCAACAAAGACACGGTGGTGTGACACAATTGCAACCCGGGCGTCGGAGTTCAGAGTTCGGTTCCAATGTCCTCTGTAAGCAAGTTTGTGCATTCCTTCCCCTGTGTGCGTGGGTTTCCTCCGGGAGCTCTGGTTTCCTCCCACAGTCCAAAGACATACTGGTGAGTCGGTGAATTGGTCATTGTAAATTGTGATTATGCTAGTGTTCAATCGGTGGGTTGCTGGGCGCTCTGGCTCAAAGGGCCAGATGGGCCTATTCCGTACGGTAATATTGAGAACGAGTTGTAGAGTCCTTAAAAGTTTCCTTTGGTTGTGTTCAATGATCCTTACAGTGTTGTGGTGAGTGAACATGTGCCCATTGGTTCAGGAGCCCGATAGTTGAAGGGTAATAACTGTTCTTGAAACTGGTGCTGGGGGACCTAAAGCTCCTGTAGCTCCTTCCTGATGGTAGCAGTGAGAAGCGAGCGTGGCCTTGATGGTTGGGTCCTTGATAATGGACACTAATTTCTTGAGGAAGCTCTCTTTCTAGATATGCTCAATGGTGGGGAGAGCTTTTCCTGTGATGATCATAATAATCAGCTCTTTAGTTTTGCTGACATTGAGAGAGAGGTTGTTGTGGTACCACTCAGTCGGTTTTCAAATGTCCCTCCATCTTGATTCGGCCAACAGCACTGGTGTAGTCAGCGAACCTCAATATGGCATTGGAGTTGTACTTAGCTTCACAGTCATAAACTTACTGCAGGTAGAGCATCGGGCCAAGTACACAGCCTTGTGGTGCGCCTGTGCTGACTTGAGATTGAGGAGATGTTGTTCCCAATCCGAACTGACATCCGAAGTGAGGAAATCGAGGATCCAACTGCATGAGGAGGTATTGAACCCAGGTCTTGAAGCTTATTGATTAGTTTTGAGGGGATGATAGTGTTGAATGCCGAGCTTAGTCAACGAGGAGCTTCCTGATGTATGTATTCTCACTGTCCAGATGTTCCATAGCGGAGTAGACATTTCATGACATATGTGAGTGATGATGAACCTGATTCTGATATGAGTCTCTATTGTGGACTGAGAGTGGGAAAGGGGTAGGGAGAGGGGAATCACGTTTGCGAATTTGGGAAGGGAGAGGGAAGGGTGCGGGAAGCACAGAGGAGACATTCTGTAATGATCAATAAACCAATAGTTTGGAATCGAATGAACTTGCCTGGTGTCCCAGGGCTGGGAGTGTCTGCACCCGAGCCATGACCCCCACCCTGGCAATTCTTCTCTGCCACCTGTCCTATACACCCCCCCACCCTGGCAATTCTTCTCTGCCACCTGTCCTGCACCCCTCGACCCCTGGCAATTCTACCCTGCCACCTGTCCTGCACCCTCCACCCCTGGCAATTCTTCTCTGCCACCTGACCTGCACCCCTCACCCCGGCAATTCTCCTCTGCCACCTGTCCTGCACCCCCCACCCCGGCAATTCTCCTCTGCCACCTGTCCTGCACCCCCACCCTGGCAATTCTCCTCTGCCACCTGTCCTACACCCCCCACCCTGGCAATTCTTCTCTGCCACCTGTCCTGCACCCTCCACCGCTGGCAATTCTTCTCTGCCACCCGACCTGCACCCCTCACCCCGGCAATTCTCCTCTGCCACCTGTCCTGCACCCCCCACCCCGGCAATTCTCCTCTGCCACCTGTCCTGCACCCCCACCCTGGCAATTCTCCTCTGCCACCTGACCTGCACCACCCACCCTGGCAATTCTCCTCTGCCACCTGACCTGCACCCCTCACCCTGGCAATTCTCCTCTGCCACCTGTCCTGCACCACCCACCCTGGCAATTCTCCTCTGCCACCTGTCCTGCATCCCCACCCCGGCAATTCTCCTCTGCCACCTGTCCTGCACCCCTCACCCCTGGCAATTCCCCTCTGCCACCTGTCCTGCATCCCTCCTGCAGAGCTCCACTCTTGCCATTCCCAACAACCCTGGCACCTGCCAGATTTACAAACTCGCTCTCCGCTCCACATTGATGAATACAGTAGTATGCAGAAGTCTGAGGGATCCTAAAAACATATATGTGCCTGAGACTTTTGTATAGTACTGTACATACCAACATACTTCACTTATGGGGAATAAACAATTGTCAAACACGTGGCAAATGGGGAAATAATACCGTTATTCATTTGGATTTCCTGGAAAAATATTGAGGATTAATACAAGGTCACAATTTGGGGAAATGGCTATCTTTCTCCAGTATAGAACTGTAGAAAGTGTGTGCAGAAACTCAGTTTTAAATAAAATCTGGTATTAAGTAATATCAGAACTAAGTCACAAGTGATTATATAATCAGCTTAATATCGCACAATAGTTTATACTTTTTGAATGGCTTCTCCAGCAACAGAAACTTAGATCCCTGAAAGCAAAGAGAGAAGTTTAACTTGACTTTGATGTTTAGTATCCCTGGTGGACTTGCCGTTACTCAGGTGTGAACAGAAATGTGTATCACTCACACTTCGAAATTGCAGAACTATTCCCATTGATTTAATTCGGGATTTGAATGAGGTGGACAAGAGTCTACTCAAAATGTCTAGTTTTTACGACTCATTTTAAAGGACCAAGCAGCAGAACAGAAACCATACAGTAGTTATTAGAATGTAATTTAAAAGTGCATAAGTAATTTGGAGTGCAGCAGGAGTTCACAGGATTTAATCTGGAGAAGTAGATGGGTGTCAGCAAAAGTCAAGACCTTACACCCTTCAAGCAGACATTTTCTGTCTCCCGGACTCGCTTTAGTTTTAATGATATTTCAGGCGCACACAAAGCAGATAATACCCACCGCCCCCACAAGCTCTGAGAGTTGAGGGATAAGCTTTTTTGTCTTACATCTCCAAGCCTGCAGGCTCTGAGTACATGGATTCAAAATTTCAGAAATCTTCCGAGCAGCCATTACAAAATCTGAACATGTTGGGATCAGGGCTTCAACCTTTCTCCTCAGCGCAGGGTGCAAAGGTCACCAAATCTGGGATTACTCCGTGTTTGTACACTAATGACAAAGTCACAGACTTGCAGGCTGACCGTCATTTGCCCAATGTTTACCAACCACCCTCCCTAAGTCCAATGGTCACCAAAGATGTCTGAAGGTCTGACATTCACAAGTATTCCAATACTGTGTAAGGTTTTATTTATTTTATTTAGAGATACACCACGGAACAAGCCCTTCCAGCCCTTCGAGCCACACCACACAGCAACCCACTGATTTAACCCTAACCTAATCATGGGAAAATTTACAATGCCCAACTAACCTACTAACTGGTACATCTTTGGACTGTGGGTGGAAGCCAGAGCACCCGGAGAAAACCCACGCACACACAGGAAGGAACTTTCAAACTTGCTTGCAGAAGATGGCGGATTTGAGCTCTGGACTCCGACACCCTGGCTGTCACAGCGTCGTGCTAACCGTCACGCTATCGTGGCGCCCCAAGGCCAACGAGCATCTTAGAAAGTGATCAAAAATATGAACTAAAATGCTTATTAAATCCTACAATTAAAAATGTTTAACTGAATGTACCCTGTCAAATCAATGAAGTGTACGCAATTATGAGGAGTATAGAGAGGGAAGATGCATGCAGGCTCTTCCCATTGAGACTAGAACCAGAGGTCATGGGTTAAGGGTGAAAGGTGAAAAGTTTAAAGGGAACATGAGAGGGAACTTCAGTCAGAGAGTGGTGAGACTGAGGAACGGGCTGCCAATGGGAGTAGTGGATGTGGGTTTGATTTGAACTTTTAAAAGAAGTTAAGATTGGTATGAGGATAGAAGGGGCACGAAGGGCTATGGTCTGGTGCTGATCGATGAGACTAGGCAGAGTATTAGTTTGGCACAGACTAGATGGACCCAAGGGCCTGTTTTTGTGCTGTATTGTTCTATGATTCTAAGTCCGTCCCAGATCCAACTAAGGCCTATTTCAACAGTGGATTCCCCAGGAAGAGCAACACGCACAAAATGCTGGAGGAATCCAGCAGGTCAGGCAGCATCTGTGGAGAAGAATAAAGGGACTCAGGTTGAGATCCTTCATCAGGAATGGAAGGGAAGGGGGAAGAAGCCGGAATAAGAAGGCGGGGGGGGTGGGGGAGGTAAGGAGAACAAGCTGGCAGGTATTAGATGCGTGGGAAGGTTGGTGGGGGAGAGGGTATGAAATATGAAGCTGGGAGTGATAGGTGGAGGAGGTAAAGGGCTGAAGAGGAAGGAATCTGACAGGAGAGAAGGGTGGACGATAGCAGAAAGGGAAGGAGGAGGGCACCAGAGGAAGATGATAGGCAGGGCATTCAACAGGTTGGGTGGCAAATGTGGAAATAGTTAAAATTTTAGGTAAAAGACACAATTGGAAGTGGGGAAAATGAGGATAGGGAGGGAAGGGAGTATCTCTAAAAGGATGGTGTTTACTTTGGTGATGAATGATAGTCATCCTCCTCACTGACGATCAACACTGGTGCACCTCAGGGGTGTGTGCTTAGCCCACTGCTCTAGTCTCTGTGTACACATGACTGTGTGGCTAGGCATAGCTCAAACACCATTCATAAATTCGATGATGATACAACCATTGTTGGTAGAATCTCAGGTGGTGATGAGAGGGCGTACAGGAGTGAGATATGCCAACTAGTGGAGTGGTGTCGCAGCAACAACCTGGCACTCAATGTCAGTAAGATGAAAGAGCTGATTGTGGACTTCAGGAAGGGTAAGATGAAGGAACACATACCAATCCTCATAGAGGGTTCAGAAGTGGAGAGAGTGAGCAGCTTCAAGTTCCTGGGTGTCAAGATCTCTGAGGATCTAACCTGGTCCCAACATATTGATGTAGTTATAAAGAAGGCAAGACAGCGGCTATAGTTCATTAGGAGTTTGAAGAGATTTGACATGTCAACAAATACACTCAAAAACTTCTATAGTTATACCATGGAGAGCATTCTGACAGGCTGCATCACTGTCTGGTATGGAGGGGCTACTGCACAGGACTGAAAGAAGCTGCAGAAGGTTGTAAATCTAGTCAGCTCCATCTTGGGTACTAGCCTACAAAGTACCCAGGACATCTTCAGGGAGTGGTGTCTCAGAAAGGCAGCGTCCATTATTAAGGACTTCCAGCACCCAGGACATGCCCCTTTCTCACTGTTATCATCAGATAGGAGGTACAGAAGCCTGAAGGCACACACTCAGCGATTCAGGAACAGCTTCTTCCCCTCTGCCATCCGATTCCTAAATGGACGTTGAAGCTTTGGACACAACCTCACTTTTTCTGTTCTTGCACGTTTTTTAAAATCTATTCAATATATGTAATTGATTTACTTGTTTATTTTGTTATTTATTATTATTTTTTTTCTCTCTATATTATGTATTGCATTGAACTGTTGCTGCTAAGTTAACAAATTTCACGTCACATGACATAGATAGGACAAAGGAGGAGGTCCTGAAGAGAGATTTCCAGGAGTTAGGAAGGAAGCTGAGAAGCAGGACCTCCAGGGTAGTAATCTCGGGATTGCTACCTGTGCCACGTGCTAGCGAGGACAAGAATAGTCGGATCAGGCAGATGAATGCGTGGCTGAGAGACTGGTGCAGGGGGCAGGGCTTCAGACTCTTGGACCATTGGGATCTCTTCTGGGGGAAGTATGACCTGTTCAAAATGGACAGGTTACACCTGAACCCGAAGGGGACCAATATCCTGGCGGGAAGGTTTAATAGAGCTGTTAGGGAGGGTTTAAACTAATTTGGCAGGGGGATAGGAACCGGAATGATAGAGCGGAGGAAGGGGAAAACAGAAATAAATCTAAGATATTGAGCGGTAAAGATGTCAGGAAAGACAGGCAGGTGATGGGGCAAATTTGTAGCCATTAGGATGAGTTGCAATGCAATAAAGTTGCAGTGAAATCAAAGCGAAAGGTATCAAATACTGGTCTTAAGGTGTTGTACTTAAATGCATGCAGCATAAGGAATAAAGTGGATGACCTTGTCGTACAGCTACAGATTGGCAGGTATGATATTGTGGCCATCACTGAGACCTGGCTAAAGGATGCATGTCTCTGGGAGCTGAACGTCTAAGGATACACGGTGTATTGGAAGGATTGGAAGGTAGGCAGAGGGGGAGGCGTGGCTTTATTGGTAAGAAATGATATTAAATCATTAGAAAGAGGTGATATAGGATCGGAAGGTGCAGAATCTTTATGGGTTGAGCTAAGAAATAACAGGGGTAAAAGGACCCTGATGGCAGTTAATTATAGGCCTCCAAACGGCTGCAGGGATGTGGACTACAAATTACAACTGGAAATAGAAAAGGCTTGTCAGAAGGGCAGTGTTATGATAATTGTGGGGGATTTTAATATGCGAGTAGATTGGGAAAATCAGGTCAGCACTGGATCTCAAGAGAGAGAATTTGTAGAATGTCTGCGAGATGACTTTTTAGAACAGCTTGTTGTTGAGCCCACTAGGGGATCGGCTGTACTGGATTGGGTATTGTGTAATGAACCGGAGGTGATTAGAGAGATTGAGGTGAAGGAACCCTTAGGAGGCAGTGATCATAACATGATTGGGTTCACTGTGAAATTAGAAAAAGAGAAGCCAAAATCTGATGTGTCGTAATTTCAGTGGAGTAAAGGAAATTACAGTGACATGAGAGAGGAACTGGCCAAAGTTGACTGGAAAGGGACACTGGCGGGAAAGACAGCAGAGCAGCAGTGGCTGGAGTTTATGCGAGAAATGAGGAAGGTGCAAGACAGGTATATTCCAAAGAAGAAGACATTTTCGAGTGGAAAAAGGATGCAACCATGGTTGACAAGAGAAGTCAAAGCCAAATTTAAAGCAAAAGAGAGGGCATACAAGGAAGCAAAAATTAGTGGGAAGACAGAGGATTGGGAAATTTTTAAAACCTTACAAAAGAAAACCAAGAAGGTCATTAAGAGAGAAAAGATTAACTATGAAAGGAAGCTAGCAAATAATATCAAGGAGGATACTAAAAGCTTTTTCGAGTATATAAAGAGTAAAAGACAGGTGAGAGTAGATATAGGACTGATAGAAAATGATGCTGGAGAAATTGTAATGGGAGATAAGGAGATGGCAGAGGAACTGAACGAGTATTTTGCATCAGTCTTCACTGAGGAAGACATCAGCAGTATACCGAACACTCAAGGGTGGCAGGGAAGAGAAGTGTGCACAGTCACAATTACGACAGAGAAAGTACTCAGGAAGCTGAATAGTCTAAAGGTAGATAAATCTCCTTCACCAGATGGAATGCACCCTCGTGTTCTGAAGGAAGTAGCTGTGGAGATTGCGGAGGCATTAGCGATGATCTTTCAAAAGTCGATCGATTCTGGCATGGTTCCGGAGGACTGGAAGATTGCAAATGTCACTCCGCTATTTAAGAAGGGGGCAAGGAAGCAAAAAGGAAATTATAGACCTGTTAGCTTGGCATCGGTGGTTGGGAAGTTGTTGGAGTCGATTGTCAAGGATGAGGTTAGAGTACCTGGAGGCATATGACAAGATAGGCAGAACTCAGCATGGATTCCTTAAAGGAAAATCCTGCCTGACAAACCTATTAAAATTTTTTGAGGAAATTACCAGTAGGCTAGACAAGGGAGATGCAGTGGATGTTGTATATTTGGATTTTCAGAAGGCCTTTGACAAGGTGCCACACATGAGGCTACTTAACAAGATAAGAGCCCATGGAATTACGGGAAAGTTACATACGTGGATAGAGCGTTGGTTGATTGGCAGGAAACAGAGAGTGGGAATAAAGGGATCCTATTCTGGTTGGCTGCCGGTTACCAGTGGTGTTCCACAGGGGTCAGTGTTGGGGCTGCTTCTTTTTACATTGTACATCAACGATTTGGATTATGGAATAGATGGCTTTGTGGCTAAGTTTGCTGATGATACAAAGATAGGTGGAGGGGCCGGTAGTGCTGAGGAAATGGAGAGTCTGCAGATAGACTTGGATAGATTGGAAGAATGGGCAGAGAAGTGGCAAATGAAGTACAATGTTGGAAAGTGTATGGTTATGCACTTTGGCAGAAAAAATAAACGGGCAGACTATTATTCAAATGGGGAAAGAATTCAAAGTTCTGAGATGCAACGGTACTTGGGAGCCCTCGTACAGGATACCCTTAAAGTTAACCTCCAGGTTGAGTCAGTGGTGAAGAAGGCGAATACAATGTTGGCATTCATTTCTAGAGGAATAGAGTATAGGAGCAGGGATGTGATGTTGAGGCTCTATAAGGCGCTGGTGAGACCTCACTTGGAGTACTGTGGGCAGTTTTGGTCTCCTTATTTAAGAAAGGATGTGCTGACGTTGGAGAGGGTACAGAGAAGATTCACTAGAATGATTCTGGGAATGAGAGGGTTAACATATGAGGAACGTTTGTCCGCTCTTGGACTGTATTCCTTGGAGTTTAGAAGAATGAAGGGAGACCTCATAGAAACATTTCGAATGTTGAAAGGCATGGACAGAGTGGATGTGGCAAAGTTGTTTCCCATGATGGGGGAGTCTAGTATGAGAGGGCATGACTTAAGGATTGAAGGGCGCCCATTCAGAACAGAAATGCCAAGAAATTTTTTTAGTCAGAGGGTGGTGAGTCTATGGAATTTGGTTGCCACGGGCAGCAGTGGAGGCCAAGTCATTGGGTGTATTTAAGGCAGAGATTGATAGGTATCTGAGTAGCCAGGGCATCAAAGGTTATGGTGAGAAGGCGGGGGAGTGGGACTAAATGGGAGAATGGATCAGCTCATGATAAAATGGCGGAGCAGATTCGATGGGCCAAATGGCCTACCTGAATATTATCATTAAGCAGTAACATGATGAAGATAGGCCGTGCCTATAAGCTGCAATAAAATTATTACACAACTTTCTAAAATTCTTTTATAAATTTTGAAGAGTTTTTACTGGCAAATGACCTCTTCCTCAATGTCAACAGGACAAAGGAGATGGTTATCGACTTCTAGAAAATTCGTACCACTCACACCCTCTTCGTATTGGCAGCACAGCGGAGGAAACAGTGAGCAGGTTCCAACTCCTGGGAGCCGAGTGCACATCTCACTCAACCTTTCATGGCGCCAAAGCACATTGTCCTCAGTCAAGAAAGCTCACCATCGCCTTTATGTTCTGAGGCAGCTGAAGAGAGCTGGTCTATGCACATGAATACTCACAACTTTTTTTTACAAACATGCAAAAGTTTATTCACTCACAAAACATTCAAAACTCAGGGGTTCACAAAACTGTTTTTACAATTTCAAATTAAAATACAATTACTATTATAGACAAAACAGTCAAACCCTTGTGGGCCCACTGTTTTGGGAATTTCCCTACTGTGCTCTCAGAGACTGCATGCTTCTCCTCCAAGGACACTTCGACTCAGCCGTAACCCTGGAAGAGGTGCAGGTATTGTTTCAGGCTGAGCCATTGACTGCCCCTGCCTGGACTGACGAATGGTCAGCCTGGCCAAGCCCAGGAGCTTCCGCATATGCGTGGTAGGGAGCATCCTAGCATACTGCATCACTGTGTGGAACGGAAGCTGCACTGTGGCAGACAGGAGGGCTCTACAACGGGTCGTTAAAACCCCTCAATGCATCTCCAGCAGCAGCCTACCTGCCATTAAGGACATACACACAGAAAGGTGCTGGTACATGAAGGATCTCACCCAACCTGCTCATGGACTGTTTATCCCACTCCCATCAGGGAAGAGGCTACACAGCATCGATGCCTGGAGCACCAGACTCAAACGCTGTCATCTTGATCAGCACCTCCACCATTATCCAACCCCAACACACCCCACAACCACCTCATACACATCACCTAACATCATTTTATGTACTGTGTATATTGTACAATCAGTCTATGCATTAATCAATTACTTGTACATTGTATTTTATAGGATTGCTTTTATACTTGTAGTGTTTTTATAATATTCTTTATGCTTACTGTGTTTCATCATGCTGCATCGGATTGGGAGTGAACTTCCCAATTGAGTGATAACGTAAAGATTTTTAGTCCCTCACATTGTGGGATGGATGTAAGATTTAAATAAATTCAAATTCAAATTCAATAATCAATTTGTTCTCTTTTACACTCACATACTGAAGAATAACAATACACAATCTTGAATCTTAAATCTTGAGGTTATTGAAGAAACTGTCTGTTAGTATTTTTGGTAGCTCACAAATCACAATTAGAAATGGCCAATGTAAATAATTTGATTTAATGTAATATTTGAATGGCAATACACATCAAATCAAAGTCCAGTTAGAAAAATATATATTTTTTGAAAAGTGCTTTAATGCTTTTTTTTAAAGCACCTTTTCTTTTCGACAAGCCAAATGCCACGAACGTGATTAAAAATTTAGATATGAAAATTCTCTGTGGATGTTTTTAAGAGTACACAAGTCTGTGTTATAGCTCGTGTACACATAAGGAATCAAAGGTGGTAGTGCCGTGCTAATGTACAAAGGCATAAGGTCATTGAATGGATGTGTGGATTTGTACACATGGTTTTGATTGAGGTAGACCGCTCTCTACACCACCAGAGCCACAAGAGATTTACACCGTCAAAGCTAGTGGGAAATCTTGTCATGAATTCCTCTGTAGAGAGCAGGGTAGGTCAGAGTTTGCTGGGTGAAGGGGAAGTGGGGGTGGGGAGAGATGAGAGATAACATCTCATTATACTTTGGAAGAGGCTGATTGGGATCTGACTCAGAATTATGCCGTCACTTTTGCATTTTTTGCATTATAACTGCACCTTTGTGATTCTCCTGGTTTCTAAATGATACTGTCACTGTACAAAGATTGCTGATAGCGAGCAGCCTACAGCGTCAGATGCAATATTAAGCACTTTGCTGTGGGATTTCATTTTTTATTTAGTCAGTGAGGAACATTTACTTGCTGCTGACTTTCCTAGTTGGTAAAAAATATTTTGCTATATATGTATTACAATTTAATGACACACTTTAAAACTTTGGAATAATATAATGTGCAGCAAAAAAAAAACATATGCACAGGAGATATATTCTACCAGGCAGAAAAATCAACCACATTAGCAGATTTGCTCAGAAAATATCCAAAATACATCCAACAAGTCAACCTAATAAGCAACAACAACAGATTTTCTGAATAAATATTTGCAAGCACATCCAAAGGCACATCACTCACTAATATCAGCAGATTCTGCGCTACAAACATATGGGAGGCAGTGAGAACTTCACTGGTGTGTTTGCTTCAGTTTTAGATTAGTGGAGAATATTTGACACACACCAATGGTCGAGATGGGGTCGAGCCATCTGTATTTCTTCTGGAGTGGAAGGCTCTGGGACTGTTACATAAAATGTGTGGACAGCAATTGCAAACAAGCATTCATTCTTTGCCTGCGTGCTCTATCGGCATTCTGGGGCAGTTGCCACTTTATTAGAAACTTCCTGTACCACTTAAAATGGCTGCTGAGTGTATGTTGTAAAGTGTGGTTATTTGAGTTACTGTCACATTTCTGTCAGCTTGAACCCATCTGGCCTTTGACCTTTGTCATTAACAAAGCATTTTCACCCGCAGAACTGTCACTCACTGGATATTTTTAGTTTTTCACACTATTCTCTGCAACCCTATCAGCTGTTTCTGAGATACTCAAACCACCCCATCTGGCACCAACAATCATTCCACGGTCATAGTTACTTATTTCACATTTCTTCCTCATTCCTGATTGGTCTGAACAACAACTGAACCTTTTGACCATTTCTGCATGCTTTTATGCATTGAGTTGCTGCTGCGTGATTGGCTGATTAGATATTTACATTAATGTGTAGGTGTACAGTGTACCTGCTAAAATGGTCACGGAATGGGTTATACAGGCAAGGTAGGATCCTGATGGCCCTGTTGAGCCTGTTCTTGTTTTACTCTGGCTATCAATGCACAATGCATGATAATCCTCCCCCTCAGATTCCTTTCTAGAGTCCATCCTGTGTTAGTAGTACTAGTATGATTACTTGGGTTGAGTGTGATATTCTCCCAAGACAGGGGTTCCCAAAGTCAGGTCCACAGACCCCTTGGTTCATGGTAGGGGTCCATGGCATAAAAAGTTTGGGAACCCATGTCCTAATGAATTATTAGCTTAATGAACTATGCCTGTGCATGACTTTGTTTAATGTGGGGAGGCTGATGCATAGTCTGCTACCAAACGTTACCTGACAGATCAGGGTCAGGGTCCAGTGGCGTGGAATGAAAAATGACTGGGGACCCTTCACTGTTGTTGTGATGTTTCATCATCTTCCACTAGCTCCATTGTTGAAGTCTTGGTTGGATCGCTCTTTGTCTGGAACCTGCCCCTTGACCTTACTGCCATGGGCAACTGTATCAGGATCCAAGTTTCAGATGGCATCACTCTCGGGATCTCAGGACCTCAACCCTCTGCACTATGACATGGTAACGATGCTTGGAGAATATCCTGTGGTACTAGTCTCTTAGCAGTCCTGTTCATTCCACCTGTTGTTACCTCCTTGAATTGTACTGCAGTATGATAGGGTCCTAACATCGTACAATGGAGGAGAAGGTCCTTCAGCCAAACTCATCCATGCCAGTTAATTTGTCTACATGATCTACCCCTACTTGTCTGCATTTGACCCATATTCCTCAAACCTTTCTATTTATTTATCTGTCCAAATATCTTCTAAATGTTGTGATTTCATCCACATCTATTGCTGCCTCTAGCAGCTCATTCCATATACCCATCTCCATCTCTGTGGTAAAAGTTGCCCCTCAGGTCCCCTTTAACATTTTCTCCGCTCTCCTTAAACCTATGCCACCTAGTTTTGTACTCCTCTATCTTGGGGAAAAGACTGTAACCATTCACCTTCTCTATGTCCCTCATGATTTTATATATTTCTATAAGGTCACTCCCTCAGCCTTCTATGCACCTGGGAAAACAGTCCCAGCTTGTCTAGTCTCTCATAACTTAAGCCTTCTGATTTTATTTATTGGGATACATCCTGGCGTAAGTCCTTCAAGCCCTTCGAGCTGCTCTGCCCCGCAATCCCCGATTTAACCCGAGCCTAATCAATGTACAATGACCAATTAACCCACCAGCCAGTACAGCTTTGGACTGTGGAAGGAAACTGGAGCACATCGAGGAAATTCTGGTTACATTCTTGTGAATCTTTTCTGCACTTTTCTCAGCTTAATTTCAGCCTTCCTACAGCTGGACAACTGGAAACATGATAGGCTCTGCAGATGTTGGAGATCTTGAATCACACACACAAAATGCTGGAAGAACTCAGCAAGTCAGGCAGCATCTATGGAGGGGAATAAATAGTTGATGTTTTTGCCCAAAACTTTGTGGTACTTTTCTCTGAATGTAACCATATTGCACTTGAAAGAGTCTGAAACAGGAACTCACCTTGATGAGGACAATATTTGCATAAAACTCCTCTTATTAATAGATCTGCTGCTATTTTTACCGCTTAGAAGCAAAATACAAAATTCAGGATGATTTGAAAGCACTGATAAATTTTAAACATGCATTTCAACCTTGATAAAACGGCTTTCAAGTGTCAGATTGCCTAGGTTGGCAACGTTATTGCTTCTGAGTGAGAGGTTGTAAAGTCAAGTTGTACTTGAGACCATAATGTAGACTGACATATCAGCCACTACAATACTCACCGCTGCTTGGTTGGATGGGTCATCTAGATGAGAAGCTGACTGCCTGTTCGGGTGGTTTACATATAGTAGGTGTTAACCACAATGCTTGAGGTTAATTAATGTGCTAATTAATTAAAATAATTAATTGTGGTTAATTAACAACCCACAATTTCATTCTGTTAAGAAAAATCGAAGGGGTCTTATAGACCTTAGCCATCGGAATTGAGCTTTCCAGCCCATCTCCCCAATTGGGGCAGAGGACACTGACAGCAGCTTGCCAAAATTCTCTAATCTTGGCCAGTCTTTCAACTTGTTCCCGGGGTAGCCTATCTTCTTAGATCCTGCCTCTCCCAGGGATGAGGTCTCTGGAGCTTCTGTTGGCATTTCCGTAGCTCTGGGTTTTTATGGGCTCAAACCCTTCTCCCTTCGAAGCCGGGCATGGCACCGTCCAAAGCGGAGTTAAAAGCCAAATATACTGTAGGTACTGGAAATCTGAAATAAAAACTGTCAGGCAGCATCTACGACAAGAGAAATGGCCAGATTCTAAGCCTCTGCCTCCGTGTTTGAAGGCCAACATGGACAAGGGTAGGTGTCTGCCCCTCGACCCATCCCCCCAATGCCAAATCTTGGCAAACTTCTAAGAAAGTAGAGGTTCTGCTGAGCTTTATTTGTAAAACACTTACACGCTGGACCCAAGATGGATCCTCTGAAACAGTAAGACCGAGGAATCTGAAGTTGTTATAACACTGAGGAATTTAAAGTTGTTTTGATTGTATGTAGATGGGGAAATAAGCACAGCTAAGAGATTGGGAAACAATAACGTTCACAAGTTGGGTCAAAGGGCTTGTCACTGCACAGTACTGTATTTGACAATGTGGAGTGGAGAGCGAGTGTCTAATTCTGACGTGAGCAAAGGATGCTGGGAATGGTGAGGATGGAGTGCCCTGGGAGGGGTGTGGGACTGGCATCAGAGAAAGAGTGCCAGGGTGGGGTGTGGCGTGGGTGCAGACCCACCCAGCCCTGATACACTAGCCAAGGTCAATTGGACTCTATTGACCTCAACTCACCTATATTCTTCACCCAATTGTTATAGAGGAAACTTTCCCGGGAAACCACTAGCCTAGTGATTATGCCACAGATCTCCACTTCCATGTGTGTGCTACAATATCATTTGAACAGAAAACCTTCCAGTAAAGAAAATAGTGGATTTAATGCATTGATACTGTTGAGTGATGCTCAACAGTAGTCAATGAATGTCTTAATCAATCATGTAACCACTGGTGCTGAAGGAGATCTTCATAGCCCAGGCAAAACCAGCTTTACTGATACTTAAAGGCGTCTTTGTGTCCTTGTGCATGAGTTATTGAAAGCTAATATGTGGCTGCAGCTGCTATTTGTGAAGACAAATGCTACGCTAGCTTTTATTGCTAGAGGACTTGAATACAAAGGTTCAAAGGTTCATTTTATTATCGAAGGATGTACACAGAATACAACTCTGAGATTCGTCTTCTCCAGATAGCCAGAAAATGCAGAAAAACCATGGAAGTCGTTGAGGCCCCCCTCCCATATGAAAAGGAAAATGAAACCAAACTCGCAAACTCCAACCCCCAACCTCACTCTCACACAAACACTAACAGATTACCCACCAGGACATGGCAGCTAAAAACAATCAAGCGATGTCTAACTGCAAGCGCTGTATATTGAGCCTTGGTGGGATCACACGTGGAGTACAGTGTATGGTTTTGATCTCTTTGTCTTATGGAAGATAGGCTTACTGTAGCAGGAACAGAGGTTTACCAGACTGGCTCCTGGGATGGCTCTTCTGTCAAGTGAGGAAAGGTTGTGATTTTCATTTTCTCTTGTTTAGAAGAATGCAAGGTGTTTCAGAGTCAGAATTAGAATCAGAATCATGTTTAATATCACCGGCATATGTCATGAAATCTGTTAACTTTGCAGCGCAGTGCAATGCAGACTAAATACAGGAAACAAATGAATTACAGTAAGTATATTAAATAGTGACATACTGTAGAAATGAACAAATCAGGTTCATTAGTGCAGATGCAGGAGGGGTGTTTTCTTCTAGTGAAAGAGTGTAAAACAAAGGTTCACTTTGAATGTTAGGGGCAAGATATTTGCAGTTAAAGTGAGGAGGCATTTCTTCACAGAGAAGGTGGTAAATCTTTGTAATTTTCTGCTCCAATGGTCTGAGGAGATGTTCCCTTTCATGTCACACAATTCTGAACGAGAATCAGGATCTGGATCAGGTTAATATCGCTGATACGTTGTACTGTATTTAGTAAATTTGTTTTGCGGCAGAAGTACAGGTCAAGACATAAAAAATTAGAGTTGGTTACAATAAAAAAGAGGAAAAGTGAGGTGGTGAGGTTCATCGACAGTTCGGAAGTCTGATGGTGCAGGGGACGAAGTACCCTTTCCACTGGTGACCCCTCAACGAGGACTGGTGTGTGCTCTCCCCACTTCTCCTTTCTGGTCCACAATCAGTTCTCCAGTCTTGCTGATGTTGAGTACGAGATTGTTGTGACACCACTCAACTAGTCGACCTATCTTGCTCCTGTACAACTCCTTGTTACCATCAGAGATTCTGCCAGCAACAGTCGAGTCATCGGCTAATTTATAGATGCCATGTGAGCTATACCTGGCTACGCAGTCGTGGGTGTAGAGAAAGTAGAGCAGTGGGCCAGACAGACATCCTTGAGGTGTGCCTGTGTTGATTGTCAGCGAGGAGATGTTATTTTCAATCGCATTGACTGTGGTCTCCCGCAGAGAAAGTCAAGGATCCAGTTGAAGAAGGATGTACAGAGGCCCAGGTTTTGAAGCTTGTTAATTAATGCTGAGAGGATGATGGTGTTGAATGCAAAATTGTGATTGATAAACGGCAGTCTGACATTGTTTTTGTTTTGCAATGTATGGACACCAGTCCCCTAATGTTGTTATAGCCGGGGTGGCAATGGAGGCAAGCTCCCACTACCTACTAAATGCTCCCAAAGGTGTGTGTCTCAAATAACCTCTGACAACCAAGTCCTGCTCCCGGCCTTCACTTGTCGCTTATCTACTAAACCCGGTGAAATCATTTTTACTGACAAAGGAAGGGGCAATGGCGGGTTACTGGCACCTTAAAACCTGTCGCTTCGGTCAGATGGTGCTCATTGGCTGTGGTTGGCAGCTCGTCAAGGAGAAGGAAAACTCTGACCTCAAAACCTCCGCAGCCTTGCGGCTATACCCACTCATGGGGAAGGCTATGAGAGTAAACCCTGAGGGAAAAATCCAACGCTGGAGTCCATAATGTAGTCCTACATTGAGTTCAGTGCTGACTGGCACATCCTGCGATGTCGCTGGTGCCAAACTCTGTTGGTCTCTGCTGTTCCATTGAACAGCTGCGTGGAGAGGGGGTGCCTGCTTCCTAGGCAACAGCTTGCTCTTTATATCGTACTGCCATGGCTTGCCTGCTGACTTGTGCATCACTGTACAGCTAGGACACAATATCAATGGTCAACTCTGACTAGCAGAGGGCTTCAGAATATGGACAACAAAAAAATTGTGCAGCATCCAGAAAGCAGCTGGGATATGAACATGACAAAACTTGTTCCATGAGGTTAAATTTCCACTGAAGTTCTCACCATCCTTGACGACCGGTGAAGATGTACAGAAAGCCAGAACACATGAGGAATATAGATACGGCAAATGCATGCAACACAAATAAAATGCTGGAGGAACTCAACAGGCCGGGCAGCATCTAGGAAAAGAGTATAGTCGATGTTTCATGCCAAAATGTCGACTGTACTCTTTTCTTAGAAGCTGCTTGGCCTGCTGAGTTCCTGCAACATTTTGTGTGCGTTGCTTAGAGTTCCAGCATCTGCAGATTTTCTCTTGTTTGTGACAGGGTAAACGCTTGCAGGCTTTTTCCACTGGGGTTGGGTGGGACAACAACTAGAGGTTATAGGTTAGGGGCGAAAGGTGGAATGATTGATAATGATTGGGAAATGCATGATAATGCACTTTGGTGAAAGGAACAATTGTGCGGACTATTATCTAAATGGGGAGAAGGCTCAAACATCAGAGGAGCAGAGGGACTTAGGAGTCCTTGTGCAAGACTCCCAGAAGGTTAATTTACAGGTTGAGTCTGTGGTATAGAAGACAAGTGCAATATTGACATTTATTTCAATGGGAATAGAATATAAAAGCAAGGAGATAATGCTGAGTCTTTATAAGACACTAGTTAGGCCACACTTGGAATATTGTCGACAGTTTTGGGCCCCATATCTCAGAAAAGATATTGGAGAGAGTCCAGAGGAGGATCATGAGGATGATTCTGGGAATGAAGTGGTTAACATATGAGGAGGATTTGGCAGATTTGGGCCTGTACTCACTGGAATTTAGAAGAATGCTGGGGGATCTCATTGAAACCTACTGACTGTTGAAAGGACTGGATAAGGTAGATGGAGAGAGGATGTTCCCACTGTTGAGGGTATCCAGAACTAGAGGGCACAGCCTCAAAATTGAGGGGCAACCTTTTAGAACAGAAGTAAGCAGGAATTATTTTTAGCCAAAGAGTGGTGAATCTGTGGAATGCTCTGCCACGGACTGCGGTGGAGGCCAAGTCCGTGGGTATATTTAAAGCAGAAGTTGATATTTTCTGATTGGTCAGGGCATCAAGGGCTATGGTGAGAGGGCAGGTGTTTGGGGTTGAATGGGATCCAGGATCAGCATGATGAAATGGTGGAGCGGACTTGATGGGCTGAATAGCCTAATTCTGCTGCTATGGAACGAGCTGCCAGCAGAAATGGTGGATGAGGGGTTTGACTGCAACATTTAAGAAGGGTGTGGAGGGCTATGGTCCAGGTTTGGGACTAGGCAGAATATCAATTCAGCAAGGACTAGATGGGCCAAATGGCATGGTTCTGTGCTGTAGTACTCTATCATGCTATGGCATACTCAGACAGCTTTTTGGTGATATCACACATCTTCAGCTGAATTAATAAGATCAAAATCAAAGTAAATTTATGATCAAAGTACATATTGGTCACCATATGCTACCTTAAAATTCATTTTCTAGCAGATATTTACATGCAAAATAAGGAAATATGATGAAATTTATGACAGATTATATGTAAATAAAGGCAGACAAACAACCAATGAGCAAAAGAAGTTAAATCGTGCAACCAATAAATAATTAAATACGCAAACAAACAGACAAATAAATAATATTGAGAATGTGAGTTGTCGAGTCTTTGAAAATGAGCCTGCAGGTTGTGGAATCAGTTCAGTGCTGAGTTGAGTGAAGTTAGCCACACTTCAGGAGCCTGATGGGTGTAGGGTAATTACTTTCTCTGGTGTAGGGCCTAAGTCTCCTGAACCTCCCACGAGATGGTAGGGGTGAGAAGGGAGCATGGCCCGGACGGTGAGGGTCCTCGGTGATGGATGTGGCTTTTTTGTGCAAGCTTGTAGGTATGCTCAATGATAGTGAAGGGTTTGCTTCTGATGGTCTGGGCCCTACCCATCACTTTCTGTAGCCTTTTCCATTCCTGGGCATTGGTATTTCCATACCAGGCCACGACGTAGCCAGTTAGAATGCTCTTCAGGGTGCATCTATAGAAGGGATTATCTCTGTGGAAATCAATGGCATCACTCACACTTCTGAATTTTGAATCGGAAAGTGTACCTACTCTAATTACACATGGGAATATACAGAACTGTGCAAAAGTCCCAGGCACACATATAGAGCTGGAAGACTTTTGCGGAGTATTGCAGTAATTTTATGTATTGCACTGCAGGTCTGCCGCAAAAAAAAAAAATGATTTCATATGTGAGAACCTGATTTCGATGTGGGTCTCTATTGTGGCCTGAGAGTGGGCAGGGGACAGGGAGAGGGGAAGCGTGGTTGGGAAAAGGGGAAGGGAGAAGGGAGGGAGCGGGAAGCACCAGAGAGATGTTGTGTAATGATCAATCACCCAATTGTTTGGAATCAAATGACCTTGCCTGGTGACTCAGTGCGTCTGCTCCTGCCACCTACCACACACCCCTCCTGCTGTGCCCCACCCTCACCATTCCCAACATCCTTTGTTCCCATCAGACTTACAACCTCGCTCTCCTCTCCTACTCTAATCACACATCAGAATATAAATTTGAACAACATTGAATGCTGTTTGCATGCTATTTATTCAAGACTTAAATTGTAAGCTAAGGAACACTTGTCTATCAAGGCAATTTTGAATCCTTCCAAAGAAGGCCTCTTAACTCATTAAAAACGGGAATATCATATTCTCAGTTCAAAGCGTTGGCCATGGCTTTCCACATAATTAAATAATCTTGTTCTATAGTAGTTAAAAAGGTGTCATAGGTTTATTATAGTATAGAAGGTCATTTAGCTCATCAATTCTGCTGCCTCCAAGGAGGTAATGACTTCAGTCCTGCTCATCTACTTTCTTCAAAACCCTGCAAATTACCTTCGTCAGATGCCTATCATTTCCCTTTGAAAGCCAGCAATTGATTCTGTTTCTAACACCATTATAGGCAGTCAATTCTAGATAATAAAAAATTGCCATTTTTTAAGAACAAAAGTCTTTTTCACCCCTTATAGTTCTACCTTCGGCCCGAAATTTTAAAATTCTGTCATTGGTCAACGCCCAGTTGAGATTGGGAGCCTCTTGCTTTGATTTAGCGGCTCAGTAGAGTAGCGGTTAATGTAGTGATTTACAGTGCCACTGACCGGAAGATCAAGGTCCAATTCCTGCCACTGTCTGCCAGGTGCTTGTACATTCTCCTCATGACTGTGTGGGTTTCCTCCGGGTGCTCTGGTTTCCTCCCACATTCCAAAAGACATTGGGTTAGTGAGTTGTGCATGTGCAATGTTGGCGTTGGGTGTCGGCACCTACGGGCTGTCCCCAGCACATCTTCGGGTTGTGTTGGTCATTGATGCAAGTGACGCATATCACTGTGATTCAATGTTTCCATGTACCTGTGACAAATAAAGCTAATCTTTAATCTTTAAACCAGCAATGGCCATGTATAATATCATTTCAAATCTATCAGCTAGGCCTCAGTCAATAAGCAAGGCCCCACAGAAGGTGGAGACTGAGATATGAGCAGATGGAAAACATGGTAATATTAGTGACACAAGAGACTTGAGTTGCTGGAATCTGGACCAATAATCCGCTGGAGGAACTCAGTGGGTCGAGGTGTGTGTGTGAGTGTGTTGTGTGAGTGTATCTGTGTGTTTGTGTGGGTGTGTGTGACTGTGTGTACTGTGTGTGTGAGCGTGTATGTGTGTGTGTGTTTGTGTATATGTGTACAGTGTGAGTGTGTGTTTGTGTGTGTGGTGTGTGTGTTTATGCCTGTGTATGTGTCTTTGTGTGTGTGAGTGTGTGTGTGTGTGTGTGTGTGTGTGTGTGGGGCTGTGTCTACTGTGTGTGAGAGCATGTATGTGTGTTTGTGTGTGTGTGGAGGGTGTGTGTGTGTGAGTATGTGTGTGTGCAGTGTGTGTGTGTGTGTTTGTGTGAGAGTGTGTGTGTGTGGTGTGTGTTTATGCCTGTATGTGCCTTTGTGTGTGTGTGTGTGTGTGTGTGTGTGTTTGTGTATATGTGTACAGTGTGAGAGAGTGTGTGTGTGTTTGTGTATATGTGTACAGTGTGAGAGAGAGAGTGAGTGTGAGTGTGTGTGTGTGGCTGTGTCTACTGTGTGTGAGAGCATGTATGTGTGTTTGTGTGTGTGTGTTTGTGTATATGTGTACAGTGTGAGAGAGAGCGTGTGTGTGTGTGTGTGTGTGTGTGTGTGTGTGTGTGAGTATGTGTGTGTGCAGTGTGTGTGTGTGTGTGTGTGAGAGAGTGTGTGTGTGGTGTGTGTTTATGCCTGTATGTGCCTTTGTGTGTGTGTGTGTGTGTGTTTGTGTGTGTGTAAGAACTATTGACATCTGAGATTGAAACCCTGCACCAGATTTTGAAAGGGTTTAATGGTGTTGAGATAGGGGATTCAAAGTACATTTTATTATCAAAGTACATATATGTCACCATATACAGTCCTGAGATTCATTTTCTTATGAGCATACTCAGCAAATCTATAGAATAATAACTGTAACAGGATCAATAAAAGATCAACCAGAGTGCAGAAGACAACAAATGGCAATAAATAACGAGAAAATGAGATAATGAGATAAAGAAACCTTGAAAATAAGATAATTGGTTGTGGGAACATCTCAATGGATGGGCAAGTGGGTGCAGTTATCCTCTTTGTTCAACAGCCTGATGATTGAGGGGTAGTAACTGTTCTTGAACCTAGTGGTGCAAGTCCTGAGGATCTTGTACCTTCCACCTGATGGTAGCAGCGAAAAAATGACGTGGCCTCGGTGGTGGGCATCGCTAGTGATGAATCCTGCTTTTCTGTGACAGCATTTCATGTAGATGTGCTGAATGGTTGGGATGGTTGTACTGGGCCAAATCCACTTCCTTTTGTAGGATTTTGGTGTTTCCATTCCAGGCCATCATGCAGCCAATCAATATACTCACCATTACACAATGATAGAAGTTTGTCAAAGCCTGCCAAGTTTCCACAGACTCCAAAGGAAGTGGAGGCACTACTGTGCTTTCTTCACAATTGTACTTGCATGCTGGGCCTCGGACAGATCCTCTGAAATAGTCATTTGTTTCCGCTCTGAAATTACCAACGAAACTTATCCAGCTTTTGTGAAAAAATCAATAGCAAAGGAACATTTTTCAGTGGAGGATCTCCACATTCATTTAGTTCGTACATTTTAG
This sequence comes from Mobula hypostoma, assembly GCF_963921235.1. Classification (NCBI taxonomy): domain Eukaryota; kingdom Metazoa; phylum Chordata; class Chondrichthyes; order Myliobatiformes; family Myliobatidae; genus Mobula; species Mobula hypostoma. The sequence goes on from NC_086108.1 coordinate 97,246,833, forward strand.
CGCAAGACAGTGAGTATTTAACAATATAACCATATAACAATTACAGCATGGAAACAGGCCATCTCGGCCCTTCTAGTCCTTGCCGAACTCTTACTCTCATCTAGTCCCACCGACCTGCACTCAGCCCATAACCCTCCATTCCTTTCCTGTCCATATAGCTATCCAATTTAACTTTAGGTGACAACATCGAACTTGCCTCAACCACTTCTGCTGGAAGCTCGTTCCACACAGCTACTACTCTCTGAGTAAAGAAGTTCCCTCTCATGTTACCCCTAAACTTTTGCCCCCTAACTCTCAACTCATGTCCTCTTGTTTGAATCTCCCCCACTCTCAATGGAAAAAGCCTATCCACATCAACTCTATCTAGCCCCCTCATAATTTTAAATACCTCTATCAAGTCCCCCCTCAACCTTCTATGCTCCGAGGAATAAAGATCCAACTTGTTCAACCTTTCTCTGTAACTTAGATGATGAAGCCCAGATAACATTCTAATAAATCTTCTCTGTACTCTCTCTATTTTGTTGACACCTTTCCTATAATTGGGTGACCAGAACCGTACACAATACTCCAAATTTGGCCTTACCAATGCCTTGTACAATTTCAACATTACATCTCAACTCCTATACTCAATGCTCTGATTTATAAAGACCAGCATACCAAAAGCTTTCTTCACCACCCTATCCAGATGAGATTCCACCTTCAGGGAACTATGCTCCATTATTCCTAAATCCCTCTGTTCTACTGCATTCTTCAATGCCCTACCATTTACCATGTATGTCCTATTTTGATTAGACCTACCAAAATATAGCACCTCACATTTATCAGCATTAAACTCCATCTGCCATCTTTCAGCCCACTCTTCTAATTGGCCTAAATCTCTCTGCAAGCTTTGAAAACCTACTTCATTATCCACTACTCCACCTATCTTGGTATCATCTGCATACTTACTAATCCAATTTACTACCCCATCATTCAGATCATTAATGTAAATGAAAAACAACATTGGACCCAGTACAGATCAGATTTGTAGAGATTAGCAGCAAATCACTGGCTAGGGAGAAGTTTTAGAGGCATTTTCACCGATCTTTTCTTGCGGTCAGTAGGCTGTGTAATTTAAAGATATTCTATCCCAGAAGGTTGCTGGATGGAAGAGAGAAGACATTTTGATGGAGGACCAATGCTCGAGTGTATAAATTCTAATTTCTAATTTATAAATTTTGTTGCAAATGTGATCTGAAAAGATTTACCAGTGCAATGTTCTTTCCATCTGCAATAAAACCATAACAAGAACAGTAATTTCCAGCCAATGGTGAGAACATTTGTCAATGTTGTGGTGCTAGAAAACGAACTTGGCATTAAACCTTAGGCTCCTAAATACCTTGTCACTTTTTAAACAGTACCATTGAAATACATTAGCACCTTCACCATTGGCAGTGCTTAAGTGCTTCCAAACTCGGGATAAATGATGAATATACTGGGAGTTAGCAGCAGTCCCTGGGTAAATCCAATTGGATATTGCTAAATGAGATTTTGCAAGTTCAGGTTTGGAGATATCCATACTCCATGCACATTAATCTGCGTCATGAATATCCGAACCAGAATCAGGTTTAATATCACTGACATAGGTCATGAAATTTGTTGTCTTTGCAACAGAAGTACAGTGCAACACATGAACAATGCCATAAATTACAATAGGAAATATACCATGCAGTGGCCTCTTTGTTAGGTACACCTACATGTTCATGTACTGCAAGTATCTAATCAGCCAATCATGTGGCAGCAACTCAATGCATAAAAGCATGCAGACATGGTCAAGAGGTTCATTCATTGTTCAGACCAAACATCAGATTGGGGAAGAAATGCAATCGAAGTGACTTTGACCATGGAATGATTGTTGGTGTCAGATGGGGTGGTTTGAGCATTGCAGAAACTGCTGATCTCCTGGGATTCTCATGCACAGCAGTCTCTAGCAGGCTTACAAAAAATGGTGCAAAAAATAAAAAATATCCAGTGAGCAGCATTTCTGAGGGCAAAAGTGCCTTGTTATTGAGAGAGGTCAGAGGAGAATGGCTGGACTGGTTTAAGCTGACAGGAAGGCGACAGTAACTCAAGTAACTCCACCTTACAACAGTAGTGTGTAGAGGAGCATCTCTGAATGGGCAACCCGTTGAAGCTTGAAGTGGATGAGCTACAGCTAATGAAGAAAATGAACATGTAATGAAATTTGTTGTTTTGTGGCAGCTGTACAGTGTAGTATATAGAAATACAATCAATTACAATAATATATTAGATTAGGATTATGAGGACATGTAGTCCTCTTTTATTGTCATTTAGTAATGCATGCATTAAGAAATGATACAATTTGTTCCTCCAGAATGATATCACAGAAACACAAGACAAACCAAAACTATAAAAAACTGACAAAAACCACATAATTATAACATATAGTTACAACAGTGCAAAGCAATACCATAATTTGATGAAGAGCAGACCATGGGCACGGTAAAAAAAAGTCTCGAAGTCTCTTGAAAGTCCCATCATCTCACACAGATGGTTGAAGGGAGAAACGCTCCATGCCATGAGCTTCCAGCGCCGCAAACTTGTCGATGCAGCATCCTGGAAGCACCCGACCACAGTCCGACTCTGAGCCCGTCCGAAAACTTCGAGCCTCCGACCAGCCCTCCGACACCATGCACCGAGCACCATCTCTGCTGAGCGCTTCGACCCCGGCCCCGGAAACAGGCAATAGGCAAAGCCAAGGATTTGGGGCCTTCCCCTCCGGAGATTCTCGATCGCACAGTAGCAGCGGCAGCAAAGCAGGCATCTCAGAAGTTTCTCCAGGTGTTCCTCCGTGCTTCTCACGTCTGTCTCCATCAAATCAGGATTGTGCACGGCCCCTATTTAACAAATACGATATCAATTCGGAGCGGCCGCGTGCGCTGCGTCGCGCCGCCATCTTCTCCTCCCCTCCTTTTATAAGTATATCCGTATATAAGTATATATACGTATATACTTAAATATATAGTGCAAAAAGAGAACAAAATAAGGAGGTAGTGTTCATTGGCCATTGAGAAACCTGATGGTAGAGGGGTAGAAGCTGTTCCCAAAACATTGACCGTGTTTCTTCAGGCTCCTGCACCTCCTCCGTGATGGCAGTAATAAGAAGACAGCATGTTCTGGGTGATGGGGGTTCTTATTGTTGGATGGTGCTTTTTTAAGGCATCGCCTTTTGAAGATGTCCCTGACGGTGGGGAGACTAGTGCACATGATAGAGCTGGCTGAGTTTGCAACCCTCTGCAGCTTTTATAAAAATAAAATATAAAGAGAAAATAGAAACATTTCATAATCATGCCTAAATGAGGTGTAACGTTAAGAGGTCTCAAACACTGCCTTTTCTCTGGTTTGCATGTTACGGAATAAAACTATGCTCAGAATATCCTTGGAGATGATCCCGATATACCAGTATAACTCTACCAAGAAGTGTGACTGAAAACCTTGTTTAGGTGTAAATAGTCTACAGCTGTATTTCCTGCAAAGCTTTGGCAGTGGGTCCCAGAAAATACTTGGCCATTTTTTCGAAACAGGCACTCGCCACACAAGAGGCCTTTCAGAGCCAGAAATATAAATGTAGCTTGCAGCACTCCCTGTCATTCATTTAAACAATAGTGTAATGCTGTAAGTCAAAGGCTCAGTGTCACATGGCACCTTCGGCCAAACTCTTCCATGCCGACCAGAAAGCACATCTATGCTAGACCCATTTGCCCGCATTTAGAGAGTCTAAATATTATCTCTCCGTGTATGTGTCCAAGTGTCTTTTAGATGTTGTTAAGGCACCTGCCTCAACCATGTCCTCTGGTAGCTCGTTCCATAAATGGACCACCCTTTGAGAGAAAAAGTTGATGCTCAGATTCCTATTAAACCTCTCGCCTGTGACCTTAAACCTGCAGAGCAGACATGATGGGCCGAATGGCTAATTCAGCTCCTGTGCAAAAGTCTCAGGCACATATATATATAGATCTAGGGTGTCTCAGACTTTTCCACAGTACTGTATTTGTCAAAGTGGAGCGGAGAGTGAGTTTGTAAATCTGGCAGGAGTTGGGAATGGCGGGGTTGGAGCACTGCAGGAGGGGTGTGGGTCAGGTGGCAGAGCAGGGGTGCCGGGGTAGGGGGTGGCAAGGATGCAGACAAGCCGAGTCCTGAGTCACCAGGCAAGGTCATTTGATTCCAAACAATTGGCCTATTGATCATCACAGAATGTCTCTTTGGTGCTTCCCGCACCTTCCCTTCTCCTTTCCCCTTTTCCTAACCATGATTCCCCTCTCCCTGCCCCCTTCCCAGTCTCAGCTCACTACAGAGACCCATATCAGAATCAGATTTATCATCACTCATGTATGTCATGAAATTCATTTTCGTTGTGGCAGCAGTACAGTGCAAATTTCTGCAGTACTGTGCAAAAGTCTTTTGGTCCTAGGTTTTCAAGGTTGCCCATCCCAGGAAAAAAGATTGACTGTATTCACCCTATCTATGCCTCTCATGATTTTAAACACATTTATAAAGTCAACCCTCATTCTCCTGCAGTTCAGCTCAGCCTCTTTCTACAACTCAGTCCTTCTAGTCCTGAAACCAACCTGATTAAACTTTCTGCACCCTTCCAACCTGGTACATCTTTCTGCACCCTTCCATCCTTAGGTTGAGGAAATGAAACAAAAAAAAATGAAATGTTTCTGTAAATCAGGCAGCGACTGTGGAGAAACAATTAATATTTGAAGCTGATTACCATTGCTGAGAGTGCAAGAAAGACACAGTAATATGTTTTTGTATTGTTGAGTGAGGGATTAATATTTAATATGGATTATTAGTCATAATAATATGGATGCAGGGATGAAATTGCACTGCTCTTATTCAAAATATTGCAATGGGAATTTAGATCCACTTGAGGGAGAGCTAGAATTATAGTTTAATATTTGATTCATAAAATGGCAGTGCAGTATTCCTCCACAAATGCTGTGAAGTAGTGCTTATATCAGGGGTTCCCAACCTTTTTTATGCCATGGACCATGGACCCCAGGACCCCAGGTTGGGAACCCCTGGTAGATGTTTGATCAAGTTCAAGTTTATCGTCTTTTCAACCATACATACTGTATGTGTACAGCTAAATGAATCATCTTCCTCGGGGGATAACATACAAACCACAGTATATGTAGACATACACAGCACATGTAGTTATGATGCAGCAAATATAGTTAGGATATACAGCGCATATAGTTACGATAAGTCACAAAATAACATTAGCACAAATCTCTGAGTAGCGTGGGCTGAAGATAGATGGTATCCTGTTCAAAACAGCACGACTCCATAACGTTCGGCCTCAGTATGAATTATACTGTGGCAGGAGTAACACACACTAAATGCTGGAGAAACTCAGCAGGTGAGGAAGTATCTACAAAATTGAATAAACAGTCAGTGAAAAATGATATCGTATCCATTAAATAGGGGCCATGGACAATTCTGATTTGATGGAGAGGGACGTGAAAGCACAGAGGAACATCTGGAGAAATCTCTGAAACGCCAGTTCGCTGCTGTTGTTGCTGTGTGATCGGGAATCTTTCAGAGGGAAGGCCTCAAAATCCCTGGCTTTGTCTGCTGTTGGCGGCTGAGAAGGAGGTCGAATCTTTCGGATAGAGATGGTGCTCAGTACTTGGTGTCGGAGAGCTGATCGGAGCTCGAAGTTTTCGGATGACTCAGAGACGGACCGTGGTTGGGTATGGCAGGGAGAGTTTTTCTTCCTTCTCCTGTCTGCGTGAGATGTGGGACATTTGAGAGACTTTGAACTTTTACTGTGCTCATCGACTTCTTCATCAAGTTATGGTATTGTTGCACTGTTGTAACTATATGTTATAATTATGTGGCTTGGTTAGTTTTTTTTTAGTCTTGGTCTGTCCTGTGTTTTGTGATATCACATCGGAGGAAATATTTCTTAATGGATGCATTACTAAATGACAATAAAAGAGGACTGCATGTCTTCATAATCTAAACATTTCAGGTTGAGACCCTTTATCAGCAGTCATCGGGTCTCAGTCTCAAATATTGACGGTTTATTCATTTCCACAGATGCTGCCTGACCTGCTGAGTTCCTCCAGCATTTAGTGTGTATTGCTCTGGATTGCCAGCATCTGCAGAATGTGTTCTGTTTAGAACATCGCCGAAACTCATTTGCTTTCCGCAGGTTCTGCCCAAGCTGCTGAGAATATGTAATAGTATATATTTTGATTACATGGTCATTTGGTGATTTGTTGATATGAAGCACTCCCTGGATGGAGGAGGTTTTCATAATTTGATGTATTCATAGATGGCAAATCAAATAGTAATCCCCAATGACAGTCATGTTAACAAGAAATTCAGAATCACCTGGAACCTTTAGCCGGAGGGTGGTGAATCTGTGGAATTCATTGCCACAAATGGCTGTGGAGACTGTCATTGGGTATATTTAAAATGGAGGTTGAAAGGTACTTAATTAGTAAAGGCATTAAACATTATGCAGAGAAGACAGGAGAACAGGGTTGAGAGGGAAAGTGAACCGGCCTTGAGGTGTAAGGCACTCCTCCGCTCCGCTAGCCTGTAGGTCACCCTTGGGCAAGCTGTAGCAGCTTCTTAGCCCCACGATCAGGGTCATGTGAAGCCATGGTGGATGGTCATATGAGCAGCTAGTACATATCACAAGTCCTGGTTATGCGACCGCTGACGCTTGGCAGCCAATCTCTGAAGAGCATCGATTATGTCTGGGGTTACCTGTCTTGCAGTGACTCTACTCGGAAGAAGGCAATGGTAATCCACTTCTGCAGAAAAACTTGCCAAGAACAATTGCGGTCAAGACTATGATCGCTCATGTCATACGACACAGCACATACTGATGATGATGATACGTGATCAATCTCATACTGATGATGATGATATGTGACCAATCACATACTGATGATGATGATATGTGACCAATCACATACAGCTCAATAAAGTGGATAAAATCACACTATTTCCTTATCTTCAAGCCTTTTGCACATGCTCACAGTGATTCAGTGGGTCATATAAAGGAAATTCATGGTGTTCTTTGATTGGATGCAATAGCATAACTGAACAAGTGGGGTCAACTTTGCAAGAGGGGCCTGATAGATATATGCAAAAATATGAGAGGCAGAGCTGGTGTAGGCAGTAAGAAACCTCTCTCTACGACAGAGAAGATTAAGACCAGAGGGGTAAGTCTAACATGGGGAGTTAAAGGGTTGGAAGGGATTCAAGCAAGAAATTTTTCAGCCAGAGAGAGAGGTTACAACTGATTGAGAAGCCATTGCCACAACAAGTGAATTCACTTTCAGGGACTATGCATCTCATGTTCTCATTATTTATTGCTATTTATTTATATTTGCAGTCACACAGTTTGTTTTTGTCTTCTGCACACTGGTTGATCTTTCACTGATTCTGTTCTAGTTACTAATCTATAGATTTGTTGAGTATGCCCACAGGAAAATGAATCTCAGGGTTGTATATGATGGCATTTATGTACTTTGATCATAAAATTTACTTTGAACATTGAACTTTGTTGGGTGTCAGTACTCCCGCAACATTCAGGAAACATTTAGCTGAGCACGTGAATCACCAAGCCATTGTACACCATGAACTTTGTGCTGGTAAATTGGATAGTATAGACTTTAAAACCATAAGACATAGGAGCTGAATTAGGCCATTTGGCCCATCAAGCCTACTCCACAGATGGCTAGAGTATAGTATAGATAGTGTAAATGATGGTTGACATCAACTTGGTGGGGTGGAGGACTCTGAATCAGGATTAATATCATTGACGTATGTTGTGAAATTTGTTGTTTCGTAGCAGCAGTACATTGTAATACATAATAATAACATTATAAATTACAAGAAGAGTATATATGTATATATAAATTAAATAAGCACTGTAAAAAGAAAGGAAAATATTGTGAGGTATTGTACATGGATTCAATGTCCATTCAGAAACCTGATGTTGGAGGAGAAGAAGCTGTTCCTGAAATGTTGAGTGTGCATCTTCAGGCTCCTGTATCTCCTTCTTGATGGCAACAATGATAAGAGTCCGAGATGATGGGGTTTCTAAATGATGGATGTGCCTTTTTGAAGCATTGCCTTTTGAAGTTGGCCTCAGTGCTGGGCGTGTTTATATGCTGGATGTTTCCATGACCTTCAGCCAAAGATCTCAGAACATAGAACAGTACAGCACAGACCTTCAGCCCACAATGATTTTCCGGAACAATTAAATTAGTAGTCAAATCGCTGACTAATCTAATCCTGCCTGCACAATATCCATATCCTTCCATTTCCCTCTCATTCATGTGCCTATCTGAACAAATGGTTTGGCACAGCCAAGAAGGGCCAAAAGGCCTGTTTCTGTGCTGTAGTTTTTCTATGGTTTCTATGGTTTCTGTCTCTTTAAAGTTCTCAGTGTATCTGTCTCTACCACCAAACGCAAACCAAAACCAACATATCCTGACTCTGACTGTGGTTTAAGGTCTTCTTGAATCTAGCAGTGTGCTAGAGCAAGACCTGACAAATGGACAGAAGGGTCATTTGAGGAAGAAAGAGGTAGCTGTGCTTTCTGCACCACGAGCAAATGCTGGACGAACTCAGAAGGTCAGGCAGCATTTATGGAGGGGAAAAAATATTTGATGTTCTGGGTCAACACCCTTAATTGTGACTGAAAAGGAAGGGGGCAGAAGCCAGAATAATTAGGTTGAGGGAGGGGAAGGTGTACCATCTGATAGGTGAAGCCAGGTGAGGGGGAAGATGGGTTGGTAGTGGAGAGGCTATGGAATAAGAAGCTTGGATGTGACAGGTGGAAGAGATAAAGGGCTGAAAAGAGGGAATCTAATTGGAAAAGACGGTGGACCACGGAAGAAAGGGAAGGAAGAAGGGAGCTGATAGGCAGGTGAGCAGATGTACCTTCTGTTAAAAGAGAAAACGGGTCAAATAAAGATGGTTTTGCCATCAAGAATGAACTTATAAAACAAAATTGAAGAGAGTAGGTTTAATGCTAACCATAATCCCTCAAACAATCTTCACACTTGCCCTGGTTCTTAAGTTTAATTAAAGTTTCTACATTCCCAAAATAAATGAGCAAAGTGTGAAATATCAGTGATGGTGGAGGAGAGTGCGAATTGAACCATGAAGGAATGGTAATGATGCAGCCCATTAGTTTTCTGGGATATAATCACACGGTTGTCAAATTCACTACCAAACTATTCAACATTATACCTGACTGAAACAGAGTTGAGGGGCCTAGTAATGAAGCAGTACATCTGGTTGGTATTAGCAAATGTTCAACATTATAGTCTGGAGAGTTGGGAGAGGCTATTAAGCTCACTTGCAGAAAAAAGCCACCCGTTGAGGGACATGAGAATATAAGAAATAGGAGCAGGAGTCGGCCATCTGGTTTGTTGAGCCTGCTCTGCCATTCAATAAGGTCATGTCTGATCTGGCCATTGACTCATCTCCACCTACCTGCCTTTCCCCCATAACCCTTAATTCCCCTACTAGGCAATAATCTATCCAACCTTGTCTTAAATATATTTACTGAGGTAGCCTCCACTGCTTCATTGGGCAGAGAATTCCACAGATTCACTACTCTCTTGGAAAAGCAGTTCCTCCTCATCTCCGTCCTAAATCTTCTCCCCTGAATCTTGAGGCTATGCCCTCTAGTTTTAGTTTCACCTACCATCGGAAACAACTTTCCCACCTCTATCTTATCTACCTCTTTCATAATTTTATGTTTCTATAGGATCTCCTCTCATTCTTTTGAATTCCAGTGAGTACAGTCCCAGGTGACTTAATCTCTTCTCATCGTATAAGCCCCTCATCTCTGGAATCAACCTGGTGAACCTCCACTGCACCACCTCCAAAGCCAGTATATCCTTCCTCAAGTAAGGAGATCAGAACTGCACGTAGTACTCCAGGTGCGGCCTCACCAGTACCCTGTATAGTTACAGCATAACCTCCCTGCTCTTGAATTCAATCCCTCTAGCAATGAAGGCCAACATTCCATTTACCTTCTTGATAGCCTGCTGCACCTGCAAACTAACCTCTTGAGATTCATGCACAAGCACTCCCAAGTCCCTCTGCACAGCAGTATGCTGCAATTTTTTTACCATTTAAATAATAATTTGTTCTTTCATTTTTCCTTCCAAAGTGGATGACCTCGTGTTTACATTGTACTCCATCTTTCAGACCCTTGCCCACTCACTTAACCTGTCTATATCTTTCTTCATCTCTCTTCAGGCTCTACATATCTTCTTCACAATTTGCTTTTCCACTCAATTTAGTATCATCAGCTAATTTAGGTACACTACACTCAGTACCCTCTTGCAGATCATGAAAGTATATCGTGAACAGTTGCAGGCCCAGCACCGACCCCTGCGGCAAACCGTCACCACTGATTGCCAACCAGAGTAACACCCATGTATCCCAACTCTCTGCTTTCTATTAGTTAACCAATCCTCTATCCATGCTAATACATCAACCCCAACTCTATGCATCCTTATCTAATGGATAAGTCTTTCATGTGGCACCTTTTCGAATGCCTTCTGGAAATTCAAGTAACTAACATCCATCTGTTCCCCTCTTTCCACTGTGCTCATTATATCCTCAAAGAACTCCAGTAAGTTTGTTAAACAGGACCTACCTTTGCTGAATCCATTTCTTCCCAGATGCCTCGCTATTTCTTCTTTAATGATAGCTTTAAGCATTTTCCCAACTACAGATGTTAAACTAACTGGCCTATAGTTACCTGCCCTCTGCCTACATCCTTTTTTGAACAGTGGCATGACACTCACTGTCTTCCAATTCGCTGGGACCTGCACAGAGTTCAAAGAATTTTGGTAAATCATCACCAAAGCCTCTACTTTAACTTCTGCCATTTCTTTCAGTACCCTGGGATGCACTCCATCAGGACCAAGGGACTTATCTATCTTCTGTCCTATCTTCAGGCGGACAGAGCGTAGGTGTTCAGCGAAACGATCTCCCAGTCTGCGTCGGGTCTCGCCAATATATAGAAGGCCGCATCGGGAGTACCGTACCCATTTCAAAGAGGAATGAGTTCAAGAATCATTAGATCATAAGATCATAATACACAGGACCAGAAATAGACCATTCGGCCTATGGAATCTGCTCCACCATTCCATCATGGCTGATATATTATCCCTCTCAACCCCATTCTCCTGCATTTTCAACACTACCTCTTTAGTGATAGCTATTGTATCAAAGTCCTCACCTCCCATTGCATCCATAATATCTCTTTTTGGCATGTTAGACATGTCTGCCACTGTGAACACCGACACAAAATAGTCATTCCGTGAAGACTGACACAAAATAGTCATTAGGAGAAGGAGATATCCCACACAACACAAGATTCAGCAGTCACGAGGAAATCTGCAGATGCTGAAACTTCAAGCAACACACATAAAAGTTGCTGGTGAATGCAGCAGGCCAGGCAGCATCTCTAGGAAGAGGTACAGTCGACGTTTCAGGCCGAGACCCTTCGTCAGGACTAACTGCAAGAAAAGCTAGTAAGAGATTTGAAAGTGGGAGGGGGAGGTGGAGATCAGAAATGATAGGAGAAGACAGGAGGGGGAGGGATGGAGCCAAGAGCTGGACAGTTGATTGGCAAAAGGGATATGAGAGGATCATGGGACAGGAGGCCTAGGGAGAAAGAAAAGGGGGAGGGGGGAAGCCCAGAGGATGGGCAAGGGGTATAGTGAGAGTGAGAAAAAGGAGAGAGAGAAAAAGAATGTGTGTATATAAATAAATAAAGAATGGATGGGGTATGAGGGGCATTAGTGGAAGTTTGAGAAGTCAATGTTCATGCCATCAGGTTGGAGGCTACCCAGACAGAATATAAGGTGTTGTTCCTCCAACCTGAGTGTGGCTTCATCTTTACAGTAGAGGAGGCCGTGGATAGACATATCAGAATGGGAATGGGACGTGGAATTAAAATGTGCGGCCACTGGGAGATTCTGCTTTCTCTGGCGGACAGAGCGTAGGTGTTCAGCGAAACGATCTCCCAGTCTGCATCGGGTTTTGCCAATATATAGAAGGCTGCATCGGGAGCACTGGACCCATTTCAAAGAGGAATGAGCTGAAGAGTCATTAGATCATAAGACCATAATACACAGGACCAGAAATAGGCCATTCGGCCTATGGAATCTGCTCCACCATTCCATCATGGCTGATATATTATCCCTCTCAACCCCATTCTCCTGTCTTCACCTGTAACTGTTGAAACTCTTACTAATCTCCACTTTAAATATACTTGGCCTCCACAACTGTCTGTGACAACAAGTTCCACAGATTTACTACCCTCCGACTAAAATTCCTCCTCATCTCTGTTTTAAAGGTGTATCCTACTATTCGGAGGCTGTATCCTGTGGTCCTAGACTCCCCCATTATTTGAAACACACTCTCTCCACATCTATTCTATCTTGGTGTTTCAATATTCGATAGGTTTCAATGAGATCTCCCTCCTCATTCTTCTAAACTCCAGCAAGTACAGGACCAGAGCCATCAAACGTTTCCCATACCCTTTCATTCCCATGAACCTCTTCAGAACTCTCTCCAATGCCAGCACAGCCTTTCCTAGATATGGGACCCAAAACTGCTCACAACATTCCAAATATAGTCTGACCAATGCCTTGTAAAACCTCATAACTTCTCTGTAGTTGGTTGGGTTGAGTTTTCTCCGGTTTTAGCAATTCGCCTGCAAATATTTTATTGCCATATGAGAAGACATCATCGATGCACTGTTAATTGAGGTCCTCTGAATGCTTGGCCTTTATATACTTACCAGTCTGCAGATTGGTTGTCATTTCAGAAATTCAACTGTGATGTGGGGAGGAAATCTCGTCGCTGATTGCTTGCGTGGTAAACTTAGTGCGGTGTGGTCTGGAACTTTGCCCACACTGGCTCATAAATAGGATCGAGGTCTATATGTTTGTTTTCAGAATTGTTTGCAGAAAACCATGGATCTAGGAATTCTTTTGCGTGCCGTGTGTTTGCTTGCGCCATGACTTTCACTGATGCCCAGTCAAATTTGTGCCCCTCTCGATCTTCATGGGTGGGGACTAGGGAGAGTTGGTCATGTTTAGAGATCCTTGTGGATAAGTTTCTCCCAGTTTGGCAAACACAATATTTGCTACAGTTCCCACAGTGGATTTTGTAGACCACATTGGTCTTGTCCAATAGCTTGGTCTCCATAGTTTTTTGGATTAATTGACCTTGCCTAACACATGATATATGAAAATGAAGTAGAATTTTACTTGTAAGCACTCTGTGTTTTCTGAATGCATGTGCCCATGGTGTCATTCTCATCTTTAGCTGGTCTCTTCCTTTAGACTACCTTCACATGGTTTGACTCTCCCACCATTAGTGACGCTCCTGGATCCACTCAAGTCAGCACCTGCATTAGCATGTGGTTATAAAAATGAGCTTACGTTGGAAGATTGAATGCTCTCAGATTATGGTTCCAAGTTCTAAAGCAAGTTTATTATCAAGTACGTGTATGTTATGAGATAGTACCTTGACATTTATTTTCTTGCCTGTTTATTTACAGGAAAATAAAGAAAAATAAATAAGATTTATGAAAAAGTATGAACAGTAAAGACTGACAAGCAACCAATGTGACATTGCCTGTCAGTCTTTGAGTGTCGTTTTTCATTGATTCAATTGTATTTCTTTGTTCCTGTAAATGCCAGCAAGGAAATGAATCTCAGGGTAGTAGTATTTAAGGCATCCGTTAGTCTTGCGAGACCATGGATCTGCGCCTGGAAAGTCTTCACTCTCCAGGGCGCAGGCCTGGGCAAGGTTGTATGGAAGACCAGCAGTTGCCCATTCTGCAAGTCTCCCCTCTCCACAACACTGATGTTGTCCAAGGGAAGGGCAAGGGCCGATACAGCTTGGCACCTGCGTCATCACAGAGCACTGTGTGGTTAAGTGCCTTGCTCAAAGACACAACATGCTGCCTCGGCTGGGCTCGAACTCACAACCTTCAGGTCGCTAGTCGAATACCTTAACCACTTGGCCACGTGCCTCACATCAGGGTAGTATACGGTGACAAATACATGCTTTGGAGATAAATTTACATTGAGCCTTTGAGCCATTGGCTTAAACTTACTTCACATATCTGAGAAACAAACTGGTAATCTTCATTTAAAAAGGCGGTTGTAATGGACAACAAGCTGATGCAGTTAGTACTGTTTCATGGCACTGGGAATCCATGTTCAATCTGACATCTAGTGTTCTGTGTGTGGAGTATGCACATAATTCCTGCAACTACACGAGTTTCCCCCTTGTGCTCTATTTTCCCACATGCCAAGGATAATTAAAGAAAGATAAAAAATAGCTTTATTTGTCGATCTATGTGCAAACATCGAAACATACAGTGCAATGTGTTATTTGCATTAACAACAAACATAGTTCGATGTGCTGAGGAAGACTGCAAGTGTCACAATTCTCCTGGCACCAATGTACCGTGCTCACAACTTACTAACCCTAACCTGTACGTATTTACCTACCTGTTTGTTTGTTTATTTATTTTTTTATTGAGATAGAGTGTGGAATAGGCCCTGCCGGCCCTTTGAGCCGTGCTACCCAGCTATCCCCCGATTTAATCCTAGCCTCACTCTGGGACAATTTACAATGACCAATTAACCTACCAACTGGTATGTGTTTAACTGCTTGAGGAAACCGGAGCACCCAGAGGAAATCCACGTGGTCACAGGGAGAACGTAAGGCAGCGGTGGGAATTGAACCTGTGTCACCTGTACTGTAAAGCAGCGGTCCCCAACCACCGGGCTGTAAAGCATGCGCTACCAGGCCGTGAGGAAACGATATGAGTCAGCTGCACCTTTCCTCATTCCCTGTCACGCACTGTTGAACTTGAACGTAGGGTTGCCAACTGTCCCGTATTAGCCGGGACATCCTGTATATTGGGCTAAATTGTTTTGTCCCATACGGGACCGCCCTTGTCCCGTATTTCCCCCACTAAGGTAGAGTGTTCCTATGAAATCTTTTGTACCAAAATGGCGTAAAGCGCAGAAGCAATTACCATTAATTTATATGGGAAAAATTTTTGAGCGTTCCCAGACCCAATAAATAACCTAACAAATCATACCAAATAACACATAAAACCGAAAATAATTAACACTAACATATAGTAAGTACACAGACTATATAAAGTAGAAATAATGTATGTACAGTATGGTCGGGAAGATGAAGGGAAAACCGATTTGTGGGGAAAAAATCAGCACGTACGCGCTTGCGCACATCACATGCGCACATCACGCACGTGCACACAGGTGGCCGCGCAAGGCTTCATGGTCATGGTAGTCTTTCCTGGGGTAAAGTGTCCCGGGATTTGACTGCTACTTTTGTCCCTCATTTGGGAGTGAGAAAGTTGGCAACCCTAACTGTAAAAGACAGGTATGTTGAAGTGAGTTTAACCCTACTTGAACACGCCCCTGCCCCCCCCGGTCGGCCGGTCCGCAGGAATATTGTCAATATTAAACCGGTCCGCAGTGCAAAAAAGGTTGGGGACCCCTGCTGTAAAGTGCTGTGCTGACCACTACGCTACTGCGCCCTCCCCAAGACTTTAGACACCGGAGCACCTGGAGGAATCTCAGACGGTCATGGCAAGATTGTACAAATTCCTTACGGAGAGTGGTGGGAACTGAATGCCGATCTTCCGCTTGCTGGTGCTGTAAAGTAATATACGAACCGCTACGTTACCGTACCACCGAAATGTTGTATGGGTTGGTAGTTAAATGGCCATTTTAAACAGTATTGAGATGAGCAGCAGAAAGGCTGGGAAAGGCTGCGTAGAGAAGAGAATGATGTCACTCTGGGTCAGTGTAATGGTGTTCTTGATGATTACCATGAGCTTGTCCTTTTCCATGTTGTCTGGCTCTTTCTGATTATGTCCTCAATATTCTTCATCACAGACGTGAATGCTGAGACGCATTCCATACAGGACTGAACGGGTGTATGGGGTGTCCAGTGAGGGGTAGCACTTCTGGTGACGGCACTTGTCATGTCCACTCAGGGGCAGCTCACTCACCTTTGGTCCCCACCGGAAACTTCAGCTCTCATGCTTGTCTTCAAGTAGCTGTTTGCATGCGACAGAGAGCACACCCTGGTACACCGCTTTGACAGGTGGGCTAAACCAGGTGAGGGTAGCTGGCGGGCCTCATGCCCTGGTGAGATGGGGCCATGCGGGTTCTAACATGTGAAGCCAACTCCACCTGACCGGGCGGATGAGATCAACAGTGAGGTCCAGCGGCTAGGGAGGCAATTCTCCAATACCTCATGGAGAGCGAAGGGCATAACAAGGCACAGAAGAATTCACGTCATCCACTGCAACCAAGGAAGACCCCAGTTTGTGACGCCTGTTCGTACCACTGGACCCAGACTTCTGAGGTCGAGCAATTGGAACTGCCCCAGTCCAATGGCTCTTCCACTTTAAAACCTCTCTGTTATTGTTGTGCACGATGGACAACCAACAGAGGACTGAAAATTGGACATCTTTCATCCTTGATACCTTCCGTAAATCTGTGGAATCATCTAGAAATACTGGATCACTGAGGAGTTCCTAAAGATAAGGATGACCATGACTTTAATCAGTAACTATCCAAACTAGTGATACAAACACTGGAAGGGAAAAAGCAGGGTAAATTGAAGGACTCTTGCTCACCCTCGGTCATAAGTTTATAGAAAGGACGTTTCTATATTTCCATTATTATAGGAGGCCATTCACTCTATTGAGTCTCTGCTAGCTCAAAGAACAATAGCATTCCCCCACTGATTTTCCTTGTAACTTTTCCACCGCACATTCTCACCAACTCATAGAACATAGAACATAGAATAGTACAGCACAGTACAGGCCCTTCGGCCCACAATGTTGTGCCGACCCTCAAACCCTGCCTCCCATATAAGCCCCCACCTTAGATTCCTCCATATACCTGCCTAGTATTCTCTTAAACTTCACTAGTGTATCTGCCTCCACCACTGACTCAGGCAGTGCATTCCACGCACCAACCACTCTCTGAGTAAAAAACCTTCCTCTAATATCCCCCTTGAACTTCCCACCCCTTACCTTAAAGCCATGTCCTCTTGTATTGAGCAGTGGTGCCCTGGGGAAGAGGCGCTAGCTATCCACTCTATTCCTCTTATTATCTTGTACACCTCTATCATGTCTCCTCTCATCCTCCTTCTCTCCAAAGAGTAAAGCCCTAGCTCCCTTAATCTCTGATCATATTGCATACTTTCTAAACCAGGCAGCATCCTGGTAAATCTCCTCTGTACCCTTTCCAATGCTTCAACATCCTTCCTATAGTGAGGTGACCAGAACTGGACACAATACTCCAAGTGTGGCCTAACCAGAGTTTTATAGAGCTGCATCATTACATCGTGACTCTTAAACTCTATCCCTCGACTTATGAAAGCTAACACTCCATAAGCTTTCTTAACTACCCTATCCACCTGTGAGGCAACTTTCAGGGATCTGTGGACATGTACCCCAAGATCCCTCTGCTCTTCCACACTACCAAGTATCCTGCCATTTACTTTGTACTCTACCTTGGAGTTTGCCCTTCCAAAGTGTACCACCTCACACTTCTCCGGGTTGAACTCCATCTGCCACTTCTCAGCCCACTTCTGCATCCTATCAATGTCTCTCTGCAATCTTTGACAATCCTCTACACTATCTACAACACCACCAACCTTTGTGTCGCCTGCAAACTTGCCAACCCACCCTTCTACCCCCACATCCAGGTCGTTAATAAAAATCATGAAAAGTAGAGGTCCCAGAACAGATCCTTGTGGGACACCACTAGTCACAATCCTCCAATCTGAATGTACTCCCTCCACCACCACCCCCTGCCTTCTGCAGGTAAGCCAATTCTGAATCCACCTGGCCAAACTTCCCTGGATCTCATGCCTTCTAACTTTCTGAATAAGCCTACCGTGTGGAACCTTGTCAAATGCCTTACTAAAATCCATATAGATCACATCCACTGCACTATCCTCATCCATATGCCTAGTCACCTTCTCAAAGAACTCTATCAGGCTTGTTAGACATGATCTGCCCTTCACAAAGCCATGCTGACTGTCCCTGATCAGACCATGATTCTCTAAATGCCTATAGATCCGAGCTCTAAGAATCTTTTCCAACAGCTTTCCAACCACAGACGTAAGGCTCACTGGTCTATAATTACTCGGACTATCCCTACTATCTTTTTTGAACAAGGGAACAACATTCGCCTCCCTCCAATTCTCTCCGGTACCATTCCCGTGGACAACGAGGACATAAAGATCCTAGCCAGAGGCTCAGCAATCTCTTCTCTCGCCTCGTGGAGCAGCCTGGGGAATATTCCATCAGGCCCCGGGGACTTATCTGTCCTAATGTATATTAACAACTCCAACACCTCCTCTCCCTTAATATCAGCATGCTCCAGAACATCAACCTCACTCATATTGTCCTCACCATCATCAAGTTCCCTCTCATTGGTGAATACCGAAAAGAAGTATTCATTGAGGACCTCACTCACTTCCACAGCCTCCAGGCACATCTTCCCACCTTTATCTCTAATCGGTCCTACCTTCACTCCTGTCATCCTTTTTTTTTCACATAATTGAAGAATGCCTTGGGGTTTTCCTTTACCCTACTCGCCAAGGCCTTCTCATGCCCCCTTCTTGCTCTTCTCAGCCCCTTCTTAAGCTCCTTTCTTGCTTCCCTATATTCCTCAATAGACCCATCTGATCCTTGCTTCCTAAACCTCATGTATGCTGCCTTCTTCCTCCTGACTAGATATTCCACCTCACTTGTCACCCATGGTTCCTTCACCCTACCATTCTTTAGCTTCCTCACCGGGACAAATTTATCCCTTACATCCCGCAAGAGATCTCTAAACATCGACCACATGTCCATAGTACATTTCCCTGAAAAAACATCATCCCAATTCACACCCGCAAGTTCTAGCCTTATAGCCTCATAATTTGCCTTTCCCCAATTAAAAATTTTCCTGTCCTCTGATTCTATCCTTTTCCAATGATAATTATAAAGGCCAGGGAGCGGTGGTCACTGTCCCCCAGATGCTCACCCACTGAGAGATCTGTTACTTGACCTGGTTCATTACCTAGTACTAGATCTAGTATGGCATTCCCCCTGGTTGGCCTGACCACATACTGTGACAGGAATCCATCCTGGACACACTTAACAAATTCTGCCCCATCTAAACCCTTGGAACTAATCAGGTGCCAATCATATTAAGGAAGTTAAAGTCACCCATGATAACAACCCTGTTATTTTTGCACCTTTCCAAAATCTGCCTCCCAATCTGCTCCTCTGTATCTCTGCTGCTACCAGGGGGCCTATAGAATACCCCCAGCAGAGTAACTGCTCCCTTCCTGTTCCTGACTTCCACCCATATTGACTCAAAAGAGGACCCTGCTACATTACCCACCCTTTCTGTAGCTGTAATAGTATCCCTGACCAGTAATGCCACCCCTTCTCCCCTTTTTCCGCCCTCTCTATCCCTTTTAAAGCACTGAAATCCAGGAATATTGAGAATCCATTCCTGCCCTGGTGCCAGCCAAGTCTCTGTAATGGCTACTACATCATAATTCCATGTATGTATCCAAGCTCTCAGTTCATCACCTTTGTTCCTGATGCTTCTTGCATTGAGGTACACACATTTCAGCCCTTCTACCTTACTGTCTTTACACCGTTTATTCTGCTTCTCTTTCCTCAAAGCCTCTCTGTATGTTAGATCTGGCTTTACTCCATGCACTTCTTTCACTGCTCTATCGCTCTGGGTCCCATCCCCCTTGCAAATTAGTTTAAACCCTCCCGAACCATGCTAGCAAACCTACCTGCAAGGATATTGCTCCCTCTCGAGTTCAGGTGCAACCCATCTAATCTGTACAGGTCCCACCTTCCCCAGAAGAGATCCCAATGATCTAAAAATCTAAAACTCTGCTCCCTGCACCAACTCCTCAGCCACGCATTCAACTGCCATCTCCTCCAATTCTTACCATCTCTGTCACGTAGCACTGGCAGCAATCCTGAGAACGTCACCCTTGAGGTCCTGTTCTTCAGCCTTCTGCCTAATTCCCGAAACTCACACTTCAGGACCTCATCCCTCTTCCTGCCTATGTCGTTGGTCCCAACACGTATCATGACTTCTGGTTGCTTTCCCTCTCGTACCAGGATGTCGTGCACTCGGTCAGAGACATCTCGGACCCTGGCACCCGGGAGACAACAAACCATGCAGGTGTCCTTCTCACGTCCACAAAATCTCCTGTCTGCTCCCCTGACTATAGAGTCTCCAATGACGACAGCTCTCCTCTTCTCCGTCCCACCCTTCTGCACCACCGGGTCAGACTCAGTGCCGGAGGCCCTGACACCGTGGTTCATACCTGGTTGGTCGTCCCCGCCAATAGTATCCAGGACGGTAAACTTATTATTCAGGGGAATGGCTACAGGGGTGCTCTGCACTACTACACTACCTTCATTTCCACCACTTCCTCAGGAGGCTAAAGCAATTTGGTATGTCCCCGTTGACCCTTAGCATTTTTTTGACTCACCGTAGAAAGCATTCTACCTGGATGCATGATGTGTGTGTCCAGAGGAAACCGCGGAGCTATGGGTACAGCTCAGCATATCACAGACAACAGCCTCTCCTCTGTCGACTCCGTCTGTACTTCTTGCTGCCTTAGTAAAGCAGCTAACATAATCAAAGACCCCACTCGCCCCGGACGTTCTCCCTTCTCCTCACTCCCATTGGGCAGGAGATACAAAAGCCCGAACTACCCGTCTCAAGGACAGCTTCTCCTCCACGTTGGCATAACGGTTTGCACGACGCTGCTGCAGCTCAGGGCGTCAGAGTTCAGAGTTCAATTCCGATGTCATCTGTAAGGAGCCCGTATGTTCTCCCTGCGGAATGCGTGCGTTTCCTCCAGGTGCTCCAGTTTCCTCCCACAGTCCAAAGATGTACCGGATAGTAGGGCAATTAGTCACTGTAAATTGTCCTGTGACTAGGCTAGGTTGTGGACAGTGGAGGTCGAAGGGCTTGAAGGGTCTGCTTCTCGAAATAAAAATTAAATATCCCACTGTTATCAGACTATTGAATGATAAGATGGACTCCTGACCTCACATTCAATCTCATTTTAATCTTGAAGTTTATTGTTTACCTACACTGCAGTTTTTCTTTAACTGTGACACTCTATTTTGTCTTTTGTTATTGTTTTCCCTTGTACTACCTCCATGCACTGCTGTAATGAAATGATCAGTATGGACGAGCAAGACAAGTTTTTCATTGCGTCTCAGAACATGTGACAATAATAAAGCAATTGATTAATTTTACCTTGCATCAGCATGTTCAAATAATTTAAGCCTGAGGTATTTCAAAATGTTATTCTGATGAAGGGTCTCTAACCTGAAATGTTAACTGTTTCTCTTTCCACAGATACTGCCTGATGTAGGTTTCCAGCATTTTCTGTTTTTATTTCTAGTACCTGAGGTTCTTCTTGAGTTTCACTGTCCTCTTCCACCAGCTTTTAAAATGAAAACATGATAAAATAAATACATTTATGAAATGAAAACTTGATGTATGACCTGGCATTTTTGTGGTATGAACTGAAATCTTGAAGATGCAGGACGGTTGTGGCCTGGAACGTATGGGCCGAATTGAGGTGGTACGACCTGGGCGTGAGAGAGGGGTACGAGTCAATGTTTGGTTGTTGGTGCGTACTTGGAGGCGACTCAAAGCGGCAGAACTGAGGCGAGGCAGAGTCGAGGTGGCGAGGCCTGGGTCCGAGAGTGAGGAACAGGTTGATGCTTAATCGATTTAAGTGCTGGACTGAATTAGAAGGGTCGGATGTGGACCGAAGCAAGGTGGTGTGTTCCAGGCCCAAGGGCATTTCGAAGCGACAAAGCAGGGCCTGAGAGCAAAGAACGACTCACTGTTTGGTCGATTTAAGCGCAGGGCCAGATTGGAAAGGTCGGAGTGTTGGTGGCAGGAGCCCAAGGACGGCCTGGTGTTGCTGTTTGAGGTTTATTCATCTTTGTACTGAACAAAGGCTGTGGCCTGCAACTAATAGACCCCTGGATTGGCTGTGACTGGCTTCGAGGCTGTCGACTCACTTTTGTGAACTTCAGTTCAGAAAGGTATTTGCTTACTTTTATTGCTTGCATGATTTCTTTTTTATTCTCTGCACATTGGATGTTTTTTTTAATGTGTTCTATCGGGTTTCTTTGTTTTGTCTGGAAGGAGATGAATATCAAGGTTGTATTTCTTACATATACTTCGATAATAAATGTACTTTGACTTTGATGTGGAACGAACTGCCAGAGGGGGTGGTGGAGTTGGGTTCGATTTCAATATTGAAGAGACGTATATGGGTGGTAAGGGTATGATGGGTTGTGGTCCAGGTGTGGGGTGATGGGACTAGGAAGAATAAAAGTCCAGCACAGACTATTTGGGCAGAAGGGCCTTTTTCTGCACTGCAGTAGTACTCTATGATTCTAATAAGGACTCAGTCTGATAAAAAAACTCAACAACTCTGTGGTGAAACCAGCTTCATTGTCAAATTCCTGATGGATAGGTAAATCATTGTAACTGTTTGTAACTTGGAGACGAAGTAAAAATGCTCAAATGGTCTTCAGACTCCATCCTGAACTCTCTCCAGAGGAATAATGAGCTGAATGTTATGGACCCTCAAGAAACTCCATTTGCGGGAGGCAGTATCTCTGCTTGTTTTATTGTGACCAGTGAACATTTCTGGATTCCCTTTCCTCCCATCTTTATTACAGTCATTAAGAAATTGCGGATAGTCTTTTCACACATGTAATTTTCACTAAGTTGTTCCACAGGATGACTTTTTCTCCTTCGTTTCCTTTATCTGCTGTGGATGTAGTCGGAAAAAAAAATTGCTATGTTATTTTTGTGATCCAGACTCTGAAACCTTCCAATTTGAAAGGACGAGGAACACCTTGTTGGTGTTGATTTCGTTTATTATTGTCACACGTACTGAGACAAAATGAAAAGCTTTTGTTTGTGTCTCATCCAGGCAGATCATGCCATACATAAGTATATCGAGCCGGAGAAATGCAGAATAAAGTACCTCAGCTACAGAGTAGTTCTTACAAGCTTAGAATTCAGACTTTAAAGAGTAGAACAACTGAAGTAAATGTAATGAGGGGGTCTGTTGGAGACAGATCGCAAGGAGTCTCCACACTCCAGAGCTATCTTGACAAACAGAAGACAATAGGAATCAGAAGCAACAGAAATGATTTGTTTAAAAATTAGTTTTTTTCTTGTGTTCCTCAGCTGGAGAGAGTGGTAAAATGAGTCAGCTCCATCATGGGTACCAGCCTCTTCAGTATCCAGGTCATCTGCAAGGAGCGGTGCCTCAAAAAGGCAGCGTCCGTTATTGAGGACCCCCATCACTCAGCACATACCCTCTTCTCATTGCTACCATCAGGAAGGAGGTACAGGAGCCTGAAGGTACACACTCAATGATTCAGGAACAACTTCTTGCCCTCTGCCATCCAGTTTCTAAATGGACATCGAACCCATGAACATTACCTCACTACCTTTTAAATTTCCTATTTTTTTGCACAACTTATTTAATTTAACTATTAGTTAGATCTATTAGTTAAACTGTAGTTAAATTTAATTTACATATATATATAAAATAGTTACATTAAATAGGTAATGCAAAAATAGGAAATATAAAAAGTAGTGAGGTCATGTTCATGGGTTAATATATATATATTTACTTTAACTCACAGTTATCTTTTTTCTCTATTAAAAATGTACTGCGATGTGCTGCTGCTGCAAAGTTAATGAATTTCATGACATATGCCAGTGATATTAAACGTGATTCTGATTCTAGTTCATCACAGCCAGTGGCCTGTGGTAGTGAACTGCTGTTCAAATACTCAAAGTCAAAGTTGAGTTTATGAGTTTATTGTCATATGCGTAAGTACAGGTGAATTGAAAAACTTACTTGCAGTAGCATCACAGGTACATGGCAACATTGTCAAGAAAAATGTAAATTAAACATAAATTATACTTTATACTTTATTGTCACCAAACAATTGATACTGGAACGTACAATCATCACAGTGATATTTGATTCTGCGCTTCCTGCTCCCTAGATTACAAATCGATAGTAAATATTAAAATTTTAAATTATAAATCGTAAATAGAAAATAGAAAAATGGAAAGTAAGGTAGAGCAAAAAAACTGAGAGGCAGGTCTGGATATTTGGAGGGTACGGCCCAGATCCAGGTCAGGATCTGTTCAGTAGTCTTATCACAGTTGGAAAGAAGCTGTTCCCAAATCTGGCCGTACGAGCCTTTAAGCTCCTGAGCCTTCTCCTAGAGGGAGGAGGGATGAAAAGTGTGTTATAGACTACTGTAGAAATTATAGACTATTTTTATAAGTAAGAATACAATTAGCACCAAAAAAAGATCCATTGTAATGCAACATCGTCATAGTGCTGCAAAGCTATAGTAACTCACAGTAAATCTAGAGTAGGGAGGAAATCCCAAGCTAAGGTTGAGCTGTGTTGTTACACTCCATATAGGTGATACAAACACTGGAGGGGAAGGAGCATGGTAGAACCTACTCACTGTAGCTCATAAGAGTTTGACAGACAATAAATTTCTGTATTTCCAGAATAACTTCAGGAGAATTAGAGTTAGGAGTGGAAAGTGTATTGACTGGCTGCATTACAGCCTGGTATGGAAACATCACTGCCTTTGTACGGAAAATCCTACAAAAGGTAGAAGATTCAGCCCAGTACATCATGAGTAGAGCCCTCTCAATCACTGAGCATGTATACCTGAAACACTGTCGTAGGAAAGCAGCATGCAGCATCAGAGATCGTCACCACCCAGGTCATGCTCACTTCTCAGTGCTGCCATCAGAAAGAAGGTACAAGAGCCTCAGGATTCACACCACCAGGTTCAAGAACAGTTACTACCCCACAACCTCTTGAACAAAGGGGTCAACTATACTCATTTGCCCATTCATTGAGATGTTCCCACAACCAATGATCTCACTTTAAGGACTCTTTATCTTGTTATTTCATGTTCTTATTACTTATTGCAATTTTTGCATTTGCAAAGTTTGTTGAATTTTGCCTTCTAGTTGATCTTTCATTGATTCTGTTTTAGTTACTATTCTATAGATTTGCAGAGTATGCCCACAGGAAAATGAATCTCAGGGTTGTATATGATGACAATATACAATAACTTTTGAACTTTGAATTTCGGCCTATTGAATCTTTCAGCTCACAGAACAATTCCATCCTCCCTTTGGTTTTCCTTAACCTCTTCTCCCTACATTCCTATCATCTCCCTCTATATTATAGTACAGGACGACCTTCACTAATCTGGCACTATTAGGACCTAAGGAGTGCTGGATTAGTGAAGGTGCTGAATTACAGAAGGATCACGTTAAGCATAATCAGTGCCGGATTATCGAAGGAACCAGATTGCAGGTAGTCGGATTAGTGCAGGTTGACCTGTACTTACTAACGTTATACACTCAGCCAATCATGTGACAGCAACTCAATGCATAAAAGCATGCAGACATGGTCAAGAGGTTCAGTTGTTCAAACCGAACATCAGAACGGTGAAGAAATGTGAGCTAAGTGACTTTGAGCATGGAATGATTGTTGGTGCCAGATGGGGTGGTTTGAGTATCTCAGAAGCTGCTGATCACCTGGGATTCTTGTGCACAACATTCTCTAGAGTTTACAAAGAATCATATGAAAATTCAAAAAAAAAATCCATTTGAGTTGCAGTTCTGTAGGTGAAACACCTTGTTATTGAGAGAGTTCAGAGGAGAATGGTCAGACCAGTTCAAGCTGACAGGAAGGCAACAGTAAATTAAATAACCACGTATTGCAACAATGTTGTGAAAAAGAGCATCTCTGAATGCACCACACATTGAACCTTGATGTGGATGGATTACAGCAGCAGTAGACAATACTGGATTCCACTCCTGTACCCAATAAAGTGGTCACTAAGGGCATATATAAAAAATAAATAAATAGTGTCAAAAGTGGGCACGTGGCCAAGTGGTTAAGGCATTGGACTAGCGACCTGAAGGTCGTGAGTTCGAGCCCCAGCCGAGGCAACGTGTTGTGTCCTTGAGCAAGGCGCTTAATCACACATTGCTCTGTGACGACACTGGTGCCAAGCTGTATGGGTCCTAATGCCCTTCCCTTGGACAACATTGGTGTTGTGGAGAGGGGAGACTTGCAGCATGGGTAACTGCTGGTCTTCCATACAACCTTGCCCAGGCCTGCGCCCTGGAGAGTGAAGACTTTCCAGGCGCAGATCCATGGTCTCGCAAGACTAACGGATGCCTTAGTGCAAAAAAAAATGTGGTGTATTGTTCATGGATAGATTTCGGCTTCCCATTGAAATCCAAATGGTGTTCTGACATATTTCAGTGGGAGATGCTGTCACCCCTAGTGTGCACAACAGCATCTCTGGATGCACAACACGTCAAACCTTGAAGAGGATAGGCTACAGCAGCAGTGGGGGAGGGATTTTTATTACTGGAAGGAGAAATCAATATTCATTGCTATCAGGTTGGAGGCTACCCAGATGGAATATAGGGTGTTGCTCCTCCACCCTGATGGTGACCTCACCTTGGCTTAAGAGGAGGACATGGACTGACGTGTCTGACCGGGAATGGGAATTATAGTGTTTGGCCACTGGGAAGTTCTGCTTTTGGCGGGTGGAGCGGAGGTGCTTGACAAAGCGGTCTCCCAATTTATGACGAGTCTCACCAATGTAGAGGAGGCCGCATTGGGAGCACAGGACTCAATAGACAACTCCATCAGATTTGCGGGTGAAGTGTTGCCTCACCTGGAAGGACTGTTTGGGTCCCTGAGCAGAGGTGAGGAAGGAGGTGTATGGGCAGATGCATGGATAAGTGCTAGGAGGGAGATTAGTGGGGAGGGACGAATGGACAAGGGAATCGTGGCGGGAGGTGTAGAATGGTTGGCTTTCACCTTGTGTAGTGCAGTGAGTAGGACGCTGGGAATTGGGATGGTCCACAAGAACAGATCCAAAGAAAAGGCTCCGTGATGTTTCCCAAGGATAATTTCTTGTTTGTCAGCAGACACGGCTCCAGAAAGACGCCGATCATCTCTCTCCTCCAGCATAACTTGGCTGCATTTCTCAATAGACCTTATTCTTTCTTCTGAAGGCAATGGATAGCCATTTCTGCCATTAATGAAGCTGGGAGTTACAAATAAATAATTTACATCACAGTGGCTCAGGAGAGATTCAGTGCCAACGGCAAAAGATACAACACAACATTCAGAATAATGGGCCACAAGTGGTGTCAAACCAGTCCCCTGTGAAAAATTGTACTGCTTAACAAATGATTAATTTAAACTCATTCTCTCACAACCTTGAAGATCTGGCTTCTTGAATGTGCTTTATATTTGTTACTCATTTCCACTTGAGGAGAAATACATCACAGAATGCCCAGTTCTGATTAGGGATCATGTCGTTGCTGGAATATTGATGGATGCTGAGAAATTTGAATGAAGTTAATTTAAATTAGTTAATTTAATTGAAGAAGTGCCTTGTATTGGTTATAGCGATGACAGGAACATGGGATTGCTCTTAGGCCTCCATCTTTTATCACCGACCCATCCGGGAAAGCAAGCCTGTGTTTCTCCCTAGCCATCCCACGTGACCCTAGATCCAGTCCGGCATGCTTGATTCCTTATTTCCTTTCTGAGGCAGCCCAGCAAGCTGCCTACTTCAGCGGATATGGGAGGGAGCAATTAAAAATGAGCTTATACTGCTTCTCAAGCCCATCAACCCTAGGCCACCGACAGCAGCTTGCCAGCGTGCAGATTCCTGGGCCGAAGTTTGATTGTCCCTGTGGCTTCCACTTTCACCACATGACATGGCGTCTTCTTGGCGAAGATCCTTCCTCTCCCAAGGCTGAGGGCTTTGGCACCACTGCTGTCATTTTTGTAGCTCTGGGTTTCTACAGGAAGGTGTTGATAGTCCATGCCCAACATTTCTTTCACAGTGAGCTTGCGACCATCCATGGTGTGCTGACCACCGTGCTACCGTGTGGTGCGAATCAAACCCGGGTCACCTGTACTGTAAAACACTGTTCTGATCACTACACTACCGTGCAGTGGGAATCAAACCCGGGTCGCCTGTACTGTAAAACACTGTGCTGACCACCGTGCTACCGTGTGGTGCGAATCAAACTCAGGTCGCCAGTACTGTAAAACACTGTGCTGACCACCGTGCTACCGTGTGGTGCGAATCAAACTCAGGTCGCCAGTACTGTAAAACACTGTGCTGACCACCGTGCTACCGTGTGGTGCGAATCAAACTCAGGTCGCCAGTACTGTAAAACACTGTGCTGATCACTACACTACCATGCAGTGGGAATCAAACTCAGGTCGCCAGTACTGTAAAACACTGTGCTGACCACCGTGCTACCGTGTGGTGGGAATCAAACCCAGGTCGCCAGTACTGTAAAACACTGTGCTGACCACTACACTACCGTGCAGTGGGAATCGAACCCGGGTCGCCTGTACTGTAAAACACTGTGCTGACCACTACACTACCGTACAGTGGGAATTGAACCCGGGTCGCCTGTACTGTAAAACACTGTGCTGACCACTACACTACCGTACAGTGAGAATCGAATCTGGGTCACCTGTAGTGTAGAACATTGTGCTGACCCCTACACTACCGTGCAGTGGGAATCGAATTCGGGTCACCTGAACTGTAAAACACTGTGCTGACCACTACACTACTGTACAGTGGGAATCAAACCCGGGTCACCTGTACTGTAAAACACTGTGCTGACCACTACACTATCGTACAGTGGGAATCGAACCCGGGTCACCTGTACTGTAAAACACTGTGCTGACCACTACACTACCGTACAACGGGAATCGAACCCGGGTCGCCTGTACTGTAAAACACTGTGCTGACCACTACACTATCGTACAGTGGGAATCGAACCCGGGTCACCTGTACTGTAAAAGACTGTGCTGACCACTACACTACCGTACAGTGGGAATCAAACCCGGGTCGCCTGTACTGTAAAACACTGTACTGACCACTACACTACCATGCAGTGGGAATCGAACCCAGGTCGCCTGTACTATAAAACACTGTGCTGACCACTACACTACCATACAATGGGATTCAAACCCAGGCCACCTGTACTGTAAAACACTGTGCTGACCACTACACTACCGTACAGTGGGAATCAAACCCGGGTCGCCTGTACTGTAAAACACTGTGCTGACCACTACACTACCATGTTGTTCGTCCATTGTTGACGTCGATGAGGACCTTGACACCATTATGATGGTGTTGAGACTAGCGCATGATTTGGATTTAAGTGAGGGAGAGTTGCGCAGCATCAGCCTCACTCTCTCTTCCCAATTCCCATCTGGATCCAGTGGCAAGACAGAGTCTAGACGGCTGGAGATGGGACTAGGCGCAGTGGATGACCAGGACGTCTTCTGTGTCTTGTCCTGCTCTACACGTTCCACGACGCATGCAGAGACCGCCTTCTTGACTGTTGGACCTTCCATTGGTCTCGTCTGCTCAATATGCCGGAGTCTGTCTTCACATGCTGGGATAGACAACTCCCTATCTCACCAAGGGTTTGAGACCCGTCGGCTACCCTCACCTGGTTTAGCCGGCTTGTCGAAGCCGTTGCCTGGGGTGTGGCCGCTGTCGCATGCAAACAGCTACGGGGAGCCACAGGTGAGAGCTGAGTGCCAGGTGGGGACCAAAGGTGGACTAACCGCCTTGAAAAGGACGTGACATGTTCCCCCACCAGAGGGGCTACCCCTCCCTGACACCCCATACACCCCACACTACCATACAGTGCAATCAAACCTGGGTCACCTATACTGTAAAACACTGTGCTGACCACTACACTACCGTACAGTACGAATCAAACCCAGGTCGCCTGTACTGTAAAACACTGTGCTGACCACTGCACTACCGTACAGTGGGAATCGAACCCGAGTCGCCTGTACTGTAAAACACTGCGCTGACCACTACACTACCATACAATGGGAATCGAACCCGGGTCGCCTGTACTGTAAAACACTGTGCTGATCACTACACTATCGTACAGTGGGAATCAAACCTGGGTCACCTGTACTGTAAAACACTGTGCTGACCACTACACTACCGTACAGTGGGATTCGAACCCGGGTTGCCTGTACTGTAAAACACTGTGCTGACCACAATGCTACCATACAGTGGAAATCGAACCCGGGTCGCCTGTACTGTAAAACACTGTGACCGCTGCACTACCGTACAGTGGGAATCAAACCCGGGTTGCCTGTACTGTAAAACACTGTGCTGACCACTACACTACCCGTGCTGCCCCTGAACAAGTTAACATTCAACGTTGCTGAAATCGGTTAATTTTTTAAAATTTATTTTTTTATTTATCGAGACACAGTATGGAATAAGCCTTTCCGACCCTTCGAGCCGCGCCACATAGCAACCCACCAACTTTTAACCCTAGCCTCATCAATGGACAATTTATGACCAATTGACTTACCAACTGGTACATCTTTGGACTGTGGGAAGAATTTGGAGCATCCGGAGGAAACCCACGTGGTCACAGGGAGAAAGTACAAGCCTTGTTTCAGTAACTGTGCGGTTAGACCTGATGCTGGTAAACTATAGTCAATGACTGATCCCATCCCCACCTACCTCATCCCCTCCACTCTCTCATTTCCTCACACGTGGTCACACTTATTACTGTTCTGAGCCTCATCAGATTGTCTCCTGACGGCAACCAGGCAATCTTTGCCACTTCACTCACATCACACCACAGTCTCTGTAAAACGCCCCTCTCAACTGCAGGACAGGATAAGTCACTGCAACTGGCAGCACTTGGAAATCCAGAGTAACACGTGCACAAAATGCTGGAGGAGCTCAGCAGGCCAAGCAGCAACTGTGGAAAAGAGTACGGTCGACGTTTCAGTTCATCAGAACTGGAGGAAAAAAGATAAGAAGTCAGAGTAAGAAGGTGGGGGGAGGGGAGGAAGAAATACAAGGTAGTAGGTCAGTGGTCCCCAACCTCCGGGCCGCGACCGATACATTGCAATTGGCAATCGCCTCTGATCTGGGCCGACATTTACGTGCCGGGGCGGCACCTAATTAATTAGCTTGTGTATTTTGGCTTTTTTTCTTAAAGATGTGCTGGGTGCGTTCTGACTACCGCTGCACCACTGCATTCTTCGCGGCAATGTATCGGTCCTTGGCCTAGAGGTTGGGGATCACTGTAGTAGGTGATAGGCGAAACCGGGAGGAGGAGGGGAGCGTTGAAGTGAAGAGCTGGGACGTCGATTGGTGAAAGAGATAAAGGGCTGGAGAAGGTGGTCTCTGAACTCGATGCCCCAAACACTAATAGTGTTGCTCTAACCATTATGCTACCGGGGCACCCAGATTTATTATCAAAGCGTGTATCTGTTACCATGTATTACTTTGAGATTTATTTGCTTGCAGGTATTTACAGGAAAGTAATGAAATATAATAGGATTTATGGATAAACACAGGGTTGAGAGGGACAATAAATCATAAAATGATGGGATGGTGGAGCAGCCTGAATGGGCCGAATGGCCTAATTCTGCTTCTATGGCTTATGATCTCATAGTCTAAACAAAGATTGACAAACAGTGACAACATATGGGAGGAACTCAGCAGTCAGGTCGCATCTATGAGGAGGAATAAAGAGTCCATATTTTGAGTCCTGGTGAAGGGATGCGACTTGAAACATTAACTCCTTATTCCTCTCCGTAGATGCTGCCTGACCTGCTGAGTTCCTCCAGCATTTTGCGTGTGTTACTCTGGGTTTGCAGCATCTGCAGAGTCTCTTGTGTTACTGACAAATAAGCAATGTGCAAAATATGACAAACTGTGCCAATAAAAATAAATATTACTGAGAACATCTCCTTGAAACTGAGTCTATAGGTTGTACAATCAGTTTGGAGTTGAGGTGAGGGAAGTTGTACACGCCGGTTCAGGAGCCTCGTGGTTCTAGGGTAATAACTGTTCCTGAACGTGGTGGTGTGGGACCTAAGGCTCCCATACCTCCTGCCTGATGGTAGTAGTGAGAGGAGAACATTGCTTGGGTTGTGGGTACGTTTAATGATGGATGTTGCCTTCTTGTGGCGATGGCTCATGTGAAAGTGCTCACTGGTTTTTCAAACCCCAACAAATGAGAATCTGTTTCAATGGAGAAGTGCTTGTATGCTGAATCTACAAGGATTAAGAAAGGAAAGGAAAAGCAATCCCTGGCCACGGGCAGCTCTCCTGCGTGGAAACATCTACAATTCCTCCGGCTGGATCTTCTTCTTCTTCATGTGCCTTGCGCATTACATGCTTGGGCGATCATGGCTCTCCACATCGAACGATCCCACGCAGCGTCAGTGGTATCTCGCGCACCTCGATCTGTTAGTCCTTTCACAGTGTCCATATATCTCATTCTTTGCCTTCCCCTTCCGCGTTTCCCAGGCATACGGCCTTGTAATGCAAGGCATTCTATTTCTCCCTTTCTGATGACATGGCCCAGGAAATTAAGTTTCCTCTCATTTAATGTTCTCACTAAAGATCTTATTGTATGGGCACGTTGGAGTACTGTCTCATTAGTTACCCTATCTCTATATGATATTTTCAGCGTTCTTCTAAGAAACCACATTTCTGTTGCTTCTACGTTTCTTTGGAGTTCTGGTGTTACGGTCCGTGTTTCGGAAGCATGCAGCAAGATTGACCAGATCTAACATTTTAGTAGCCTAAGCCTTGTTGTCGTAGAAATGTGTCTGTTGGTAAAAATGGGTTTCATTTTTTGGACGCGAACACGATGAAGTCTGCGGATGCTGGAATTTCAAGCAACACACATAAAAGTTGCTGGTTAACGCAGCAGGCCAAACAGCATCTCTAGGAAGAGGTACAGTCGACGTTTCAGGCCGAGACCCTTCGTCAGGACTAACTGAAGGAAGAGCTAGTAAGAGATTTGAAAGTGGGAGGGGGAGGTGGAGATCCGAAATGATAGGAGAAGACAGGAGGGTCTGAAATGATAGGAGAAGGCAGGAGGGATGGCCCTTATGGTGCAGAACACTGTCTAATGGATGGCCGGCCAAACCTTGACTGCATAGGGATCTTCTCCGAGGATTGTCACTTTGTCATGGTGGACAAGCTTGTGAGTTGCTGAGATCCTGGGAGAGATGCCGCTTTGAGCTTAGTTCCTGGTTGGATCACCCGTGGCGGTAAGGTCAAGGGGGAGGTTCCAGATCAACAACAATCCAACTAAGAGCAATGGCGGAGCTGGTAGAAGGTGATGACACATCCATCACAGCAGTGAGGAGTCCCCAGTATTCTTGCTTTCCATGCCTCTGGACCCTGACCGCGATCTGTCATGCGCCATGTGGTGGCTGGCCATCCATTAGTCTCCCATGTTAAACACATTCATAAATCACATAAGATTAAGGGAATAATCCCTTAGGAGAACATCTTACTCAGCTCAAGTGATCTCACTGCATACAGGTATGTCAAAGGAACTAATCCAAATCAAACTATGACAGAGCCCGACTGATCACAGAGCTAGTGAATTGCTCATCTCCAATTTTTATTAAAGAGAAAGAATCATTCAATTAATTAAAGACATGTGCAATGAAAATATCTGTCTAAAGATAAATATCATCAAGTTTGTCCCTAAACATTTGGATTGCGGAAAGGATCAATAACAGCATCATGTTTTAAGCATTCTCATGTTAATCCTTTTATTGAAAAATAATGAAATCGGTATTTCTCCCCCACCGAAGAATTCATAATCTGATCCAAATCAGAATATATAACGCAGTGGCAAAAGAGGAAGCCAGGGAATAATAAAATTGCAAGAATCCTAAGGACATACTATATGACCAATTATGAAGTCACTTATTAAATGGATCCAATTATATGATGAAATGAGACTGGAAGTTATTCCGCACAGGGGGTTTAGTATTCGGAAATAGTTGGCGCGGTAGTAGACATAATTAAATAGCAGCATCCCAAAAAAGAAAAATGAAATACTTACAGCTGAAAGTGTTTGAATTGCCATTTTAAATGAGTTACATGAAAGCAACGGTAAAATGTTGTATTATTTTTGTGTGTAATAGCTGATTAAAGTAACTTGGCAATTTTACCTGGCTAAAGCCACTGTCTGTGCTTGCACCATATTAATCTCCATCTCAAGATAATGAAGGAATGAGCATCACTTCAGGCTTTTCTCCCTGTGACTCCTGCCACCAGAATCATAATCACATTACAGAAAGGAAATTAGTGATATCCTGAGAGAAATAATGCCTTTGTAAGCTGTGCTCCATCATTAATTTAGCTTCTCCTTCTCTCAGAGCTGAGGTTGTGGTTTTAAAGAACCTGAGAGGGCTGAGACACTTAGCTCTCCCTTTATGTTCAAAGAAGGCAGATTGACTTTTTGAATAAATCAGTTCATCATTGGAAGCAACGCAAAATTGTACATGCAGGAAAAGATAAATTAATTGATGAGCTTCTAAACGCAAATGCATCCTATTTCACTCAATTGGTTGTCTGATGTTTTAAATTATTCTGTTCATTATGTGGCAGCAGTGCTGACTGTTCTGGTTTCGGCCCAACTACAAGAGCATTATTTGACTAATCATGCTAATGATGGCATATTTTATATTGTGGCTAACGATGGAGCCATTCATACGTTGCTTAAGACATTTAGGAGCACTGAACATGAAAGGGGAAAGAAAATGCAATTTGGGAGATGAGACTGTTCTGGCCGCAAAATGAGAAGTACATTTATTTCTGACAAAAGAGATCGCAAGTGGAAGATTAGCACATGACTGCATTTGCCATCTGGAACTACAGCAGTGGAAAGGTTTTCAGCACAAAGGCTTTAAAGAGGAAAAATACTTTCACCTTGACAGAACTGATAGCTTTTTCATTGTGCGGCCTGGCACATTTTCTATATAGATATCTCCTTTTGAAATATCTAAACTATTTAGTACTGAGTCCAATGGCTTTAATTTCTGTGGAATGGTGAATCACATCTGTATTTTCTGTCATCTGAGCCTGCGCCCTCTGATTTTCTTTCTCCATTTAAAAGCAAATTGTTTCACAGTGATCTTAAATATGCAGCTACACTGCTTGCAGCAGAAGTATTCATTAGGTATCTGTTTTGAGTGAAGTGATAGCAGTCACCTCTGTGGAATATTGCAGCACTAACTTTGTGCTGTTTATTGTTGAAGAGGGAAGCATCTGAATCTCTAGCAGTGAAATGATTTTGCGAACTGATCAATGTCTTAATTGTACTTTAAATAACAACGATCCTCATCCTTTTGTCAGTATTGTAAAGGATGTCAGTAGAGTAACTTGTGAAGTGAAGAGTTTTTTTTCTTACACTTCGGATCACAGTCTTTCTAAATCACAGAAGACTGAC
The DNA here is from genome assembly GCF_963921235.1 of Mobula hypostoma. Classification (NCBI taxonomy): domain Eukaryota; kingdom Metazoa; phylum Chordata; class Chondrichthyes; order Myliobatiformes; family Myliobatidae; genus Mobula; species Mobula hypostoma. The sequence goes on from NC_086108.1 coordinate 97,282,427, forward strand.
GCCATTTCAAGATGAACTGACTGGATAATATAGCCGAATCTGCCCTTGCTTCCTTTGTTTAATCAAACTGGCAGGGTGCATCAGTCAACCTTTGATGAGATATATTCAAGATTCACGATTCAAGATTGGTTAATGTCATTTTCAGTACACAAGTGTAAAGGAGAATGAAATAATTGTTACTCCAGATCTGAAGCAGCACTGAAGAACATGATAGAGTATAGAACACAATAAAAAAAATCACAATAAATATAAATACATAAAATAGCTTACATACATAGATTGACAGTATGTCCATAAAGTGACGCTAGGCACAGGCGTGTCTGTACATAATGTGACTCTGACAGGAAACGGTAAAGTAGTGGTGAAGAGCTGGGTTAGTGGATAGCTATTTTGTTTGGCGGACTGGGTTAGTGAGCGGTAATTTTGTTTGCTGGGCTATGTTAGTGCCCGTTTTTTGTGCTTGGTGAGCTGGGTTAGTGGCTGGTTATTTTGTTTAGGCGAAGAAAACATTTTAAAAGGAATGTAACAAAGTTCACCTGGGAGAAGTGAACCCTTCATGGAAATGTGAAAAATGCGAGTGAAAGGTTTGGAATGGGATTTGCTCATTTTGTGTAATTTAATTATGAATCATTCCAAGAGCTTTGTAACCAATTTGGATTTGCAGTCTTTGCTCACATCCTATGAGTGTTTATTTAGGGAATAACAAAAGTATAATTTATCACAGGCTTTTGCATATCAAGGACTATTCTGACACAGTGTGAAGGTGATTTCCAAGACAAATGTTAATGTGCACTTCACCTGAATAAAGAGACAAATTTGAGTTAATTATTGCAGTTAGATGATTGATGTTTTTCTAATTTTTGGTACATAATTTAACTTCCTGAATGCATAGATCTGTCTATGCTTTCTCCCCCCACCCATACAGATTATCTTGAGCCATGCAGTTCCGACTGACAACAATGAGACCAAATGACTTGGTCCCAAGTAACTATTGCTGTGTATGTAATACTCAGAGCTATGACCACCCTGTATGTTAATATCATTCTCCAACATCCACGAGATGGGATTCACTTTGTCCATTTTTTTTGACAAAGCACATTCTAACTGTTTTCTACCCTATTACCTTGTAGCTTGGTTTTGTGCACTACATTGCAATCTACAATTGCTTCATCCCAATCCTTTCTCAGTATTATTAAGAGGAACATAGAACAGTACAGAACAGGTAAAGGTTATTTGGCCTACTATGTTGTGCCGAACCATTAAATCAAGTGGCCAAATAAACTAGTCTCTTCAGCCTGCACACTGTCCATTTCCTTCCATTTTCCTCTCATTCATGTGCTTATCTAAATACCTCTTAAAAGTCCTTAGTGTTGCTGGCTCTACCAACACCCCAGGCATTCTAGGCACCCATCACTCTCTGTGTAAAAAAAACTTGCTCCTCACGTCTCCTTTGAAATTATCCCCTTTCATGCCCTAGGATACGAGGGATTTCAACCCTGGGAAACAGACACTCTCTGTCTACTCTATCTATGCCTCTCAACTATCAGATCTCACCTAACTCTAGCTATTGCACATGCCCTCTAATCCTGGAAACATCCTGCTCCCTCTTCAAAGCTTCAACATCTTTCTTATAGTGGGGTGACCAGAACTGTATGTAATACTCCGGATGTGGCCTGACTAAAGTTTTATAAAGTTGCACCCATAACTTCCTGATTTTTGAACTCAATGCCATGACCAATAAAGGCAAGCATGTTATATGCCTTCTTAACCACTTTATCAACCTGTGTGGCCACTTTCAGGGAGCCATGAACTTGGACCCCAAGATCCCTCTGCTCATCAACACTGTTAAGGGTCCTGCCCTTAACAGTGCACTCTCTCTTTACATTTGACCTACCGAGGTGCAACATCTCATATTTATCTGGATTAAACTCCATCTGCCACTTCTTTGCCCATATCATCTATATCCCACTGTATTCTTTGCCAGTCTCCTACACTATCCACAACACCACCAATCTTCATATCATCTGCAAGATGGCGGCACGACGCAGCGTGCGCAGCTCTCCGGTGAAATGATATCGTATTTGTTAAATAGGGTGCCATGCACAATTCTGATTTGATGGAGACAGACGTGAGAAGGCACAGAGGAACATCTGGAGAAATTTCTGAAATGCCCGATTCGCTGCGGCTGCTACTGTGCGATCAAGAATCTCCGGAGGGAAGGCCCCAAAATTCCCGGCTTTGCCTGCTGCTGGTGACCGAGGCTGAAGTTGAAGCGTTCGGCAGAGATGGTACTCGGTGTTGGAGGGCTGATCGGAGCTTGGAGTTTTCAGACGACTCAAGAGTCGGACTGTAGTCGGGCATGGCAGGGAGAGTTTTCTTCCTTCTCCCGTCTGCGAGACTTTCGAGAGACTTTGAACTTTTTTACTGTGCCATGGCCTGTTCTTCATCAAGTTATGGTATTGTTGTACTGTTGTAACTATATGTTATAATTATGTTTTTTGTTAGTTTTTCAGTCTTGATTTGTCCTGTGTTTCTGTGATATCACACCAGAGGAATATTGTATCACTTCTTAATGCATGCATTACTAAATGACAATAAAAGAGGACTGCGTGTCCTCATAATCTAATCTAAAAAAAACGCACTAACCCACCCAACTGCAATACATTTTCATCCAGGTCATTTATATACATCAGAAACAGCAGATGTCTCAGTGCAGATCCCTGCGGAACACCTCAAATCACAGATGTCCAGCTCGAACAAGTCCCTTCGACCTCTACCCTCTGTGGGCAAGCTAGTTCTGAATACGAACAGCCAATTCACCAGACTGAGTGAGGATGGAGGGTCCTCTCCCCGAGTTGGGTTGGAGTCCACTCGCCACAATAGTGTACAATGATCTGTTAGAGATGCACGAGTCCGTAGATGCTGGAATCTGGAGCAGAGAACAAAATGCTGGAGGAACTCAGTGGGTCAGGCAGCATCTTTGAAGGGAAATAGACAGTCGACGTTTTGAGTTGAGACATTAGTAGGTTGTGGGCATGTTGTGCTGATGCTGGAAGCACGGTGACTCTTGCAGGCTGCCCCCAGAACATCCTTGGAATTGTTATTTGCTGGTGCATTTCACTGTATGTTTCAATGTGACAAATAAAACAAATCCTTTTTTTACCTTTATCATGAGAGTGTTGGAGAATTCTCAACAGTACTTAATTCTTCCCTTTTTGTGCACTGAAATGAAATAGCTGTGTCTGGATACATCAAAGAGTCGAACATCCCAGCTGAAGCTGTTTCTTTTACTTGATCTTGGGATGTGTGCAACATTAACAAAGCAGTATATATTTCTACAGAAATAAAACATGAAAATGTTGTAAATAATCAGCCAGGCTGCAGCATCTCTGGAGAGAGGGACAGAATTAATAATAATGAACGGCCTTTCATCAGCCTTATTTTCAACACTTAATTGGTCTGGGGACATCAGTCATGTACAATGTTGTGCTCATGGAAGGCCAGTGACCAGAAGAGTTTTTCTCTCTCTGCTCGTACGCCAGAAGTCTTGTTTCATATTAGTTATAACAACATAGGTACGAAATTATATTGACTGGCTGCATCACAGCCTGGTACAGAAACACCAGTGCCTTTGACTGAAAATTCCTACGAAGTGTAGTGGAAACAGCCCGGTCTCTCGCGGGTAAAGCCCTCCCCGCCATTGAGCATACCTACATGAAACACCGTCGCAGGAAAGCAGCATCCATCACCAGGGAGCCCCACCACCCATGGCATGCTCTCTTCTCGCTGCTGCCAAATGAAAGAAGGTACAGGAGCCTCAGAACTCACACCACCAGGTTCAGGAGCAGTTATTACCCCTCAACCATCAGGCTCTTGTACCAAAGGGGATAGTTTCACTTGCCCCATCATTGAAATGTTCCCACAGACTATGAGCTCCCTTTCAAGGACTCTTCGTCTTATGTTCTTGATACTTATTGCTTATTTTTTTAGTGATTATTATTTCCTTCTTTTTGTATTTGCAGAGTTTTGTCTTTTTGTGTTTTGCACACTGGTTGAATGCCCAGGTTGGCGCAGTCTTTCATTAATTCTGTCGTGGTTATTATTTTATGGATTTGTTGAGTATGACTCAAGACAATGAATCTCAGGATTGGAAATGGTGCCTTACATGTACTTTGATAATAAGCTTACATTGAGCTTTGAACTTAGAAACTGGAGGAGGTCCTGAAGCGAGAATATGAGGAGTTAGGAAGAAAGCTGAAAAGCAGGACCTGCAGGCTAGCAATCTCTGGATTGCTGCCTGTGTGGCGTCCCAGTGAGGGTAAGAGGAGGTTGACAAAGCAAATGAATGTGAGGCTGAGGAACTGGTGCAGGGGCAGGGTTTCAGAGTTCTGGATCATTGGGATCTCTTCTGACCTTGCAAAAAGGGTGGGTTACACTTGAACGAGGGTGAACAATATGCTTGCAGGCATGTTTGCTCAAGCTGTTGGGAGAGTTTGATCTAATTTGGCAGGGGGATGGGAACTGGCTGAGGACGGGGCAATTGGTATACAAATTGAAGCAGTGTGTAGTGAGACCGTGAGGAAGGATAGGCAGATGATAGGGCCAAATTGCAGTCAGTGGGATGAGTTGAAGTGTAACAATGGGGGCAAATTCAAAAAGGCTGATGAATACAGGACTGAAGGTGAATGCACAGTATTTATGGAATAAGGTAGATGATCTGTAACACAACTAGAGATTGGCAGATATGACATTATGGGCATCCCTGATTTGTGACTGAAAGAAGATTATAGCTGAAAGTTTAATATCCAAGGATACCACCTTATATCAAAAGGACAGGCAGGTAGGCAGAGGGGGTGGTTTGGCTCTGTTGGTAAAAAATGAAATCGAAACATTAGAAAGAGGTGACAGGAATAGAAATGCAGAACTCTTGTGGGCAGAGTTAAGAAAATGCAAGGGTAAAAATATCCTGATGGGAGTTGTATACTCGCCTCCAAATAGTAGCCAGGATGTGGGATACAAATTACTTTGGAAGATAGAGAAGGCATGTAAAAAGGGCAATGCTATGACAGTCATGGGGAATTTCAATATGCAAATAGTTTGTGAAAATTAGGTTGGAGCTAGATCCCAAGAGACAGAAATTGTAGAGTGCCTACGAGATAGCTTTTTAGAGCAGTTCATGGTTGAGCCCATTAGGGGAAAGCTAATTCTGGATTGGTTGTTGTGTAATGAACCAAATTTGGTTAGGGAGCTTAAAGTAAAGGAACCCTTAGGAAGCAGTGATCATAATATGATAGAATTCACTTTTCAGTTTAAGAGGGAGAAGATAAATTCAGACGTATCAGTATTACAGTGGAGTAAAAGAGATTACAGAGGTATGAGAGATGACCTGGTCAAAACTGATTGGATGAGGACACTAGCAGGGATGATGGCAGAACAAAAATGGTCAGAGTTTCAGGGGACAATTTGGAAGGCATAGGTTGGATACATCCCAAAGATGAAGAAGTATTCTAAAGGACGAATGAGGCAACCATGGCTAACAGGGAAAGTCAACGACAACATAAAATCAAAGGAGAGGGTTCACAATAGAGCAAAAATTAATGGGAAATTAGAAGATTGGAAAGGTTTTAAAAGCCACAAAAAGGCAACTAAAAAGGCCATAAGGAGAGAAAAGACAAAATAAGAAAGGAAGCTAGCCAATAATATAAAACTGGATACCAAAAGTCTTTTTTCAAACATATAAAGAGTAAAAGAATGGATATCGAATCACTGGAAAATGATAATGAAGAGACAGTAATGGGGGACAAAGAAATGGAAGAACAACTTGATCATATTTCAGATCAACCTTCATTGTGGAAGACACTAGCAGAATGCCAGAAGTTTCAGAGCATCAGGGGGCAGAAGAGAGTGTTGTTACCATTACTAAGAAGAAAGTGCCCAGAAAGCTGAAAGGTTTGAAGGTAGATAAGTCACCTGGACCAGATGGGCTGTACCCGAGGTTTCTGAACGAGGTAGGTGAAGAGATTCTGCAGGCATTACAAATGATCTTTCCAGAGTCAGTAGATACTGGAATGGTTCTGGAGGAGTCAAAAGCTGTAAATGTCACACCACACTTTAAGAAAAGAGGGAGGCAGAGGAAAGGAAAGGAAATTGTAGGTCAGTTAGCAGTGGTTGGAAAGATTTTGGAGTCCATTATTAAGGATGAGGTGTCACTGTACTTGGAAGCACATGATAAAATAGGCCAAAAGTCAGCATTGTTTCCTTAAGGGGCATTTTTGACTGACAAATCCATTGAAATTCTTTGAGGAAATAACAAGCAGGATAGGCAAATGGTACGCTGTTTACTTGGATTTTCAGAAGGCCTTTGACAAGGTGCCACACATGAGGTTGCTTAACAAGATAAGAGCCCATGGTATGACAGGAAAGATACTAGCATGGATAGAAAATCAGCTGACAGGCATGAGGCAAAGAGTGGGAATAAATGGAGGTTATTCTAATTGGCTGCCAGTGACTAGTGGTGTTCCGCAGGGGTTGGTGTTAAGACTGCTTCTCTTCACATTATACGTGAATGATTTGGGTGATGGAATTGATGGCTTTGCGACCAAGTTTGGGGACAATAGGTGGAGGGCAAGTAGTGTTGAGGAATCAGGGAGTCTGCAGAAAGGGTTTAGACAGATTGAGAGCATGGGCACAGAAGTGCAGGGAAGTGAATGGTCATGCACTTCGGTAGAAAGAATAAAGATGTAAACTATTTTCTAAATGGTGTGGCACGTGGCCAAGTGGTTAAGGTGTTGGACTAGCAATCTGAGGTCGTGAGTTCGAGCCCCAGCAGAGGCAGCGTGTTGTGTCCTTGAGCAAGGCACTTAACCACACACTACTCCAGTCCACCCAGCTGAAAATGGGCACCGGCAAAATGCTGGGGGTTAACCTCGAGATAGACTGGCGTCCTATACAGGGGGGAATCTCGTACCTTCAGTCGCTTCACGCCATGGAAACCAGCATAAACAGCAGCCTGATGAGCCTATAAGGCTCGGGACAAACTTTAACTTTAACTATTTTCTAAACAGGGAGAATATTCAAAACTCAGAGGTGCAAAGAGACTTGGGAGTCCTTGTGCAGGATTCCCTACAGGTTAGGTTAGTGGTAAGGAGGCAAATGCAATGTTAGCATTAATTCTGAGAGGACAAGAATATAAGAGCAAGGATGTAATGATGAATCTTTATCAGCCATCAGTCAAACTGCGCTTGGAGTATTGTGAACAGTTCAAGGTCCCTTATATAAGAGATGTGCTGGCACTAATAATCATTCTACAGTCAAATCCATTTCGATCACATATCTTCCTCATTCTCTTGCACAACAACTGAACTTCTTGACCATGTCTGCATGCTTTTATGCTTTGTGTTTCTGCCACACAATTGGCTGATTAGATATTTACATTAATGAGCTGATGTATGGATGTACCTAATAAAGTGGCCATAGGGTGTACATTGTAACATCAGTGGCTGGAGGGCCATTTAGTGTATTATAATCTATGGTATATTTTATGTATTTTACTGTACTGCTGCCACAAAACAACAAGTTTCATAACAAGTGGCAGTCATAATAAACCTGATTCTGATTCTGAAGTTTCCACAATAACTTAAAATGGTACGAACTCGGATCACCTAGCCAGTAAATTGTCTTTTCCAAAAACTCCCTTCTGGAAAATGCTATTGGGCTAGTAAAACAAAACTTCATACTATCTTAAAAGTTTCTTCCCCCAGGCAGTTAATCTGATTGACCATTCTGGTTAGCCACCCCACCCCATCTATCTATTACCCCAGTCACTGCACTGCACTGTAAACACTTCAAACAACATTTTTATAATGCTGTTTATATTGCAAGTACATGCTGGTATTTATGTATTTATGCACATTTTATTCCATTTCTAAAACTTCTTATTTTATTTTTATGAGCAGTAATTCTTCATTCTGTATAATTGTTGAATGCTGTAGTTTTTGGTTGCATGTGGCGCCAATACACTGTAGCAATTTGCCAATTCACGTAAACTTATATGTCAAAGTACATTTATTATCAAAGTAAATATATGTCATCACATACAACCATGGGATTCATTTTCTTGCAGGCATAATCAATAAATTTATAGAGTAATAACCATAACAGAATCAGTGAAAGACTGCCCAACTTGGGTGTTCAACCAGGGTGCAGAAGACAACAAGAAACTGTGCAAAAACAAAAAGAGGAAATAATGATAATAATAAATAAATAAGCAATAAGTATCAAAAACATGAGATGAAAAGTCCTTGAAAGTGAGTCCACAGGTTGTGGGAACAGCTTTGTGATGGGGCAAGTGAAGTTGACTGAAGTTATCTCCTTTAGTTCAAGGGCCTGATGGTTGAAGTTGATCCTTGATAACCTCTATGGGGGGGTGGGGGTTTAAACTTAAGACCTCTGGTAGTTAGACCAAAAAATAAAACACCAGAAAAGATGATTTGATTTATAATGCTCATGGTGTAATATAATTGTACAACACGGAAATGGAGTCTGTGTCCTAACTTGCCCATGTTAGGCTTATAAATCCTATGCGGACTAATCCAATTTGTCCTCATTAGGCCCACAACCCTTTACTTCCTTTGTATCTAAAAGCCAGCCCAAATGTTTTTTTTAATGTTCGAAGCAACACTCACAACACGCTGGAGGAACTCAGCAGGTCGGGCAGCATCCGTGGAAAAGATCGGTTGACGTTTCGGGCCGGAACCCTTTGTCAGGACTGAAGAGGGAAGGGGCAGAGGCCTTATAAAGAAGGTGGGGGGAGGGTGGGAAGGAGAAGGCTGGTAGGTTCCAGGTGAAAAACCAGAAAGGGGAAAGATCAAGGGGTGGGGGAGGGGAGGCAGGGAGGTGATAGGCAGGAAAGGTGAAGAAAGAATAGGGGAAAACACAATGGGTAGTAGAAGGAGGCGGAACCATAAGGGAGGTGATAGGCAGCTGGGGGAGGGGGCAGAGTGACATAGGGATGGGGGAAGGGAGGGGGAGGGAATTACTGGAAGTTGGAGAATTCTATGTTCATACCAAAGGGCTGGAGACTACCTAGACAGTATATGAGGTGTTGCTCCTCCAACCTGAGTTTAGCCTCATCATGGCAGTAGAGGAGGCCATGTATGGACATATCTGAATGGGAGAGGGAAGCAGAGTTGAAGTGGGTGGCTACTGGGAGATCCTGTCTAAAGCCTATGCGGACTAATCCAATTTGTCCTCATTAGGCCCACAGCCCTTTACTTCCTTTGTATCTAAAAACGAGCCCAAATGATTTTTTTTTAATGTTTGAAAGCGTTTTGGAAGTTAATACAAATACTACATCTGTATGTCCTGCCTGTGGAATGCATGCATTTTCCCCGACTGCTCTGGTTTTCACCCACAGTACAAAGACGTTGGTCATTGTAAGTTGTCCTATGATCAGGTTAGGGCTAAGTCGAGGTTGTTGGTTGCTGGGGTGGTGTGGCTCAAAGGGCCAGAAGGGACTACAGTACTCTAAATTAAAAAAACAAAAGCACAAATTTGAAATTTTACATGGATTGGTCTAATCATTTAGCATAAATTCTGCAGGAGCCCCAGAATCACAGATAAACCATTATTGGGTCATTGGGAATTTGCCTTTATTGCTTCCTCCCACATACAGATGTGAAAAATGTGCCCTTCAAACCTCTTCTAAATTTCTCTCCTCTCTGTGCCCTTCTCTATGAGAGGAAAAAGATTCTGACCGTCCCACCCTGTCTATGCCCCTGACAATTTTATAAATCTCTCTAAGGTTAAGTTAATTTAAATGCTACTGTTTATGTGGTTTCTAATTTCTGTTGAGGTATATTCAGTGGTCCTGTACATCTGCTCATTAATGTAAATATCTAATTAGCCAATGATGTGGCAGCAACTCAGTGCATAAATGCATGCAGACATGGTCAAAAGATTCAGTTGTTCTTTAGACCAAACATCAGAATGAGGAAGATATGTGATCTAAGTGACTTTGATTGTGGAATAATTGTTGATGCCAGAAAGGGTGTTTTGATTCTCTCAGGAACTGTTGATCTCCTGGGATTTTCACACACAGCAGTCTCTAGAGTTTACAGAAAATGGTCGAAAAAACAAAACAAAGCAATAAAAAAAAAATCCAATGAGCGGCAGTTCTGTGGGTGAAAACTCCTTGTTAATGAGAGATGTCAGTGAAGAACGGCCAGACTGGTTCAAGCAAACAGGAGGGTAATCGTAACTCAAATAACTTCATATTATGACAGTGGGGTGCAGAGAGTATCTCTGAAATCACAACAGGTCGACATTGAACTGGATGGACTACAGCAGCAGAAGACCATGAGCATATACTCTGTGGCCACTTTATTAGATACAGAAGGTACTTAATTAATTGATTAATTAATAAAATTAAGATTAATTTTCATCAGTTAAGTTTGAAATTTTGCATCAACACAAGAGATTCTACAGTTGCTGGAAATCAACAGCAAGACACACAAAATGCTGAGGAATTCAGCTGCGTCCCTCCAGAAATTTTGCATATTCTTATTTCTTGACTGACGATAGAGGTTGTGCATAATCTGTAGTGGAAATGTTCATACAATATAGATAGGGCTAACAATAAATTCAGAATAAATGTTTATTTAACAGTTATGAGGAATAAACAAAATGTATTTTCTTATTCATTCTTTGATTCTTCCTTCATAATCTTTGGAAGGATGAGCCACTAAAAAAAATCTAGAAATTCAAGTGTGAAATAACTTACTGAGGACTTGGCTAAGAGTTTTCAAAATAAATGCCCTTGGAATAAATGCAATAGATGTGTGATCTAGCTAAGTATGCATGCTTCCTACCCCATTGTTCTGATGGAGACGAATTTCAGAAATGAGATGCTCCTTTCGTCTCCTATTTATCATACAATGGAGGATGAATTTTGACCCTAATTAATAACAATAATAATATTTATTTATTTATTTGTATTTGCACAATTTGCCTTCTTTTGCATATTGGTTGTTTGTCAGTCTTTGTGTGTAGTATTTCATTGATTCAATTGTACTTCTTTGTTCCACTCTGAATGTCTACAAGAAAATGAATCTCAAGGTAGTAAATGGTGATATTAAAGTACTTTGATAATAAATTTACTCTGAACTTTGAAGTTAATTACTTTTGATTATAGTAGAGTATAGCACTATGATTTGCAAAAGTTTGATGACATGAGGAGTGGCAGGTTAAATTCATACTTCCACCTCTGAGACAGGCATTCAAAACAGGACTTACTAAATGACGATTTTTTTCTCCTGGATGTGAGAGTAAAATTACTTTGTCCAGCCAATCTCATTCCTCAGGGCATTAAGATGGACAGTGTAAAATATAGGAAAATTCACATGGGAACAGGCAGAGTGATATGACTGGAATAGAGTGGTCAGCAAAATGCTTTACAGTGGCAGCCATCTGAATTCAATTCCCACTGCTGCTTGTAAGAAGTTTGTATGTTCTCCCCGCGACCGTGAGGGTTTCCTCCGGGTGCTCTGGTTTCCTCCCACAATCCAAAGACGTACCAGTTGGTAGGTTAATTGGTCATTATAAGTTGTCCCATGATTAGGCAAGGATTAAATCCAGGGATTGTTGGGAGGAGTGGCTCAAAGGGCTGTAAGGGCCTGTTCGACACTGTATCTCAATAAATAAAAAATAATAAATCGATGAATTTTTGGCCGTGCTATCCTTGGTGGAAGTGAATTTGATTCTAGAGTTGATCATTTGATGTGAAATGTTATAAAAAACATAAAAATGCATTATATGAAGATGCAATAAAAATGTGTTATGGCAAGAGAAGTAGTCCTGTGTTTGTGCTAATGTGGGTGCACATTCATTTTTGACAGTCTTTGATAAAAGGACTCGTAGCAGTGCTGTGTCTTTAGAAAATTTATCTTGTAATGTAAGTCAAAATTTTATAATATACAAAGAGTACTTTTTAAGTCCAAAATGTGGTTGCTTTGCATTTCTTGCATTATGATGTAGGGAAAACTCTTTTTCATTAAGTATAAAAAATTACTATTAATGGCATACTAATAACAACCCAGATAGTAATCTAGCTCTGAATTCAAAGTGTACACTTTATTCATGATCTGTGCTACTGTATTCTTTGAAGTTATGATGGTTCAGTGAGCCACAGCTGTATTATCTTCATTCAAAATAGATTTGAGAGCTTTGCACATTGCAATTCATAGCCGATGCTTCTGAGAACCTTCAGTGTACTCTATGAGAAGCACGACGAGTGGGTATAGTAACTGGAAAAAGCACCGATGGTTTTGAAATTTCAGAAATGCTGCCCAAGGGTAGGGTGTAAAAGCTACCAGTTTATTAATTAGGAAAGACATTATTTCCCTCATTTATTTCTTTCTGATCCATGTAAGTAAAAATCTACAGAAGTCTGCAAACATAAGAAACAGGAAAAATAAGAAAGCATACCCCCCCACCCCCCCCAAAATATTCTTTCCTTTTCCTTCATATATTTTTTTCTGGAATTTGGATCACTATTTTAAAATACTGACATCACAAATCTGAACATCCTAATTCCTAGAAATTGTATTGGTTCATTTCATTAACTCAAGCACACTTTACACATTTAGTATAAAATGCTGGAATCTCTCAGTACTCAAAGGAATTGTTCTGATTTCTTTGCTTAATAACAGAAATAGCTGTTTAAACTTTGGAACATTTGCTTCATCAGTACAAATACTCAATAAAAAAAAAAGGAAAACTGGCTTCTCCTGAGTTACTATTGGTGTCGTGCACTACACAGTGTAGTGCTCAACACTATGGAGTTGATTAGGGTCTATTCAGGCAGAAAACTTGATCGAATTCAAGCACTTTGAATTCCTTGTTCACTCAATAGTCTGTCAAAAAAGAGCATTCAGTGGTTCATATAACCAAATTGGAGCCTGACTAAATTGTCCACCTTTTTTTTGAAACTTGCATATGGCACACAAACAAATTTTCAGCGCTCTTTCCGCTGCCCCATAACGCTTTGATATGGATTGCATTACCATAACAGCCTGCATTAGCCAACTTATATTTTATTCTTCTTTTCAGTGTACATAAAAATCCCAGATTAGCCCTATTCTCTTTTATTTCCTTTGAACTCTTTCAGCCTATTTTTTGAGACTTTTTGTGCTTTTGACTGTGAGCAGCATTCACTGTAAAAGCAGTTAAGGCTGCTATATGACCACAAGCAAAACTGCGAATGTCTTAAGTAGAGACCACACAACTCTTTTGTGCATTTGCATATTTCAGTGATGTGCTTCAATCTGAATATAAGATGTAAAGAAAGAGCCTCTACCTCATCTTAATTTCATTATCCTAATTGCTCACAGAATTTTTGATGTCTCACCCACTTTATTCATGAAAACTGTACACAGCACATATTTTGAAGAAGCAAGATGCAGAGAAGTTGCTGATACAGAGACTTCGACCAAAAGTAGATTCCATGAAGTAACCATCTCTTTGGGCTCAAAGGGAGCAAGGCCAAAGCCGAGATGCTCAGTTAATTTTCCAGTTCAGTAACTGTAATAATCCAGCCCAGCCAGCTGCTAACAAGATTGGGTCTGAAGTTTACCTCCACAATGAGATAATCAGATTACCAGCCACAAAGATCAAATAATGACCCAGCTTTAGAGCAAGTTCAGCAGACCCTTGATAGCACTGTGTGGTCGACGAATTTGATTTAAAAAAATATTAAATAAAATAACTGCAAACCCTTGAACATCAAGATTCAACAGATGGTTGACAGTCTATCTCTAGTTCATTTTAATATTGACGAAAAAGGGGAAAAATTAAAATGTGATGATATTCATGCTGGGCAATTGTTCTTGAGCTCAGCTTAAGATGAAGCATGCAGAGTTTTCCGTTTGGCAGAGAGAAAGAGAAAACTCAAAATGATTCTTGGCATTTGGACTTTGTCCTACGGAAGGTGCGTAAATGTTGAAAACTCTGCTTGGTAATTTTTGGTATTGCAGAAATATCTGCTAATCGGTTACATTTTGTCTGCGTCTACCACAGGCCACAATATCTGGAAGTTTTTGTTTTGGCCACATTAAGATAGCTTCTTTTAGTAGTAACGGGATTATTCCGAGAGGCATACAAATGTGATTGTCTCACAGCAGATGGTGCGCACTGCTTCACCTTTGAGAAAAGTTAATTAAGCCAAGCATATTGTGTCCATAAAGGGGAAAATGTAGATGAATATTGAGCAATCAAACTCGGTGTCTCCTTTTCATGCCTTTGCAATGGGACACAGAACCCCATTGAAGGAGAATTATGTACAGAATCAAATTAATTCACATCCAACTTTACTCTCTTCCCACGTTTTAACAGGGGTGCACACCAGGCTCTTCAGAAGTTTAGCCCGCAATCAATGGACCACACTGCTGTGTCCACTAAATTAAATGAACCAGCGCAGAAAAATCTCTTGTGTGATATTAAAAGGGTGAAAGACTGTTTAATTCAAATCCTTCCGTCGAGGTTTTTTTTTCTTCTTTCAGCCTCTTCAACAAAGTACAGTACAAACTTGTAACAAAGCCCTTTCAAGCTGGTTCACCAAAATCAAAGCAAAAAGCTACAGTGATCCTGACATGATTGTACAGAAAATATGATTTATCTCTTTCATCTACTGAGCAAAATACATATCATTTATTTTGAATCTACAGATATAATTATGTTATAATTGTGTGAATATGAATTTCACTTAATAAATTGCAACATGCAGTGGGATTTATAGCAATGGCCAGCTATGTTAATCTCAGCAAAGGTTATCTTACATGTCCCAGTTCCAAAAGTGTGGACTTGAAGCATTTCTAGACTTATTTTAATGTGCTATTTTAGATAACATAACTAGTAATTTATAAATTTTCCATCTTAATTGTTTTAAATTAGAGCAAATAAGCAATTTTTTATGGACAAAGTAGCATCCGTAGTGAACAAAATATTGGTAAATCCTGCAGTTTGCTACATACAACCCAGGGTTAAGCTTATTATAAATACATTTGATTACCCTGGAAGGTCTTTCTATTAATGATGGGAGTGCTGTCGAATTTTGTAGGCGGCTGTAACAGTGGCACATTGTGACTGGATCAAAGCTAAGTTGCTTTGGTCTGCTGACGACAATGTTCATATAACATGGTCACATACAATATATAAAAAATGTTATAATTTTCTCAATGAATGTGCACTGTCACTTGCTTTTATATTACCATATAAAATTAATTGGTGAAATAAGTCAATTGTAAGCCAGATTAACAATAAAGGTTAACGATTAATATTAAACATTAGCTTTGTCACATGTACATTGAAACATACAGTGAACTGTGTCGCTTGTGTCAATGACTAACGCAGTCTGAAGGTGTGCTGGGAGCAGCCCACAAGTAGCAGCATACTTGCAGTACCGATAGAACACGTCCGTGATTTACTAGCCCTGATAGGACTAAAAGTAAAAAGTATCTGAATAGAAAAATATATAATATCTGTGTGTGTGTGTGTGTGTGTGTGTGTGTGTGTGTGTATTGAAGACACACACACATTTGTGTTTTATGTATACATACAGTATGTGTGTGCAAAGTTTTTTCAAATGACTCCCCTTCAGCTTTCTTCAGAGTACAATCTACATGTTTGGAAACCAAGGCTTGGCAGCCACTGCGTTCACATTGACCTCATTTCCTCCCTCATTCTTCAGAGCATCACTGTTGTTTTCTGCTTTGGACCTCAGCTTCTCACTAATGAGAAATAAAAAAAAATCAAAATCCCGCTGAGAATGAAGGCGGACTTTCCAACCAAAATCACTTGCATGCCAAGAAAAAGGGTTACTTCTTAGCTAAAGTTGGCATTTCCTGACAGGATTGGCTGCTTATTTGTTGTGCCAAGTATATTTTGAAGAAGATAATGCTTGCTGTATCAAGGTGACTGAGGCTTGTTATTAACACTTGGTATATAATGTGATGCTTATTTTCTACTGAACGCAGTTGATAGTGAATGAAATTGGATGATTAGCAGTTTCACATGCAACAAAGAGAAAGGACATTTGGTTTATTGTTTAGGTGCCAGGTCTTTGGGAGAATATTCCAATTAGTCCCACTTCCCTGCTCTTTCTCCATAGCTCCGCAATTTTTTTTCACACTATGAGTAGTTAATTCCATGTTGAATGTTACTATTAAAATTCCTCCCCCCCTCAATCTTTCTGGCAATGCAATTTGAATCAATGACTTTCTGTTAAAAAAAAGATTGTTCCTCTGTTAGTGAATTTCCTGTAAGTGGGTGATGTCCTGGCAAGTGCCAGACATTTTACCATTTATCTAATGGAGACAAAAGGGAATACAGATGCTGGATTCAGAGATTCAGAGGTTCAAGATTCAAAGTACATTTATTGTCAAATTGTGTATGCAAAATCCTCCAAGAGGTCCACACCTGCCATGGGATTTGGAGGCTTGTTGAGAACTATGTTGGCTGGAGTCAGAGCTTTAAGCTTTGGCTTTTGGTAGGGTCACTCATGCCAAACAGGTAAAAGGGTAGACAACAGGAATTCTGCAGATGCTGGAAATTCAAGCAACACACATCAAAGTTGCTGGTGAACGCAGCAGGCCAGGCAGCATCTGTAGGAAGAGGTGCAGTCGACGTTTCAGGCTGAGACCCTTCGTCAGGACTAACTGAAGGAAGAGTGAGTAAGGGATTTGGAGGGGGAGGGGGAGATCCAAAATGATAGGAGAAGACAGGAGGGGGAGGGATAGAGCCAAGAGCTGGACAGGTGATTGGCAAAAGGGGATACGAGAGGATCATGGGACAGGAGGTCCGGGAAGAAAGACAAGGGGGGGGGGACCCAGAGGATGGGCAAGAGGTATATTCAGAGGGACAGAGGGAGAAAAAAGAGAGTGAGAGAAAGAATGTGTGCATAAAAATGAGTAACAGATGGGGTACGAGGGGGAGGTGGGGCCTTAGCGGAAGTTAGAGAAGTCGATGTTCATGCCATCAGGTTGGAGGCTACCCAGATGGAATATAAGGTGTTGTAATATAAGGGTAGAGGTCAGACTAACAGGGATTCCACCGGTCCTCCTGGTTCCCTAAGAACCCTGACTGGACAAACAAAACTGTTACAGAAACAGCAATGAAGAATAGTCCTCTAACTGAGTGTGACAGTATTCCTGAGTCTCCACCGGGAACTTGCATGGCTGACAGTGGTGAAAACTGAGATACTGACATGAGATGGAGGACATTTATTGCTGCCCTAAACAGCAGAGGCAGCTGGTAACAGGTAGTAGATAGGTATGTATGTAGTATACAGCCCTGAGATTCATATTCCCCACAGACAGCCATGGAACAAAGAAAACCATGGAAGCCCCCGAGCAAAAAAAACCAAATCATGCAAATAGCAACCAAAAAAATCAAGGAGCAGGAAACACAGAATTGAAAGAGTTAGGCATATTCAGTTCAGTTCAGTGTTCTTTATTTGCAGGCCACCCCAATCAAAATTGCGTAGTGAGAGGGTGGGGAGGATACTAACTTTATATGACTTTATTCTGGGTGCTTTTTCTTTATTGTTATGAATTGTATATTAGACATGTTTGTTTTGCACTGAATACATCTCTTTTTTGCTGGTAGTTTTTTTGTTGTATTGTAGAAACTCATAAAAATTGATTTAAAAAAAGGCTTCTAACTGAAGGACAACTCACATTTAAAAGAGCTGTTGTAATTGCTGTATCGAAGTAAATCATTGAGAAAGACACAACTGAGTTGCAGTCAGGAATGAAAGTGAGCATCAACAAAATTGCAATGTCTAAACAGAAAAACCTGCTTGGCTGAACAAATTGTGTTACTGTTGCGGCAGGGGCTCACGTACTCCAGAGCAATGCAGGTTTAAAGGCGAAACTTGCAGAAAATGCAACAAAGTAGGACACATACAAAGAGCATGTTGGGCAGACAAAAATCAGTGGACTACACAGGGAAGAGAAAAAGTTAAAAAGTCAAGTTACATTTTCAAAATGAGCAGTAACCTGCATGCTGTTGATAAAAAATCTGATAATGACGAGCGCGATTGAGGACTGAGCAGCCTTGAGATTTACAATGTGGAAACTAACAACAGACAAGCAATATGGTTGACACCAGAAGTGAACGGCAAATAGGTTAAATTGGAATTGGACACTTCAGTTTCAGCTTGGCTGTTTCAGTCATTCCACAAAATGAGTTTGATTAGCATTTCAAAGATACTAAATTGAAGCCTATAGATATCCAACAAATAACTTACAGTGGATAATAGATAACTTCTGTGGGAATGATATTCATAACAGTGGATTACAATGACCAACAAGCCACTTTGTGCTGGTATGTGGTACAAATAGGAGGGCCAGCATTGTGGGAATGTAATTGTCTGAGAATACTACAACTTAATTGGAGATTCATCCACCACTTACATGCCATATCCCCTACAATGAAGTCAATTGAAAGCAAGTTAAGAAAGGTACTAGATGATGTCACAGCAGTGTTCAAGGATAGCAATGGAAAACTCAAACATATCAAATGTAAAATAGCGTTAACTAAAAGTGCCACACCCAAGTTTTACAAAGTCTGTATGATTCCTTATACCGGCCGTAATAAAGTAGCCAGTGAGCTAGATCACATGGAGGTTGTCTTTCCAATGTTGAGTGAAGCCTATGGTCATGCCTGAGGTCCTAGTAATCAAGTAGAATGGGTCTATCAGGATCTGTGGTGATTTCAAGGTCACTATCAACCCAATACTGAAAACAGATCGATACTCTCTGCCCAAGATAGAATATATCTTTGCAAATCTTTCTGGAGGAAAACACTTCGCAAAGCAGACTTAGCTGAGGCCATCTACAGATGGAGATGGAAGAAGAGTCCAAAGTGTTTCTCATATAAACACTCATAATGGGCTTTATCATTATAATAAGCTTACTTTTGGAGTGGCATCTGCATTTGCAATCTGGTAGAAAACTATGGACCAGGTAGTGCAAGGCTGCCCAAACACTGTGTTACCTGGATGACATCATTGTTACCGAAAAGAATGACTAGGAACACCTCCAAAATCTCAAGAGAATGTTAGAAAGATCAGAAGATTATGGGCTCAAGAGCACAATACAACAAGTGTGAATTCTTTAAACCAAGCATCACTTACTGTGGTCACAGCCATTGATGCAAGGATTACACAACGTGCTGAGAAAATTTAAGCAGTGGTGGATGCCCCAAGGCCAAAGGACATGTCATAGTTGTGGTCCATTTTAGGACTTGTCAATTAATATAACAGGTTCCTGCCAAACCCGACTAGTGTGCTCCACCCTTGAACTCATTACTGCAGATCAGGAAGAAATGTCAATGGACAAAGCAGTGTGAGGTGGCTTTTCAAAAGGCAAAGGAAATGGTGACAGCAGACACTGTACTCACACAATATGATCCACATCATCCAGTGAAGCTTGCCTATGATGCCTTAGCCTTATGGTATAGGTGCAGTGTGGGCATGTGGCCAAGTGGTTAAGGCTTTGGACTAGCGACCTGAAGTTCGTGAGTTCAAGCCCCAGCCGAGGCAATGTGCTGTGTCCTTGAGCAAGGCACTTAATCACACATTGCTCTACGACGACACTGGTGCCAAGCTGTATGGGTCCTAATGCCCTTCCCTTGGACAACATTGGTGTCGTGGAGAGGGGAGACTTGCAGCATGGGCAACTGCTGGTCTTCCATACAACCTTGCCCAGGCCTGCGCCCTGGAGAGTGAAGACTTTCCAGGCGCAGATCCATGGTCTCGCAAGACTAACAGATGCCTTTAATTTAATAGGTGCAGTCATGGCACATGTTATGACCGATGGAAGGGACTGCCCTATAGCCTTTGCATCTTGTTCCTTTGCCACTGCAGAGAAAAATTATGCACAGATTGAGAGGCCTTGAGTCTGTTTTGGGTTGTACAACGTTTCAACCAGTACTTGTCTGGGAGAGAGTTTACCGTCATTACTGATTGTCAACCACTAATGTCCACTTCCAACCCACAGAAGGGTGATCCACTAACAGCAGTAGCACAAATGCAGAGGTAGGCTTCACTTCTTGAGTACACAATAACAAAATCGAATTCAACAGGATGATTATCATGGAAGTGCTGAAGGATTGTTCAGTTTACCCTTGGAAAAAGAAATACCTGAAACACTTACAGAAGAAGACGCTCCTCTTGACATATTCTCCCTGATGCATATTGAACATCTCCCTATTACACCAGAGATGATCCAAAGGGAATCTAGGAGAGACCCCACTCTGTCTCAACTTGCCATGTACTGTTCAGGAAGCCAAAATGTCCAGAAGATGCAAAGAGAAGTGCCTCTCCATCCCTGGGAAAGATCTCCGTTGCCCTGGCACATCATATGGATTTTGCTGGACCATTCATGGGCACAAATTTCTTGCTAGAAGTGGATGTAGCTACAACGTGGCCAGAAGTGTTCCCAATCAACTCCACTACAGCTTCGCACACTGTCGATGTGTGGAAAAATATCTTCAGAAGGACGGATGTTCCAGAAGACCTAGTCAATGACAATGGGCCGCAGTTTGTTGCAGAACAGTTTCAGTCATTCCAGAATATGAATGGAATAAGACATATGGCATCTGTTCCGTACCACCCAGCTGCAATTGGCTTGGTAGTAAGATTTGTCCAGATTCTAAAGAATGCACTGCGAGCAATGTTGTTAGAGCACAGCACACTGATAATTGAATCAGAAGCTTGTCAGTTTTCTCCTTGCACATTGCAATGAAGCAACAACTCACCAGCTATGATGGTTTCTAGGGCACTGACAAGATCACCTTTTAGAGCAGCTTGTGGTTGAGCCCACTAGGGGATCAGCTATTCCAGATTGGGTACCGTGCACTGAACCAGAATTGATTTGAGAGCTTAAGGTAAAAGAACCCTTGGGGGAAAGTGATCATAATATGATCAAATTCACACTGAAGTTTGAGAAGGAGAAACTAACGTCAGATGTATCAGTATTACAGTCGAGTAAAGGGAATTACAGAGGCATAAGAGAGGAACCGGCCAGAATTGATTGGAAAAGAACACTGGCAGGGATGACAGCAGAGCAGGAATGGTTGGAATTTCTGGAAGCAATTCAGAAGGATATATACATCCCAAAGAGGAAGAAGCGTTCTAAAAGAAAGATGACATGACTGAGGCTAACAAGAGAAGTGAAAGTCAACATAAAAGACAAAGAGAGGGCATATGATAGAGAACAAATTATTGGGAAGTTAGAGGATTGGGAAGCTTTTAAAAACCTACAGAAGGCAACTAAAAAGTCATTAAGAAGGTAAAGATGGAAGATGAAAGTAAGCTAGCCAATATTATTAAAGAGGATACCAAGTTTTTTCAGATATATAAAGTGTAAGAGAGGCGAGAGTGGATTTTGGACCATCGGAAAATGATGCTGGAGAGGTAGTAATGGGGGACAATGAAATGGCGAATGAACTGAATAAGTATTTTGCATCAATCTTCACTGTGGAAGACACTAGCAGTATGCTGGAAGCCCCTGGTGTTAGGGGTCAGAAGAATATGAAGTTACCATAACTAGAGAGAAGATTCTTGGTAAACTGGAAAGTCTGAAGGTAGATAAGTCACCTGGACCAGATGGTGTACACCCCAGGGTTCTGAATGTGTTGGCTGAAGAGATTGTGGAGGCATTAGTAATGATCTTTCAAGAATCACTTCAAGATTCTGGAATGGTTCCGTAAGACTGAAAAATTGCAAGTGTAACTTCAATCTTCAACAAGAGAGAAAGGTAGAAGAAAGGAAACTATAGTCCAGTTAGTCTGATCTCAGTGGTTGGGAAAATTTTGGAGTCAATTATTAAGGATGAGGTCTCAGGGTAAAATAGGCCATAGTCACCATTGTTTCTCAAGGGAACATCATGCCTGACAAATCTATTGGAATTGTTTGAAGAAATAACAAGCAGTATAGACAAAGGAGAACTGGTTGATGTTCTGTACTTGGATTTTCAGAAGGCCTTTGACAAGGTGCCATAGGTGCTTACAAGTTATGAGCCTATGGTATTACAGGAAAGGTTCTAGCATGGATAAAGCAGCGGTTGATTGGCAGGAGCAAAGAGTCGGAATAAAGGGAACCTTTTCTGATTGGTTGCCGGTGAATAGTGGTGTACCACAGGGGTCTGTGTTGGGACCAATTCTTTATATGTTATAGCAATGATTTGGGTGATTGGATTGATGGCTTATTGCAAAGTTTGCAGACGTTATGGAAGAAGGTGGAGGGATAGGTAGTTTTGAGGAAGTAGAGAGGCTACAGAAAGACAGATTAAGAGAACGGGCAAAGAAATGGCGGATGGAATACAGTGTCGGTCATGTACTTTGGAATAAGAAATAAAAGGGTTGTTTATCTTCTAAATGGAGAGAAAATACAAAAAAAAACCTGAAGTGCAAAGGGATTTGGGAGCCTTTGTGGAGAACTACTTAAAGGTTAACTTGCAACTTGAGTCCATGGGTGAAGAAGGCTCATGAGGACTAGAATATATTCCAAGAGGACTAGAATATAAAAACAAGGAAGTAATGTTGAGACTTTATAAAACACTGGTGAAGCCTCATTTGGAGTAATGCAAGCAGGCTTGGGGCCCTCATTTTGGAAAGGATGTGCTGAAACTGGAAAGGGTTCAAAGGAGGTTCATGAAATTGATTCCAGGATTGACTGGCTCTGGGCCTGTATTCACTAGAATTCAAAAGAATGAAGGGTGACCTGATTGAAACCTATTAAATGGTGAAAGGCCTTAATAGAGTGGATATGGAGAGGAACAGAGATGAGGAGGAATTTCTTTAGCCAGAGAGTGGTGAATCTGTGGAATTCTTTACCACAGGCAGATGTGGAGGCCAAGTCCTTATGTATATTTAAGGCAGAGGTTGATAGATTCTTGATTGGTCAGGGCATGAAGAAATACGGGGGGAAGTCAGAAGATTGGGGCAGAGAGTGAAAATGGATCAGCCAAGATGAAATGGCGGAGTAGACTTGATGGGCCAAATGGCCAAATTCTGCTCCCATATCTTATGGTCTCATTGCCATTGGTGGGGAGGGCTTTGTCTGTGATGGACTAGGCAGCTTCAGTCAATATCTTACAACAATCGTGATGCAGGTTCTCTGTCTAAAATGTCGACTCCCCCTCTGCATCTGCTACTGTTTCCTGACCAAACCCTTCCCCCAAAGTTTCTCCAGCATGTTTCTTCGTTCCAGATCACTGCGTCTGCAACCTCTTGTGCATCCATCATAAAGCCATATTTTGCTAGCTCTAGTCTTGTGCATTTCACAGCACTTAGCTGGTTTCCCACAGTCTAACCTCCATACACTTGATATCCTTCAAAACAATGTTGCAACAGCTATCATCGGGAAAAGCCCCCTTAACCAGCCTGGGCTATCCTAGGAAGTGAGCAATCTCATCGTAGCAGGAGGGATGGTTTAGTTCCTTACCAATCTACTTGATGTTCTGCTTCCTTCACAGGTAACTTTTGCTGGAACAAAGACGTGGTTAGAATGGACAGAGGTGGTTTCCTTTAACAAATATGTTGGCTGGCCTTCATCCTGTGAGTTAACCTGTCCAACCTTCCTGCTATAAAACAAAGAATGTGCTGGTACAGAGCAGGTGGAAACTGGCTTTGAAACTTGAGTGCCTGTCCTGACCCCCAAGCTCCCATCTGTTGCCCAATCCCGCCTGGAGATCCATGACTTATTTTGGTCTTTCGAAAGATAAAATTTGAGAAAAACAATGACTTAAAATATGTGAATAATCATCCCTCCTCTGCGATCAGTTTTCCTGTAAGCTCTGTAACAGGAAAACTGAAAGTGTCAAACAGTGGAAGAAAGAATAAATAGATTTTTGCATTTATGTATTACCTTTCACCTTCATTTCAGGTTGACCCAAGGAACTTGGTCTCCAGTGAAGTACTTTTCAAATGGATAAAATGGAACAGCTAATGGAAAGAAGGTGTTGAATTCTAATCTCTTTAATCCAAGATTCTTTCAGAAGTCAGGAAAGATAGTCAGCTCATTTTAAACCCATAGATCAGAAATATTTCATTCAAATTTGCGGATAAGAGTCAGCCAGTCAGGAAGCCTCCATTCAAATAACACAGTGCCAAGAGAAGCTTCCAGAGCTTTCCAGAATCATACGAATGTAACTACTAAGGGGCATACTAAACAGCTGCATATACATACTGTGACCACTAGGGAACATACTAAACAGCAGATAATTAATTGCAAAGAAACCAACAATTAAATAGTAAAATCTATAATGGGTTCCATTAAAATGGTGACAAGCAAATTAGACGTCAATCGTGATTGAGGAGTAAATGTGATCTAGACATGAGAAAATAAATGCTCTTGTCTTTTCTGAATTATCTCCATGGATTATAAATATCCACCTGAAGGAGAGAGCAGGGCTCAGTTTAACAACTGTACAAGAAGCTGCATTTGGGATATTGTACTCAATTTTGGTCTCCCTGCCGGAGGTAAGTTGTCACTAAACTAGAAAGAGTGCAGGGAAAATTAAGGGTGATGTTGTGAGGACTCGAGGGACTGAGTTACGCAGAGAGGATGAGCAGGTTGGGACTATTTTCATTTTGTAGAAGAATGAGGTGTATCTAATCATGAGGGACGTAGATTGGGTCAATGCAGGAGTGGGGAATCAAGAACTAGCAGGCAATGGTTTCAGGTGAGAGGGGAGCGACTTATTATGAAACTGAAGAGCAAGCTTTCCACCTAGACACTGGCCAGGTCTTGGAATGAGCTGCCAGAGGAAATGGTTGAGGCAGGTACATTAACAAGGATGGACATAGATAGGAAACATTTAGAGGGGTATGGGCCAAATGTGGTCATATGGGACAAGTTTAGAAGAGAATCTTATTCGTCATGGAGCAGCTGGGCTGAGATGCCTGATCCCATGCTGTATGACTCTATGGCTCCATCACTCTTTAAAAAGCAGAGCCTCAGAGAGCGTTCCCTGGGCTACACTGGAGTGCCAGCTTTGATCTTTGCACTCTGGAGTGGGACTTAAGCCCAGAACATTTCTGACTCAGAGGTGAGTGCTATCAGCAGAGCCACAGCTGACACTTGGACATTGCAACACTACATTAGAGTGCTCTCTATTGATTGTGAGAGCAAGTGTGTGAGGCTGTACACAAGAGGCTAACATCTCAAGAGTCTGGAAAGAAGCCAAGGAGATGACAGGAAAAAAAGCACAGAGTTAAAAATGAGAAGGAACATGAATCATTGTGTGGAGCGTGCCATTTAGCTAATAGCGGAGGCCAATCAAAATAGGCAATGGGTATGCAATGCCTTTGCCTGACTGAGTTGATTTAATAATATATTATGAATACTGTGTAAAGGTTAACCAACAAATTATGAGACCACAGACTATCAAAATAGCTGATGAATATTGAAGGTTTATTCATGCACACATAGAACTAACAGTTGTAAAACACTTGACAGATTCATAAACACTTGGCAGAAGTGCTTATTTTTAACTTCAAAGTTCAAAGTTCAAATGTCAAAGTTCAAAGGAAACTTCAGCATTGGAAGTAGGCAGCCGTCGATCCCAGGGGATCATGGGTTTGCGCCTCTGGTGGATTGTGTCCTCTCCAGGGCGCAAGAGGGGGTGGGAAGATTTGAAGAAGTCCAGTGGGCTCCCCCTCTCCACGTCACTGATGTAGTCCAAGGAAAAGGCAAGCGCTGATACAGCTTGGCACCAGTGTCGTCGCAGAGATTGCCAGTGTGAAGTTGTAAACAACATCAAACTGCCTTAGGGACTCCAGCTCCAGATTTCTTCCTTGGGGTTTACTTCCGAAGCCTTTCCCATGGGTGCGTATGGCCTCAAGGCAGTGGTGGTTTAGAATCAGAATTTTCCTTCTCTTAGGCGGGCTGCCGCCCAAGACTGACGAGCCTCACCTGCCCGATCATTACTGGGAAGGCCAGAATTTCAGGGATGTTACAAGCATGGGTGGAGCATTGGCTGGTCGGCAGAAAACAGACAGTGGGAATAAAAGGATCCTATTCTGGCTGGCTGCCAGTTACCAGTCTGATCACTCTTCTCTGACTTCTCGCATTAATGAGGCGTTTTCATCCACAGAACTGCTACGCTGCTACACACTGGATGTTTATTTATTTTTCGCACCATACAATGTTGGAAAGTGTATGGTTATGCATTTTGGTGGACGAAGTAAATAGGCAGACTATTAGTGAGCATGCGCTGGTCGTGCATGCAGCCTGTTACAGCCGTTCCGACGAGTATTCTTACTTTTTTCTTCTTACTTCTTTAACTAACGTTAATTTTTGTATTTTTTTTCATGGTAACACATTGAAGCTGCACCCTCTCTAACATGCTGGTACAGAGAGTTTTATTTGGGTTTTTAGTGCTGGAAATAGTTACATTCGGACAGGTCTCATTAGCGGGGCAGCAGTATGGTCGCATTGTGTATTCCAGGGACCAGCTGATTGTGCTTATGCCGGCCGGTTTAGCGAGCAGAGCGGCGGACACCCCTGCTGAAATCTGGAGGAAAACGATGCAGAGGGGGATCACAAAGGCGAGGAAAGAGGACAAGTTCGAGACAACAGAGACTTATGGAGAAGAGGAGTTCGGTGGGTAATAAAATGGACGAGTTCACGGCGCTAACCAGGCGTCAGAGAACATTTCAGGAGTGCAGTGTTATGTGTTTTACTGAAACGGGGCTGCACGAGGACATACCCGATCAAATCTTTTCCATGGACGGCTTTCAGACCGTTTGGGTTGACCGGAAATGCACTGAGAGCGGTGAGCGTAAAAGAGTTGGGTGTTTACTGTTCTGGTTAACAACGGATGGTGAAATCTGGGTCATATTACGATTGAGAAACGTGTTTATAGACCGGATATTGAACTTATTGCTGTTGGACTCTGGCCATATTCCACCGAGATACAACATTGGGCGTCACGGAAGATTGTTCCTGCCTGTGGCCATCAAACTTTGCAGCTCCTCCTGTGGAGGGTCAGACACCCTGAGCCAATAGACTGGTCTTGGACTTATTTCCATCTGGCATAGTTTGCATTTTGTTGTTTGATTGTTTGTGGTTTTTCTATTGCTATATTTATGCTCTATTCTTGGTTGGTGCGGCTGTAACGAAACCCAATTTCCCTCAGGATCAATAAAGTATATCTATCTATCTATTACTTAGATGGGGAGCGAATTCAAAATGCAGAGATGCAAAGGGACTTGGGAGTCCTTGTGCAGGATACCCTAAAGGTTAACCTCCAAGTTGAGTCGGTGAAGAAGAAGGCGAATGCAATGTTGGCATTCATTTCTAGAGCTATAGAATATTAGATTATGAGAACACGCAGTCCCCTTTTATCGTCATTTAGTAATGCATGCATTAAGAAATGATACAATGTTTTTTCAGAATATCACAGAAACACATGACAAACTGACTTAAAAACTAACAAAAACCACATAATTATAACATATAGTTACAACAGTGCAAACAATACCGTAATTTGATAAGAACAGACCATGGCACGGTAAAAGTCTCAAAGTCTTTCGAATGTCCCATCATCTCACACAGATGGTGAACCTCCAGCGCCGCCAACTTGCCGATGCAGCATCCTGGAAGCATCCGACCATAGTCCAACTCCGAGTCCGTCCGAAAACTCCGAGCCTCTGACCACCTCTCTGACACCGAGCACCGAGCACCATCTCTGCCGAGCGTTTCAACCCCGGCCCCGGCAACAGGCAATAGGCAAAGCCGAGGATTTTGGGCCTTTGTCTCCGGAGATTCATGATCGCACAGTAGCAGGGTCAGTGAAGCAGGCATTTCAGAAGTTACTCCAGGTGTTCCTCCGTGTGTTCTCACGGCTGTCTCCATCAAATCTGGATTGTGCATGGCCCCTAGTTACACATAATTGATATCAATTCAGAATGGCTGCGCGTGCTGCATCATACGGCCGCCGTCTTCTCCTCCCATTTATAAAAGTAGGGATGTGATGTTGAGACTCTGTAAGGCACTTCTGAGACCACACATGGAGTATTGTGTGCAGTTCTGGGTTCCTTATTCTAGAAAGGTTATACTGACATTGGAGAGGGTTCAGAGAAGATTCATGAGAATGATTCCAGGAATGAAAGGGTTACCTTATGAGGAACGTCTGGCAGCTCTTGGGCTGTATTCCCTGGAGTTCAGGGGAATGAAGGGGGATCTCATAGAAACATTCTGAATGTTAAAAGGCCTGAACAGATTAGATATGGCAAAGTTATTTCCCATGGTAGGGGAGTCTAGGAGAAGAGGGGATGACTTCAGGATTGAAGGACGTCCATTTAGAACAGAGATGCGGAGAAATTACTTTAGTCAGAGGGTGGTAAATCTGTGGAATTTGTTGCCACAAGCGGTTGTGGAGGCCAAGTCATTGGGTATATTTAAGGCAGAGATAGATAGGTTTTTGATTAGCCAGGGCATCAAAGAGTGTGGGGAGAAGGCAAGGGAGTGGAGATGAATTGGATCAGCCCATGATTGAATGGTGGAGTAGACTCGATGGGCCGAATGGCCTACTTCTGCTCCTATACCTTATGGTCTTATGATCTAAAATGCTGGGGGAACTCAGCAGGCCAGGCAGCATCTATAGAAATGAACAAACAGTTGACGTTTCCAGCAGAGATTCTTCTTCAGGACTGAGAAGGAAGGGATAAGATGCCAGAATAAAAAGGTGGGGGAGGAGGGGAAGGAGGCTAGCTGGAAGGTGATAGGTGAAGCCAGATCGGTGGGAAAAGTCAAGGGCTGGAGAAGAAAGAATCTGATAGGAAATGAGAGTGAACCATAGGAGAAAGGGAAGGGAAATATTTATTTATTTATTCATTTATATGTGCAGTTTGTCATCTTTTGCACATTGGTTGCAGTCAATCTTTGTTTGAGTGCAGGTTTTCATTGATTCTATTGTACTTCTTTACTTTTCCTGTTAATGCCCGCAAGAAAATGAATCTCAAGTTGGTATATACGTACTTTGAAAATAAAATTCATTTGGCTTTTGAGTCTGTTAAGTATTACAAGGACAAGGAAGATGAAAGGAAGAAGCATGGTGAGACAAAGGGGAAAGAGCAAAGGGAAGAGGAGGCAGTGAAAGAACCCAAGGAATAGAAAAGTCAAAGGTGGAGTGGTCTTCTTATACCAGACTACTGATAACAGTAAATTTCACTGAAATTCCAACAGGTAACAGTTAGCCAATCAAATCCCCAAATTCAAGTAACATGACAGTTGTAACACGTGGTTATTTGAGTTACTGTTAGCTTGAACCAGTCTGACCATTCTCCTCTGACCTCTTTTGTCAGCAAGGTGTTTTCACTGTTGTGGTGAAAATCCCAGGAGAACAGCAGTTTCTGGCATACTCAAATCACCCCATCTGGTGCCAAGACTCATTCCGTGGTCAAAGTCACTTAGATCACATTTTTCTTCATTCTGATGTTTGGTCTGAACCTCTTGACCATGTCTGCATGCTTTTATGCATTGAGTTGCTGCCACATGTTCGGCTGATTAGATATTTGCATTAACAAGCAAGTGTATAGGTGTACCTAATAAAGTGTCCACTGTGTATAAAATAAGTGATTATATAAAAACAGAAATAAGCGTAGGAATGTTAAACAGCCCAATCCAATATTCCCTATCTGTTGTTGACATTATGCCACTAGGTGATGTCAACTCACTGAGTGGTACTTCTGCCGTTATCTTTAGAATTAAGTTGTAAGTCTCAGCTGAGAGACCAGTCCTGAGGAGTGGGGGTGCTGCAGTATCTTTGGGTGGCAGGGTGGAGATACCTCTCCACCAAAGGAGGTGTAAGGTGTAGCACCTGATTAACCAACCCCCTCCCCCCCCCCGCCTGATCAGGGTTATATGAAGCCATGGGATCAGGTGGTGGATGGTCGTATGAGCAGCTGATGCATAACCCAAGTCCTGGCCGTGCGACCACTGACAACAGACAGACAACGTCTGATAATTGATAATGGCTGGGGTCACCCGTCTAGTAAAGGCACTGCCCAGAAGAAGGCAATGGCAAACCAATTCTGTGGAAAAATTTGACAAAACTATCATGGTCGTGGAAAGACCACGATCACCCACATTGTACAACATGGCATATAATGATGATGATGCAGGAGCTGAATTGAAGCACTCAGCTGAGTAAGTCTCTGCTCCTCGAATAGAAATAAAGAATCGGTGGAACATTTCAAAGGGAGGCAGGGGATGGTTTCTGGGTGCTGTGGCTTTATTTACCTTGGCTTTGATTTCATAGTGACCGCCATTCCTTTTGTTTGCCACTTTAAAGCTACAGGGAGAGAGGGACAAATTCTGAAGGCTAACGACCAGCGGCACTTTTATTCTCAGCTTTTCCTAGTTTCATATGGGGTTCCTGCTCAATACAACAATTCTCATCCATCTGATAAAGTTGCAAAAGTGACACAAATCAAATTTAATTCTGCCGAACAGCAGGTCCATGGAAAGGTTACATGAGCTAGATTGACAGTGAACATACATTCCTTGAAAAGAAATGAGTAACGTACTTTGACCACAACTTTTGGCAGCATCTGAAGGTCTGGCAAAAAAAAAAATTCTTTCTCATCATAAGTCAAGTTGCCGATGTAAAAATCCTTACAGGATCTTTGCATTGTATATTAGGCTGCCTGCATGAGAAAGTTGTGGGTCCGTGAATGCAAAGCTTGTCAGAGATATCCTTTTCCCAGCACGGTGCCTAGCGACATGCTGGTTGTCACTGAGCCCACCTGACATCGCAAAGGGGCTTTGATTGTTGTGAAATCCCTGCACGACTTTAGAAGAGGAAATCTATCCTCTCAGCCTCGAACAGGGTTTGTAGAGTAAAAGGTTGTGGGGGTTGGGGGCGAGCACCGGAATTATCTGTGAATTGTGCTTTCCCCTTGCTCTAGTGCTGAGTAAGTTTAAGAAGAGAATCTGCTACATTAAATATTCTTTTAGCAGGAGACATCTCTTCCTGATCGAGGATGCTTCTGGACAATGTTTTGAAAGTTTAATTGCTAATATTTAGAACATAGAACTTAGAACATTACAGGCCCTTCGGCCCACAATGTTGTGCTGGCCTTTTAAACTAATTCAAGATCAGTCTAACCCTTCTTTCCTACATAACACCCCCAACCATTTTTTCTATTATCTATGTTCCTGTGGAAAAGTTTCTTAAATTCCTCAAATGTATCTGCCTCTACCACTACTGTTTCCGCACACCCACCACTCCCTGTGTAAAGAACTAAATTTCTATAAGTTTATTTGATGGTTGGCTAACTATTAAATGTCATCTTCTGCATAAGTGTGTAAAGATAAATTTTAAGATGACTAAGTCATCCCACAAAACAGATCTCGTCTGTATTGATTAATATTGGTAAATTGGTTTATTCTTGTCATGAGTACCAAGGTCCCCTCCAACCTTCTTGCTCCTCACCTTAAGCCTATGCCCCATTGTTTTTAGACACCAGTCACGGGGTAAAGTAAATTAAATTGACTAAATTGGTAAATTGGCTGATTATTATCACATGCACCAAAGTAGAGTCAAAATCTTGTTTTGCGTACTATCCATATAGATCAACTCGTTACATCAGTGCGCCAAGGTAGTATAAGGGAAAACAGCAAGAGAACAGGCACCATGGTAGCATCTTGATTAGTGTGACAGTGTTACAGCTCTGGGCGTCAGAGTTTGGAGTTCAATTCTGATGTCATCTATAAGGAGTTTGTACATTCTCCCCGTGACTGAATGGGTTTCCTCCGGGTGCTCCAGTTTCCTCCCACAGTCCATACTGATTAGCAGGCTAATTAGTCATTGTAAATTGTCCGGTGATTATTATTTCTATTTATATTTTCTCAGCTCAAGCTGGTAAAACCTGAGGTACGGGCATGCTCCTTTGTCAATTGCTAGGAACTTTTGGACTAATCTAGTGGTGTTTAGTGTTGTGGCTTTCTGAAGACTTACAGAGATATTGATGTGTAACCCCAATTGTTCAATGCCACTGTGTAGCGACTTTGGAATGATTCCAGTTGTAGATATTACTAAAGTTCAAAGTTCAATATAAAATCTATTATTGGTGTACATACATGTCACCACACACAGCTCTGAGATTCTTTTTCTACAGACGTACTTAACAAATTTATAGAACAGCAACTGTAAACTGTAAACATCAGGAACTGATAACTGTAAACAAACTTTGCAAAAAAAGCAGATATAAATAAATATCAATAAATAAAAAGCATGAAATTATAATATAATGGTGTCCTTAAATGAGTGTAGCTATCCCCTTTTATTCAAGTCCCTGATGATTGAGGGGTAGTAACTGTTCTTGAACCTGGTGGTGCGAGTCCTGCGGCCTTCTACCAGCAGTGAGAAAAGAGCATGGTCTGACTGGTGAGGATCTTTGATGATGGATGCTGCTTTTGTATGGCAATGTTTCTTGTAGATGTCCTCAATGGCTGAATCCACTACCTTTTGTAGAATTTTCCACTCAAAGACCGTAATGCAACCAGTCAGCACACTTTCCAACATATACTGTATCTATAAAAAATTGCCAAGGTTTTTGATGACATACTGAACTCCCACAGACTCCGGAGGAGTAGAGGCACTAATATTATATTCTTCGCAATAATATTTACATGATGGGTCCAGGTCCTCTGAGATAATGACACCCAGGGATTTAAAGTTACTGACCTTCTCCACCCCTGATCGTCCAGTAGTTACTGTCTCATGGACCTCTGGCTTCCCTCTCCTGAAGTCTGCGATCAGTTCCTTGGCCTTCTTGAGACTGAGTGAGGGGTTGTTGTTATTACACCACTCAGCCAAGTATTCAATCTCTCTCCTGTATGCTGATTCATCACCCGCTTTGATACAGCCCACAGCAGTGGTGTCATCAGCTAGCTTGTAAATGGTGTTGGAGCTGTACTTAGCCACATAGTCATTGGTGTAAAGCCAGTAGAGCAGGGGACTAAGTACACATTCCTGTGGTGCTCCTGTGAAGATGGAGGTTGTGGAGGAGATGTTTTTTGCCAATCTGAACTGACTGGGGTCCTGCAAGTGAGGAAATCCAGGATCCAATTGCACAATTGCACAAGCGGGTATTGAGGCCCGGGTCTTGGAGCTTACTGATTAGTTTTGAGGGGATGATGATGTTAAATGCTGAGCTGTAATCGATAAAGAGCGTCCTGATGTATGCATCTTTGCTGTCCAGATGTTCCAGGATGGTGTGAAGAGGTTACATCTGCTGTAGAGCTGTTGCTTCGGTAGGCGAATTGGAGGGGATCCAAGTGACCATTCAGACAGGAGCTGATATGCTTCAACACCCGCCTTGCAAAACACTTCACTGTGGATGTAAGTGTCTCTGGGCAATAGTCATTTAGACAGGTTACCATACTCTTCTTAGGACAATGTATACCCTGTTCATGTTGCCAAGTCTTTCAATTTCTTCTTTTAATACAGCATATTTCTGGTGTTTTTCACTTATTGATTTCTGTAAGTTATGTGTGTTTGGAATAGCTATATCTATTAAGTAAGTTGTTCTTGCTTGTTTATCCTATATTATTATATCTGGACTGTTATTATGGATTGCCTTAAGTGTAATAACTGATCGGTTGTAATATAATTTGTGATATTCTGCCTCTAAGATTAAATCAGGCTTGTATTTTTAGTAAGGTATGATTTCTTTATGAGTTTGTATTTTAAAGCAAGATTTTGATAAATGATGTTTGCCACTTGATTGTGCCTGTGTAAGTAATCAGATTGAGTTAAACTGCTACAGGATCCTGTGATGTATTGGGTTGTTTCTGTTTTTTTTCAGCATTTTCTACATATATCATCTTGAATTTGTTAGTCTCTTATTATGTATTTTAATTTTTTTTGTGTTAACCACCTCGTTCTGTATTGCCACAAGGATTCCTTCTGTTTCTGGGAAGAGGTCTCCAACTCTGAGACAGGTGTTTGATGCTTCCTTGTTGACATCTAGTCTGCTCAGATTGAGGGGATGTCTTCCATGGAGGTCATGCTCTTTCATTGGTTAACTTTTTCTTCAATAGTGATAATGTCTTCATTTTTCTGGGTTGTGCTCTCATTTAAGTTTAGTGGTGTGTACTTATCAAAATTGCATATGTTTGTGTGGAGTGCTGATTGCTGTTTTCATTGATGAAAGGATATCCTTAGAAGTTTTATCTAACTGTTGTGTAGATTTTTAATGTCTATTATTCTTCTTCCCCCTTCTATCTGAGGTAGAGTTAATCTAAGTGTGTTTGAATGTACATAATGTTTTCTGAAATTTATCATTCCGGTTCTTAATTTTCTTTATAAATTTTCCAGATCAGTTTCGAACCAATATTATGCCATTAATGTAGGTATAGTGAAAGTGTTTATTGCCTTTATTATATTTTTACTGTTGAGCTCTGTCTGGCAGAAAGTCTTGAATTAAATTCTGTCAAAACTTTTCCCTTTATGATCTGTTTTCTTTGCTTGTTGATATCCCAGATACATATGTTTCATATCCATCCATTGGTTGTATTGTATCTTGCTGTTCTGTTTTGCAATCTGTTAACTCTATTGCACCTGTCTTTATGTTTAATGTTCTGCATTTAAAATTCATTTTCATATCCTTTCAAAACAGTTCTAATATTTGAATTAATTGCTTTAGCTTAACTAATGAAGAAGCATGTACAGAAATTTCAAAGCATCCATGTACAGAAGGTGTTCCAAGGTATAATTCATTTGGTTGTTTCTGATTTGATGCCCTATTTTTGTTTGATTCAGTAAATTAGAGAGCGGGTTTAACGTTAGACAGAACCATAGTAGACTTAGAGAGTCTCTTTGGAAAATGCCACAGTTTCTTTTGATAATGCTTTGTATCCCAGAGAGTGGTGAATCTGTGGAATTCTCTGCCCAATGAAACAGTAGAGGCTACCTCAGTAAATATGTTTAAGACAAGGTTGGATAGATTTTTACATAGTAGGTGAATTAAAGGTTATGAGAAAAAGACAGGTAGAGGGAGATGAGTCCATGGTCACATAAACCATGATCTTATTGAATGGTGGAGCGGGGTCAACGGGCCAGATGGCCGACTCCTGCTCTTATTTTTTATGTTCCTACGTTAATGGTGGTTGTTCTTTTCTGTTTGTTTATAGATAGGATGATTACAGTACACCAGTGCTTTATCAGATGTTGCAGGAATTTCTTAATTATTGAGTGTAGCTTATGTAAAGAATTTCTATTAACCATGAGTATGGGACAGAGTCAACTGCATTTTGGTCGTCAATAGAGCAACATGGACGCTTTCTGCTTTTTTGCTAAGCTTGACTTAGAATTACGGAATCTATTATCAGTTGTTCCTTACATCCTTTCATACCCTTTCTGCTGTGGTTATATTGTGGTTATCTAACTGAGTGGTGATTAGTTGTGAGATACATGATGTCACAATTTTATATATAGTGTGTAAACAGGTATTAGGTTTTATCCCACAGTAACATAGATGTACTGGTTAGTAGGTTCATTGGTCATTGTAAATTGTCCGGTGATTATTATGATTATTTATTTCTTCTCAGCTCAAGCTGGTGAAACATGAGGTACGGACATAGCCAAGCGCACTCATTTATCAATTGCTAGGACCTTTTGGACTGTTCTTGTGGTGTTCAGCATTGTGGCTTTCTGAAGATTTACATAGATATTGCTGTGTAGCTCTAATTGCTTAATACTATTGTGTAGTGTCTTTGGGTTGATATCAGTTGTAGATATTACCATCATGGAGGGATATTGTGCTATGAACTGTTGGTGAAGTTTGTCCCTCTATCAGTCTCAAGTTCCATTACTCGGTAGTATATACACATTATGAATGTGTTTACTTCTAATGACCATTTCATGTGTGTCTTTCTTCTCTAAGCTGCTTGAGTGGACTCAGTTATAGGCGGACTGCTCCCCTGAGAAACACTTGCAGCCGCCGCAGCCTGTGGTGTTGGCGAGCTACTTTGAAGGCTGACTGTATTCTTTCGGGTTTCCCCAGTGCCTGCCCCCCTGTTTGACAGTGCACCACTAGTGGTTTGCTTACGGTCATGCCCAGTGCTAGCTCCAGGCACACCCTGGCAATACTAACAATATTATTGAGATACAATGTGGAGTAGGCCCTTCTGGGACTTTGAGCCATGCCATCCAGTAATCCCTTATTTAATCCTAGCTTAATCACAGGACAATTTACAATGACCAACCAGGTACTTTTTGGAGCTTGG
Source organism: Mobula hypostoma (assembly GCF_963921235.1). Classification (NCBI taxonomy): domain Eukaryota; kingdom Metazoa; phylum Chordata; class Chondrichthyes; order Myliobatiformes; family Myliobatidae; genus Mobula; species Mobula hypostoma. Next base: position 97,318,728 of record NC_086108.1, read on the forward strand.
GAGGAAACTGGAGCACTTGGCGGAAACCCATGTGGTCACATGAAGGCAGTGGCTGGAATTGAACCCAGGTCACCTGTACTGTAAAGCATTGTGCTAACCACTATGCTACCATGCCGCCCCATTAGGTCAGGGTTAAGTGGGGGGTTGCTGGGGCTCATTGCACTGGAGGGGCCCGTTGAGCTAGAGGGGCCTGTTCCGTGCTGTGTCTCTAAATAAAATAAAAAATAAAGAGTGCAGAACAAACTGTTACAGGTGGACAAGAAAATGTAAAGCCATAACAAGGTAGATTGTGAAGTCAAGAGTCCATCTTATTGCACTATGGCTCTGCTCAGTAGCTTATAACAGTGGGATGGACTCTTATTTATACTAGATGGTGTGCAAAGTAAATTAACAAATCCCTGCATGTGCCCCTTTTTAGATTATGAGAACACTCAGTCCTCCTTTATTGTCATTTAGAAATGCATACATGCATTAAGAAATGATGCAATTTTTCTCCGGCGTGATATCACAGAAAACAAGACAGACCAAAGACTAACACTGACAAAACCACATAATTATACCATATAGTTACAGAAGTGCAAGCAATACCATAATTTGATGAAGAACAGTCCATAGGCACAGTGAAAAAAAAATAGTCTCATAGTCCCCGAGTTGATCGACTCCCGAGTCCCTGATAGTAGGTGGCAAAAGGGAGAAACTCCCTGCCATAAACCTCCAGGCACCGTCAACTTGCCGATACCTTGGAAGCAGCCGACCCTGAGTCCATCCGTCCGAAAACCACAAGCTTCTGAGCAGCTTCTCTGATTCAGCCTCTCGAGCGCCATCCTCTGCCGAGCGCCTTCGACCTCTCCCCGGCCGCTGAGACATGCAAAGCCGAGGATTTCGAGGCCTTCAGCTCCAGAGATTCCGGTTAACCACACAGTAGCAGCGGTAGCATCACCCGCACCAGCCTACTCACCATCCATGACGTATATACAGAAAGATGCCAGAAAAAGACTAGTGACATTGTGAAGGATCCCACCCACCCTGTTTGTTCCACTCCCATCAGGGAGGAGGCTACATAACATCAATGCCAGGACCACCTGACTCAGAAACACTTTCCTCAAGCAGTAAGGCTGATCAACACCTCCAGCCATTAAACCATCCGGCCACAACTCCACCATCAGTTCCTGTCAGCATCACTTTATGGGCAAACAATCTATGTATATCAGCTATCTCATGTATTTATATTGTTCTTTTTATTAATATTGTGCTTTTTTGTGATGCATTGGATCCTGAATAACCATTATTTTGTTCTCCTTTGCATTTGAGTACTGGAAATGACATTAAACAATCTTGAATCTTGAAAGCAGTGGATGACCTGGTCCAGTAATCTATGCTTTGTTCTTCTGTTTTGGTAGTGGCAGCTCTTGGAATATAACTGCACTGCCCAGCATTGAAAACTTAGATTGTAGCCCATAATGAGACTTCTTGAGATTCACATTCCCGTTTGGTCAGAGCATCTTGCAAAGACCTCTGTGCAAAGATCGCCCCAATCAAGTTCACTTCAGCAAAAAAAAAACACTTAAAAAAAACGAACTGCATGAGGTCACTTCAAAGGACTAACTGGATAATAGTTTTTATAAGCTTATTTGTGTCTAGCTGTTTAACGGATGTCATTCTGGTCAAGAATGTTTTGATGAATGCTTAAGGATTGTTGTCAGCACATTCCAACGCATAATGTCTCTCAAGTTGTTTCAAGGACCAAGTTATTAAAGCACAAAGAATTATATAACATGTAGCAATTGTACTGATATATGTCCCTTAATAAGTTGTACAACATTAAACATGGACAGAAGAGATACAAGCCTTCTGAGGCTGTGCTGAATGGGACTGTGAGATTTAAGGCTAAAATGTTGCAGAGTTATACCATAAGCATAGCTTCATGAAATAATCTGTGTGATACTCATATATAGTAGATTCAGGTTAATCGGGCCATTGATTAATCAGGGCAGCTATTTATTTCGGACAACTCCTTTAAGGGAAAAAAATAAATCCAGAAAAATACGTGAGATTCCATTTGTTTATTTGGAACACTATGTTGCTTAATTGAGACTGTTGCCCAACAATTTCTAACTAGCATCAGTTATGTGCACTTATGCGGCCAGTAGACATTACATCGTGCTTAGAACAAACAGTTTTTAAATAGCATGTGTTTATGTTCAAAAAGCAGTGATTTTTTATGTCACTGATAGTCGGCAAGAAATAAACAGTAAAACAATTCAGAACCGTTTTGTTCACCATGGTTTCAAGCAGTCAGGCTTGGAGAAGCCAGAAAAAACCAGGAGTGAAAATGAAACAATTTCACTACTTCAAGAAGTTAGGAATTAAGTATAATTTGAAGGTATCTTGAATGTTACAATGAAAATGAAGATTTGGAGGATGCAATCATGCATGTATGAAGGCAGTCCATTATCCGCACTAGGCATCTGTGTTGATTTTGTTCATTTGCAGTCAATCAAAGAGCACAACCGATGAATTCCTCTGTTGATAACTCTAAGGAGCTAATACACATGTTTATAATATTTTAGAGATATTGGTGGTGTTCTAATTAGTTCCATTTTTCATTTAAATGCATACAGTAAATTGGTACTCCGTTCAACTGAATTGAAACTAAAATGTACTCGTCCCGGTGTGTCCCAATAAACTGGAATCCACTGTATTTCTTTCAAACAAGAGAAAATCTGCAGATGCTGGAAATCCAAGCAAGACACACAAAATGCTGGAGGAATTCAGCAGGCCAGGCAACATCTATGGAAAAGAGTAAACAGTTGATGTTTTGGCCCATAGATGCTGCCTAGACTGCTGGGATCCTTCAGCATTTTGTATGTGTTCCATTGTATTTCTTATGTGGTCTTCCTGAAGGTGGAGTTCAGGTGTAGGTAGAGGCGAGTGGTGGGTCTGTTGACCAACCTGCTTAAACAGGCCTTCAGTTCAAAGCAAGACGTATAATTTACAGTTCATCTAAGGAGTTACATTTCAGTTTTTTGCAGCTTCCTTTACAGGCAATAGTAAGTAAGAAGGAAGCAGTAAAATGCTAAAGAAAGGTCAGAACTAATGAAGAGTCTCAACCCAAAACATTGACAATATTCCTCTCCATTGCGTTGGGCACGTGGCCAAGTGGTTAAGGCGTTTGTCTAGTGATCTGAAGGTCGCTAGTTTGAGCCTCAGCTGTGGCAGCGTGTTTGTGTCCTTGAGCAAGGCACTTAATCACACATTGCTCTAGTGTCTGTGCAAGGAGTGGCGCCCCACACAGACTTCCAATCTGCGCCTTGTAAGGCATGAAAATGCCCGACGCAGGCCTCTCGTGGTCTGAGTCGACGTCCCCTCACTCTCCATAGGTACTGTTTGACCTGATGAATTCTTCCAGCATTTTGTGTGTGTTACTCTAGATTTCCAGCATCTGAAGAATCTCTTGTGTAAAATGTTCTTGTAGTACCACCAGATATATTTGTCATCATCATGTTCCGTGTCTATGATGTCCTCCATCTGTCTTTCAGGGATCGTTGCCTGTGGGGAAGATCCTCTTCACACTCTTGTTTTTTTTTTCTTTTCTCTATCTGTGATACATGATTGTTCTTGGCAAATTTTTCTACAGGAGTGATTTGCCTTTGCCTTCTTCAACAAGATATGTGATCCCAGCCATTAAATAATACTCTTCAGAGATTATCTCCGTGGCGCCAGTGGTCGCATAACTAGGACGTGATACGCACCAGCTGCCCACACGACCAGCCACCACCTGCTCCCATGGCTTCACGTGACCCTAACTGGGGATTAAGCAAATGCTGCACCTTGCCCAAGGGTGGCCTGCAGGCTAATGGACAGAAAAACACCTTACAGCTTCTTTGGTAAAGTCTTACCTCCTCTCCTCCACCCAACTGAATACATTACAGCATTAAAATGAAGGAAGACCTCTACTTTAGTTTACCTGTACATCTTAGGGGATCTTAAAGTCCTAATGGTTGTTTTCATAGTGGTAGAAAATACCCTCTTCATCTCTGGTGTGAAGGAGGATGAGAGGTGACCGGATAGAGGTGTATAAGATGGTAAGAGGCATAGACAGAGTGGACAGCCAGCACCTTTTCTCCTAAGACAGAAATGTCTTACATGAGAGGGCATAATTTTAGGAGACTGGAGGAAAGCATAGGGGGATATGCCAGAGGTAGTTTCTGACACGGAGAGTGGTGGGTGCTTGGAATGCATTTCCAAGGATAGCGGTAGAGACAGGTACATTAGAGACATTCAAGAAACTCTGTGATAGGCACATGGGCGAAAGAAAAATGGAGGATCATGTGTAAGAAAGGGTGAGATTGATCTTGGTTAAAAGGATGGAACAATGTGGTATTCTGCTGTGCTATACTCTTCTATGTTCCATGTTCTAAATGCTTGGCAAGTCAATGATGACCGGTCATTTTGTTTTAGTAGTTTTGAATAAAGGATAAGTGCACTGAGTGGATTTTGGCGCTCACGTCTCAGGAGCAGTGTGCTCCCCATATCTCTTCCGTGCCATTATGCACTACTTTTTCCCTTTTTTGTCACTTCCAGAACCTTCACCTTAAGGCGGATTTATGAGTTGTTGAGTTGTTGCTTTGTCAGTTGGTAGTTTTACAGGCCTGCTTTCCTCTCGAATTTTCACTCATAGATCAATGGGCCAGATTTCTTGGGGAAAATAAAACTTAAAAGCACAATGTAGAACTTCCTGGAGGAATTCAGAGGGCGGAACTCTTCCACAGATTTCAGCATCTGCTCTCTCATATGGTCTACAATGTAGAATTTGTTTCTTCCTTTGAGTTCCTTGGTATTCCTCGGAAGTGAGTGTTTATTCCCATCTCAAATCAAAATGGAAAAAGCAATGCTGAACTTCCATCTTGATATTTGCAATTCTGAGCTCCCATAATTCCTTTGGGTGAGGAGTGGCATGACTTTTATTCAACAGCAATCTAAAATTGGCCACATATGCTTAAACTCACACTTCCAGGAATCTTTATGCTCTCAGTATTTTTAAAATTTGCACTATTTGTCTTTTATTGCTCGTCAGTCTTTGTTTATGTAGAGTTTTCCATAAATTCTATTGCATTTATTTTTCTGTGAATGCCTGCAAAAAAATCAATCTCAAGGTAATATATGGTGAAATATATGTAGTTTTATAATTGAAGAGTTCAATGGACTCAACTCGGACTTTATATATATATTTTGCCTGGTTATATTTTACTGATATCCTATATGTGCTTGCTATCTTGTATGTGCTGGGACTAGGCCTCAGGCTGCAGTATTGCCTGTTTGCAGCTGCCAGGAGAGAGGCATCTGAGCTAGTGCACTCCACTGGGGGCAGTGTGGCACAGCGTCAAGACTGGAGTTAGTGCTACCACCCCCGATGCCCGCCACCACCCTCCCCCTACCCCATGTTTGCTTGGCAGATAGAAAGGTCTACTGTGGTTGCCTGTAGATTTCTGCGGCATTAAATGGCTCGAGTTTGGACTATTTTATTGCGTTGCTTTATCTTTCTATCTTATACGTGCTATTTGTGCTTTGTGCTGTGTGTGATTGCTGGTACTGTGTTTTACACCTTGACCCCAGAGTAACGCTGTCTCATCTGGCTGTATTTATGAGTATTCATGTATGGTTGAACGACAATTAAACTTGTATTGAATTGAAGTTTGAAGCTGAGATGTCATAATGCCTTGGACAAGGAATTAGAGATGATGATGTTCTCATGTACTTCTGTCCTGCTTCTACACACTGCATGTGGAAAGGTGAATGTTTTTGAAGGGTTTATAGAGAAAAGGCAGGGAGATGGAGCTGAGTCCTTGGCTTGAGAGGCCAGATAGCATGTTCCTATGATTTCTTATTTTTCACTTATTCAAAATCAAAGTGCTTGCATTTCTACCTTCACACTTTTCCATCATTTCTCTCACTTTCACCTCCCCATTCGCTCATCCTCTATCCCTATGTTTATGTTAGGGTCTTCTGCATCTTCAACCCTATTTGGAAAGGAATAATTGTCCAACACAGAGTTTGTAGATCTTGGATGGACGGTGGAAGCAGAGAGACAGAACATTCTCTCGGTAGGGTCTTGAACACTCATCCCAGGGTCAGTGTGAGATATCCAACACAAGAGAGAAACCTACTCAACGTTCTCTTCAACAACTTGTCTGTAATACGTGCATTTATGCACATAGTTTTCATAAGAATGGCAACTGCATATTCCCCATGGAGGCAAAGTTCTTCCCTCACACTGAGGACACCCCATTATGTTATGTTAGGTAACATTACCATAGTTACATCACTGTAACTCAGAATGGTGTATCCATGTGGTACAGTTGACCACTGGTAGTTATAGAATTGCATTCCAACACATTTCGTAAGCTAGTCACCAAGCTTGTCTTATACTCTACCATTACTATCAACTTATGAGAAGAACCCAGGTTCCATGTGGACTGCAGATGGGATAAAATCAGATGACATTCTAATAAAACTGTAGTGCAAGGCTACATAATTGGGCGTACAGTATACTCGTATAAGAAAGGTGCAGAAAAAAAAGACAGCAATATCATGAAGGTTGCCATCCATCTTGCTTATTGACTGTTTGTCCCACTCCCATCAGGGGAGAAGGTTACTAGTATCCACGCCTCGAACACTCAAAAACTGTTACTTCCCCCAAGAGAGCACTAGATACAATAGATGACCCCAACAGATTAGCAAGTGAAGTGTTGCCTCACCTTGAAGGCCTGAATGAAACTAAAGGAGAAGGTGAACGGGTAGGGTAGTCTTTCTGTTGCTTGCAGGGATTATGCCAGAGGGAAGATTAGTGGCAAGGAATGCATGGACAAGAGAATCAAGGAGGGAGCAGAGGGCGGGGTGGGGGGGGGGGAGAGGGAAAGTTGTGTTTGGTGGTGAGATCCTGTTAAAGATGGTGAAAATTATGCCTGCTAAGGCGGCGGGAAGTTGGGGTGAGCGAGGATGTCCGGGAGATGGAAGAGATGTGGTTGAGGGCAGCATCAATGGCGGAGGAAGGGAATCCCTGTTCTTTGAAGAAGGAGGACATCCTTGATGCCCTGGAAAGGAAAGTCTCATTCTGGAACAGATGTGGTTGAGACAAGGGAACTGAGAAAAGGGAATTTTTACAGGAGAAGAGGTATAGTCAAGATAGCCGTAGAAAATGGTAAGTTTATAAAAGATGTTAGTAGACAGCTTGTCACCAGAAATGGAGACAGAGAGATCGTGAAAGGGCAAAGAGGTGTCAGAAATGGATTAAGTGAATTTAAGTGTAGGGTGGAAGTTGAAGGCAAAGTTGATGAAATTGATGAGCTCAGCATGGGTGCATGAAGCAGCACCAATGCAGTTGTCAATGCAGAGTTGAGAAGTATTACCAGGGAAGGCTAATAACATGGACTGTTCTATGTAGCCAATGAAAAGGCAGGCATAGCTCGGCCCATGGCTACCCCTTGAGCTTGAAGAAAGTAGGAGGAGCTAAAGGAGAAATTGTTGAGGGTGAGGACCAGTTCTGTCAAATGTTTGAGGGTGATGGTGGGGGGGGGGGCTGATTGGGTCTTTTGTTGAAAAAGAAACAGAGTGCTTTAAAGCCTTCTTGATGGGGAATTTTAAGGTGGCGCGAAGATAAGGTGAGTGCAGATGACCAGGAAATTGAGTTTTTTAAGGTGGCGGGAATAAAGTGGGCTTTATTTCTTTCCATTGATGCTACCTGACCTACCGAGTTCCTCCAGCATTTTGTGTGTGTTACCTTCCATAAGTGTCAATGTTTCACAAAACCTCCTGTACATTTCCCACAAAATGACCTTTGCATTGGTATAATCCTTGATATCTAAGTGCTTTTTGTGGTGTAGGAGGTGAGACAGTACTCAAGTGCTGATCAACTCTTCCTGCTGCTCTAGAGATCACAAGGGCTTTGAGGATCTCTGCTCAAAGTATGCTTCCTAGCCAATCTTCAGTTCCTTTCTATAACCGATGCCAATTTAGCAAGGGGAAATCACATTTATCACTTTACCTGTGGGAAAGAGAGACGAGCTGGTGAAGGATTAGGACATCTACTGGCACGACAAGCTTCCCAAAAGTTCAGAGTGTTATATAATTGAACACCTGTGAGCACTGATCTCCTTAAGTCAACTCTAAAGGAGAGATAAACAAGAAGAGAGATTATCCATGTATTTTATGTGCATTCAGCACATTTTCTGGCAAGTAACTGTTTAAGATATCATCTTTTAGTTTGATGTCCAGTTCAGGTCCTGAGTGCACATAAGATAGGTGGAAATTTCCCAAGCCACTATTTTGAAGAAGAGCAAAGTATCCCACACATCTCCCCAAATACCGCACCATCATAATCTTAAACATAATGCATGCTATATACATGTTATACTGATAACAATTAGCAATACATGTGCAAGCTTAGATTTCAATAGCATGCGTTACCATTTTACAGAAAAGGACTCATACCCTAGAATATCAGCCAAGATTTATCCCATCTCCCACCATAAGTTCTGTGGGAAATGGTATCAACAACACGGATGCTCAAAGTTCAAAGTAAATTTATTATCAAAGTACATATATGTCACCATATACTACCCTGAGATTTATTTTATTGCAAGAAGATTTACAAGAAACAAAATAGAATCAATGAAAGACTGCGCCCAAACAGGATGGGCAGACAACCAGAGTGCAAAAGACAACAAGCTGTTCAAATACAAAAAGAAAGAAAAAATAAGTAATAATAAATAAGTAAACAAGTAGATAAATGAGCAAGCAGTAAATAACGAGAACGTGGGATGAAGAGTCCTTGAAAGTGAGTCCATAGGTTGTGGGAACTGTTCAGTGATGGGCGAGTGAAGTTGAGAGAAGTTATCTCCTCTAGTTCAAGGGCCTGATAGCTGAGGGGTGATACCTGTTCCTGAAGCTGGTGGTGTGGGTATTGAGCTCCTGCACTCCTTCCTGATGGCAGCAGCGAGAAGAGAGCATGGCCTGGATGTTAGGGGGTCCTTGATGATGGATGCTGCTTTCCAGCAACAGCTCTCTGTGTAGATGTGCCCAATGGTGGGGAGCATTTTACCCATGATGGACTGGTCCACATCCACTACTGTTTGTGGGCTTTTCCGTTCAGGAGAAGTTTCGTTTCCATAGCAGGCTGTGATGTAACCCGAATGCCAATTCTTCCCACAGTTATAGCAAGATTTTGGGGATCTCCTGAGGATATCTTATGTTAGTTGCTGTTTCAAATTTCAGGTTGAACAATGTTTCAGGTTGATGGACTGTGGTATTCATATTTTTTAGAGTTGGGTTTGAGAGTTTATTTTGTTCATTAACAGTTTCTTTTAATTGCTATATTCAAGTGCTTGCTGTTCTGTGGATATTTAGCACTTAGGTTTAATTCCAATAATTTGAATAGTTTAATCTAAATCAGATACATTTATAATGCCATTGGATTTGTTATAGAGTCAATAGAGGCACCTAACACAGAAACAAGCTGTTTTCTCCATCATGTATGTGCTAATGTCAAGCACCCATTGAACCCATCTTATCCTCCATATTCCTATCAGGTTCTGGCAGCTCCTTAAAGTTCTTTCAGGTATCATAGCCGAGGTGGGAGGGTGGGCAGGAAGAGGGGATAAGCTATTAAACTGCCTATTAAATACTCCCAATGGCGTGCCTATCTAATAGCCTTTGACAACCAAGTCCAGCTACTGGCCTTGATGCGTGGCTTAGCAACTAAGCCCAGCAGAAACATTTTTACTGACAGGAGGAGGGACAAAGGCAGATTACTGGCACCTTAAAACCACTCGCTTTGGGCAGATGGGGCTTGTAAACTGTGGCTGGCAGCTCATCTAGGAGAAGGAAAACTCTGATCTCAAACTTCCATTGCTTTGCAGCTACTCCTTGGGAAGGCTTCAGGAGTAACTGTGAGAAAAAATCCAGAGCAGAAGTCCCTGAGGCAGTCCTAGGTTGAGTTTAACACTGACTGGCAGTTCTTTCGCGCTGCTGGTACCAAACAGTATCGGTTCCTTTGGGTTCATCAGCTGTGTGGAGAGGAGGGGCCTGCTGCATGGTCAACAGCTTGCTGTCCATGTTGTCTTGTGCCGGCTTGCATAGTGGTTCGCGTATCGACTTCGACATAGACAGCTAGCATGCAATGACCCTAGTCAACTACGACCATCTGAGGGCTATGTTCTGTCAGCTTCTGCAACCCACCCACACCCTAAGGGCAATTTACAGCAGTCAATGAATCTGCAAGCCTGCACAGCTTTGAGATATTGGTGGAAAGTGGAGTCCCTGGAGAAACCAATGGTGTCATAGGAGAACATACAAACTCCACATAGACAACACCTGAAGTCGAGTCCAATCCCATGCTACGAGGGGTGATTGATAAGTTTGTGGCCTAAGGTAGAGGGGTCAATTTTAGAAAACCCAGCACATTTTTTTTTCAACACAGTCCCCTCCTACATTTACACACTTAGTCCAGCGGTCGTGAAGCATACGGATCCCTTCTTTGTAGAAGTGGTCCACAGCGCAGATGATTGATAAGTTCATGGCCTAAGGTAGAAGGAGATGAGTTATTATCTTCAAACTTTCTGCATTTTCACTTAAAGAGTTGACCTGCACTTACATGTAACGAGAGCATCTTGGACCTCCAGGTGGTCCACAGCAGGGGTGATTGATAAGTTCGCGGCCTAAGGTAGAAGAAGACGAGTTATACAGCTCTCGTTACATGCGCGTGCAGTTCAACTCTTTGTGATTATGCAGAAAGTTTGAAGTTTCTCCTCATGTCCTTCTACCCTAGGCCATGAATTTATCAATCACCCCTGCTGTGGACCACTTTCTGGAGGTCAAAGACATCGACTTCTACAAAGAAGGGATCCGTATGCTCCACAACCGCTGGACTAAGTGTGTAAACGTGGGAAAAATAAATGTGCTAGGTTTTCTAAAATTGACTCCTTCTACCTTAGGCCACGAACTTATCAATCACCACTTGTATTCTGAACTGCCATAAGGTGGATTTTGCTGGGATGTTGCTTTCGGCCAGATGTTGCACTGGGGTGAGCAGAAGTTATGAACATGATGCATTCATACTTTAAACCAGTGTAATTCTTGCTTAATTCTGAAGTCAAAGAATTGTATTTATGTAACACCAGTCAAGTTCCTTACAGCCTGCCCTCATGTGCTTTGTAACCAATCACGCTCTTTTGACGTGTACTTTTCTATGATTGCATTGTAGAAATCACAGCAGCAGATTTGTACAGAGTAGGGTCCCGTGGACAGCATTATGAAAATGATCAGATATCCTGCTTTAGAAGGGACCAAGGTTTGTCCCACAAACTTACTCTCCACTATCAGATTCAAAGATTCAAAGTGCATTTATTATTAAAGGATGCATAAATTATACAACCTTGAGATTTGTTTGCTTACAGGCAATCGCAAAGCAAGGAACCCAAAGGCACTCAATTAAAAAAAAAGACCATTCCGGAGCGCCCGCAGAGAAAGTGAAAAACAAAAATCATATAAACAACAAAGCGAACAACAAGAGCAGCATTCCAAACCAAATTGAGTCCTTAGATTCAAATCCCTGGAGCAGCCCAGAATAGGCCCAAAGTCTCAGTGTTCAGTTCATCATATTAGCCAGGCAAATTGCTGCAAAGTTCACAGTCATGAAGCACAGCATTCGGGGGCAGTCTCACAGCCCTAGCGTTGCGGTAAGGAGAGACCCCAGACTATCAGGGCCAGCATTTAAATTGTCTGTACCCACAAACACTTTCTCATGAATCTTTCTTTTTGAACTAGTTATTTATTTTTGTAATTGATTAATAGTTAGCAGTATAACTAATTTATACAAGAATTTATAATTTATAATAGCATAAGTGATTTATTCCAAACATGAAAAAATCTACAGATGCTGGAAATAGTGAGAAACACAACACAAAATGCTGGAGGAACTCAGCAGACCAGGCAGCGGCTATGGAAATGAATGGATAGTCAATGTTTCAGGCTGAAGCCGTTCATTGGGACAATGTAGTTGTACTGTTTTGTTTCGTTGCTGCTCGTTCTGCTGAACGTTGTGAGCATGCTATGCATGGCACTTGCGGACTGCCCCCAGCACACCCTTGGGCATGTAGCCAATGCAAACAACACATTTCTCTGTATGTTTCGAAGCACATGTGATAAATAAGCATGAAATCTAGTTTTATGCCTTTGCATTGTATTAATAATGTAGAACAAAAAATCTCATGCCATTTAAATCAGTGATATATTATTCCTTTCTTAAGGTGTGAAGAGTTTCATTGGGAATTTTGTTTTCTGTGCAATTTCAGCTTTTCTATGTGAAAAAAGTGTTAATTTTACTGATGTCGGTAAGTGCCTTCTATGTTCCAGGGAAACAATTCAAACTGTGATGGCTATGACCACTGCAACAGTCTATTTCTTATTTTATTTTACTAGGTTGAGGCAGCTGGGCTCTAATCCTTTAAAAATTTTAGTCTGCTTCCTCTAATGGAATACTTTTGTGTTTTTTTCCCCCCAAATTAATCGCAATAAGTCAGCTCAGTGACATAGCCAGGACTAGAGTAAACCCTGCTGAGATAGTTTTGTCCTCACCCTCCAGTTCAATCAAAAACAGCTTAGTGAAATAATGGCTGGCTAAGTGTGGCCATGTAATTTCCCTCCTGAACTCTTGCAGGAAACTGGAAAGCCATGTTAGTGCGGATTGAGTGATCAGCATAGCTATCCCTGACCCTTGCCCTTGGCAAATGCACATTTCCCTGGGGTGAGGAGGTCAGGAAAACGAGACCGGGAAGTGATAGTGGGGTGAGCTGCTCGGCAGGGGCAGGGGAGGATCATGACGATGTGCAGTTGGTTTGGTCCCATTCTTACCCTTATTCCACAGTACACTTTCAGCAGAATCTACCAGGAGTAGGAACAGTTTGTAATATAATTCTCTAAACACAGGATAACTATGTACTGAGGTGGCATGATAGCTTCATGCTATTACAGTGCCAGTGATCATCAACTGGGATTCAATTTCTGCCGTTGTCTGAAAGGATTTGTATGTTCTACCAATGACTGCATGGGTTTCCTTCAGAGACACTGGTTAGGGGTTAGCGAGTTGCGGGCATGATATGTTGGCACTGCGACACTTGCCCAGCACGATCCTTGTTGATTTGATTTGACGGCAATGATGAATTTATTTAAGTACTTATTTTTATTTAGTGATACAGTGCGGAGTAGGCCCTTCTGGCCCTTAGGATCATGCTGCCCCAGCTACCCCACAACCCTAGTTAACCCTAACCTAACCACGGTACAATTTACAATGACCAATTATGCTAGCCGGTACATCTTCGGACTGTGGGCGGAAACCAGAGCACCCGAGGAAAACCCACGCATTCTATGGGGAGGACGTACAGAGATTCTTTATAGAATAGCGCCGGAATTGAACTCTGAAATGGTCTGAGTTGTAGCAGTGTCATACATATCTATAAATTCACAAATAACACCACTGTTGCTGGTAAAATCTCAGATGGCACCAAGAAGATGACAGGAGTGAGACAGATCGGCTGGAATAGAAGCTTCAGGAATTAATTCTCCTTGTAACATGAGCTCCAAACTTGGCTTGTATAATGTTGAAGATTGTGATGAAGCACTATGTTGGGAGTTGCATTGGGCAGTACTTGTTGCACAACCAGCGATGAAATTTTGGGGAGGATATTTAGAACATAGAACATAGAATAGTACAGCACATTACAGGCCCTTCAGCCCGCAATGTTTTGCCGACCCTCAAACCCTGCCTCCCATATAACCCCCCACCTTAAATTCCTCCATATACTGTCTCGTAGCCTCTAGATCTCTAGTCTCTATTGATCTGTATGGGACGGGGTGCAGTGGGGATGAGGGACAGTCAGGGTGACATTCACAAACATTAACAATATTCATATGAATCTCAAGAGAACTCAAATTACTGTCATGTCATAGAACGTAGAACGTAGCACTTTAAACATGCCATAGGCTTCACTAAGGTTACCCTTCATCCTTCTGAATTCCAGTGCGTAGAGGCCCAAAGCCATCAAACGCTCCTCATATGACAAGCCTTTCAGTCTCAGAATAATTTCTGTGAACCTCCTTTCGACCCTCTCTAATGTCAGCACAAACTTTCTCAGATAAGGGGCCCAAAACTGCTCACAATTCTCCCAAGTGAGGCCTCACCAGTGCTTTATAAAGTACCAACATTACATCCTTGCTTTTATATTCTAGTCCTCTCGAAATGAATGCCAAAATCGCATTTACCTTCCTCACCACTGACTCAACCTGCAAGTTAACCTTTAATCTACTCTATGATCAATCTAAATCGAGCATAGAACATACAACATTACAGATCAGTGCAGGATATTACTTAGTTGTTACTTGACTAACTGTAGGAATGACACTCCTTTTAGGACTCAGCCTTTACACACTCAGTGGTCACATTATTAGGCACACCTGTACATCTGCATGTTAATGAAAATATCTAATCGGCCAATCGTGTGGCAGCAGCTCAATGCATAAAAGCATGCAGGCATGGTCAAGAGATTCAGCTGTTGTTCAGACCAAACATCAGAATGGGGAAGAAATGTGATCTAAGTGACAGTGGAATGATTGTTGGTGCCACACAGGGTGGTTTGAGTATCTCAGAAACTGCCGATATCCTGGGATTTTCACGCACAACTATCTCTAGAGTCTACAGAGAATGGTGTGAGAACCAAAAAAGGTTCCTAACTAAAAGGTTTCTAATACAGTGGTCACGAATGTATATGAAAGGGCTAATACTAGATGGCATGAATTTACGGTGAGATGGGGAAAGTTCAAAGGAAATGCATGGGGGAAGTTATATTACACAGAGAACATTGGAAGCCTGGAATGCACTGCATTGCCGAAGGGTCTCGGCCTGAAGCGCCGACTATACTTTTTTCCCATGGATGTTGCCTGGCCTGCTGAATTCCTCCAGGATTCTGTGTGTGTTGCTTGGATCTCCAGCATCTGCAGATGTTCTCTTGTTTATGTACTGCATATTGTTAAATTTGAAGATGACACCAAGATTGGGGGTGTAGTGGTCAGTGAGGCAGACTATGAAAGTTTGCAGTGGAGTCTACACCAGCTGGAAAAAATGGGCTGCAAAATGGCAGATGGAGTTTAATGCAGACAAGTGTGAGGTGTTGCACTTTGGGAGGACCAACAGTGAATGGTGTGGTAGAGCAAAGTGATCTGGAAAATAGGTCCATAATTCATTGAAAGCTAGGGTAGATAGTGTTGTAAAGAAATCTTTTGGCACATTGGCTTTCATAGATCAAAATATTGTGTACAGAAGTTGAGATGTTATGTTTAAATTGTCTAAGACGTTGGTGAGGCTGAATTTGGAGTATGGCGTGCATTTCTAGTCACATGCCAACAGCAAAGGTATCAGTAAGCTTGAAAGAGTGCAGTGAAAATTGACAAAGGTGTTGCTGGGACTTGAGGACCTGAGTTATAGTAAAGATTGAACAGGTTAGGGCTTTGTTTCCTGGAACACTGGGGAATAAAGGGAGATCATAGAGGTCTACAGAATGATGAGGGATACAGATAGGGTAAATGCAAGCAAGCTTTTCCCGCGGAGGATGCGTGAGAATAGAACTAGAGGCTATAGATTAAGGGTGAAAGGTGAAATGTTTAAGTGGAACCTGAGGGGAAACCTCTTCACTCAGAGGGTGCTATGAGTGTGCCAATGGAAGTGGTGATGCGGGTTCACTTGCAACATTTAAGAGAACTTTGGATTTGTCAATGGGTGAGAGGGCTATGGGTCAATGGAACTAGGCAGAAAAGCAGGTTGGCATGGACTAGATGGGATGAAAGGCCAGTTTCTCTGCTGCAGTACTCCTTGACTCTTTGACACTATTGGGGAGCCTAGAACTGTCCCTACATAAGCAAGCTTTAAGCTAGCATTTACAGTGTCTGACAGCTAGTTGATCTAAAGTGTTAAGGATGGCTGACAAGTTACACAGATTTCCACCTGGTAATGGCAAATGACCCAGATAATATACTGGGAATAGATGCAGTGACACCTGGATCAAAAGAACACTGATGTGATTAAATCTGACATTGTTTGATACGAATCAATACAGAAGTGTTTGTATGGAACCTGTAAAAGTGCATTGGGTTCGCACTGTGATGGGAACCAGAGCAGGTATTGTGAGGGAAAATTCAATTTTGTTCGATGGCAGGCTTCATGTGGGATAGAACAGGCCTTGCCTCAAATACTTGAGCAGAAAATTCTCCTTCATTATCTCCACCATTGTCGAATTAATTAGACTGCAGCTCACAGCAGAGAGATGAGATAAATGGCAGGGGGAGGGGAGACAGTTGGGGACGTGGGCTATGGTGTTTAGTGTGAAGCTTGAAGACAAAGGATGGATAGGGGAAGGAAGTGATAGGCAGGACTGGCCCAATTTCAGAAGGATTATGGGTTTAGGAGATGGCTGGTTGAACTGTGGGTCAGTTGAGGATGAGGGTTGGAGGGGGATGTGGGTATGACATCTAATCAGAGATCTTGGGTACTGAAGTCATCCTGGCAGGATGCGAGAGGGTTTGATATGAATATCAGGAAAATCACTTACATATCAACCTACCTGGTAGATTACAGACATAAGAAATTCTGCAGATGCTGCAAATCAAGTGCAAGAGACACAAAAATACCGGAGGAACTCAGCAAGTCAGGCAGTCTCTGTGGAGAGCAATGAACAATTTCAGGTCAAGACCCTTCATCAGGGCTGGAAAGGAAGGGAGAAGAAGCTAGATTATAAAAGTTGGAGGAAGGGAAGCAGTACAAGGTGGCAGGTGATAGGTGAGACCAGGTGAGGGGAAAGGTGGGTGAGGGAGAGGGGATGAAGAAGGAAGTGGGAGGTGATAGGTGGAAGAGTGAAGGGCTGATGTTGAACACAGTGGATTGTGGAGATGAGTGTGATAAGATCCAGCCTCCCTTAAATAAAATTGTTACAGGTTTCAAACCTTCATTGAGTGCCTATGGGTCATGTCTGTGCAGAATAATTTTGTGCTGTTGTCATCATAAAGAATACTGCCTGCTATTTGCAATTGCTGTACATCTTCAGTGGCTTCCAAACGCACAGAAGGTCAGAGGAACTTTCAGAAGTATGCACAATAAATCTTCAGATAAAATTAATTTTGCTAATGCACAGAAACGCTGGACTATGTGAGAGAGTTTCCCAGCCTCCTACTTCAGAACAGAAAGCTTGACAGAATGAGGGACAGAAGTGAAAGGATTGAGGTGCATGATCATACGTTTCCCTGCACTATGTTCCATTTGCCACTTCTTTTCCCATTCTACCAAGCTGTCTAAGTCTAGCTGCAGACTCCCTGCTTCCTCAACATTGCCTACCGCTCCACCTACCTTCGTGTCATCCGCAAACCTGGCCATAAAGCTAATGGTTCTATCATCCCAAGTCATTGGCGTACTGTTTAACGTGAAAAAGAATCGAACCCAACACTGACCCCTGTGGCACACTGGCAGCCAACCAGAAAAGGCCATCTTTATCCCCACTCTGGCTCCTGCCAGTCAGCTAATCTTTCATCCACGTTGGTATCTTCCCTGTAATACTATGGACTCTTATCTTGTTAAGCATCCCCATGTGCAGCACCTTGTCAAAGGCCTTCTGAAAATCTATGTGTCTTCAAAAAGGCACCTTGGCCTATTCAGGTGCAGGTTGTCGAGCTGAAACGTTGTTTGTCCATATCCCTTCCTCAAGTCCTCCAGCAGAATGTTTTTGCTGCAATTCTCTTGAAGGCAGTTATGTGTTCTGTTTCCACTAAGCCTGGAGGGAGTGCACTCCAGATAGTAACTACTGTCTGAGTAAAAATACTCCCATTTCACAGGCCTTGCTTGTACTTTTTGCCCAATATCTTAAGTCTGCAGCTCCAGGCTATGTTATAGCTTCTCTGAATCGGAGAATTAGGGAAAACCTACGGTGCACAAGTCCATTTCTCCCATCACATCTGTGCCAGCTCAAAGAGGGTTACTCTGCCTACTCCAGCCCTTCGGCTGTGATGCTTCGCGACACTGAACATGCTTACCAGAATTTCCAGGACAAAATGCACTCAGTGGCCACTATATTGGGTAGACCTGTACACCTCTCGTTGGTGCAAATTTCTAATCAATCTATCATGTAGTAGCAACTCAATACATACAAGCATGCAGACATTGTCAAAAGTTTCAGTTGCTGTACAGACAAAATGTTGGAATGGGGGTAAAGTGTGACCTTAGTGACTTTTGACTGTGGAATAAATGTTGGTGCCAGATGGGGTGGTTTGAATATCTCAGAAACTGCTGATCTCCTGAAATTTTCACAGATAACAGACTCTAGAGTTTCTAGAGAATAGTGTGAACAAAAAAAACATAGAGCGAATGACACTACTGTGGTAGAAAACACCTTGTTAATGAGAGAGGTCAGAGGAGAACGGCTAGACTGGTTCAAGCTGACAGGAAGGCAACAGTAACTCAAATAACCATGGACTACAACAGTGGCGTGTAGAAGAAACCTCTGAAGGCACAGCTTGTTAAATCTTGAAGTAGATGGGCTACAGCAGCAGAAGACCATGAATGTACACCCAGTGGCCATTTTATTAGGTACAGGAGATAACTAATAACATGGCCACTGAGTATATATTAGGATGCCCACCTGTGGCATGGATATTATATTTAAGTCTGCCTTGGCGCTTCTTTCATTGGTGTGTGTTGTGGGTTCATTGGGTCCTGTGAACCAGTTCTGATGTGAAATCGGTAACCAGCCCAAAATCTCAGGAGCATTTCAAGAGTTAGTAAGTTGATGTGGAGTTGGGAGAGGTTGATAATGAAGGATAACCTCGGTTAGTCAAAAGGTTGCAAGCATCTTTGCATCATTCTTCTGATCATCGTCTAACTGAAAAGACCTGGTCACTGCCCACAATCATCTACTTGTGAGGTTTGAGCATTTAAATTCTCGTCCTTTCAGTACCCACTCATTATCACTGCTGCTCTTCTCTTTATATCCTGTAACTGTGTCATCTCACTGAGATTAGAAGGAACTATACAATCATTTGTATTTCCTTTGGATTTAAAATCTGATTCTGTTTTTTAAGACCATACAATAATAAGACAAAGGAGCAGAATTAAGCCATTCAGTCTATCGAGTCTGCTCTGCCATTCCATCATGGCTGTCAACCCCATTCTCCTAACTTCTTCCCAGAACCTTTGACGCCTTTACTAATCAAGAACCTATCAACCTCAACTTTAAATACACCAGATGACTTGGCCTCCACAATTGTCTGTGGCAATGAATTCCATAGTTTCACCATCTGGCAAAAGAAATTCCTCCTCAGCTCTGTTCTCAAGGCACACTTTTCTATTCTGAAGTTGTGTGCTCTTTGTCCTATACCCCCCACTAATAGGAAATATCCTCTCAACATCCACTCTATCTAGGCCTTTCAATAACCGATGGATTTCAATGAGATCTCCACTCATTCTGTTAAACTCCAGCGAGCACAGGCCTAGAGCCATCACAAGCTCTCAAGCTCTCTTACCCAGTTATTTTAACTTGCTGTTTTGTGATGTACTCAGGCTATGCTTTTCCTTTTTTTTTTTGCAGTGTCCTTGAAACTAATCAATAAGCTCCAAGATCTAGGCCTCAATACCTCCTTGTGCAACTGGACCCTCCATTTCCTCACTTGCAAATGCCAGTCAGTTTGGATTGGCACCAATGTGTCCTCGACAGTTTCCATCAGCACAGATGCACCACAGGGCTGTATGCTTAGCCCCTCACTCTACTCGCTTTACTGTTGCAACCATAAGGCTACGCACAGCTCCGATTCCATATTTAAATTTGCTGATGATGCCACTGCCATCGACCAAATCAAAGGTAGTGACAAATCAGCATATAGGAGGGAGATTGAAAATCTGGCTGAGTAGTGCCACAACAACAACCTGTCTCTCAATGTCAGCAAGACCAAGGAGCTGATTATTGACTTCAGGAGGAGAGAAACCAGAGGTCCATACGCCATCCCTCATTGGGGCCATCAGAGTTGGAGGGGCTCAGCAACTTTAAATTCCTTGGTGTTATCATTTCAAAGGATCTATTCTGGGCCCAGCATGTAAGTACACTTACAAAGAAAGCATGGTAGAAACTTTATTTCCTTCGAAGTTTGCGAAAATTCGGCATGATGTCTAAAACTTTGATAAACTTTTATTAGAATGTGTTGGAGAGTATACTCACAGAATATCCTACAAAAAGTAGCAGAGCTGGGTCAGTTCATCACAGGTAAGGGCCTCCCCAACACTGAGCACTTCTACACCAAGTGTTGTTGCAGGAAAACAGCATCTATCATCATGGTCATGCTCCCCTCTCACTGCTGCCATCAGGAAGAAGACACAGGAGCCTCAGGACACCCCACCAGGTTCAGGAGCAATTACTACCCCTCAACCACCGGGCTCTTGAACCAAAGGGGATAACTTCACTCAACTTCACTTGCCCCCCATCACTGAACTGTTCCAACAACCGATTAACTCACACTCAAGAACACTTCATCTCATGATATCTGTTGCTTATTTATTATTAATACTATTTCCTTTTTGTCTTCCATTTTTTTACTTGCACAGTTTGCTGTATTTTGTACGTTGTTTGACCACTTGGTTGTCATGGTCCTTCATTGATTCCATTATGGTTATTGGATTGACTGAGTATGCCTGCATCCAATGAATCTCAGGGTTTATAGGGTGACACATATGTACCTTGATAATAAGCTTACTTTGGACTTTCTAAAATATATAAATCTACCTTGCAAAACTGTGCGTGTTGGATCCTGATGCCTTTGCGATCTAAAGGTTCTTTGAAAGTCAAGAATGAGCATAAAACTTGTTGCTTATCATCGATTTATTAAGCATTATAAGAGCAAAGAGTAGATAGAAAGAAACATGCCGAGAAACAATGGAAAGAGTGAATGAATGTAGCATAGTCTTCTCATACCAGATTACTGATAAAAGAAATTCAATTGATAACTTTAACAAATACAATAAGCAGATTCAAATAATGTAACACCCACCATGGAAAACTAGAAGTTTCCGGGAAAAGTACAGACACAACTGTAACCACTGGAAAATTCACTGAAGATGTACAGAGTACTCTTGCGGCCCCTCTCTCCCCCCCCCCCCCCAACAACAGGTATATCACATTGGATACTGTCGGGGGGGGGGGTGACCTAACAGAGGAAAGTCACAGAGGTCGAGTCTTTGGCCCTGAGTCTGCCTCTGTGACTCAGAAAGGAAGGGGGCAGAAGATGCATGCTGTAGTGATAGGGGATTCATTAGCTAGGGGAAGGGACAGGGAGTTCTCTGAGAACGAGATTCCTGGATGGCATATTGCCTCCTGGATGCCAGGCTCCAGGATATCTCAGATCGAGTCCTTAGCATTCTTAAGTGGAAGAGTGAACAGCCAGAAGTCGAAGTCCACAATGTCATGGGTAGGATGAGTGACAAGGTCCTGCAATGTAAGTTCAGGGAGTTACATGCTAAGTTAAAGGGCAAGATCTCCAGGGTTGCGATCTCAGGATTGCTAACCGTGCCACATACTGGTGAGGCCAGAACTAAGAAGTTTAGTACGTGCCTCAGGAGCTGGTGTAGGAGGGAGGGCATTAGATTTTTGGACCACTGGGCTCTCTTCCAGGGAAGGTGGGACCTGTACAAAAGGGATGGCTTGCACCTGAACTGGAGGGGGACTAATATTCTAGTGGGAAGGTTTGTAATGCTGCACGGTGGGGTTTAAATGAAAGTTGCAGGGGGATGGGAACCAGAGTGCCAGAAGAATTAGTGGAGAGGTTGTGGCAGCAGATGTTGGTAAGACCTCACACAAAGTTAGGAATCAAAAGGTTAAGCATTGTGTGACTAGTGTCCTGAGCTGTGTATATTTCAATGCAAGAAGTATCATAGGAAAGGCAGATAATAGTGCTGAAGATGAGGTAGCTGGTTTACAAACAGAGGCAATATGTAGTGAGGAGTGGCTGTTGATAGGGCAAGATTGCAGTCAACAGGATGAGTGGCAATGTAAAACGTGGACAAAATCGAAAAGGGTGATTACAGTACCGTAGGCATTGTATTTGAATTGCACAGTAGATGGAATAAGATAGATGAACTATCAGTACAGTTGCAGATTAGCAGCTATGAATTTGTAGGCATCGCTGAATCATGGCTGAAAGAAGATTATATCTGGGAGCTTCCTGTTTAAGGATACACCTTGTATCGAAAGGGCAGGCAGACAGGCAGAGGTGGTGGCGTTGCTCTGTTGGTAAAAAATGAAATCAAATCATTAGAAGGAGGTGTTATAGGGTGGGAAGATGTTGAATCATTGTGGATAGAACTAAGGAACTGTAACGGTAAAAAAACCCTGATGGGAATTGTATACAGACCCCCAAACAGTAGTAAGGATGTTGCCTACAAATTACAAAGGGAGATAGAAAATGTATGCCAGAAGGACAATGTTACAATAATCATGGGGGATTTCAATATGCACATAGATTGGGAAAATCATGTTGATGCTGGATTCCAGGAGAGGGAATTTCTAGCGTGCCTATGAGATGGGTTTTTAGAGCAGCTTGTGGTTGAGCCCACGAGGGGATCAGTTATTCTGGATTGGGTGTTGTGCAATGAACCAAAATTGATTAGAGAGCTTAAGGTAAAAGAACCCTTCAGGGAGTGATCATAGTATGATCAAATTCACTCTGAAATTTGAGAGGAAGAAGCTAAAGTCAGATATATCAGTATTATAATGGAGTAAAGGGAATTACAGAGGCATGAGAGAGGAGTTGCCCAGAATTGATTGGAAAAGAAAACCAGCAGGGATGACGGCAGAGCAGCAATGGCTGGAATTTCTGGAAGCAATTTGGAAGGCACAGGATATATACATTGCAAAGAGGAAGATATATTCTAAAAGAAAGATGACACAACTGTGGCCAACAAGAGAAGTCAACCGACATAAAAGCTTAAATGAGGGCATATATTGGAGAGAAATTAGTAGGAAGTTAGAAGATTGGGGAGCTTTTAAAAACCAACAGAAGGCAAATAAAAATAGTCATTAAGGAGGCAAAGATGGAATAGGGAAGCAAGCTAGCCAATAATATTAAAAAGTATACCATAAGTTTCTTCAGGTACATAAAGTATAAAAGAAAGGCAAGAGTGGATATTGGACTGCTGGAAAATGATGCTGGAGAGGTAGTAATGGGGCACAAGGAAATGGCGGATGAACTGTCAGTCTTCACTGTGGAAGACACTAACAGTATGGTGGAAGTTCCACTGGTCAGGGGTCATGAAGTGTGTGAAATTACCATAAGAAGAGAGAGAGTTCTTGGTAAACTGAAAGGTATGAATGTAGATAGGTACACCCCAGGGTTCTGAAAGAGGTGGCTGAAGGAATTGTGGAGGCATTAGTAATGATCTTTCAAGAATCACTGGATTTTGGAATTGTTCTGGAAGACTCAAAAATTGCAATTATCACTTCACTCTTCAAGAAGGGAGAAAGGCAGAAGAAAGGAAACCATAGGCCAGTTAGTTTGACATCAGTGGTTGGGAAGATGTTGGAGTTGATTATTAACAATGAGTTCTCGGGCACTTGGAGGCACATGTTGAAACAGGCTGGTTTTCTCAAGAGAAAATCTTGCCTGACTGATCTGTTGGAATTCTTTGAAGAAATAACAAAAAGGATAAACAAAGGTGAATCAGTTGATGTGTACTCGGATTTTCAGAAGGCATTTGACAAGGTGCCACAGATGAAGCTGCTTAACAATCTATGTTCCTATGGTATTACAGGAAAGATTCTAGCATGGATAAGGCAGTGGCTCTTTGGCGGGATGCAAAGAAAGTGGGAATAAAGGGAGTCTTTTCTGGTTGGCTGCCGGAGACACAAGGGTGTGTGTTGGGACCGATTCTTTATATGTTATATGTCAATGCTTTGGATGATGTAATTGATCGCTTGTGGCAAAGTTTGCAGATGATATGAAGATAGCTGGAGGGGCAGGGATAGTTTTGAGGAAGTAGTGAGGCTACAGAAGGACTTAGAAGTCTTAGACAGATTAGGAGAATGGGCAAAGAAATGACAGATGGAATATAGTGTCAGGAAGTCTATGGTCACGCACTTCGGTAGAAGAAATGAAAGGGTTGACTATTTTCTAAATGGAGAGTAAATACAAAAAAACTAAAGCACAAAGGGTCTTGGGCGTGCTTGTTCAAGATCCTCTAAAGGTTAATTTGCAGGTTGAGTCTGTGTGAGGAAGGAAAATGCGATGTTAGCATTCATTTCAAGAGGACTAGAATATAAAAGCAAGGATGTAATGCTGAAACTTTATAAAGCACTGGTAAGGCCTCACTTGGAGTATTGTGAGCAGTTTTAGACCCCTTATCTTAGAAAGGATGTGCTGAAACTGGAGAGGGTTCAAAGGAGGTTCACGGAAATGATTCCAGGGTTGAATGTCTTGTCATATGAAGACCGTTTGATGGCTCTGTGAGAGTATTCACTAGAGTTCAGAACAGTGAGTGCTGACATCATTGAAACCTTTCAAATGGTGAAAGGCCTTGACAGAATGGATGTGAAGAGGATGTTTCTTATGGTGGGTGAGTCTAAGACCAGAGGAGAGGATACAGTCTCTGAATAGAGGGGCATCCTTTTAGCCAGAGAAAGGTGAATCTGTGGAATTCTTTGCCACCATCAGCTGTGGAGGCCAAGTTCTTATGTATATGTATGGGGTCTTTCTTTTGTTACATTTAAAATGGCGACTTTGTTATGTTAATCCGGGGAATGTGGCTTTGTTGTGCTTTAACGCTGAAGAGGGTTTGCGCTAGCAGTTTGTTTTACTTTAAATTGAGATAACAGGATTCTATTAGCCAATGGATGGTTATGTATCGTTTTGTTTTCGGATACCATGCTGTATGATATGACTGTGGACTGAGTTTTGGCGGGGAGTCGGAGGAGAGACGAGGAGGACCGCGGATGTGCGGAGAGGCTCCGGTCGATCACTAAGGGTGGTCCCGAGCCGTGAGTCGACGGAATTCGGGTGGTCGTCTGAAGTCGAATTGAGCTCCAACGTAGCGCGCGAAGAACTTGGACTTTGGACTTTGATAAGTGTTGGCGCCTTTTTTTTCATTACTTTCCTCTCTGTATCAAATGTATATTAATGTAATAGAATTAGTAATATCTATAAAGTATATTTGTTAAAATCTACTGGGTGTGCTGGCTGATGATTGATGTTGTGATTGATTCGGGTGGCCACCAACCCTGTGGGGAGTGTTGAGGCGGATGCTGGGCTGGATTTCCCCTAGACATACACGAGCCAATATAACGGAACGTTACATATATTTAAGGCAGAGGTTGATAGATTCTTGATTGGTCAGGGCATGGAGAGATACAGGGAGAAGTCAGGAGACTGGAGCTGAGAGGGAAAATAGATCAGCCATGATGAAATGACAGAGAATACTCGATGGGCCAAATGGCCTAATTCTGCTCCTATATCTTGTGGGTTTTTTTTGTAATTTATTTTTTATTGAAGTTCATCATCAAACAAAACTTTCCATAAGATGTATTTCAGATACTGTACATATATATCAAAAACAGGTGTCCCCTGCTTTTCGAACGTTCGCTTTACGAAACATCACTGTTATGAGCGACCTACATTAGTACCCTGTTTTCGCTTTCAGAAGGTGCTTTCACTGTTATGACAAAAAAGCAGTGCGTGTTAAAAGGCAGCGCGCGCCCTGAGCAGCCGCTCTCCCCCAGATTCTCGCCGGCATTGCTTAAACACGAGCCTGTGAGCAGCTGTTTGCAAGATGAGTTCTATGGTATCGGAAAAGCCTGAAAGAGCTCATAAGGGTGTTACACTTGGCGTAAAACTAGACATAATTAAGCATTTCAATCGTGGTGAACGAAGTAAGGACTAAGTGAGTTTGGCTTGTGGAAGCTGATGAACATGATATTGGAGAAGTTTTGGCATCCCATCACCAAGAACTGACAGATGAAGAGCTGATGCAATTGGAAGAAAAAAGGATAACAATTGAAACCGAATGAGTAATGATAAAGTACGACTTTAATTTTGAAAGGGTACGTCGGCTTAGGGGATATTTGCAGGATGGTTTGAGTCCTTACAAAGAACTGTGTGATAGAAAAATGCGCGAGGCTCAGCAGTCAAGCAAGCCTTCGACATCAGCCACAGCAGACGACGAACCTCGACCTTCGACGTCGAGGCAGGCAGAGATAGAAGAAGATGAGCTGCCTGCCCTAATGGAAACAGACGATGACGAGATGACACCCCAGTGTCCCACCACCCCAACCCCCAGGCCACGGACAGATATCAATTCGCGGAGAATGCAACGGTAGCCGGGAGGCACACAGCACATCTTTAAGAAAAAAGCTGAAATAAACAAGCTAATTAATTAGGTGCCACCGACACGTAATTGTCGGCCCAGATCAGAGACGACGCAATCGGAAATCTGAACTGATCTGGACCGACAATTATGTGTCGGGCGGCACCTAATTAATTAGCATGTTTATTTCGGCTTTTTTCTTAAAGATGTGCTGTGTACCTCCCGGCTACCGCTGCATTCCTGCATGCTTCGTGGCAATGTATCACTCGGCAGCCTGGAGGGTGGGGGCCGCTGCACCACCCCAACCTCCGACTACTTAGCCTAACATCATCAGTGTGTTCGGCGCTGTCCCAATTCCGGTAAGTGATACTACACCGTACATACATTATTTCTACTTTATATCGGCTGTGTATCTTTACGTGTTATTTGGTATGATTTGGCAGCTTCATAGACTAAAGGTTACTGGAGAGCGCTTGTGCTGGGTTTTTGCCAACAGCGCTTGTGTGAGATTTTCTGCCGACGGCTCTTGCGTGAGATTTTCGCTACGGAGAACAGTTCAGTAATGATTGTGGAAAAGTATTTCTACTTTATATAGGCTGTGTATTTATCATATCATTCCTGCTTTTACTATATGTTACTGTTATTTTAGGTTTTATGTGTTATTTGGCATGATTTGGTAGGTTATTTTTGGGTCTGTGAACGCTCACAAAATTTTCCCACATAATTAAATGGTAACTGTTTCTTCGCTTTACGACATTTCGGCTTATGAACCGTTTCGTAGGAACGCTCTACCTTCAGATGGCGGGGGAAACCTGTAGTCATATTTGTCACAAATCTCCACATAATATTTATCTGAGGTATACACTTATAGAAAGGAGAGGAAAGAAAAAACAATCAAAAGAAGAAAACTATGTACAAAGTAGGGAGTGATCTTTTTTTTACAACATATTCATTGACTTGTGAAAATAAAATCAGGCCTATGAGGTGTTATGTGCAAGCGTTTGTAGTTAAAACCATTTTTCCCAGTATGAATCAAATTGTTCCAACTTATGAACAACAGATGCTGCTATCTTCTCCATTTTGTAGATGTCTATTGTAATTTCCATCCATACATTTAAAGCTGGGCTCTCCTGTGATAACCGTTTCCTGGTAAAGGTCTTTTTACCAGCTACTAGCAGTATATTCATTAAATATTTATCTCTTTTCAACCATTCTTGAGGTATATACTCAAAATATACGTTCTTACTTTCTAAGGGTATTTCACATTTAAAGATGTCTTGTAGGGCATTGTGTATCCCACTCCAATAGTCTTTGATAATGGGGCATTCCCAGAAAATATAATAATGGTTTGCATTTTGAATTCCACAATTTCTCCAGCAAACAGGGAGGTTACTATCATAAAGGGATTTCTGAGAGGGTGTAATAAAATATCTTATCAAGTTTTTCCACCCAAACTCCCTCCACTTCTGTGAACTGGCATACTTCCATTGATACCTCCATATTATTGTCCATTCTTCCTCAGATATTATTATCCCTGCTTCCTTCTCCCATTTTGTTTTAATGTATGAAGTCGAATGTGTTTTAAGATTTGACAAACCCTTATACACACTTAAAATTATTCTACTACTGTTGTCTGAATTATATGCTTTTCTAAATAGCTCTATCAAACATATCTTGCCTTGGTTACATTTTTAACCATCCTATTAACATACTGTCGCATCTGTAAATATCGATAAAAGTCTTGTTTTTCTAACACGTGTTTCTCTTTGAGCATTTCAAAACTGAACAGTGTTCCTTCTTCCATTATATTGCAAATAGCTGTTATTCCTTTAGCTGTCCAGTCCTTAAATCTAGCATCCAGTTTGTTTGGTGTAAAATCTGAGACATATGCACACCATTTAAGAATTGCAATGTCTCTCTCTAGTTTATATTCTTTTATAATAGTTTTCCATATTTTAAGAGTCCATTTCACCCATGGGTTATCAATAGTATTTACGTAACTTTGTAGGTTGTTATCAGCCAAAATTCCCTGTATGTATCCTCTCCTCAATGTTTTTCCATTCAGTGTCATATTATTGGTTGCACCAGCATATCACAGTTCTCAACTGTGCTGCAAAATAATAATCTCTAAGAGAAGGTAGGCCCCATCCCCCCTTTTCCTTGGCTAACTGCAAAGTCTTGAGAAAAATTCTAGGCCTTTTACCTTGCCATATATATCTTGATAGTATCTTGTTCCATTCATTGAACTGATTTTGGTTAATCTCTATTGGTAGGGTCTGAAAGAGATAAAGTAGTCTGGGCAATATATTCATTTTAATAGATTCAGTCCTTGAGCTGAGACCAAGAAAAGGAATTAGGTTCCATCTTGTTATATCTTCCTTAATTTTTTTATATATAGGCTGATAATTGCATTCTGATAATTTTGCCAAATCTTTTGGCAAAATGATGCCCAAATATTTGACAGACTCTTATATCGTGTGGTTTTATGGTGTTATGTATTTAGGTAATTACATATACATAGGGAATTAGTTAAAAATACAATCAAGCAAAGGAAAGTTAAAAGAGAAGGAAAAAAACAATTCTGCACCCCAATTGAACAGCATATATTTATCTCTTTCAATCTGGCTCTGGTGCAGCTATGTTTAATTAGTACATGTGTAAGTTGTGTCCAGAACATACAACAGTTCAACACAGCACAGGAATAACATGCTCAGAGTGCTGGAGGAACTCAGCAAGTCAGGCAGCATCACCCCTCCATAGATTTCAAGATTTCCAGCATCTGCAGAACCTCTTGTGTTTATGACAGCACAGAAACAGGCCCTTCAGCCTTGGGGCTTTGTAAAATCAATTAAACTAACGATGCCAGCATACGGTCCATATCTCTCCAATTTCTGCATATTCATTATATTTATTTTATTTATTTAGACATACCGTGTGGAACAGACCCTTCCAGCCCACCAAGCTGCACCACCCAGCAACCAACCCCCCCCCACTTAACGCCAGCCTAATCACAGGACAATCTACAATCATCAGTTAACCTACAACTGATACGTCTTTGGAATGTGGGGGGATATCAGAGCACCCAGAGAGAAAAAAAACACGTGCCTACAGGTAGGACATACAAGCTCCCTATAGATGGCATTGGAATCGAGCTCTGAACTCCAACACCTTGAGCTGTAATAGTGTCGCTCTGACTGCAATGCTACGTGACACCCCTATCATGTACCTATCTTAGAGTGTTTTAACTGCCTCTGTCATATCCACCTCCTCCACTACTCCTGTCGGTGCATTCCAGGCATCCATCATCCTCTGTGTAAAAAAAGCTCCCCCAAATGTCTCATTTCAACTTTCTCCCTCTCGCCTTAAATTCATGCCCTCTAATATTAGCCCTTTCAATTTCACTCAGTGGCCATTTTATTAGTTACCTCCTGTACCTAATAAAGTGGCCACTGAGTGTATGTTGGTGGTCTTCTGCTGCTGTAGACCATCCCCTTCATGGTTCGACATTCTGCGTGTTCAGAGATGCTTGTCTGCCCACCACTGTTGCAACTCATGGTTATTTGAGTTACTGTCACCTTCTTGTCAGCTTGAACCTGTCTAGCCATTCTCCTCTGACCTCTCTCATCATCAAGGCATTTTCATCAGCAGAACTGCTGCTCACTGGATGTTTTCTGCTTTTCGCACCATTCTCTGTAAACCTTGTGCATGAAAATACCAGGAGATCAGCAGTTCCTGAGATACTCAGACCACTCTGTCTGGCACCAACAATCATTCTGCGGTCAAAGTCACTTAGATCACATTTCCTCTCCATTCTGATATTTGGTTTAAATAACAGCTGAACTTCTTCACCAAGTCTGGATGCTTTTACGCGTTCAGATGCTGACACATGATTAGCTGATCAGATATTTGCATTAATGAGCATGTGTACATGTGTACCTAATAAAATGGCCACCAAGTGTAACTTATGTTAATTTAAATTTCTGAGAATTTATGTTTGTCCTCATCTTGTAACGTTCAGTGCTGCTGCTGCAAAAAGCTAATTTTCATGGCATTTTTACTCTGTGCGTGTATACTAATGACAACAATAAACTTGAAGATGACTCCAATGTATCTCTATTTCAATTACTACAGATGGAAAGTGAAGTACATTCATTAATGAAGGTCAAGTGGGTCACCTCCTTTCTCTAAGAAGTTTTCTCTTCATTAATTCATCTATAATTCCAGGACATGACTCAAACTTATTAGAATTTCTCCAGAATAAATCCCAAATTAGGAAATTAATGGCTAACAGGAAATTTGCAATTACTGCCAAAGCAATCTCTGATCAGAGATCAAAATGACTTGATAGCTACAGTATTTATATTTTTATATCTATGCCCTGTTGTATGTTCGGATGCAGATTGCGTTTCTCAGCCCAGCTTACACATTTGATTAGTTCCAGTTTACTGTCACCTCTGCACTGCTGAATAATTCTAAAGTGAAGGTTTACTTGTCGTATGTACATCAAAACATTGAAACATGCAGTGAATTGTACCGTTTGCGTCAACTTCCAACTATGAAAGTCTATGAATGTGCTGGGGGCAGCCTGCAAATGTCGCCATGCCTCTGACACAACAGAGCATGCCCAGAACTTACTAACCCCAACCGTCATGTCTTTGGAATGTGGGAGGAAACTGGAGTGCTAATTCCGTCATGGGGAGAACGTACAAACTCCTGCAGACAACGATGGGAATCGAACACCGATTGCTGATGTTGCAAAGCATTCCAGTGGACACTATGAAACATGCCACCCTATTCTTTCTTGAATACAGCCAGTCTTCTCTAAATTCCCTCCTTAATTTTCCTTGGTAGTCTTCCATCTGAACTAGAGTAACATTCTAATGTTAAATGTCTGCGATTTATATGCAGCTTTTGAGGCCCTGAATTTTAAAGTTCTGCAGATATTAGTAAACGTTCAAAGTAAATTTATTATCAGAGTGCATAGCTGTCACCATATACTATATACTTGTGGGCATTCACAGTAAATACAGAGAAACAATAGAATAAATAAAAACACACGAAACACTAATGTGCAAAAGACAACAAACTGTGCAAATATAAAGCAGTGTAAAAAAGTTATAATAATAATAAATAAAAGAGAAATAAATATAGAGGACATGAGTTGTGGAGTCCTTAAAAATGACTATTGGTTGTCAATAGGTTGTGGGATCACTTCCTTGTTGGGGTGAATGTAGTTATCCTCTCTGGTTCAGGAGCCTGATGGTTGAGGGGTAGTAACTGTTACTGAACTTGGTAGTGAGGGATTTCAGGTCCCTGCACCTCCTTCCAGATGGCGGCAGCGAGAAGCGAGCATGGCCTGGAAGATGGGGCTCCTTGATGTTGGATGCTGCTTGTCACATACCCTGTGACGGGTTAAAGAACCAGCAGATGTGGAAAACACCTTGGAGTCTGGTATTGCTGTTAACTAATGCTCGTTTATTAGTAACTACACAATACAGTAATATAAAATCAGGTAAATGATACAGGTTAGCAATGATTATATATATAAGTGTGGAAATATGAAAACCAAGCTTCTTCAAGCCTAGGGGTAAATGGATACAGTCTTACGATGATGGGTAAAGGGAATGAGTTCAGTTTGTGGTATTGAATTGAGTAGTGATGGAGAGAGAGAGGTGTTGTGGTTGTCCGCATAAGCTGATGCCGTCGATTCTTCCCGTTGTCCTTCGGAACTCCCAAATTAGCCAAACTTCATACTTTATTGACCACCTTGACCAACTTAAGAGCATCGTCTTCAAGTGATAGTCTATCAACCCAGGCAAAGGTTAGACACTCTGGTAGACTCCACAGGGTTGCTCTTTCACGCATTAATAATCACAGATCGATCCCTCACGATCGATCCTCAGTCCCACACCCACGGGCACCTGGACAGGATAGTGGTAACTTCACCACACCTTAGTGCGTCTGCATGTCCTGTGAAACAAGCAATTACGCTGGTTTAAATACTGTTGTGCTGAACACCAGCTGTCCATCAAGTAGCTCCTCCCTTCTTTCTCTGTAGGAACTCAGAAGCTGGCAATGTCCTTGCAGAAATCCCAAACAAACTGCAAGCAGTCTTTGTTTCTCTCTCTCTCAATAACAAGTTGTTTGTGCTGTACAGTTGCACACTCTCTCTCTCTTTTTAAAAGCACCATCCATAATGAATAACTCAGGATATTGTCACATGCTTTACTACTTTTGCAGCAGCAAGTTGTTAATTTCCTTGCTGCAAAGTACTTTTGGAATTCAATGAACACCGTTGTCTTACTTTAAGCTTCTCTACTCTGTTTAACTTTATGAATTCTAACTTGCTTACCGACCGGTCATTTTTCACGGCCGTATCAGAAGAAGATCTTTATTATCATGGAATTTATTTAAAGATATGGTACAGTTGTCTGGGTTCAGAGGTATGAGTAGTTGTCACAACTGGGGACTTCAGTGGGTGCACTACAAATACAACCTCTCACTCAATATCAGCAAGACCAAGGAGATAATTATTGACTTCAGGAGGTGGAAACCAGAAGTCCATGAGCCATTCCACATCAGGGGATCAGAGATGGAGGGGGGGGCAGCAACTTTAAGTTTCTTGGTGTTATCATTTCAGATGATTTTTCCTGGGCCCAGCACATAAGTGCAAAGAAAAGCACGGCAGCGTCTCTACTTTCTTAGAAGCTTGCAAAGATTCGGGATGTCATCTAAAACTTTGACAAACTTCTGTAGAATGCAATCCATCACGGGTAAAGCACTCCCCACCACTGAGCACATCTGCACGGAGCACTGTTGCAGGAAAGCAGCATCCATCACTAAGGACCCCCACACATCCGGGCCATGCTCGCTTCTCGCTGCTGCCATTAGGAAGGTGGTACAGGAGCCTCGAACCTGCGGCATCAGGCTCTCGTACCAGTCGGGATAACTTCACTTGCATCATCACTGAACTGCTCTGACAACAAATGGACTCACTTTCAATGAATCTTCATCTCATGTTCTCGATACTTATTGTTTATTTATTTATTTATTAATTATAATTCCTTCTTTATTTCTCCTACTTTTCATATTTGCACAGTTTGTTGTTTGTTTTTTGCACATTGGTCATTTGCTCCTCCTGTTCGGTGCAGTCTTTCATTGATTCTATTGTGTTTCTTGTATTTACTGTGATTGCTCACAAGAAAATGAATCTCAGGGTTGTATATGGTGACATTTATGTACTTTGATAGTAAATTTACTTTAAGCTTTGAACTTTGAACTTTCCTTGGTTGCAGTGGACCTGATCTCTCAACAGCATTCAATTCCCGGCCCCGATCACCTTTATTTTCACCATGGATATCCAGTCCCTATGTACTTCTATCCCAGATCAAGAAGGCCTTAAAGCTCTCTGATTCTTTCTCAACAAAAGACACAACAAGTTCTCCTTCACCGCCACCCTCCTCCATCTGGCAGAACTCGTCCTCACCCTCATCAATGTCTCCTTTGGCTTCTCTATTTTCTCCAAACTCAAGAGTGGCCATGGGTACCTGCCTGGGCCCCTGCTAAGCCTGCCTTTTCATTGGCTGTGTGAAGCACCCTTTGTCCCAAACCTTCCCCAGTAAAGCTCCCTAACTCTGCATTGACAACTGCATTGGTGGTGCTTCCTGCACCTCATATGTTGAGCTTGTGAATTTAATCAACTTTGCCTCCAACTTCCATCCTACCCTTAGGTTCACTTGGTCCATTTCCAACATCTCCCTCCTCTTTCTTGCTATCCCTCTCTCCATCTCTGGAGACAAACAGTCTAGCAATACCTTTTATAAATCTACAGATTCCCATGGACTACTTGACTATACATTTTCCTACTGTCTCCTGTAAAAAGTTGTTTCCTTTTCTTAATTCCTTCGTTTCCACATCTTTTCCTAAGATGAGGCCTTCCTTTCTAGGACATTAGAAATGTCCTCCTTCTTTAAAGAATGGGGGTTTCACTTTCTTCACCATTCATGCATCTCCTCCATTTTACGGTCATCTACACTCATTCCATCTTCCTGCCATCTTAACAGGAATAGAGTTCCTCTTGTCTTCAGCTTCCACCCAATGAGCTTCCACATCCAACACATTACTTTCTTCAATGGGATCCTACCACCAAACGCATCTTTACCTACCCCCTCGCTTCGCTTTCTGCAGGGTTCAATTTAATATCAGAGAATGTACACAACATACAACCTGAACTTTTTACTCTTCGCAGACATCCATGAAACAGAAAAGACATCAAAGAATAAATGACAGAAATGTTAGCCCCCCTCCCCCAATGCACAAGCAGCCGTACTGTGTCATATAAGTCAGTGATAATAAGCCTGATTCTGATTCTCTCTGTCTGCTCCATTTCATTCCCTAAGTGTTAAAAAAGAAAGTGTGTAGACAAGTATAAGATTCTCTCTCTTGTACTGAACAAAGAATTGTGACTCTAGCCATGGATTTCCATGTGAAATGTCTTTGCACTGCCTGAGACTCCTGCAGGGTGACCAACACCTCTCTGAATTATATTCTGTACGCCACTTTTTGCCCAACTCACAATCCTTTAGGTGTCTTGTTGCAGTCAAAAGCTTTCCTCCTCAATGTCAATCTATCAGATAATTTTTGTAGCATTCTCATATTGTTTTAAACATTGAACGCCGGAATTTCTTGCTGTCAAACCGGAGACAGATAAAAGTTAACTGCACTGGTTTGTCATTGTCAGGTCTGGCCAGACGCAACTGGGAAAATTAATTCCGTGAAGATGAGTTTTAACAATTTTTCATTAATCTTATGGCTAAAGATTTGGTATAGAAGAGAGGGCATAAGATTTTTAGATCACTGGGCTCTCTTCCTGGCAAGGTGGAACCTATGCAGAAGGGACAATTTGCACCTGAACTGGAGTGGGACTAACATCCTAGCGGGAAGGTTTGTTAATGCTGCACGGTGGAAATCAAATTGCAAGGGGATGGGAACCAGAGTGACATAACAGATAGTGGAGAGGATGTGGAGGCAGAGGTTGGTAAGACCTCAGTCAAAGTTCGGAATCAAAAGGTTGAGATGATGCTGCTGGTATCCCGAGCTGCATATATTTCAATGCAGGAAGTATCATGGGAAAGGTGGATGACAGTGATGAAAATGAGGTAGCTAGTTTACAAAAAGAGGCAACGTATAGTGAAGAGAAGCCGTTGATAGGGCAAAATTCCAGTCAACAGGATGAGTTGCAACATAAAAGGTGGACAAAATTGAAAAGGGCAATTACAGGACTGAAGGTGTCGTATTTGAATGCGCGCAGTATGTGGAATAAGGTAGATGAACTTGCAGCACAGTTGCAGGTAGGCTAGGAGCTTAATGTCCAAGGATACACATTGTCACAAAAGGGCAGGCAGGAACGTTACTCTGTTGGTAAAAAATGAAATCAAATCATTAGAAAGAGGTTTCATAGGGTCGGAAACTGTTGAATCATTGTGGA
Source organism: Mobula hypostoma (assembly GCF_963921235.1). Taxonomy (NCBI): domain Eukaryota; kingdom Metazoa; phylum Chordata; class Chondrichthyes; order Myliobatiformes; family Myliobatidae; genus Mobula; species Mobula hypostoma. The sequence continues at coordinate 97,354,640 of NC_086108.1, forward strand.
TAGAACTAAGGATCTGCAAGGGTAAAAAGACCCTGATGTGAGTTGTATACAGACTCCCAAACAGTAATAAGGACGTGGCCTACAATATTACAATGGGAAATAGAAAACACATCCCAAAAGAGCAATATTACAATAGTCGTGGAGACTTCAATATGCAGGTCGATTGGGAAAATCAGGTTGGTGCTGGGTACCAGGAGGGGGAATTTCTAGAGTGCCTATGAAGTGGCTTTTTAGAGCAGCTTGTGGCTGAGCCACCACGGGATCAGCTATTCTAGGTTGGATGTTGTGAAATGAACCAGAATTGATTAGAGATCAGAGAACCCTTAGGGGAGAATTATCATAAAATGATTGAATTCACCCTGAATAAGGTATTTGTGCCCTTATCTTCGAAAGGATGTGAAAAGGGTTCAAAAGAGGTTCACAAAAACGAATCCAGGCCTGACATATGAAGAATGTTTGATGGCTCTGGGCCTGTAGTCACTAAAATTCAGAAGAATGAGGGGTGACCTCATTGAAATCTATTGATTGGTGAAAGGCCTTGATAGAGTGGATGTGGAGAGGCTGTTTCCTATGGTGGGAGAGTCTAAGACCACAGCTTCACAATAGAGGGGCGTCCTTTTTGAATGGAGATAAGGAGGTGAATCTATAGAATTCTTTGCCACAGACAACTGTTTAGGCCAAGTCTTTATGTATATTTAAGACAGAGGTTGATATATTCTTGATTGGTTAGGACATGAAAAGATAACGGAAGAAGGCAGGAGATTGGGGCTGAGAGGAAAATTGGAATAGCCATGATAAAATGGCTGAGCAGTCTTGATGGGCCGAACAGCCTAGTTCTGCTCCTATATCGTGTGGTTTTGCTACATGGGCAACAGCTTGCTCTCCATATCACACTGCCCAGGCTTGCGTATCTAGACAGCTAGGACGCATCCAGTCTGACCTTGACCAATGCAGGCCTCCCTCATTCACTTTTTAATCCTATTAAAGGAAAAAAATGTTGTAGAATTATTCAGTAAAGGAAAACAACAAAAACCTGCAGATGGTGAAAATCTGAAGTAAACACAGGAAATGTTAAGAATAGTTACAGGTCAGACAGCAACTACTGAAAGAGATAAGAGTTCATGCTTCAGATCAAAGACATTTCAGACCCTTGATCAATTCTGCTATGTTACTCTGTTTCTCTTTCCACAGATGCCATTTGATACGTTGAATGTTTCCAGCCTATTTTCTTTACTTCACCCCTCAAACATGTCCATCATACAAGGAAATTACTTTTAAACACAAGACATTCTGCGGATGCTGGAAATCCTGAATGACACACACAAAATGCTAAAGGAACTCAGCAAGTCAGGCAACATCTATGGAGAGGAATTATACTCCTCTTCCCTTCCAGTCTTGATGAAGGGTGTTGGCCCAAAACGTTGACTGTTTTATTACCCTCCATTGATTATGCCTAACCTTCTGAGTTCTTCCTGCATTCTGTGGGAAATTACTTTGCTACAATATAATACATTAGTTGTAAGTTGTATATCATTAACAGTTATGTTTTGTAACTTCAAAACATTAAACTAATTCAAAGGAAGACACGGGAGACAGGGAATGCTTGTTTAACTTCGGGTTTACTTTAAGCCAAGCACACCCCTATGATGTGATAGTGTGATTATGTATGCATTTCACGTATTTATATATATAACAGTAATGAATTATTTAAATGAACAATGATGCTTAATCAAACAATATGTATACAGCATCACTCAAATATTATTGAAATATTAAATGCACAACACTCCTCCTTGCTTAGCTATAAACTTAACTGTAAGAAATGATATGCTGGCATTGGGGAGGATCCAGATGAGATTCACAAGGATGATTCTGGAAATGAAAGGGTTATCATGTGAGGAAAATTTTATGGCTCTGAGCCTGTACTCTGTGGAATTTAGAAGGATAAGGAGGTATCTTATTGAAACCTTTCAAATGTTGAAAGGCTCTGGACAGAGTAGATGTGGAAAGGATGTTTCCCATGGTGGGGGAATCTAGGACAAGAGGGCATATCCTCAGGATAGAGGGGCATCCACTTAAAACAGAGATGTGGAGAAATTTTTTAGGCAGAGGGTGGTGAATATGTGGAATTTATTGCCACAGTTAGCTGTGGAGGCCGGGCCATTGGGTGTATTTAAGGAAGAGATTGATAGGTTCTTATATTTTTGTAATTCAAATTTTTATTATTATTTATTCTTATTTTACAAAGCAGCACAACGTGTCATAGAGCAGATAGAGTACAGCATATTTACACAGCCATCCCATGACAGGAAAACAAGTAAAACTTAGAGACAGAAGGAAGTTCTATTTGAAGTTTAAATTAACATACAACCAAAATTGATCCCACGCGTCTTGCACTTTTCCCTCACTGTTAATTCTTCCCAACATGTGTTCATTTGATGAAATCTTAATCACTTCCTCAGTCCATTCCTTCACAGTGGGACATCTGGGTTTTTTCCAGTTTTGCAATATAATTCTTGCAACTGTGATGAGACCACCTGTAAAATAGTGAACTTGTCATTGTTTATATTAGGTATCATTGTCCTATCACCCAGAAGACAAAGCCATGGGCACAAGGGCAGTGTGGAACCCGACCAACTCCCCAACAAATCAAGAACTTTACACCAAAATGTAAAGTTACCTACTGTATTTACACTTTTAATCTTCCATTCTTTCCAGTACACCATTCTTTTCCCAATGAATATCTCAGGGTTATTCCAGAGTGAGGAGTATAACTGGTTTAAATGTGACATTCTACAAACGTTATGAATTGTACTCTACACACTCCTTGAGTGAGATAGTATAGGATTTAGATTAGTCTTGTTATTGATAGGTTCTTGTTTGGCCACAACATCGAAGGTTACAGGGAGAAGAACGGGGAGTGGGGCTGAGGAGGGGAGAAAAAAGGATCAGCCATGATTGAATAGCCGAGCAAACTCAATGGACCGAATGGCCTAATTCTGCTCCTATGTCTTATGGACTTATAGTCTTAAACTCCAATTCAATAGAGAATGCATCCCAACTATATACAGAGTATACTATATAATACAACTACTATATGCAGACATCCACAGCATGGTAAACTTTAAATTGTCCCATTGATGCCCGAAGATTTAATCACTGTGGAAGGAGTCATACTCTTGTGTGATATGCCACGCCAGGGTATATTTGAAGACCCTGGAGAGACTTGTTCTGGAGCTGCTCCGGCCTATGGTCAGGCCACACTTAGATCCCCTCCAGTTCGCCTACCAGCCCTGACTAGGAGTTGAGGATGGCATCGTCTACCTGCTGAACCGTGTCTATGCCCACCTGGACAAGTCAGCGAGCACTGTTAGGGTCATATTTTTTTACTTCTCCAGTGCGTTCAACACCATCCGCCCTGCTCTGCTGGGGGAGAAGCTGACAGTGATGCAGGTGGATGCTTCCCTGGTGTCATGGATTCTTGATTACCTGACTGGCAGACCACAGTACGTGTGCTTGCAACACTGTGTGTCCGACAGAGTGATCAGCAACACTAGGGCTCCATAGGGGGCTGTCTTGTCTCCCTTTCTCTTCATCATTTACACCTCGGACTTCAACTACTGCACAGAGTCTTGTCATCTTCAGAAGTTTTCGGATGACTCTGCCATAGTTGGATGCATCAGCAAGGGAGATGAGGCTGAGTACAGGGCTACAGTAGGAAACTTTGTCACATAGTGTGAGCAGAATTATCTGCAGCTTAATGTGAAAAAGACTAAGGAGCTGGTGGTAGACCTGAGGAGAGCTAAGGTACCGATGACCCCTGTTTCCATCCAGGGGGTCAGTGTGGACATGGTGGAGGATTACAAATGCCTGGGGATACGAATTGACAATAAACTAGACTGGTCAAAGAACACTGAGGCTGTCTACAAGAGGGGTCAGAGCCATCTCTATTTCCTGAGGAGACTGAGGTCCTTTAACATCTGCCGGACGATGCTGAGGATGTTCTACGAGTCTGTGGTGGCCGGTGCTATCATGTTTGCTGTTGTGTGCTGGGGCAGCAGGCTGAGGGTAGCAGACACCAACAGAATCAACAAACTCATTCGTAAGGCCAATAATGTTGTGGGGATGGAACTGGACTCTCTCACGGTGGTGTCTGAAAAGAGGATGCTGTCTAAGTTGCATGCCATCTTGGTCAATGTCTCCCATCCACTACATAATGTACTGGGTTGGCACAGGAGTACATTCAGCCAGAGACTCATTCCACCGAGATGCAGCACTGAGCGTCATAGGAAGTCATTCCTGCCTGTGGCTAGCAAACTTTACAACTCCTCCCTTGGAGGGTCAGACACCCTGAGCCAATAGGCTGGTCCTGGACTTATTTCATAATTTACTGGCAGAATTTACATATTACTATTTAACTATTTATGGTTCTATTACTATTTATTATTTATGGAGCAACCGTAACGAAAACCAATTTCCCCCGGGATCAATAAAGTATGACTATGACTATGACCACTATTTAATATTTCTCTGGGAGTTTGAATGTAGCCTTAGTTCATAGTCACATCTTCAGCTTCAGGGCCTTAAATCATAGAAGCACCTTCCTTAACCTTTCTGTGGAGTTATTGACAAAATTGTGAAACATCCTTTCAGCTTATCCTGGGCAACTGGAAGTACCTCCCAGTCTGACCCCATTTTAACTGGTTAGTAAGTCTCACATGGTTAATTTAAATTAGAACATTGAACAGAGGAATAGTACAGCACTATACAGGCCTTTCAGCCCATGATGCTGTGTCGACCTATTAATTTACTCTACGATCAATCTAGATCTTCCTTCCCACATAACCCTCCATTTTTCTATCATCCATATGCATATCTAAGAGTTTCTTAAATACCCCAATGTAACTGCCTCTATCACCACCATGGGCAACATGTTCCACCACCCATCACTCTCTGCAAAAACCTCTGAAATCTCCCCTTTACTTTTCCTCTGGTCACCACCCACATCCCTCCTACGTTCTTCCAATCACCTTAAAATTATTGCCTTCGTATTAGCTATTTCCACGCTGGGAGAGTCTCTAGCTATCCACTTGAGCTATGCCTCTTAAAATCTTGCACGCCTCTACCAATTCATTGTCAAATGTAAATCAAGTTCTTCCACATCATGAGGAGTATTTTCACTTATTTCAAACATAAACTTTATTCACAATATATACAGAAATTAATAAGAAGTTCAAAACTCCTTATATTCTGAGTGTCATTTGAACAATCGTTCAGTAGTGTTAACACTTTCACGATTGCTACCAGATGTGTGGGTATGATCTCCAGAAAGCTACCTCACAGGGGAAGTGGAGATTTCGGACTAAACTGGAATCAATGAGGATGCTCGACAGCTGGGGCAATGTCTGAATGCCATAATCTCCTACAAATTTAAACCTTGCATCACAGGGGACAGCAGAGCTTTGCTTCCGAATGAGCTTAATGCCTTTTATGCTTACCCTAACAGGGAGACACCATTGCACACCCCCATATCTCCCAATGATCCTTTGGTTTTGGTATCTGAAGGTGACATGCAGGCTGCCTTCAAGAGAGTGAATCCAAGGAGTATCAGGTCCAGACAGATTACATGGCCGAACACTGAAGACCTGTGCCAACCAACTAGCTGGTGTGTTCACAGATATCTTCAACCTTTCACTTTGGCAGTGTGTGGTGCCCACCCGCTTCAAGCAGGCTTCAATCATACCAGTGCCCAAGAAGAGTGTGGTGACCTGCGTCAATGACTATCGCCCAGTGGCACTTACGCCCACAGTGATGAAATGTTTTGAGAGGCTGGTGTTGAAGATAGGGGTGACTTGTATCTGCTCCAATTTTCCTACCAAAGCAACAGGTCCATAGCAGATGCTATCTCAATGGCTCTTCGCACAACCCGGTTACATCTGGACAGCGAAGATGCATGCATCAAGATGCTCTTTATCGATAACAGCTCAGCATTTAATATGATCATCCCCTCAAAACTAATCAGTAAACTTCAAGACCTGGGCCTCAATACCCCCTTGTGCAATTGGATCCTGGATTTCCTCACTTGCTGATCCCAGTCAGTTTGGATTGGCAAAAACATCCCCTCCACAATCTTCATCAGCACAGGAGCACCACAGGGATCTGTACTTAGCCCCCTGCTCTACTTGCTTTGCACCAATGATTGAGTGGCTAAGTATAACTCCAACACTATATACAAGTTTGCTGATCACATCAGGGTAAAACATACACGGTAAATGGTAAGACACTGAGGAGCGCAGCAGAACAGAGGGATCTGGGAATACAAATACAAAATTCCCTAAAAGTTGCGTTGCAGGTAGATAGGGTCGTAAAGAGAGCTTTTGGTACATTGGCCTTTATTAATCAAAGTATTGTGTGTAAGAACTGGAATGTTATGATGAGGTTGTATAAGGCATCGGTGAGGCCGAATCTGGAGTATGGTGTTCAGTTCTAGTCACCAAATTACAGGAAGGATATTAATAAGGTTGAAAGAGTTCAGAGAAGGTTTACAAGGATGTTGCCGGGACTTGAGAATCTCAGTTACAGAGAAAGCTTGAATAGGTTAGGACTTTATTCCCTGGAGCGTAGGAGAATGAGGGGAGATTTGATAGAGGAATATAAAATAATGAAGGGTATAGATAGAGTGAATGCAAGCAGGCATTTTCCACTGAGGCAAGGGGAGAAAAAAACCAGAGGACATAGGTTAAGGGTGAAGGGGGAGAAGTTTAAAGGGAACATTACGGGGGGCTTCTTCACACAGAGAGTGGTGGGAGTGTGGAATGAGCTGCCAGACGAGGTGGTAAATGTGGGTTCTTTTTTAACATTTAAGAATAAATTGGACAGATACATGGCTGGGAGGTGTATGGAGGGATATGGTCCGTGTGCAGGTCAGTGGGACTAGGCAGAAAATAGTTCGGCATAGCCAAGAAGGGCCAAAAGGCCTGTTTCTGTGCTGTAGTTTTTCTATGGTTTCTATGGTTTTTCTATCGCTGTTGTTGGCCGTATCAGAGGTAGTGCTGAATCAGCATACAGGAGGGAAATTGAAAATTTGGCCAAATGGTGTAATATCAATGACGTTTCAGTAAATGTCAATAACGTCAAAGAACTGATAGTAGACTTCAGGGGAGGGAAACCAGAGGTCCATGAGCCAGTAATTACCCGAGGATCAGAGGTGGAAAGGTTCAGAAACTTTAAATTCCTGGGTGTCACTGTCTCAGAGGACCTGTCCTGGACCCATCATGTAAATATAATTGCAAAGAAAGCACAACAGTGCCTCTACTTCCTCAGGATTCCGCAGAGATTGGCATGTCATCAAAAACCTTGGCAAACTTCTATAGATGTGTGGTGAAAAGACTATTGACTGGCTGCGTTACGGCCTGGTATGGGAGCACCAATGCCTTTGAGTGGCAAATTCTACAAAATTATTTTTGTAGGATTTGGCCCAGTACATCATGGGTAAAGGCAGCATCTCTAGGAAGAGGTGCAGTCGACGTTTCAGTCGAAGGGTCTCGGCCTGAAACGTCGACTGTACCTCTTCCTAGAGATGCTGCTTGGCCTGCTGCGTTCACCAGCAACATTTATGTGTGTTGCTTGAATTTCCAGCATCTGCAGAATTCCTGTTGTTTACATCATGGGTAAACCTCTTCCAACCATTGAGCACATCTACATGAAACACTGTCGTAGGAAAGCAGCATCCATCATCAAAGATCCTCACCACCCAGGCCATGCTCTTTTCTCACTGCCGCCATCAGGTAGAATGTACAAGCACCTCAGGTCTCACACCACCAGGTTCAAGAACAATTACTACCCCTCAACCGTCGGGCTCTTGAACAAAAAAGGGGTAACTACACTCATTCTATTTCTGGTGTTCCCACAACTGATGATCTCACTTTAAGGACTCTTTATCTTGTTATTTCATACTCGTTATTTATTGCTATTCATTTATATTTGAATTTGCACAATTTGTTGCTCATTGACCGTTTACAGTTACTGTTCTGTAGATTTGCTGGGTATGCCCGAGGGAAAAAAGCCTCAAGGTTGTATGTGGTGACGTGTATGTACTCTGATAATAAACTTCACTTTGAACTTTTGCACTTTGCTTTTTAACTATAACACCTTTGCCACTAAAGTGGCCCCCCTGCGACAATACACACTTTTATTGTGTGAAGGGTTTTCCCACCGGTCTCAACCCCTCTGTGTCCAGCAGGGGACGGACACTAGACTGCAGTCCCTCTCCGCAGAGCCATCTCCACAGGTTGTACCGAGCTTCGGTGTGCCTGAATGTGCCAGTTGGCGACATTCCCTTACGAACACCTCACTCTGCTGGAAGACCAACAGTTTTCAGTGAAACAAAAAGCATCCTTCACTGAGTTGCCGACCTTCCAGCAGCACTTGATGCCTGTCATGATGTGACCCAAGGAGCAGCCTGTAGATCAGAGTCCTCTGTTACGCAACTGCTTGGGACAAACCGTGTAAAGGACCCTTTCCCTACCCTCTCTGCAAATCCGTGAGGAGGCCTCTTCAGGCTTGCCAGGAGGCCTGCCAGTACATTGTACAGGACACAAAGGTAGCAGAGACCTGACCAGATGGATCTTTGGATTTCATGCCCTGCTCTCTGAGCCCAACAACTGCAAGTGACTCGATTGGTTCACCTTGTGAATTCCAGATACAGGTGTCCCCTGCTTTTCGAACGTTTGCTTTACGAAACCTCACTATTATGAAAGACCTACATTAGTACCCTATTTTCGCTTTCAGAAGGTGTTTTCACTGTTACAAAAAATAAATTCAGCGCGCGATAAAAGGCAGCGCGCCCCGAGCAGCCACTCTCCCCTGGATTCGGAACTGCTTTGCTTTAACACAAGCCTGTGAGCAGCCGTTTGCAAGATGAGTTCTATGGTATCGGAAAAGCCTGAAAGAGCTCGTAAGGGTGTTACAGTTACGGTAGAACTAGACATAATTAAGCATTTTGATCATGGTGAACGAAGTAAGGACAACGTGAGTTTGGCTTGTGGAAGCTGACGAACATGATGTTGAAGAGGTTTTGGCATCCCATCACCAAGAACTGACAGATGAAGAGCTGATGCAATTGGAAGAAAAAAGGATAACAATCGAAACCGAATGAGTAATGATAAAGTACGACTTTAATTTTGAAAGGGTACGTCGGCTTAGGGGATATTTGCAGGATGGTTTGAGTCCTTATTAAAGAACTGTGTGATAGAAAAATGCGCGAGGCTCAGCAGTCAAGCAAGCCTTCCACATCAGCCACAGCAGACGACGAACCTAGACCTTCGACATCGAGGCAGGCAGTCATAGGAGAAGATGAGCTGCCTGCTCTAATGGAAACAGGCGACGAGATGACACCCCAGTGTCCCACCACTCCAACCTCCAGGTCACGGACAGATACCGATTCGCGGAGAATGCAAAGGTAGCCGGGAGGCACACAGCACATCTTTAAGAAAAAGGCCGAAATAAACATGTTATTTAATTAGGTGCCGCTGACACGTAATTGTCGGCCCAGATCAGAGACGACGCAATCAGAAATCGGCACTGATCTGGGCTGACAATTACGGGCGGCACTTAATTAATTAGCATGTTTGTTTCGGCTTTTTTCTTAAAGATGTGCTGTGTACCTCCCGGCTACCGCTGGACCCCCGCGTTCTTCGCGGCAATGAATCACACAGCGGCCTGGAGGGTGGGGGCCACTGCACCACCCAACCTGCAATGACTCAGTCTAACACACCATCATCAGTGTGCTCACTGTCTTCCCGATTCTCGTAAGTGTTACTACACTGTACATACATTATTTCTACTTTATATAGGCTGTGTATTTTTATGTGTCATATGGTATGATTTGGCAGCTTCATAGCTTAAAGGTTACTGGAGAGCGCTTACGCCGTGTTTTTGCCAACAGCGCTTGCTTGAGATTTTCGCTACAGAGAACAGTTCAGTAATGATTGTGGAAAAGTATTTCTACTTTATATAGGCTGTGTATTTATCATATCTTTCCTGCTTTTACTATATGTTACTGTTATTTTAGGTTTATGTGTTATTTGGCATGATTTGGTAGGTTACTTTTGGGTCTGCGAATGCTCACAAAATTTTCCCATATAAATAAATGGTAATAGTTTCTTCGCTTTATGACATTTCGGCTTACGAACCGTTTCATAGGAACGCTGTACCTTCGGATGGCAGGGGAAACCTGTACTTTCAACATTCCCTCCTCAGTTTGCTTGGGTTTATCCCAGCTCTAGGGTGTCCAGGGAAGGATAGCCCGTCTGGTATAGGGGCTTGTCTGGGGCAGTGCTCACCTGTTGATCTTCATTGGGCACTTGGCTCTCACCTGTGGCTCCAAGTAGCTGTTTGTATGGGACAGCGATCACACCCCTGTACGCCGTTCCGACAGGTGGGCGAAAGCAAGTGAGAGTACCTGGCCGACCTCATATCCTGGTGAGACATGGACAGGCCTGGCCTTGCATGCGGTGTCAGTTCTAGTGGACTGGGAAGAGGAGATCATCAATCCAATGGCCAGGAAGGCAGTTCTGCAACACTGCATGGAGAACGAAGGGCGTGACGAGGCACAGAAGAAGTCATGGTCATTCACAGCATACAAGGAAGACCCCAGTTGTGATGACTACTCATACCACTGGACACAGACTATCGAAGTCAAGAGGGTGGAAATGCCCCAGCGCAATGGCTTTTCCAGTTTAAAAACTCTCCTGCACAGGTGTCAGAACTGTCATTGTCAGATTTCATGGACAAACAATCACTCGAATCAATCAACCCCGCTCCAGTGTGGCAACCCTACTGAATTCTCCTCCTGGACATCCGTTACAACTAGCGCGCGGGAGGAGGAGGTGTGGAAAACACAAGAGAAAACCCCACCCCTAAGATCAATCTACAAGCGTAAACTGGGTGTTTATCAGCTGTGATTCGAACACCATGGTGAGCGTAAATTCCATAGGTAACTCGCAGTGAAATTAACTGAACAGATTGATGATTTAATATAATTGGTTCATTCTGGGAACACAAATCTGGAGAGTATGGATTATGATCAGAGATTAAGCGAGCTAGGGCTTTACTCTTTGGAGAGAAGGAGGATGAGAGGAGACATGATAGTGGTGTACAAGATAATAAGAGGAATAGATAGAGTGGATAGCCAGCGCCTCTTCCCCAGGGCACCACTGCTCAATACAAGAGGACATGGCTTTAAGGTAAGGGGTGGGAAGTTCAAGGGGGATATTAGAGGAAGGTTTTTTACTCAGAGAGTGGTTGGTGCGTGGAATGCACTGCCTGAGTCAGTGTTGGAGGCAGATACACTAGTGAAGTTTAAGAGACTACTAGACAGGTACATGAAGGAATTTAAGGTGGGGGCTTATATGGGAGGCAGGGTTTGAGGGTCGGCACAACTTTGTGGGCCGAAGGGCCTGTAATGTGCTGTACTGTTCTATATAAAAAAAAATTAGAAGTTTCAGTGCTCAGCTAAAAAAAAAGGAGTCTAAACTTCAATCAGCAAGAGTCGTTTGGGGTGGTGGTAGTGTAACGCTCGGCATATTGCTGTTACATTGACAGCGACCGGGGTTCTACACGTTCTCCCTGTGACTGCATGGGGTTCCCCTGGGTGCTCTGGCTTCTTCTCACATTCCAAAAACATGCGGGTTAGTAGCTTAATTGGTGCAATTGGACAGTGTGGGCTTGTTGGGCCTGTTACCGTGCTGTATCTCTAAACAAAAAAGAAATTGAAGCGGCTGAGCAGCGAGAGATGTGGCAAATAAATGCAGGTAACGTTGCTGAGAATCAACAGGCAGGAGTGCCTCACAGGCAAAGGCACTGCTATTTAATCCTGTGATGTGACGGTTAATTTGGCCGAATTAAGGTGCTGATGAAGTAGCTGCTGGTATAAACATTATTTCATTTAGTCAGGAAAAGGGTAATGCAAGTTGAAAGCGGATGCTTAACACGCGTCACACTTAATTTTCTTACTTAACCATGTATTGGATTGGGTGTCAATGATTTGTGCCTCGGTTTCTGTGGGGTTCACTCAGCAAACTAAAAAACTAATGAGTTTGGAGGAACTCAGCAGGTCAGGTAGCACTGGGGCTGAAACACCAACTGCTTATTCATTTCCATAGATGCTGCCTGACCTGCAGAGTTCCTCCAACATTTTGTGTGTGCTGCTTTGGATTTCCAGCATCCGCATAGCTTCTTGCAGCTATTAATGAAATTGTTGATGTAGATTTCCTCTGTGCTTCTGCACTGATGAACTCCACACTTAGAGGAAATGAAATTAATCAGTTTTGAGGGTCTTTCATGAATAACTTAAGCAGTTGAGGAACACATAGAATCAAGAATGTGCAGTTTGAAGTAACTGCTCTAAGTTGTGTGACCTTGTTGCAGAATACCTGCGTGTGCTCACTCCACAATTCTGTAAAATCCATTATTTTTCCAGCGTACTAAAGGCCCTTCAGCCCAGATCGTCATACTGACTGAGGTGCCTACCTGACCTAGCCCCATTTGTCTTCATTTTGCCCATATCCTTCTAAAACTTTCCCATCTATGCATCTGAACAAAGATGCTTTAAGCATTGCAATTGTGCCCATCTCTACCACTTTTTCTAGCAGCTCCTTCCATGCACCCACCAGCGTCTGTGTGAAAAGGATGCCCCTGTTGCAAGAAACATAAGGTGGTCATAGTAGGTGATTTTAACTTTCCACATATTGACTGGGACTCCCATACTGTAAAAGGGCTGCATGGGAAAGAGCTTGTCAAATGTGTTCAGGAAAGTTTCCATAATCAATACATAGAAGTCTCAACTAGAGAGAGTGCAATGCTAGATCTCCTGTCAGGAAGAGAGACAGGGTAGGTGACAGAAGTTTGTGTAGAGGAACACTCTGCATCCAGTGATCGAAGTGTTTGTTGTTGTGAGGCAAGTTAGGATGGATAATCTCCAAGGCCTGAGTATGTGTTCCCTTGGACCTCATGTAAAAATTGTAAAGGCCCTACCAACGATATTCACAACATCCCGAGGCACAGGTGAGGTGCTGGAGAATTGGAGGATAGCTAATGTTGTTCCTTTGTTCAAGAAATGTTCTAAGAATAATCCAGGAAGTTATAGGCCAGTGAGCCTTATGCCAGTTGTGGGAACATTTTTGGTAGGTATTCTAAGGGACTGGATATATAAGTATTTGGATGGACAGGGACTGATTAGGCAGTCAACATAGCTTTGTGTGTGGTAAGTTATGTCTAACCCATCTTATAGAGTTTTTCGAGGAAGTTACCAGGAAAGTTGATGAAGGCAAGGCAGTGGATGTTGTTTATGGATGGACTTTAGCAAGATCTTTGACAAGGTACCAAGGTTCAGTCACTTGGCATTCAAGATGAGGTAGCGAATTGGATTAGGCATTGGCTTTGAGGAAGAAGCCAGAGTGGTTGTACATGGTTGACTCTCTGATTGGAGGCTTGTGACTAGTGGTGTGCCACAGGGATCGATCGGTGTTTGATCCATTGTTGTTTGTCATCTACATCAACGATCTGGATGATAATGTGGTTCACTGGATCAGCAGATTTGTAGATGAAACAAAGATTGGGGGTGTAGTGAACTGTGAGGAAGACTATCAAAACTTGCAACAGGTTCTGGATCAACTGGATAAATTGGCTGAAAAATGGTAGGTGGGACTTAATGCAGACTAGTGTGAGGTGGTTCACTTTGGGAGGACAAACCAGGATGGGTCTTACATGATGAGTGGGAGGGCACTGAGGAGTGCTATAGAACAGAGGGATCTGGAAATGCAGATCTATAATTCCTTGAAAGTTGTGTCACAGAAAGGTAAGGTCTTACAGAAAGGTTTTGGCACACTGGCCATCATAAATCAACATTCTGAGTACAGGAGAAGGGATGTGAGGTCAAGAATTCATTTTACATACTAGGGAATCACTTAATTGTCCGAGTAAAGCGGGGTAGAAATTGTCCTTGAACCTGGTGGCAGATGCTTTAAGGCTTTTGTATCTTTTGTCGGATAGGAGAGGAGAGAAGAGAGAATGTCACAGGGTGGATAGAGTCTTTGATTGTGCTGGCAGCTTTACTGAGAGAGTGAGAAATATAGGCAGAGTCCCTACAGGAGTGGCCTGTTTCCATGATGTGCAGAGCTATGTCTATAACTTTCTGCAGTTACTTGCTGTCACAGGCAAAACAGCTCCATACCAAACCGTTATGTACCCAGATTGGATGCTTCCACTGGTGCATCGATAATAATTGGTAAGGATCTGTGGAGACATACCGAATTTTATAGCCTCCTGAGCAAGTGGAGGTATTGGTGAGCCTCTGGTTAACTAATTGTCAGAAATTTTACAGCAATCTCATTCTTAAATCAATTCAAAGGCAAAATATTCTCAGACCTCTGGCGTATAGATCTCTAATGATTTCTGAAGCAACACATACAGAATGCTGGAGGAACTCAGCAGGCCAGGCAGCATCTATGGAAAAGAGTAAACAGTCGACGTTTCGAGCTGAGGCACTACAGCAGGACTGAATTTGGTTTCTAATGGTTTCTAACCATTTTAATGGAAACGTGATAGGTATCTGTTGCCATATCCATATATTCTTCCCAGGATTTGACAAACCGAGGTCTTGCCACAGGATTTAGAGACTAAGACAGGCATATGGTTGAAAGAAAAGCAGAGGATAATGTGTGAGGGAAGGGTTAAATGATCTTAGAGTAGGTTTTAAGGACAGCACAACACTGTGGACTGAAGGACCTGTACTGTGCTGTAGTCTTCTATGTTTTAAGTGTCTGAAGTGTTCTGGCTTCCCGTGAGATCCAGAGATACTTGTATTTTTATCTCTTACATTGTTATCAGTGTCATATCTTTAGAAGTTCATTTAAAGATAAAGCACAGATTAGCTTTATTTGTCACATGTACATCAAAACATACAATGGAATGAGTCACTTGCATCAAGTCAAATCAGTGAGGATTGTTCTGTGGGCAAGTGTGGCCACACTTCTGGCGCCAACATAGCATCCCCACAACTCACTGACGCTAACCGCCTGTCTTTGGAAAGAGGAAACACACACAGTTACGGGGGGAGAATGTACAAGCTCCTTATAGGCAGTGGTGGGACTTGAACCACGATTGGCGAAAGCTGGCGGGAGAGCGACGCTCTAACTCTTCGCTATTGTGACGCAATGCATTTTCACCATGGAACTCTCCAGATGTGCCTTTACATTGATTGTAAAGCCTTGGTGTTCTGAATAACCTGTATATTGATCCTATAAGAATGTTCTTGACATTTCGTAAGGGAGGGGGTTGGTCAAGGCAGGTTATTAAATATTTGCCCCTCTGTATGCTTTGTAGCCGAACCATCATTTATCCTGGTAAGTGATACATTAACTACCTGATGAGCATCATTACTGAAGTTGTTTGATGCTGGTAATGAGTAGTATGAATAGAAAGGCTTGTCCTTTTTAAAGAAAAATACTGTATCTGTGATTTTGTTATTAATTCTTTAAAGAAATACATGCTCTATTATTTAAAAAATACAACAGAATTTTGATTTTGAGGTCCCTGCTGGTTCTACTTCCCCTGCCACTATTTCTGTTGTAACTCTTAACTAGTCGCAGTTTGATTCATACCTCTCACTTTCATTCCAAGTCATGTAATTACTATCACAACTTTGATGCAGTGCACTGCCATGGAATTAAAAAGCGCTTCAGGTGTCTGATTAATGTGCTTGTTCCAAAATTAGCTCTCTGTCTGCCTCTGCTAATGATTGCCCTGTAGTGTGAACAGATTGTCTTCAGTTCATTATTGGGATCCATGGTGAAATCATTCCAGGCAATTCTTAATGAAGAGCCATACGATGATGGTGTGGGTTTTCGTGGAAAGTGGGATTGTTGTAACGCTTGAAATAGAAATATCTTCCTAACGAAATTTCCATTGATACTACAAATATGGTTTGAAAATTAAATAGGTAGTTTTCTTCCTTCAATTTCAAGCACTAATGTCATTTCTTTATTCCAGTGAGGATTTCATTGCTCACATATTAGCTGTGCTGAGATCTTGGCACTGTGCAGGGCACCTCCTTCAGCAATGGGCCAACCAAAGGATCTGAGAAGTGGTTCTGTTTTCTGATATCTCTGGACCAGGAACATTAGATGCAGAAGTGTTTAAGGTCTTCAGATGCTTCCTCTGCCTTCCCCCTGCCCCCATGCTCCTGTCTGCAAGCCCATTTGGTTCACTAATGTGCTTCACGGGTTGTTGTATGCTGTCCTTACCCGTTCTGACTTACTGTATATAAAACTCAGTACTCATCCTCAAACTGTTTGACTCATAGTTGCCCCTAAAATTGCCCAGCAAAGTTCAAAAGTTCAAAGTAAATTTATTATCACAGTATGTATTGCCACCATATACTACCCTGAGATTCATTTTCTTGTAGGCATTCATTGCAGAACAAAGAAATACAGTGGAATCAATAAAAAGCTGCACACAAGCAAAGAATGACAAATGGCCAATGTGCAAAAGACAATCTATTCAGATACAAAATCAAAAAATGGATAATAAAAGCAACACACACAAAATGCTGGAGGAACTCAGCAGGACGGGCAGGATCTATGGAAAAGAGTACAGTCGATGTTTCGGGCCGAGACCCTTCATTGGACTGGAGGAATAAAGATAAGAAGTCAGAGTAAGAAGGTAGGGAGAGGGGAGGAAGAAACACAAGGTGATAGGTGAAACCGGAGGGGATGGGTGAAGTAAAGAGCTGGGAAGTTGATGGGTGAAAGAGATACAGGGCTGGAGAAGGGGGAATCTGATAGGAGAGGACAAAGACCATGGAAGAAAGGGAAGGGAGAGGAGCACCAGAGGGAGGCGATGGGCAGGTAAGGAGATAAGGTGAGAGAGAGAAATGGGAATGGGGAATGATGAAGGGAGAGCATTACTGGAAGTTTGAGAAATCAATGTTCATGCCATCAGGTTGGAGGCTACCCAGACAGAATATAATGTGTTGCTCCTCCAACCTGAGCGTGGTCTCATCGCGATAATAGAGGCCATGGATAGTCATGTCAAAATAGGAATGGGAAGTGGAAGTAAGTGGAATGGGAAGTGGAAGTAAAATGGGTGGCCACTAGGAGATCCTGCTTTTTCTGGTGGACAGAGCGTAGATGCTCGGGGAAGTAGTCTCCCAATCTATGTCGGGTCTCACTGATATACAGGAGGCCACACCAGGAGCACCAGATTCAGTAGATGACCCCAACAGACTCACAGATGAAGTGTTGCCTCACCTGGAAGGACTGTTTGGGACCCTGAATGGTAGTGAGGGAGGAGAAGTAGGGGCAGGTGTAGTACTTGTTCCTCTTGCAAGGATAAGTGCCAGGAGGGGGATCAGTGGGGCGGGACAAATGGACAAGGGAGTCACATAAGGAGTGATCGCTGCGGAAAGCAGAAAGTGGGGTGGAGGGAAAGATGTGCTTGGTGGTGGGATTACGTTGGATCTGGCGGAAGTTAAAGAGAATTACGCGCTGGACGCAGAGGCTGGTGGGGTGGTAGGTGAGGACAAAAGGAACTCTATCCCTGGTAGGGTGGCTGGAGGATGTGGTGAGGGCAGATGTGTGTGAAATGGACGAGATGTGATTGAGTGCAGCATTGATGGTGGAGGAAGGAAAGCCCCTTTCTTTGAAGAAGGAGGACATCTCCTTAGTTCTGGAATGAAAAGCCTCATCCTGAGAGCAGATGCAGTCGAGATGGAGAAATAGAGAGAAGGGGATGGCATTTTTACAAGTAACAGGGTGGGAAGAGGTATAGTCCAGGTAGCTGTGAGTGTCAGTGAGTTTCAATAGACATCAGTTAATAAGCTGTCTCCAGAGATAGTAATCAGTAGACAACCTGTCTCCAGAGATAGTAATCAGTAGACAACCTGTCTCCAGAGATAGTAATCAGTAGACAACCTGTCTCCAGAGATAGTAATCAGTAGACAACCTGTCTCCAGAGATAGTAATCAGTAGACAACCTGTCTCCAGAGATAGTAATCAGTAGATAAGCTGTCTCCAGAGGTAGAACCAGAGATCACTCTCCAAGTTTTCCTACGCGACATTGACGACTGTATTGGTGCTGCTTCCTGCACCCATACAGAGCTCGTCAACTTCATCAACTTTGCCTCCAACTTCCACCCTGCCCTCAAATTTACCTGGTCTATTTCCATCACCTCCCTCCCCTTTCTCCATCTCTCTGTCTCTGTCCCTGGGGACAGCCTCCCCTCACCTCCTTACTCTGACTCATCATTTTATCTCCCGTCCTGATGAAGGGTCAAAGCCCGAAACGTCATCTGTACTCTTTTCCATAGATGCTGCCTGGCCTGCTGAGTTCCTCCAGCATTTTGTGTGTGTTCCTTGGATTTCCAGCATCTGCAGTTTTCCTTCTTGAGATAATAATGAGTAACATACCGGACCATGATGTGACCAGTCAGGATGTTCTCCACTGTGCACCTGTAGATGTTACACACTGTTACTCCTTATCATTTTGTATATAGAAACACTGCTACCAAAAAGAGTGCTGTAGTTCAAGAAGACACTACCTTGTCAAGGACAGGTAGTGATGGACATAAATATTGGTCTTGTCTGAGTCACCAAGTTCCTGGAAAAAGAATAAATAAAAGAAAGGAAGCTGTTCACTTTGCCTTATGCCCATGTTGATCTCTTGATGAAGGCCTTCAAGTGACACCTTACAAAGTTTCCTTATGGGTGATCACAATGTTCACAAGATCTAAGTTGGACTATTAACCTCACAATCTATCTCATCATGATCTTACACCTTTTCATTTATCTGCACTGCACTTTCTCTGTTGCTGTTACACTTAATCCTGCATTGTTATTGTTTTACCTTGTTCTACCTCAATGCACTGTGTAATGATTTGATCTCTATCAACATAGAAACATAGAAACATAGAAAATAGGTGCAGGAGTAGGCCATTCGGCCCTTCGAGCCTGCACCGCCATTTATTATGATCATGGCTGATCATCCAACTCAGAACCCTTCACCAGCCTTCCCTCCATACCCCCTGATCCCCGTAGCCACAAGGGCCATATCTAACTCCCTCTTAAATACAGCCAATGAACTGGCCTCAACTGTTTCCCGTGGCAGAGAATTCCACAGATTCACCACTCTCTGTGTGAAGAAGTTTTTCCTAATCTCGGTCCTAAAAGGCTTCCCCTTTATCCTCAAACTGTGACCCCTCGTTCTGGACTTCCCCAACATCGGGAACAATCTTCCTGCATCCAGCCTGTCCAATCCCTTTAGGATTTTATACGTTTCAATCAGATCCCCCCTCAATCATCTAAATTCCAACGAGTACAAGCCCAGTTCATCCAGTCTTTCTTCATATGAAAGACCTGCCATACCAGGAATCAATCTGGTGAACCTTCTTTGTACTCCCTCTATGGCAAGGATGTCTTTCCTCAGATTAGGGGACCAAAACTGCACACAATACTCCAGGTGTGGTCTCACCAAGGCCTTGTACAACTGCAGTAGTACCTCCCTGCTCCTGTACTCGAATCCTCTCGCTATAAATGCCAGCATACCATTCGCCTTTTTCACCGCCTGCTGTACCTGCATGCCCACTTTCAATGACTGGTGTATAATGACACCCAGGTCTCGTTGCACCTCCCCTTTTCCTAATCGACCACCATTCAGATAATAATCTGTTTTCCTATTTTTGCCACCAAAGTGGATAACTTCACATTTATCCACATTAAATTGCATCTGCCATGAATTTGCCCACTCACCCAACCTATCCAAGTCACCCTGCATCCTCTTAGCATCCTCCTCACTGCTAACACTGCCACCCAGCTTCGAGTCATCCGCAAACTTGGAGATGCTGCATTTAATTCCCTCATCCAAGTCATTAATATATATTGTAAACAACTGGGGTCCCAGCACTGAGCCTTGCGGTACCCCACTAGTCACCGCCTGCCATTCTGAAAAGGTCCCGTTTATTCCCACTCTTTGCTTCCTATCTGCTAACCAATTCTCTATCCACATCAATACCTTACCCCCAATACTGTGTGCTTTAAGTTTGCACACTCATCTCCTGTGTGGGACCTTGTCAAAAGCCTTTCGAAAATCCAAATATACCACATCCACTGGCTCTCCCCTATCCACTCTACTAGTTACATCCTCAAAAAATTCTATGAGATTCGTCAGACATGATTTTCCTTTCACAAATCCATGCTGACTTTGTCCGATCATTTCACCGCTTTCCAAATGTGCTGTTATCACATCTTTGATAACTGACTCCAGCAGTTTCCCCACCACCGATGTTAGGCTAACCGATCTATAATTCCCCGGTTTCTCTCTCCCTCCTTTTTTAAAAAGTGGGGTTACATTAGCCACCCTCCAATCCTCAGGAACTAGTCCAGAATCTAACGAGTTTTGAAAAATTATCACTAATGCATCCACTATTTCTTGGGCTACTTCCTTAAGCACTCTGGGATGCAAACCATCTGGCCCTGGGGATTTATCTGCCTTCAATCCCTTCAATTTACCTAACACCACTTCCCTACTAACATGTATTTCGCTCAGTTCCTCCATCTCACTGGACCCTCTGTCCCCTACTATTTCTGGAAGATTATTTATGTCCTCCTTAGTGAAGACAGAACCAAAGTAATTATTCAATTGGTCTGCCATGTCCTTGCTCCCCATAATCAATTCACCTGTTTCTGTCTGTATGCAAAACAACCTTTTCACTGTACATGTGACAATAATAAACCAATTTTGATATCAATCTGGTGTCAAAGCTCCATTAACAGCAACCAACTAA
This sequence comes from Mobula hypostoma, assembly GCF_963921235.1. NCBI lineage: Eukaryota > Metazoa > Chordata > Chondrichthyes > Myliobatiformes > Myliobatidae > Mobula > Mobula hypostoma. The sequence continues at coordinate 97,375,479 of NC_086108.1, forward strand.
TACACTGCTTCTAATTCATCATTAATAAAAAGAATTATGGAGCTTGCTAAGAAAGGAGTTGTTATTACTACCGACACGAGATTCTGCAGATCCTGGAAATCCGGACGAACACATATAAAATGCTGAAGGAACTCAACAGGCCAGGCAGCATCTATAGAGAGGAATAAAGAGTTGCTGTTTCGGACAAAGGCCCTTCATCAGTCCTGTTTTCTCTCCATAGATGCTGCCTGAACTGCTGAGTTCCTCCAGTATTTTGTGTGTATTACTCTGTTATTATTACTTCTCTGAAGCCATTTTTGAAAAATTGATAAAATTCCTCAGGAGGCTAAAGAAATTCAGCATGTAGCCATTGACTCTAACCAATTTTTATCAGCGCACCATAGAAAACATTCTGTCCCAGATGCATAACAGCTTGGTACGGCAACTGCTCTGCACATGACTGCAAGAAACTACAGAGTTTCTTCTTCTTAGGCATCTGTTAGTCTCCTGAGGCCATGGATTTGCGCCTTGCAAGGTTTCCAGGGCGCAGGCCTGGGCAAGGTTGTATGGAAGACCAGCAGTTGCCCATACTGCAAGTCTTCCCTCTCCACGCCACCGATGTTGTCCAAGGGAAGGGCACTAGGTCTGATACAGCTTGGCACCGGTGTCGTCGCAGAGCAATGTGTGGCTAAGTGCCTTGCTCAAGGACACAACACACTGCCTCAGCTGAGGCTGGAACTAGCGACCTTCAGATCACTAGACCGACACCTTAACCAGTTGGCCACGCACCAAACTAGAGTTGTAGACACAATTTAGCACATCACAGGAACCAGCTTCCCCTCTATGGACTCTGTCTATACCTCACTCTGCCTCAGTAAAGCAGCCAGCATAATGGAAGACCCCACCCACCTGGACATTCTCTCTTCTCCCCTCTGCTGGATCGAAGATACAAAAGCCTAAAACCACGTACCACTAGGCTCAAGGGAAGGTCCTATCCCTCTGTTGCCAGATTCTTGAATGGATTATTTGAATGATAAGATGGATTATTGGGCTCACAATCTACCTCATTGCGAATGTGCACTTAATTATTTATCTGCACTTTATCGATAGCATTTACACCTCTTTCTGCACTGTTATTGTTTTACCTTGTTCTAACTTTATGCACTGGGTAATAACTTAATCTGTATGAATGGATGCAAGACAAGCTTTTCACTTTGTCCTGGTGCACGTGACAATAATAAATCAATAACCAATATTACCTTAATTGATATGTGGATTTATATACCACTGTCAGCAATAATAGCAACTTGCATTTGGAGATGCAAAGGACTGGAGATGCAGGACTGATGCATGCTTTGACCTGAAATATCGACAGTTCATTTTAACCCAGAGATGCTGCTGAGTTCCTGTGGTAAACCATGTATATATGTTGTAACTCGGTTACCTGAATGGACACACCCATCTGCTGACTGCCCCTGTGGCTCCTCCCACAGAGTCCTGTATAAAGGTGTTCGCCTTGCCCCTCCCCCTCAGTCCGGGGGCAGACACTTACTGTGGAGGTCGTATTGTACAGCGAATAAAAGCCTTTCAGTATTTTACCAAACCTCAGTCTCTTGGAGTAATTGAAGGTGCTTCAATTCCTCCAGCAGATAGTTTGCTGCACTAACTTACACTTGTATAGCTTCTTTTCCATTGGAAAGCACTTCACAGGAATCTATCTGAGGCTTCCGTTGGTCAGAGTTGACCATGGGTGCCACATCCCAACTTTCTAAGTGATACGCAAGCCAGGGCAGTACAGTGTTAGAGCAAGCTCCTCCTCTCCAGGCACCTGATGAACCCAAATGAACGGCAGAGGCCAATACAGTTTGGTACCAGCAGCATCGCAGGAGTTGCCAGTCAGCGTTGAAATCAATGTAGGTCTGGCTTAGGGACTCCAGCTCCGAATATTTTTCCTCGGGGTTTACTCCCTAAATCTTCCCCATGAGTGGGTTCAGCTGCAAGGCAGCAGGGGTTTGAGATCAGAGTTTTCCTTCTCCTTGATGAGCTGCCAGCCGCAGCTGACGAGCCCCATCTGCCCGAAGTGACTGGTTTTAAGACACCAGTAACCTACCTTTGCCCCTTCTCCTGTCAGTAGAAGCAGTTTCACTAGGCTTAGTAGCTAAGCCACATGTGAAGGCCAGGAGCTGGACTTGGGTGTCAGAGGCTATTTGACAAGATGCGGAGACACATTAGGAAGATGAACATGGTCCGAGAGAGAGGATTTATAAGGAAAAAGTTAGACAGCTGAAGAAGTTTAAGCAGAAGACTTTGGCATGGGCCAGCAATAGTAGAGCAATGAAATAGCTGAAGAAACTAGAACTGAAGGAGCACAAGACCTCAGTTTGCCACAGGGCCGGAAGGGGTTGAGGAATTGAGGTGAGGCTCAAAAACCAAGGATGAGAATTTAAAATGAATGTATTTCATAATTAGGAATTGGTGAGGTTTGGCAATCAAGTGGGAGATGGATGAATGGGTGTAGTGTACATTTGGTCACAGGCAGCAGAGTTTTAGTGACCTAGAGTTTGCAGATTTCAATAACAGGAAAGAATTTCTATTTAAGTCGTGTTTTTCGTGTCAAATGCTTTGCAGCATGTGAAGTAGCTTAAAGTATAGTCACTGTTGAAATATAGCAGTTTGCACATATAAAAGCTTCAAAAACAGCAATGTGAGACTACCACCCAGGTCTCAACACTTATGAAGCGCCAGTAGCGTTATACTGTTTACTTTTTAACTTGTGTCATACATGCACCTTCTGCTAAATGTCAATCTTCTGGAGTATATTTTACTTGTTAATTTATTTGTGTTAATATTACTTTATGTGTTGCGTGTGAGTTATATATACTGTGTTGTGCACTTTGGTCTGTAGGAACGTTGTTCCGTTTGGAGGTATACAGTTGAACGACAATGACCTTGAACTTGAAAATAAATACTCACCTGGTTCACTTTTGGAAGTGGGCATTGAAAGATTCCTAGAGAGACACCTTGACCCTAACTGATGGAGGCCTATACCATGCCAAATATTCAGGAATGGGACCTGACCTTCTAGTCATCTGACTTAGAGGCAGCGTTGACATATTGTAATAGGGCTTTGGGCCTAACACCACTGGAGACTCATTATAAATGTGAGTGAGAGCCCAGATCATCATTTGTCAGGTGACGCATGTTACAATAGCATATATACACAATTACAGACTCAACACTGGTTTTATTGTGTTCTGTGCTAATCCATGCATGGGAACATCTTCCTCATGATTACTTTGCTACCTCTCTTGGACATGTGCCTAACTCATCCACTTCTGGTAAGTAGTCTTGGAACTGATTCACCAGATTACAGAGTCAGGAATTCTCAGAACACTTTAACTTCAGTTCGAGCTCATGATATCCAGGACAATGCATCCTTGCCCAGAGGACATGCACAGACTTGCCCGCTTCCAACCAGAATTTAGGGAAGATAACTAGTGTCAGGAGGGATTATTAGCCCATTTTTCTGGCAAAGAGTTTTGCCAGCTGGCCAAGCATATCAGGATATTGCGAGAAAGCTGTGCAATCCATTAAAATTAATGAATGTAGAACCACGGGCAATGCGCCTGTAATTTTCCAAACACTGCAGCTGGTGGGTATGGGTCCCGTTAGCAACAGAATGTCACAACAGTGCCCTGTTTGCTCTAAGTTTATGGAGACGGAAGAAAATCAGGACTTTATATTTCTAGGTTGTGCACTCAGGTTTAAACCTTAGGGCTCCTCAGAAATTACCATTGTTCTAATCGTTTGCTGCTTTGCTGTTAACCCTGCATGGTAAGTAGAAGAGTGTTGTTTCTCCTTCAGCTCCTCCCGCTTTCTCCATTCTCAAGGTGTAGCCATGGCCCCTTGCCTTTTCATTAGCCATGCAGAACAGTCCATGTTCCAAGACTTCCCCGATAATATACCCCAACACTTCCTCCACTACATTGCCAACTGCATTGGTGCTGCTTCATGCACCCATACTGAGTATGTCCATTTCATCAACTTTGCTCAACTTCCACCTTGCCCTTAAGTTAACTTGGTCCATTTCCGACACCTCTCTCCCTCTTCTCGGTCTCACTGGAGGCAAACTGTCGACCGACATCTTTTGTAAACCTACTGATTCCACATTTATCTTGATCTACCTATTCCCTCTCTGACTCCTGCAAAAATGTTATTCACTTTTCTCGGTTTCTTTGGCTTTGCTGCATTTGTTCCCAGGCTTTCCTTTCCAGGACATCAGAGGTGTTGTCCTTTATCAAGGAACAGGGTTTCCTGTTCTCCACCATAGCTTCTGCCCTCACCAACATCTCCTCCGTTTCCTGGAAATCCGTGCTCACCCCAGCTTCCCGCCACTTTAACAGTGATATAATTCCCCTTGTCCTCACTACCACCACGTGAACCTCTGCATCCGACACATCATTTTCCGCAGCTTCTGCCACCTTCAACGGGATCCTACAACCAACGACATCTTTACCTACCCCCACTCTCTGGTTTCCACAGGAATTGCTCTCTTCATGATTCCCTTGTCCATTTGTCTCTCCTCACTAATCTCCCTCACGGCACTTATCCCTGCAAGCAGCCAATGTGCTACACCTCCCCGTTTGCCTCACCCCTCACCTCTATTCAGGGTCCCAAGTAGTCCTTCCAGGTGAGGCAACACTCTACCTGTGAATCTGCAGGGGTCGTTTATTGTGTCCGGTCCGATGCGGCCTCTTCTACATTGGTGAGGCCCGTTGTAAATTGGGGGACGGACTTTGTCGGGCATCTCTGTTCCTGCGATCAAAAGCGGCACTTTCCAGTGGCCCAACATTTCAATTCCAATTCCCACTCCCATTCCAACGTCTCAGTCCCTGGTCTCCTCTTGTGCCATGATGAGGCCACCCTCAGGGTGGAGGAGCAACACCTGATACTCCTTTTGGGCATCCTCCAACCTGATGGCATGAATATTAATTTCTACTTCCGGTAAAAATATTTTTCTTCCCCCACCACTCTTGTCTTCTAATCCCCTCTCTGGCCTCTTTCCTCTTCTCGCCTGCCTATCACCTACCACACACTGTGTAAAAAAATACTGACCCACATATCCTATTTAACACTTCCCCTCTCTCCTTAATTGTATGATTTTGACTTTATTATCCTGAGAAAAGCCTCCTCTGACTGTCTACCATTTCTCTGCCTCTCATGATGTTATGAGCTTCTATCAGGTTTTACCTCAGCCTCCACCTCAGCCTCCAGGGAAAACATCTCAAGTTTGTCCAAACTTTCCTTAAGACACATTCTCTCTAATCCAGGCAGCATCTGGTAAACCTCTTCTGTACCCTTTGTGTAGAGGGATGACGAGACTGCACACAGTACTCCAAGCACAGCCTCGCTAAAGTTTTATATAGATGCAAAAAAATGTTTTAGTTCAAAAGGAGTGGAGATATTAATTAATACCAAGAATACAAGGGTGATAAGATATATATACACCCAAAAGAATCTGCAGATGCTGTAAATCCAGAGCAATGCACATAAAATGCTGGAGGAACTCAGCAGGTCGGGCAGCAGCTGTGGAGAGGAATGCGCAGTCAACCTTCAGTAACACTCACAAACTCAGAAGGGCGATGATAGATGCCTAATAAGTAAGGCCAAAGGATGAGCTCTATTATTTTCAGCTCACATTCATTAGACTAAATTAGTGTTTGAAAATAAAAGGAGAATCCATTATTTAATAATTATTTTATCACACAGGGAAAGAGGCATATCCTAATTAGCAACCACCTATCTAACACTAACCTAATCACAGGACAATTTACAATGATCATTTAACCTACTAACTGGTATGCCTTTGGACTTTGGGAGGAGACCGGAGACCCAGACACAACCGGAACCCAACTCTGGAATGCACCGAGCTGTAATATCGCAGCGTTAGCCACTATGCTGCTGTGTTCTTGCTTAAAGTGCTACCTTCAATGTTCAAAGTTATTTTTAGGTTATGACTTCCTTTTCCTTCAGAAGTGTAAAAGGTATCGAGCTGCAGTTGTTTATATATAATTCACTGGACTCATAAATCTGAAGCCATGGTTGACTGTGTCTGCCCTAAGCATTGATTGATCTGGCTTTGGCCTTGAATCTGGGAAGATGTTTTTTTTTTAAAATATCAGATGGCAAGCTTTAGCCGCTTCCCTCTGTTAATTCTCAGAAGGTTGATAAAGAACCTATTGGTGATAAATTGTCCTCAGTCTGGCTGCCCACAGCAGGTAGTAATCTCTCCTTAGATTGCCCTTGATGCTGTCTAGTTCCTTCAGTAACCACTCTGTCAATACGTTCTGACAAAGAGGAAGTTGCACTCTTTTCTCCTGTGGCTGTCTTAATATGCCGTTCTCTGTTTTAGATGTTCGGTATTTCTGGGATTGATCCCTACCTTTGTTTCATAGACCAAGGTCAGTATTAACCCCACTGACGTGGAGATTAAGTCTGATTGGCAAACTATTGAAGAGTTTCTCCACACAAGGAATCATTCAGAAATGGCCCAGACCCTCGGGGACTCTTTGGATGCTCATAATACTCTTATCATTCTTGTAGCCTAGGAGTGTTTTGTAAACATTTTGTGTCAGTGAAACCATTATACATGGTTTTAATGTAAATAACCATTTTGTGCCTTTTAACTTCTTGTAATTTCTAAGATAAAAAAGAGTGGAAAGAAACGGACATATACACACAGTGTTCACTTTATTGGGTACAGGAGATACCTCATAAAGTGGCCACTGAGTGTATGCTCATGGTCTCTGCTGCTGTAGCCCATCTACTTCAAGGTTGTGTGTTCGGAGATGCTCTTCTGCATACTATTGTAATGTGTGGTTTTCTGAATTAGTTCTGCCTTCCTGTCCCTGTCAGCTTGAACCAGGCCGGCCATTCTCCCCTGACCTCTCACTGGTTGTGAAAGCGAGGCATTTTAACCCACAGAACTGCCATTCACTGGATGTTTTTTTTTGTTTTTCTCACCATTCTCTTTAAACTAGAGACTGTTTTGCTTAAAATCCCAGGAGATCAGCAGCTGCTGAGATACTCAAGCCACCTACATTCATTCCTCAGTCAAGATCGCAAAGTCATTTGCTTCCCATTCTGACACCTTTCAGAGCAATTGAACCTCTTGACCATGTCTGCATGCTTTTATGTATTGAGTGCTGCCTGATCAGATATTTGCATTAACAAACAGGTGTTCAGGTGTACCCAATGAAGTGGCCACTGAGTGTGGCAGACATTTCAGAACCAAAGCATGTCCTATTTGCTTTCCAAACTGGTTTGAAGTGTGGTTACTGAAGGAGCATTTAATGATGGTCTGGTGCAGTTCACTATGCATTTGCTGATTCATTTACTGTGGACTGACCCTGGCCTGGAGTGCCATTTGACATGTGTGTTAGTCCCAAGGGCTCTATTTGTTTCTGAAGTACAGAAGTACTTAAGTGAAGAACAAAACCCCTGATATTGTTCTCTACTGATTACTTAAACCAGTCTTAACTTTAGCTCGGAGTTCAGTCCATAACAGGTGATAAATCGTCTTGATCTTGAAACACGTTGCTGGAGAGATTTTAAATCTAGACCTCATTTTTGTGTTTCCCCTACTTAAAACTGGCAGGAGGGATATGTCAGTGGATGTAACTTAATAAGGATACTTAAGGATCAACGTTACTCAACATATACATTTACATGTATTCGGAATTTGTAGTGATGTGTTGGACAGGGTGTGACACACAAGGAAAAACAATGACATTCAACAAATATAAGAATGAAGTATAAATAATGTTAGAAGTACAGATATGGAATAAAATGAGCATAATACATAAATACCAGCATTCATTTACAATGTGAGCAGTTTATAAGAAGTGGTTTAAAGTGTTTACAGTGCAGTGCAGTGAAGGGGGTAATAAACAGAGGGGTTGGGGGTGACTAACTAGAATGGTTGATCAGATTAATTGCCTGGGTGAAGAATTTTTTTTTAAGATGGTGTGAAGGTCTGGTTTAACTATCCCTATCTCATGTTCCAGAAGCGAATTTTTAGAAAATTCACTTTGCAGGATAGGTCGTGTCTGCAATGATTTTTCTTGCCGCTTCGTTGCCCTGGACACATTCAAGTCCTGCACTGAAGGTAGACTGCAGACAATGACCTTTTCAGTGGACCCAGCTGCTCACTGTAATTTCTGTGTATTGCGAGAGGATGCTGCACCAAGCCAGACAGTCATGGCTGATGTGAGGGTGCTCTCTATGATGGCAGTGTAGAATGGCACCAGTATGTTCTGGGAAAGATGGAATTTCACCAACTGCTGCAAGAGGTAGATCCCCTGTAGGGCCTTTCTGCTAATGAAGTAACAGAAGGAACAGACAATACCTAAGGAGATATACTTGGGCCCACATGGAGGAGGAGAAGATGGCGGCCTGACGCAGTGCGCGTGACCGCTCCGAATTGATATCGTATTTGTGAAATAGGATGCCGTGCACAATGCTGATTTGATGGAGACAGCTGTGAGAAGCATGGAGGAACATCTGGAGAAACTTCTGAAATGCCTGCTTCGCTGCCGCTGCTACTGTGCGATCGAGAATCTCCAGAGGGGAAGGTCCCAAATCCTTGGCTTTGCCTATTGCCTGTTGCTGGGGCTGGGGTCGAAGCGCTCGGCAGAGATGGTGCTCGGTGCTCAGTGTCGGAGAGCTGGTTGGAGGCTCGAAGTTTTTGGACGGACTTGGAGTCGGACTGTGGTCGGGTGCTTCCAGGATGCTGCATCGGCAAGCTGGAAGCTCATGGCAGGAAGAGTTTTCTTCCTTCAACCGTCTGCGTGAGATGATGGGACTTTCGAGAGACTTTGAGACTTTTTTTTACCATGCCCATGATCTGTTCTTCTATCAAATTATGGTATTGCTTGCACTGTTGTAACTATATGTTATAATTATGTGGTTTTTGTCAGTTTTTTAAAGTCTTGTGTTTCTGTCATATCATTCTGGAGGAACAAATTGTATCACTTCTTAATGCATGTATTACTAAATGACAATAAAAAAGGACTGCGTGTCCTCATAATCTAATCTAATCTAATCTAAACATGCTAGCTATTCCTCACCCTGAAGTCTCTCCCTGATGGACTTGTCCCATGGGAAATCCAGCAAACCTTCCCTACTCTGTCTTCTAAATAGCAGTCATCTGTCGAGTTTCATCAGGACACCCAGCCAGCTGTTCAATAAATGAACCCACCTCACACTGACCATTCCACCTTCAATGAGAACCATTCTGCCTCTATCAATTGGCAGCCTACCCGGTCAACTGTGGGTCTGCAGTAGATGGTCCTGATATTGACCGTAACTACGCACACAATGTGCTGCAGGAATGCAGCAGCTCAGGATGCAAATATGCAAATGAATAGACAGACAACGTTTCATGCCGAGACTCTTCTTCAGGACTGAGGAGGAAGGGGGAAGATGCCAGAGTGAAAAAGGTTGGGGGGAGAGGAAGGAGAATAGCTAGAAGGTGAAAGGTGAATCCAGATGCATAGGAAAGGTAAAGGGCTGGGGATGCAGGAATCTGATGGGAGAGGAGAGTGAGCCACCAGATGAAAGGGAAGGAGGGACCCAGGTGGAGGTGATAGGCAGGTGAGAAGAGGTTAGGGGCCAGAGAGGGGAAGAGAAGCAGAAGGGAAGGGGAGGAATTTTTTTTACTGGAGGGAGAAATCAATACTCTTGCCATTATAAGACCATTAGATATTGGGGCAGAATTAGGTCATTTGAACCATTGGGTATGCTCCGCCATTTCATCATGGTTGATCCAATTTTCCTCTCAGCCCCAATCTCCTCACTTCTCCCTGTATCCCTTCATGCCCTGACCAATCAAAACTCTTATCAATAACTTCCTTAAATATACATAAAGACTTGTCATTCACAGCTGCCCGTGGCAAAGAATTGCACAGATTCACCAGAACAACGGCAGAACAACAATGGCTGGTGTTTCTGGGGGCAATCTGGAAGGTGCAGGATAGATAGATTGCAAAGATGAATAAGTATTCTAAAGGGTGGATAATGCATCCATGGCTGACAAAGGAAGTCAAAGACAGTTTAAAAGCCAAAATAAGACACATAATAAAGCAAAAATTAATGGGAAGTTAGAGGACTAGGAAACCTTTAAAAAACAAAAGAAGGCAAATGAAAAACCCATAAAGAGAGAAAAGATGAAATATGAAATTAAGCAATGAAGGAGGATACAAATAGTTTTTTTTCCCAGATATATAAAGAGTAAAATAAAGCTGAGAGTGAATATTGGACTTCTGGAAAATTATGCTGGAGAGGTAGTAATGGGGGACAAGAAAATAATGGACAAACTTAATAGGCATTTTGAATCAGTCTTCACTGTGGAAGACATTAGCAGTATGCCAGAAATTTGAGAGTGTCAAGGGGCAAAAGTGAGTGTAGCTGCTATTACTAAGGAGAAAATGCTTGAGAAGCTGAAAGCTCTGAGGGCAGATCAGTCACCTGGACCAGGTGGACTACACCACAGGCTTCTGAAAGAGGTGGCTGAAGAGACTATGGAGACATTAGTAATGATTTTTCAAGAATCACTAGAATCTGGAATGGTTCTGGAGGACTTGAAAATTGCAAATGTCACTCCACTCTTTAAGAAGTGAGGGAGAAGAAAGAGAATTATAGACTGACTTCAGTGGTTGGAAAGAAGTTAGAGTCCACTATTAAGGATGAAGTTTTGGGGTTCTTGGATGCACATGACAAAATAGGCCAAAATCATCATGGTTCCCTTAAGTGGAAATTTTGCCTCAAAACCTGTTGGAATTCTTTGAGGAAATAACAGGCAGGATAGAAAAAGGAGAGTCATAGGATTTTGTATGCTTGGAATTTCAAAAGGCCTTTAATAAGGGGGAGATTAACAAGGTAAGACCCCATGGTATTACAGGAAAAGTACTAGCATGGATAGAAGATTGGCTGACTGACAGGAGGCAAAGAGTGGGAATAAAGGGGTCCTTTTCTGGTTCACTGCCAGTGACTGGTGATGTTCTGCAGGGGTCAGTCACATCTTTACACATTATATGTCAATGATTTGGGTGACAGAATTGATGACTTTGTGGCCAAGTTTGTGGGTGATAAGTGGAGGAACAGGTAGTATTGAGGAAGCAAGGAGGCTGCAGAAGGACATAGACAGATTGGGAGAATGGGCAAAGAAATGGCAGATGAAATACAGTGTAGGGAAGTGTATGGTCTTGCACTTTGGTAGAGTGAATAAGGTGTGAACTATTTTGTAAATGGGGAGAAAATTCAAAAAATTAATAGTGCAAAGGGACTTGGGAGTCCATGTGTAGGATTTCATAAATTTACAGGTTGAGTCAGTTGTAAGGAAGGCAAATGCAAAGTAAGCAGTCATCCCAAGTGGGCTAGAATATAAAAGCAATGATGTAACGCTGAAGCTTTGTAAGGCATTGGTCAAAGTGTACTTTGAGTAATGTGAGCAGTTTTGGGCCCCTGTCTAAGATGTGCTGGCATTGGAGAGGTTCCTGAGGAGGCTCACAACAATGATTCCGGGAATGAAAGGCTTAATGTACGGAAGTGTTTGATGGCTCTGTGAAACCTATTGCTTATTGAGTGGACCAATTACAAGCAAGAGAAAATCTGCTGATGCTGGAAACTACAATTGATCACATCATCATAGAGATGCTTAATATGTGCATTTGATGCTTTAATTGTATTGGAGCCCCTACAATTCACCTACTGGCACAACTGATCGACGGACGATGCAATAGCCACAGCTCTACGCACCGTCCTTACACATCTGGAGAAGAAGGATGCTTATGTGAGAATGCTGTTCTTAGACTGCAGTTCAGCATTCAACACCATAATCTCCTCCAGGATCGACAGGAAGCTCAGAGGCCTTGGCCTTCACCCTGCCTTGTGTAGCTGGATCCTGGACTTTATGCTCCTCTGCCCCTCAAAACAGGTGCCCCTCAGAGCTGTGTGCTGAGCCCCCTCCTTTACTCTCTGTATACCTATGACTGTGTCGCCACCCGCAGCTCCCAACCTGCTAATTACATTTGCTGACAACACTACACTGAATGGCCTAATCTCAAATAATAATGAGGAGGCTTACAGTTGGGAAGTTATCACCCTGACACTGTGGTGTCAAGAAAACAACCTCTTCCTCAACATCGCAAAAACAAAGGAGCTGGTTGTGGACGACAGGAGGAATGGAGACAGGCTAACCCCTATCGACATCAATGGATCTGGGGTTGAGAGGGTGAACAGCTTTAAATTCCTCTGCACACACATCACCAAGGACCTCGCGTGGTCTGTACATAAACAACAGGAATTCTGCAGATGCTGGAAATTCAAGCAACACACATCAAAGTTGCTGGTGAACGCAGCAGGCCAAGCAGCATCTGTAGGAAGAGGTGCAGTCGACGTTTCAGGCCGAGACCCTTCGTCAGGACTAACTGAAGGAAGAGTGAGTAAGGGATTTGAAAGTTGGAGGGGCAGGGGGAGATCCAAAATTATAGGAGAAGACAGGAGGGGGAGGGATAGAGCCAAGAGCTGGACAGGTGATTGGCAAAAGGGGATACGAGAGGATCATGGGACAGGAGGTCCGGGAAGAAAGACAAGGTGGGGGGGGACCCAGAGGATGGGCAAGAGGTATATTCAGAGGGACAGAGGGAGAAAAAGGAGAGTGAGAAAAAGGAGAGTGAGAGAAAGAATGTGTGCATAAAAATGAGTAACAGATGGAGTACGAGGGGGAGGTGGGGCCTTAGCGGAAGTTGGAGAAGTCGATGTTCATGCCATCAGGTTGGAGGCTACCCAGACGGAATATAAGGTGTTGTTCCTCCAACCTGAGTGTGGCTTCATCTTTACAGTAGAGGAGGCCGTGGATAGACATGTCAGAATAGGAATGGGATGTGGAATTAAAATGTGTGGCCACTGGGAGATCCTGCTTTCTCTGGCGGACAGAGCATAGATGTTCAACAAAGCGGTCTCCCAGTCTGCGTTGGGTCTCGCCAATATATAAAAGGCCACATCGGGAGCACCAGATGCAGTATATCACCCCAGTCGACTCACAGGTGAAGTGTTGCCTCATCTGGTAGGACTGTTTGGGGTCTTTCATTCTAGGATGAGGGAGATGTCTTCCTTTTTTAAAGGAAGGGGCTTCCCTTCCTCCACTATCAACTCTGCTCTTAAACGCATCTCCTCCATTTCACGTACATCTGCTCTCAATCCATCCTCCCGCCACCCCACTAGGAATAGGGTTCCCCTGGTCCTCACCTACCACCCCACCAGCCTCCGGGTCCAACATATTATTCTCCGTAACTTCCGCCACCTCCAACGGGATCCCACCACTAAGCACATCTTTCCCTCCCCCCCCCTGCATTCCGCAGGGATCGCTCCCTACGCAACTCCCTTGTCCATTCGTCCCCCCCATCCCTCCCCACTGATCTCCCTCCTGGCACTTATCCGTGTAAGCGGAACAAGTGCTACACATGCCCTTACACTTCCTCCCTTACCACCATTCAGGGCCCCAAACAATCCTTCCAGGTGAGGCAACACTTCACCTGTGAGTCGACTGGGGTGATATACTGCGTCCGGTGCTCCCAATGTGGCCTTTTATATATTGGCGAGACCCGACGCAGACTGGGAGACCGCTTTGCTGAACATCTACGCTCCGTCCGCCAGAGAAAGCAGGATCTCCCAGTGGCCACACATTTTAATTCCACATCCCATTCCCATTCTGACATGTCTATCCACGGCCTCCTCTACTGTAAAGATGAAGCCACACTCAGGTTGGAGGAACAACACCTTATATTCCGTCTGGGTAGCCTCCAACCTGATGGCATGAACATCGACTTCTCTAACTTCCGCTAGGCCCCACCTCCCCCTCGTACCCCATCTGTTACTTATTTTTATGCACACATTCTTTCTCTCACTCTCCTTTTTCTCCCTCTGTCCCTCTGAATATACCTCTTGCCCATCCTCTGGGTCCCCCCCGCCTTGTCTTTCTTCCCGGACCTCCTGTCCCATGATCCTCTCGTATCCCCTTTTGCCTATCACCTGTCCAGCTCTTGGCTCCATCCCTCCCCCTCCTGTCTTCTCCTATCATTTTGGATCTCCCCCTCCCCCTCCAACTTTCAAATCCCTTACTCACTCTTCCCTCAGTTAGTCCTGACGAAGGGTCTCGGCCTGAAACGTCGACTGCACCTCTTCCTACAGATGCTGCCTGGCCTGCTGCGTTCACCAGCAACTTTGATGTGTGGTCTGTACATACTGGCTCTGTGGTTAAAAAAGCACAACAGCACCTCTTTCACGTCAGACGTTTGAAGAAATTTGGTATGGCTCCCCAAATTCTAAGAACTTTCCACAGGGGCACAATTGAGAACATCCTGTATGGCTGCTTCACTGTACCTCCCTTAATTAAGGGAACTGTACCTCCCTTAATCACAGGACTCTGTAGAGAGTGGTGCAGACAGCCCCACTCATCTGTAGATGTGAACTTCCCACTATTCAGGACATTTACAAAGATAGGTGTGTAAAAAGGATCCAAAGGATCATTGAGGACCTGAGTCACCGCAACCAGAAATTGTTCCAGCTGCTACCATCCGGGAAATGGTACCACAGCATAAAAGCCAGGACCAGCAGGTTCCAGAACAGCTTCTTCCACCAGGCCATCAGACTGCTCAATTCACGCTGATGCAACTGTATTTCTATGTTTTATTGACTATCCTGATGTACATAATATTTATTATAAATTACTACAAATACATATTGCACATTTGAACAGAGAAGTAATGTAAAGATTTTTAGTCCTCATGTATTTGAAGGATATAAGTAATAAAGTCAATACAATTCAATTCAATTTAATTGTGAGAGCAATCTGTTTAAATGCTTGAAGAATGGCATCCACAAATGTAAATAAAGCAATATGAATTTCTAGCCTGTTATAACCATATCCCTGTACTGCAATGTCAAACCCTGACAGTACGTACATTTTACTGACAATACAGTCCACAATTTTGCAAATTGACCTCCCTCTTCATTTCTCTCTTACAATTATACAGGACATCAAATCAGGATTTTTATTTTCTCTATAAACACTGATACTACCTTGCTTCCACTATCTTATTACATCAACCATCTTTCCATTCCCCATTCTGGCTCACCTCTTACCCCCTTTCATCTCCTCACCTCCCCATCACCTCCATCTGGTGAGTCGGTGAGGAATTGTGTACTTTGGAGAGTACCTATTCACTTTCCCAATAGTGTTGTGAATGCTTGGCTCTTGAACTGATACTGGACAGAGGCTGACAGGTTATTGAACTTTTTGAAGAGGTTACCAGAAATGCTGATGAGGGTAAAGTGGTGGATGTTGTCTATATGGACTTCAGTAAGGCCTTTGACAAGGTCCTACATGGAAGGTTGGTTAGGAAGGTTCAATCGTTATGTATTAATATTGAAGTAGTAAAATGGATTCAGCAGTGGCTAGATGGGAGACGCCAGAGAGTGGTGGTGGATAACTGTTTGTCAGATTGGAGGCCGGTGACTAGTGGTGTGTCTCAGGGATCTGTACTGGGTCCAATATTATTTGTCATATACATTAATGATCTGGACGATGGGGTGGTAAATTGGATGAGTAACTATGCAGATGATACTAAGACAGGTGGAGTTGTGGATGACGAAGTAGGTTTTCAAAGCTTGCAGAGAGATTTAGGCCAGTTAGAAGAGTGGGCTGAAAGATGACAGATGGAGTTTAATGCTGATAAATGTGAGGTGCTGCATTTTGGTAGGACTAATCAAAATAGGACATACATTGTAAATGGTAGGGCGTTGAAGAATGCAGTAGAACAGAGGGATCTAGGAATAATGGTGCATAGTTCCCTGAAGGTGGAATCTCATGTGGATAGGGTGGTGAAGAAAGCTTTTGGTATGCTGGCCTTTATAAATCAGAGCATTGAGTATAGGAGTTGGGATGTAATGTTGAAATTATACAAGGCCTTGGTGAGGCCAAATTTGGAATATTGTGTACAGTTTTGGTCACCGAATTATAGGAAAGATGTCAACAAAATAGAGAGAGAGTACAGAAAAGATTTACTAGAATGTTACCTGGGTTTCATCACCTAAGTTACAGAGAAAGGTTGAACAAGTTGGGTCTTTATCCTTTGGAACGTAGAAGGTTGACGGGGGACTTGATCGAGGTATTTAAAATTATGAGGGGGATAGATAGAGTTGACGTGGATAGGCTTTTTCCATTGAGAGTGGGGGAGATTCAAACAAGAGGACATGAGTTGAGAGTTAAAGGGCAAAAGTTTAGGGGTAACATGAAGGGGAACTTCTTTACTCAGAGAGTGGTAGCTGTGTGGAACGAGCTTCCAGCAGAAGTGGTTGAGGCAGGTTTGATGTTGTCGTTTAAAGTTAAATTGGATAGATATATGGACAGGAAAGGAATGGAGGGTTATGGGCTGAGTGCAGGTTGGTGGGACTAGATGAGAGTAAGAGTTCGGCACGGACTAGAAGGGCCGAGATGGCCTGTTTCTGTGCTGTAATTGTTATATGGTTATATGGTTATGGCTTTGTAAGCAAGGAATAAGACCATAAAGCCGTAAGGCATAGGGGCAGAACTAGACTAATCAGCCCATCGAGTCTTTGCCACCATTCCATCATGGCTGATTTATTATCCCTCTCAACCTCATTCTCATGTCATCTCCCTGTAACCTCTGATACCCTGACTAATCAAAAACCTATCAACCTCCGCTTTAAATATTCCTGATGACTTGGCCTCCACAGCCGTCTGTGGCAACGAATCCACAGATTCACTAACCTGTGACTGAAGAAATTCCTCTTCATCTGAATGGACGTTCCTCTCTTCTGAGGCTGCATCCTGAGGTTCTAGACTCTTCCACTGTGGGAAACATCCTCTCCACAGCCATTCAATATTCAAGCAACACACACAAATTGCTGGAGGAACTCAGTAGGCTAGGCAGCATCTATGGAAAAGAGTACAGTCGACATTTCAGGCTGAGACCCTTTGGCAGGACTTACAGTCTAAGTTTCGGGTCAGAGTTTGACTTGCAGTACAAAGATGTGGTTATAACAGGCTAGAGATTCACGTTGCTCTATTTACATTTCTGAATGCCATTTCTCAAGCATTTAAGCAGATTGCTTTCACAATTAAAGCATCAAGTGCACATACTAATCATCTCTTCGATGATGTGATCAATTGTAGTTGCCTGTCTAATTAGGTAAAACAAATATCCAACAACGGATGAATAATTGAAGAATTGTAATGTACAGTAAGTTACATTTTGCCTGTCTTTATTGTTGTTTGCTGTGATAAAGAACAATAATTTTCATTGATATTGTAATTTCATACTGTCCTGATATCAATCTGATTTTGCGGTTTATTAAGCTCATAGTTAGAGGGAATGGAGAAAATACTCTGAAATGAAGGGGATATGAATGAGTACAAAAGTTGTTAAAGGGTCACAATTGATCTCACTGTATTTGTCTCCCAACAAATAAATTAGTGAACTCAATTTAAATTAAGTAATTAGTGCAAAAAGTCGTGATGTAGTGTTCATGGGTTCAATGCTCATTCAGAAATCTAAACACAAAATACTCTGCAGATGCTGGGGTCAAAGCAAACACTCACAACACGCTGGAGGAACTCAGCAGGTCAGGCAGCATCTGTGGAAACGATGAGTCGACGGGTGTTCCGGCCCAAAACGTCGACTCATCGTTTCCACGGCTGCTGCCCGACCTGCTGAGTTCCTCCACTGTGTTGTGAGTGTTTGCTCATTCAGAAATCTGATGGCAGAGGGGGAAGAATTTGTTCTTGAGTAGTTGATCGAGTGTCTTCAGCTTCCTCTGCCTCCTCCTTGATGGCAGCAACGAGAAGAGGGCATGTCCTGGGTGATGGGGATCCTTAATAATGGATTCTGCTTTTTTGAGGCGTTGCTCCTTGAAGATGTCCTGGATGCTGGGGAGACTAGTGCCCATGATGGAGCTGACTGAGTTTGCAACTTTATGCATCTTACTTTGATCCAGTGCCGTGGAATCCCCCACCCCACTCCTGTACCAAATGGTGATACAGCCAGTTGGAATGCTCTCCACAGTACATCCATTAAAAGTAGCCTTGCTGTATCTCCAAATAGATAAATATGTAAAAATAAAAATAAAAATAACCGCCACGGAGATCACCAGAGTTTCAATGATTCTTTAGGGGTGGCAATAAATATTCAGTGCACTCTGCTACTGCTTTTTTTTGTTATTTTGTTATAGACTTCCAGTCACAAACCTCAGCTTCTAACAACCCTGTACGAGCATCAGGATATGATTTGTTTAGTCTAAATCTGTAACTTGCAGCCAGCAGCATCACTTAACATCAGAGTACAGGAACATGAAAACAGACAAGTCAATGGTGGAGGATGTCATCTTGTTCATCAGCTCGAGTGAAAGCGTGAAGACCTGTATAAAGAAAACAGCTAAAAATTCATATTCACTCAGAATGCCAAACAGGAAAGAAATCTCTGTCTTTGCAATACATGTTTTACAAATGAAAATGCCTCTTTCAATTATAAAATATTAACCACATAATTTTAAAAAGGTATTGCAGTTTAATTGACTTAAAGTTTGCATTTCATAAAAATATCTACATCTCTGATTAGTTACACACATACTTCATTATCTTCGGGAAAGTGGAAATTCAAAGTTCAAAGTTCAAAGTTCAAATTACATTTATTATCAAAGTAAGCATTTGTCTCCACATACTAGCCTGAGATTCTTGTGGGCATTCACAGTAGATACAAAGAAACGCAGTGGAATCAGTGAAAAGCTGCACACAAAGATTCATAAGCAATCAATGTGCAAAAGAAGATAAAGTGTGCAATTGCAAAAAAAGGATAATAATAAATAAGTAATAAACAATATTGAAAACATGAGTTGTAGAGGCCTTGAAAGTGATTCCACACATTGTATAATCAGTTCAGTGTTGAGGTGAGTGAAGTATCCACACTGGTTCAGGAGCCTGATAGTTGAAGGGTAATAATTGTTCCTGAACCTGGTGGCTCAAAACTACTTGCATGTGAAGTATCCATTCATGTTTGGGTTTGAAGTGGCTTCTATAGCGAAACAAGTTGAGAGTCCCTTTTCAGAGAGCTTGTTTCTGTTACTGTACTGGGCCTTGATGCTGCATTCAGACACTGGAGGTAAATTTTCTAACAGTGATTCCGTTGCAACGTGCTCTCAATATCTTCAGCACCTGATCTGTTATTCTCTTTTAAAGTAAAACTCAGTCCCATTTGCAAATGAATTTGTGATGAAAGGCCACCTGTTGAAGTGAACAGTTTTTATACTAACCCTGCTATTCAACTGCTGCTGGCCTGAAGCACAGTAAAAACATGTTTTCACTGACAAATGATTAATTACAGAGAAACGGAGTTGAGGAAAGAGGCATTTCAAATCTTTGAAAATGTCTGTTTGCATCAGATATTAAGAGACCAGATATTGTAGTTCTAACCATTTCACATTTTTATTTAACTTCTCCACTTCAGGTTTTGATGTTTTTTTTAAAAGAAAGTGAAGCTCAGTAGATACAAACGTTCTCAGTGGTTCTAGCAGCAAATCTCTTAATGCAGTGGTCATATCCTTTATTTCTTTTGCATTTTAAAATTGTTGTTTGGTTAGCAATCCTTTATTATTGTTTGTTGATTCCTCGACACTTGCAGTGATTGGTCAGTCTAAGCATGTCTCTTAATCAATATTCCTTTAATATGCCATGCAGCGGAGGCAAAATTGGGACACCAGGGAACTCAACTCTTACTTGCAACAGAAAAAAGTTTTCACATGACATCCACTGGAAGTTACCCATCTAAACCCAAATAATTTACCAGCGACAAATACACTATCAGATAATCATTGCTTGCTAACTGAGTCTTCCGACTTAGTAAAGCATGCATTTGCAGGTTTTTGTGATGTGGTGGTTAAATCATTGAATGACCCTCTGAAATGCCTGAGAAACCTGCTCATTTCAGAGGAAGCTAGATGTGAGAAATCAATGCTGGTTTAGTCAGCAGAATCCATATCCCACACATTCCTGTTAGAGTCACATTATGTACAAACACTCCTGTGCCTAGCATCACTTTATGTACATTCAATTAATCTATGTATATAATCTACATTATGTAATTATATTTATTGTGTTTTTTTATTACTGTGTTCCTGATCTCAAGGGTTTTTTTTGCACTGATCGGATCCGGAACAGCAATTATTTTGTTCTCCTTTACACTTGTGTATTAGGAATGACATTAAACAGTTTTGAAATTAATAGGTACAACCTGGAGGGGAAAATCAGTGGTGAAGTTACTGTAATGGTCAAGATGTTCCCAGAATTCCTGAGACGTTGTACTGGTGTTTGCCAAGGTGATGTAACATCCAACTTTGTGAGTAGGCTTCAATGAAGAATTTCCAGCCAAGATTGGTTATGATCCAGCATCGCGAAGAGTTAGGGATTTTGCAGGAAATATTACTAAAAGTTCTTGGCCTCTTTCTATTTTAATTGGGTGTTGCTGAATGCTGATTTCCACTACCTTCAGTTAAATAAAAACTGATTACTACAGTAGAGTGATCACCATTGAGGACCAAGTCATCCAGGCCATGTTCTTGTCATGCCGTTGCCATTGGAAGAGAGTTACAGCAACCAGGTTCAGAACGTGTTATTACCCTTCAACCTCTGCGGATAACTTTACTTCACAATCTATGCACTCACTTCCAAGGACTCAACAACTCATGTTTGCACTATTATTTATTTACTTGTCTTTATTTTGGTATTTACATTGTTCATTTTATTTTGCCTGTTGGCTGTCTGTCAGTCTTTGTGTGTAGTTCTTCATTGATTCTATTGTCTTTCTTTGTTCTACTGTAAATGCCTGCAAGAACGTGAATCTTTATGTAATATATGGTGACATTTATGGACAGTACTTTGAAAATAGATTTACTTTGAATTTTGAACTTTGAGTTTGAAGTACAATTGCAGCTTCTTGTGCTTGTGAGAACTTAGCTGTGTTGTGATGATAACTTTGGAAGCAATTGGCAGAAAGGTGAGGACCTGTATTAGGATGTGGCCGGATTTGTGGAAAGGGACTGCTTCTGGCAGACAGACCTTTGAACAAGGAGAAGACTGCAATTTATCTGCCTTTAAATCCCACGATTTTTACTCAAGCCTGGGTATCAGAATTCCCGTGAAATACATGTTTATTCCGAGGTCTGCAGCTCACAGGACAGCCGATCTGTTCAAATATTGACAGGGCTGGTATTCACTTCCTGCATTTATTTCAGATTTTCAATATTTGCATATTTCAATATTTAAATTTAGGCAAATACTCTGTGATACATGCAAGGTACCTGATAATTGTTCCATTACTAAAATCAGAGCATTACCATGTCACGATAAAAGTAGCACAATTAATTTTACCAACTCTACCTTTATTGGCAGGCCTAATCTTTTACGATTCAGCTAAACAAACATCATACAGAATCGTTCAGTAAATAAATTGGATTTAGTTTACAGGAGCGATGTCGTTGTAAGGTTTGAATGTTGGAGGAGTGGATGAATATAATCTCTTTGGTGAATGATGTACTGAGCTGCTAAATTCTCTGTTCACTTTTATTTTATAAGCATGTTTCTTTTCCTTTAATGTGAAGTATCACTAAGGCGAAGAAAAGGGAATATTATTAAGGGTCTTTTGAATATATTGACTCTGTTTGGTGAGATAGCCTATTTGTTCCACATCTAGTCTAATTCATTTTAAACCCGGCTGATAATGGTCACGAACAGTTGTCATAATCTTTTTTTCTATTATAAATGCATATATACATGCATGCAGAAAGCAGGATATTCAAAAAGGACACAAGAAAAAGTGAATGTATAAAAGATATTGTTAGATCACAGCTTTCACCTGCATCTAGGCAGAGACCATCAATCTGACTTCATTTAGTGATTATATCATTGCACAAAACAGACCAGTTGAACTGACTAGTAATTAAAATATCTTTAATCTGACACTTTTAAGCATAATTCATTTATTGATGAAAAGGTTAATTCAATTACAGCATTCCTGCGGCAAGCATGGAAATAATTATTTCCTTGTGAAAAAGGCTGTACATTTCCCATCATGAAGAATTGCAACTTCCCACTTGGAATACTGAGTTCATCTTCCTTTTTGTTGATGCAACCTCTAATCTTCAAATTATTTCTTAACTGAGCTAAAGACAAGACTCGGCGGCGGAACTGACAGTTGTCTCCCGCTCGCATTGTTATGCGTATTTTGACAGTAGCTGACACTCACATCAATAATTTAAGGAATTTACAAAAAGGTTGAAGAGGTAAAAGCTGAATCTTTACTGTGGTGAAGCATTCGGAACTGCGTTTTCTCTTTGCAATTTAATATAGCTGTCTAACCATCAGAATTCAAGACTGTGACAAAGTGTAATCTCATTAAAATAAAAAAGTGTTAAGGGAAAAAAATAGCCTATTTAAGGTTAGACAACTTACTGCTCCATCAGCTACAAATTGACAAAAGATGCATATGAATCCATGGTGGTATCCTTTTCATCTATGCTTGTGTTAGATAATGATGGCGAAAAACTATACATCCTAGCTGGAAATTAATGAGGGATTCATTTTGACACTTTTATACTGCTCAAAATACCATCAAATTAAACTCTGCCAATTTACTCCATTTCAAATCGAGCACTGTACTCTGTGCTGTAAATTTCTCAGCTCACTGCAGCAGTTGGGGGTAAAGATGCAACCAACTATCTCTCACCTTCCTAGTTTTGGGGATGAATATACAATACCTACGACTTTTGAACCATTGTCACTTTGCTAATAAAGTTTATCTCGCGATTATTACCCAAAGCTAATTTTGACTTTCACTTAGAACATAGAACAGGCCATTCGGCCCACAATGTTGTGCTGAACCAGCTAAAAAGCAAATCAAAAACTCCCAAAGGCTAATCCCTCCTTCTTACACCATGTCCATATCCCTCCATCTTCCTTAGATCCATGTGCCTATGCAAACATCTCTTAAAAACCTCTAATGTATTTACCTCTACCTCCATATCAGATAGCATATTCCAGGCATCCACCACTTTCTGAGTAAAAAACTTACTCCTCATGTCCCCCTTGAACCTTCCCCCTCTCACCTTCAATGCAGGCCCCCTGGTGTTAGACATTTTCAGCCCTGGGAAACAGGTAATCTCTGTCCACTCCATCTATGCCTCTCATCATCTTGTAAACCTCTATCAGATCTCCCCTCTGCCTCCGACGCTCCAGAGAAAACAACCCAAGTTTATCCAGCCTCTCGTGATAGCACATGTCCTCTAATCCAGGCAGCATCCTGGAAAACCTCTTCTGCACCCTCTCCAAAGCCTCAACATCCGTCCTGTAGTGGGGCAAACAGAACTGTACGCGATACTCCAGATGTGGCCTAACCAGAGTCTTATAAAGTTACTTACTGTCTGTTAGTTGAATATGATTTTAAGAAATCTATAATATATCGGCACTGCAGTCAATATGGTTCTAGTAATTGTAAACCTAGAAATATGCAATCTGTATTATAAACTAAAATGATTTGTGAACAAACACAGGACTCCAAGTATCTTAAAGAAAAACTAAATTAAAGTCAAGTAATTGGCCTTGGTTAATGCAATGCGTTGGTTTTGTTGAAGTTAAAAAGACTGAATTTTTTTCATAAGAGCGTAAATGAGTTGTTATATTGAATTAAATTGTGTATCAGAATTAATAGAATTATCAAAAATCAGCTGAGTAACTGATAAGCTCATGTTCCTTTTTGTTACGTGGGATTTCAGAGTATTTGTTCTTATTTTTGACATCAGATTTAAAATTTTGCTCATTTGCAATTAATTTACAAGGATGTTGCCAGGACTTGAGGACCTGAGTTATACGGAGAGGTTGAATAGGTTAGAATTTCATTCCCGAGAGCGTAAAAGAGTAAGAGGAGATTTGATAGCAGCGTACAAATTATGAGGGTAAATGCAAGCAGGCTTTTTCCCCTGAGGGTGGGTGAGATGGGAACAAGAGGCCATGGGTTAAGGGTGAAAGGTGAAATGTTTAAGGGGAACAAGAGGGGAGAGTTTCTTCACTCAGAGGGTGGTGAGGGTGTGGAGTAAGTTTCCAGTGGAAAGTAGTGGACGCAGTTTCGATTTCAACATTTAAGAGAAATTTGGACAGGTATGTGGATGGAAGGGGTATGGAGGGCTATGGTCCAGGTTAGAGTTGATGGAACAAGGCAGATTAATAGTTTGGCATAGACTAGATGGGCCAAAGGACCTGTTTTTGCGCTGTAGGATCCTATGACTCTGACTCTAAGACTAGAACGTTATGGTGGATGAATAATTCAAGTTTCATCATTTAATCCATGGTTCCCCAAGACTTCTGTGATCTCTGTGGTGAGTGCACGCAACAGGACGCTCTGTCCATTTTCTCATGGAAACCTTACGTGGTCTTATCTTTGGATTCACACATATTCTGTTTCTCAACATTCCTGGAAGTCCAGCGCAGTTTGTACGTTGTGTGCGAACGTCCTTTCTGTGACATATTGCTGTCTGCTTCTATCCCTGCTGATTGATTAATTCTGAGCCTTCATCTGTAAGATCTCATCAGTAAGATCTACCCATCGCTAATGTCACTTTCCCCAGAGTGAACAGAATGAAAAATCATTCACATTTATTCAGTCCTCCACCCTTTCTACCTTTCTTTTCTGCCCCATCACACCGTCCTTTCAAATAAGGAGCAGCAGTAACGAGACATATTAGTGATATGTGTGCAGGATTTCGAAAAGAGACAGCACAATTACACTGGAAAAAAACTCTTTACCTGTGCCCGGAGTGAAAAATGCAAGGGAAACAAAACTCATACGCATGACTCATATCTCAAACACAAGAGATTCGGCAGATGTTTAAAACCTGGAGTAGCACACGCAAAATGCTGGAGGAACTCAGCAGGTCAGGCAGCGGATATGGAAAGGAATAAAGAGTCAACATTTTGGGCTGGCACCCTTCATCAGGACTGGAAAGAAAAAGTAGGAAAGTGGGTCTGGGAGGGGCGCACACCGGCAGGTGATAGGTAAAGCTGGGTCGGTAGGGGACGGGGTATAAAGTAAGAAGCTGGGAGGTGATAGGTGGGAAAGGTGGAGGGCTGCAGACAGAATCTGATAGCAGAGGAGAGTGCACTATGGGAGAAAAGGGATAAAAGGGAGGCAATAGGCAGGTGAGGAGAAGAGAAGAGTAAAGAGGGGAACCAGATTGGGGAACGTAAGAAGAGAGAAGGAAGGGGGGAAGAGATTACCGGAAGATAGAGAAATCGATGCCCTTGAACTCAGGTTGGAGGCCACCCAGATGGAACATGAGGTGTTGCTCCTCCAACCTGAGAGTGGCCTCATTGTGACAGAAGAGGAGAGTCTGTCAGTGTTACCTATTAGAGTCTGTCATTGTGTTCTCTCTGACATAGTGGTGTCAAGTAAACCACCTCTCCCTCAATGTCGCAAAAACAAAGGAATGGTTGTGGATTACAGCAGGAGACCAACTAGCCCCTATTGACATGAATGGCTGGGGTAAACAGCTTCAAGTTCCTCGGCATCGACATCATCGAGGACCTCACGTGGTCTGTACACACCAGCTATGTGGTGAAAAGAGCACATCAGCGTCTCTTTCACCTTAGACAGTTGAGGAAGTTCGGTACGGGCCCACGAATCCTAAGAACTTTCTGCAGGGGCACAACTGAGGTCATCCTGATGGCTGTATTACTGCCTGGTATGGGAACTGTACCCCACTTAACCACAGGGCTCTGCAGAGAGTGGTGCAGACAGCCCAGTGCATCTGTAGTTGTGAACTTCCCATGATTCAGGACATTTACAAGGACAGGTGTGTAAAAAGGGCCCGTAGGATCATTGGGGACCCAAGCCATCCCAACCACAATCTATCCCAGCTGCTCCCATGCAGGAAGCGGTACTGCAGCGTAAAAGCCAGGACTAACAGGCTCCAAGATAGCTTCTTCCACCAGACCATCAAACTGATGAACTCCCGCTGACTTGAGTGTACTCTGTATGCATTGACTGTTCTATTTATTATAAATTATTATAAATTACAATGATTGCACATTGCACATTTAGATGGAGACGTAACGTAAAGATTTTTGCTCATCATGTATATGAAGGATGTAAGAAATAAAGTCAATTCAATTCAATTGTATCCAGAACTCCTGATGCTTCTAATAAAGAATCTCAGCCCAAAACGTTGACTCTTTATTTCTTTGCGTGGATGGTCCTTGACCAGCTGAGTTTCTGACTCATTCATGCTGTTTTGCCAAGGAGAATGGGTTTATTTTTGGTTAAGCTGTGGTATCTGCCTGCATTGATTTCCAGCAAACGATTATATTTACTACCTGAATAGCAATGATCTACCAACTATAGTTAATTGAAGTGAAGTGAAGAATGCAATAAACGGATTTTCCATGCACAGACACACCGGGAACAAACTACCAACAAAATTGACAGTACCACAAAATGCCAAATGTGCCATTAGAAAGTGCACACGAGCTTCATAATTAGCAATTTTTTTGTATTTATATATTACTATTTTCTAAAAGTGACTAACTGAAAATATGTACATAGCTGATCATGTTTTTCCTTGAAAAATCAGTTATTCAGTAAAATTAAAAGCTATTTATTTCTAAAATTACAGAATAAAAATGAACAAGGAAAGCATGACTAAAAGCATTATTTTTACTGGCAAAGGACTGTTTAGGTAACCAGGTTTAATATTACTGGCATATGTTGTGAAATTTGTTATGTGGCCGCAGTACATTGCAATACACAATAATAAAAGCTGTGAATTACAGTAAGAAGTGTGTGTATGTGTGTGTGTGTGTGTGTGTGTATGTATATATATATATGTATGTATATGTTTGTTAAATTAAGTAAACATTGCAAACGAAGTAGTGAGGTAGTGTTCATGGGTTCAACGTCTATTCAGAAATCATTTGACAGAAGGGTAGAAACTGTTCCTGAATCATCGAGTGTGTGTCTTCAGGCTCCTGTACCTCCTCCCTGATGGTATCAATGATAAGAGGGTATGTCTCGGGTGATGGGGGTCCTTAATGATGGATGCCGCCTAACGATTAGTGAAACAAATGCATTGTTTTGCTTTCAGAAGTAGTTCAGTGAAATGAAGATTGTGGGGCAAAGCCAAGGCCTCAAGTAGGGAGTTTACTTCTTGCTAGATCTTCTGTAGAAGTGCAAGATGATAGACTAAAGCACGTGTCCACAAGGAGAAAGGGGAAGTCTGAAGTGGAACTACCCCTACTCTGGTAACATTGCTGCTCATAGCAATACCAGAGGCCCGAGACGGAAGATTGCATGCCATCTACTTCAAGGACACTAAAAGACTGTAAGATGGACCCAGGACAGGTCCTCTGAGATATTGACACCCAGGAAATTAAAGTTACTAACCCTCTCCACCTCTGATCCTCTGATGAGGACTCATTGATGAGAGCTTTGATGGACCTCTGGTTTCCCTCTCCTGAAGTTGATAATCAGTTCTTTGGTCTTATTGACGTTGAGTGAGAGGTTGTTGTTATTACACCACTCAGCCAAATTTTCAATCTCCCTCCTGTATGCTGATTCATCACCACCTTTGATTCCTTTTCTACCTTTTCTAGACTACTGTTTGTGATTTTGCTTTTGGATTTAGTTTGTGTCGTCTTGTTTTCTTTGAGACTGAGTTAATTCCACACCTTACTCTGCACTGAGATGGTGCTGGTGAATCTCAGCTACTTCTGGCTAGTGGTCAATGAAACAAGGAAAACAACCAAATACTCTGTTAATCGCTCTTTTCCTCGTAAATAATCATTACAAACAATGGCCTGTAACTTCCCTTTAGACTTAGAGGCAATTCGCTGTGGCAGAACTGAGGTGAAGCGAGGCAAGGCCTGTCGCTGAGAGCGAGGAAGACCCGAGGAATGATCGATTTAAGCGCCAGGCTGAATCGGGTACAGGCCGAATGGAGGCAGCGGGGCCGAGGCCCCAGAATGTATTGAAGTGATTGAATCCAATGTTTGGACAACAACTTAAGTGCTGGGCCGAATCAGAAAGGTCAAGTACAGGCTGAGTCGAGGCAGAGGGTTCAGGCCCCTGTGCATACCGAAGATGTTTGGATGACTATGTTTGACAATCTTTTGTTATGGGTTCTTACGGATTTTTTTGTTTCCTGTTGCCTGTTGGGAGACAAATATGTATAACATATACATATTTTGATAATAAATGTACTTTGACTTTGCACCTGGATTCACCACCGTCCATAGCTCTCTCGTTACAGTAACCCCTTGAAACAATTGCAATAAGACAAGATTTAACAGATGAACAAATTCAATTTGGATTATTGAATATGCAAATCTTAATCATTGGGTGTGAATGGAATGTACCAATTTAATGGAGGTGTCTTTTAGAAATGCTTTTGTCCAGTGTACAATTTATGTGCAGGCAGTAGCAAAGGTTGAAGATTGAAAAATCAAGGCCGAGTCACATGATGAGGAATTATTCCAGACAGGCAAAGGTGTTATCAAAGCGAAGGAGATCATCCATCACAAATGCAGTACACCAGCTTAGAGGAGAAAAATGCTCTAACTGTAAGAAGAAAGAGCAGATAGCTTGAGGGGGTAAGGCTAGATCTAGACTGGCAAGCCAAAAACTGTCAGTTGAAAGTGTGAGGGAAATACTAACAAAAGAAAGCCATGGAATTGAGGACTGTGTAAAATTTAAACAGATGAGCATCCTTTAAAGAGAGTTTTGAACTCTGTCTAAATCAATCATTTCGAGAGAATTAAAATATCAAGTATGTAATGCTGAGGCATTCTCAGGCATCAGTCAGACAGCATTCAGACTATTGTGAGCCATTCTGGGCCCTACGCGCTGGCATCAGAAAGTCCAGAGGAGGTAAGCAAAAACAATTCCAAGAATGAAAGGGTTAATCTATGAGTAGCTTTTGATGGCTCTGTGTCTGTACTTGTTGGAGTTTAGAAGAATGAGGGAGAATCTCATTGAAACCTACCGAATAATGAAAGGCCTAGGTAGAGTGGACATGAAGAGAATGTTCCCTTTTGTGGGAAGTCTAGGACTAGAGGACACAGCCACAGAATACAAAGATGTCCCTTTAGAACAGAGGGAAGGAGGAATTTCATTAACCAGAGTGTGGTGAATCTGTGGAGGTCAAGTCATTGGGTATATTTAAGGTGGAGGTTGATAGGTTCTTGATTAGTAAGGGCGTCAATGGTTACAGGAGAAGGCAGGACAATGGGTTTGAGAGGGAAGATACATCAGCAATGATTGAATGGTTGTGCAAAGGATGGGCCTAATTCTGTTTTATGTCTTATAGTCTTATGGTCTTATTCAGATTTGGAGGACAGATGTAAGTGTGTACTTGGCCTCACATGACAACAGAGCATATACCTGTAGAAATGAGGAGAAAAAGTTGGACAAGCTAGGTGAGATGATGAGGCAGGTGCAACAGCTGAGCGTGAAGGTCTTGGCCAGTGAAGATTATGACATGATGGCAAATGGAAGAACACTACCTCACAATTCCTCTTTTACACTATTTTTTTTGTACAGTAACTTATAGTAACATCTTGTGTCCTACACCGTGGTGGTTGTCCATCATGGTCGACAATGACAAGAAACCTGTGTGGGAGAGTTTTTAAAGTGGAAAGGGCATTGCATTGGGGCAGTTCCACTCTGTCAGCCACAGAAGCCCAGGCCCAGTGGTACGAACAAGTGTCTCATACCGGGGTCTTCCTTGGTTGCAGCAGATGTCCATAACATCTTCCATAGACTGTTGCAGTACTAGCTTCCTGGCCTTGGGATCTCACAGTAGATCTCCTCTGCCCAGTCCACCAGAGCTGACTTTGCGTGCGAGGACAGGCATGTCCCTGTCTCTCTGGGGTATGAGGCTGCCAGCTACCCTCACCTGGTTTAGGGAATTGTTAGATTGATCTTACAGTAGGTTAAAAGGTCTGTACTGGGCTGCAGTGTTCTATGTTTTATGCACCAGTGACATCCAAAGCACCCGATTTGATGAATGAGAAGAGGGCAGTGCACTTGCATTCCTCCTGTGGATAGGGCTCATTTAAATTTTCCAACCTTTAGCCAGAGGGTGGTGAATCTGTGGAATTCATTGCCACAGGTGGCTGTGAGGCCAAGTCATTGGGTATTTATATTTAAAGCCGAGGTTGACAGGTTCTTGAATAGTAGGGGCTTCAAAGATCATGGGGAGAAGGCAGAAGAATGGAGTTGAGAGGGATAACAAATCAGCTATGATGTCATGGTGGAGCAGACTTGATGGGCTGAATGGCCTGACTCTGCCACAGTGTGTTATGGACCTTCACATGAAGCAGGCAGCCACTGCAGCTGGGAATTCTAGCATTACCTCAGCTCCATGCCATCCCTTTGGAATTGGCGCTCCAGGGGAGTGTCTCCATGAAAAACAATCAAAACAGCCTCCTTGTACATCTGACCCGCTGATCTCTGCACCCATGACAGTCCTTTACAATGGCCTTCGTATCACAGTTTAAATAATTATGCAAGGCAGCGATGTGGATGGGTGATGAAGGATATCTGTGGATGTCAGACTGTCCAAGCCAGTGGGTCCCAGGATTGGATATCTGTACCAGCAGAAGGCACGAGAGCCTGTCAGTTGGGAAGCTCAGTGTTCAAGGCCTGGAGTTTGGTGTGCTGTCATTGGCCAGACTGGGGATCAATACCAAATATCAAAGCCAAAGCTCAACTGGAAGTTCAGAAATCAAGACCCAGTGGCTGAAGCCTCAATGCTGGATATTGGAGCCCAGAGGCCCCCGTCCTGGGGTTGGAAGGCCATGTCCGTATGTGGGGGTGGTTGTGAAAGTGGAAAAGGGAAGTGCTACACATGCCCTTACACTTCCTCCCTCACCACAATTCAGGGCCCCAGACAGTCCTTCCAGGTGAGGCGACACTTCACCTGTGAGTCAGCTGGGGTGATGTACTGCATCCGATGCTCCTGATGTGGCCTTCTACATATTGGCGAGACCCGACGCAGGCTGGGAGACTGTTTCGTTGAACACCTATGCTCTGTCTGCCAGAGAAAGCAGGATCTCCCAGTGGCCACAGATTTTAATTCCACGTACCATTCCCATTCTGATATGTCTATCCACGGCCTCCTCTACTGTCAAGATGAAGCCACACTCAGGCTGGAGGAACAACACCTTATATTCCGTCTGGGTAGCCTCCAACCTAATGGCATGAATATTGACTTCTCTAACTTCCATTAACGCCCCACCTCCCCTTCGTACCCCATCCCTTATTTATTTATTTAGTATATATTTTTTCCCTCTCTGTCCCTCTCATTATAACGCCTTGCCCATCCTCTGGATCCCCCCGCCTTTCTTTCTCCATAGACCTCCTGTCCCATGATCCTCTCCCTTCTCCAGCCTCGTGTCCCTTTGCCAATCAACTTTCCAGCTCTTGGCTCCATCCCTCCCCCTCCTGTCTTCTCCTATCATATGGGATCTCCCCCTCCCCCTCCCACTTTCAAATCTCTTACTAGCTCTTCTGTCAGTTAGTCCTGACGAAGGGTCTCGGCTGTACCTCTTCCTATAGATGCTGCCTGACCAGCTGCATTCACCAGCATTTTTTGTGCGTGTTGCTTTGCTATTGTTGTTTTATTGCTTGGTGTGCTCTGTTTAGCTGTGTTCTGCTGACCGTTGTGGGGATGCTACGTAGGTGCCAGAATGCGTGGCGACATCTGTGGGCTGCCCCCAGCACATCTTTCAGTGGGCAGTTTACTAACAGAAACAACACATTTCACTCTACATTATGTGATGAAGAAACGAATCTGAATAAGAACAGGACCATTTTCCATCGAATAAACTGTCACATGACTGGTAACTTGTTTGAAGGCCAACAGTAGAAAATGATGCAAGTAACCCTCCAGATGGGAAGAGTGCCAGGCTTTGCTTTTACTATTGGGTGTTTTCTCTGATGAAGTGCTTGAATTTTCTATTTGTATTGACGATCAAGGTGCTGGAGGAACTCAGTGGGTCAGGCAGCAGCTGGGGAGGGAAGTGGACAGTTTGGGTCGAGGTATTTCAGCTGGACTGTAGTGATGGTACCAGAGAACAAGCAAGTGGTAGAAGCAAGGGTGCTTCAAAGACGATTGGTCATAAATCCCTGAACTGAGGGGTTTAGGCCTCACGTGGAGAAGAAGGAACAAATGGGTCTGCTTGTACTCTTGTTCTGGAAGTGCTGAAAGACCTGTTCCAATGATCAACTCATGCTCAGTTTTTGTATTTTGTTCAGCAGGAGCATAGTCAATGTGGCGAAGCAGTTGGCACGTTGCTATTACAGCTGCGCTTGTTTTGGCGCTCGGAGTTCAATTGCAGAACCATCTGTAATGAGTTTACATGTTCTCCCCGTAAACGGATGGGTTTCCTCCCACATTCCAATGGCATGATGGTTAGTAGGTCAATTGGTCATTGTACATTGTCCTGAGATTAGGCTGGGGTTAAATAGGTGGGATGCCAGGCAGTGGGGCTTGCTGGGCCAGATGGGCCAACAAGCCACACCACCCAGCAACCCACCTATATCTAAATACCGCATCTCTAAGTAAATAACTACTGTATCTCTATAAATAAAATAAATACTTCTTTTAGAGTATTTCAATAAGGTATTTTGTTGAACAAGTAAGTCATTGTGTCATAGAGTTTTACTTAATAATAAAGTCATAGAACACTACAGCACAGAAGCAGGACCTTTGGCCCATCTAGTCTGTACTGAAGTATTAAGGAACAGTCACAATGCGCTGGAGGAACTCAGCAGGTCAGTCAGCATCAGTTGAAAAGATTAGTCAACATTTCAGGCCGAAACTCTTCGTCAGGACTGAAGGAAGAACTTTGGGGAGGGGTTGAAGAATGCTGGTAGTTGAAAAAAACAGTAATTTTAAAGACAAGGGGGTGGGGGAGGGGAAGCAGGGAGGTGATTGGCAGGAGAACAATGCGCAGTAGTAGAAGGAGGTGGAACTACGAGGGAGGTGATGTGAAATAGGGATAGAGGAAGGGAGGGGGAGGGAATTACCAGAAGTTGGAGAATTCTATGTTCATACCAAGGGGCTGGAGACTACCTAGATGGTATATGAGGTGTTGCTCCTCCAACCTGAGTTTAGCCTCATCATGGCAGTAGAGGAGGTCATGTATGGACATATCTGAATGAGAAGGGCCAAAAGGCCTGTTTCTGTGCTGTAGTTTCTATGGTTCTATGGTTCTATGAGTGGGAAGCAGAGTTGAAGTGGGTGGCTACCGGGAGATCCTGTCTGTTGTGGCGGATGGAGTTTTGCCTTCTACCTTCTACCCTTCTACGGTGATCAATGATGCCCTCGCCTGCATCTCCTCCATCTCCCGTACTTCAGCCCTCACCCCATCTTCCCGCCACCACAACAGGGACAGAGTTCCCCTTGTCCTCACCTACCACCCCACCAACCTCCGGATCCAGCACATTATCCTCCGCAACTTCCGCCACCTTCAACAGGACCCACCACTAAGCACATCTTTCCCTCTCCACCCCTCTCTGCTTTCCGCAGGGATCGATCTGTCTGCAACTCACTTATCCGCACGTCTATCCCCACGGATCTCCCACCCGTCACTTATCCCTGTAAGCGTAAGTGCTACACCTGTCCCTACATCTCCTCTCTTGCCACCATTCAGGGCCCCAGACAGTCCTTCCAGGTGAGGCAACACTTCACTTGTGAGTCTGTTGGGGTCATCTATTGCATCCGGTGCTCCTGGTGCGGCCTCCTCTACATCGGTGAAACCCGACGCAGATTGGGGGACCGCTTCGTTGTGCACCTCCACTCCATCCGCCACAACAGACAGGATCTCCCAGTAGCCATCCACTTCAACTCTGCTTCCCATTCCCATTCAGATATGTCCATACATGGCCTCCTCTACTGCCATGATGAGGCTAAACTCAGGTTGGAGGAGCAACACCTCATAAACCGTCTAGGTAGTCTCCAGCCCCTTAGTATGAACATAGAATTCTCCAACTTCCGGTAATTCCCTCCCCTCCCTTCCTCTATCCCTGTTTCACATCACCTCCCTCATAGTTCCGCCTCCTTCTACTACTTTGCATTGTTCTCCTGCCAATCACCTCCCTGCTTCCCCTCCCCCACCCCTTTGTCTTTAAAATTACTGTTTTTTTCAACTACTAGCATTCTTCAACCCCTCCCCAAAGTTCTTCCTTCAGTCCTGACGAAGGGTTTCGGCCCGAAACGTCGACTAATCTTTTCAACTGGTGCTGACTGACCTGCTGAATTCCTCCAGAGCATTGTGATTGTTCCTTTGACAACAGCATCTGCAGATTATTTTGTGTTTACTGAAGTATTAATCTACCTGCTCCCATCAACATGCACCCCAGACTATAATCATCCATACCCCTCCCATCGAAGTACCTATCCAAATTTCTCTTAAACGTTGAAATCTAACCCACATCCATCACTTCTGTCGGCAGCTCATTCCACACTCTCACCACCCCCTCTGAGTGAAGAAGATCCCTATCATGTTCCTCTTAAATATTTCACCTTTCACCCTGAACCCAGACCTCTAGTTGTAGCCCCACCAAATCTCGGTGGAAAAAGCCTGTTGTTAGATTTACCCTACCTATATCCCTTATAATTTTATTCACCTCGATCAAATCTCCCCTCACTCCCCTGGGCTCCAGGGAATAATGCCCTAACTATTCAATGAAGTATTCAAGAGATGCGTTAACTTTTAGTCTCTATTCAGGCAAACTTAATTGAAGTTAGTCACAACTATTAAAGATTTCAAAATGTGTCTTCTCCATTTCTGTCCAATACATAGTCCTGGAGGAACTCAGCAAGTTAGACAATATCTAAGGAGGATATAGGCAGTCGTCATTTCGAGCTGAGACCAATATGGTCTCCTCTACATCAGTGAAACCTAACATATGTTTAGGGACCGCTTCATTAAACACCTCTGCTCTGTCCACTACAAAAGGAAGGGTTTCCTCGTGGCCACTCATTTCAATTCAACTTCTCATTCCCACTCCGGCATGTCAATCTATTCCCTCCTCTAATGCCATGACGAGGTCACACTCAGGATCGGGGGGTAAAACCTCATATTCCATCTGCACACATTTTAATTCCATGTCCGATTCCCATTCTAATAAGTCTATCCACGGCCTCCTTGACTGTCAAGATGAAGCCACACTCAGGTTGGAGGAACAACACCTTATATTCCGTCTGGATAGCCTTCAACCTGATGGCATGAACATTGACTTCTCTAGCTTCCGTTAATGCCCCACCCTCCCTTTGTACCCCATCCCTTATCTATCTCTCTAGTTATTTATTTATTTATTTATTTATTCATTCATTTATTTATTGATTTATTTATTTATTTCTCTCTCTCTCACTCTCTCTCTCTCTCTCTTCTCCCTCTGTCCCTCTTACTATAACTCCTTGCCCATCCTCTGGGCTCTTCTCCTCCTTTCTTTCTCCCTTGGACTCCCGCCCCATGATCCTCTCCCTTCTCCAGCCTCGTATCCCTTTTGCCAATCACCTGTCCAGCTCTTAGCTCCATCCCTCCTCCTCCTGTCTTCTCCTATCATTTCGGATCTCCCCCTCCCACTTTCAAATTTCTTACTAGCTCTTCTTTCAGTTACCTGACAAAGGGTCTCGGCCCGAAACGTTGACTGTACCTCTTCCTAGAGATGCCGCCTGGCCTGCTGCGTTCAGCAGCATTTTTGATGCGTGTTGCTTGAATTTCCAGCATCCGCAGATTTCCTTGTGTTTGTGTATTCCATCTGGGTTGTCTTCTGATGCCATGAATGTCAATTTCTCCAACTCCTGGTAATTTCTAAACCCTCCCTCCTTCTCTCTTTTCCCATTCCTCATCCAGGCTCTCCTCTCACACCTGCTCTTCTGTTCACTTGCCTATTGACTCCCTTCGGCGTTCCTCCTCCTTTCCTTTCTTCCATGGTGCACTGTCTTCTCCTATCAGATTCCTTCTTCTTCCTTTAGCCTTCTACTTCTTCCACCTATCACCTCCCAGCTTCTTACCTCATCCCACCTTCCTCAACCAGTCACCTTCCCCCTCAACTGGTTTCACCTGCCTGCTGTACTCCTTCCCACCCCCACCCCCACCCCCATCCCCACTCCCACCCCCACCTCCACCCCCACTTTCTTGATCTGGCTTCTTTCCCTTTTCTTTCTAGTCCTGTCAGATGAAAGATAGGCCCCGGCTCAAAACTTCAACTGTTTGTTCCTCTCCTGAGATGTTGCCTGACCTACTGAGTTCCTCTGTCATTTTGTGCATGTTGCTCAAGATTTCCAGCAATACAGAATCTCTTGTGTTTATGATTTCCTGTCCATTTTTGAGCTGTCAGGTGCCAACTGTCCCAGGAGTCAGTGAGGACAGTGCACTTCTTCAAGGGAGCTTTGAGCACATCTTTGAATCTTTTTTTTCTGTTTGCCTGGTAAAATTCTTTCAATAAAGTCTTCACTGTTTTTACATCATCACATGCAACTTTTTCCGTTTGAGATATTTTCATCAGAGGTTTTAATCTTCCAGCCTCATTCGCTACCCTTGTACCTCCAATGCAACTCATCCCACAAGCAAGTAAGTATAGTCAGGAGCCTATATGTGCACTTTGAAAGCCGTGTGCGGTATCATTAAATTGTGAATATTTGTGTTTAAATTGCATATGATTTACAATTACGTTTTTATTATGATGCTGCTTGTTTACGCCTGTGATGCTGCTGCAGGTGAGTTTTTCATTGCATCTGTGCACTTGTGTGTAGACAATAATATTGACTTTGAAAAGATTGAAAACATGAATTAGTTGATGCTTATTACTGGCAATGGGGTTCAACAGTGACAGAAAGTATTTTCCAGGTAGACCCTTGGAGATTGAAACAAATATTGCAGATGCTGGAAATGTGAAACAAAAGCAGTAAGTGCTGGAAGTACTCACCAAGTCGGGCAGCGTCTGTGGGAAGAGAAAAGAAGTCGGTGTTTCAGGTCAAGGACACTTCATCAGCACTGAAAAAGTGAAAGTGTGTTCAGCAGTGCTGAGGGGAGAGAGTGGGAAGAAAAGGGAATGTCTGTGATAGGTTGAACTTTTGGGAATTTTAAAGATAGGAGAATAGGGTTGAGAAGGAAAAGAAATCCGCTACAATTGAATAGAGGAGGAAATTCCAGAGTGCAAAAAAACTTATTCCTGAGGACACTCTGCACGTGACTGCCAGCTTCTTGATGGGCCAAATAGCCTAATTCTGCTCCCATGTCTTATGGCTATTTCAATGCAAGCACTTAGCTTTTGCTGAGTAGGTGGTGGAAATGAAGCCATTAGATGTCACGAGTCTTCTGGAAGGAAATAAATTAGAAGATAAAAGTGCCCATGCTCCATGATATTGAAGGCTGTTAATGGCCTTTAGTGCAAGGTCTCCATATCATCAACGTGTAAGTTAACCTGGAAACTTTCAGTTTAATATTAATGAGCTGTGCCATTAACAGCAGATATGTCACCTTCAGCACCATTGGCTTTTCTATCACCCAGACCCAAGTTAAAAACACTCCAGTGATTCCTGTCATCACGTTCCTTGCATAATGAAAAGGACTACAATCAATTGGAGGCACCAGCTTTTTCATTAATAATTTCCTGCATTCAAGGGTGTTCTGTAGATTGCTGAAGAAGAATTCTATGTAAAGTTTTCCACAGTCCAGCACACTTATTTAATTGTTGGACTTTGTTAGGGAGGGGATGAAGGATCTATATGGGATTGGTATAGCATTGAAACATGATTCAACGGGTTAATAGCATGATTCTTGTCAGTATGGAAGAACAGAGAGATCTTGGGGTTCATGTCCAGA
The DNA here is from genome assembly GCF_963921235.1 of Mobula hypostoma. Taxonomy (NCBI): domain Eukaryota; kingdom Metazoa; phylum Chordata; class Chondrichthyes; order Myliobatiformes; family Myliobatidae; genus Mobula; species Mobula hypostoma. Next base: position 97,413,472 of record NC_086108.1, read on the forward strand.
GATCCCTTAAAGTTGCAGTACAATTTGATAATATGATTATTAAGGCATATGGTGTGTTGGTCTTTAATAGTCAGGAAATTGAATTCAACAGCTGTAAGGTAATGTTGCAACTCTGTAGAACTGTGCTTAGACTATTGTCACTTGGAATATTGTGCTCAGTTATTGTCACCTCTTTATAGGAAGGATGTAGAAGCTTCAGGGAGGATGCAGAGATTTACAAGGATGCTGCCTGGATTAGAGAGCATATTGAAACCTATTGAATGTTGAAAGGCCTTGATAGAGTGGATGTGCAGAGAATGCTTCCTGCGGTCGGGGAATCTGAAGACCAGAGGACACAACCTCAGACAGAGGGATGTCAATTTAGAACGGAGATAAGGAGAAAGTTCTTTAGCCAGAGAATAGTGAATCTGTGTAATTCTTTGCCACAGGAGGCTGTGGAGACCAAGTCATTAGGTATATTTAAGACAGAGGTTGACAGATTCTTGACTCATCAGGTATGAAGGGATACGGGGAGGTGGCAGGAGATTGGGGCTGAGAGGAAAAAGAATCAGCCTTGATGAAATGGCGGAGCAGACTCGATGGGCCAGATGGCCCAATTCTGCTTTTATATTTTTTGCTCTTATGAGAATAGGTTGAGTGTGCTAGGGCATTTCTCTTTGGAGCGAAGGAGGATGAAAGGTGTTTTGACAGAGGTGTCTAAGATGATAGGAGGCATAGATGGAGTAGATAGCTGGAGACCTTTCCCCAGGGCAGAAATGGCTAATACCACGAGTGGTGGTAGAGGCAAGTGTATTAGGGACATTTTCAATTCAGTCACACTCGAGATGATCTGCACTCCTTCACAAGTTTTCCAATCATAGAACGTAGAGCATTACAGCACAGTACAGCCCATTTGGCTCACTATGCTGTGCCAACCTTTTAATCTACTCTAAACATCTTGATCATAGCGATTAGCGCAATGCTCAAGGCACTGGAGTTTGGAGTTCAATTCTGCCGCTCTCTGCAAGACATTTGAACGGTTGGGTTTCCTTCGGGTGCTCCGGTATCCAAAAATGTAACAGTTTGTAGGTGAATTAGTCATTGTAAACTGTCCTGTGATTAGGCTAGGGTAAAAATAGGTGGGTTGCTGAGCAGAGCAATTTGTTGGTTGGAAGAGCCTGTTCCGTGCAGTATTTCTAAATAAACAAAAATAAAATCAGTTTAGCTCTTCCCTCCTCCATAGCTCTCTATTTTTTCCACCATCCACATGCCTGTCTTAGAGTTTCTTAAATGTCCCTAATGGATCTGCCTCCTTCACCACCCCTTTCAGGGCATTTCAAGCACCCACCACTCTGTGTAAAGCACATCTCTACCGCCACCCCCATACTTTCCTCCAATTACCTTAAAATTATGCCCCCTCATATTAAACATAGAAACATAGAAACATAGAAAATAGGTGCAAGAGTAGGCCATTCGGCCCTTCGAGCCTGCACCGCCATTTATTATGATCATGGCTGATCATCCAACTCAGAACCCCGCCCCAGCCTTCCCTCCATACCCCCTGACCCCCGTAGCCACAAGGGCCATATCTAGCTCCCTCTTAAATATAGCCAATGAACTGGCCTCAACAGTTTGCTGTGGCAGAGAATTCCACAGATTCACCACTCTCTGTGTGAAGAAGTTTTTCCTAATCTCGGTCCTAAAAGGCTTCCCCTCTATCCTCAAACTGTGACCCCTCGTTCTGGACTTCGCCAACATCGGGAACAATCTTCCTGCATCTAGCCTGTCCAATCCCTTTAGGATCTTATACGTTTCAATCAGATCCCCCCTCAATCTTCTAAATTCCAACGAGTACAAGCCCAGTTCATCCAGTCTTTCTTCATATGAAAGTCCTGCCTCCCAGGAATCAATCTGGTGAACCTTCCTTGATTATTAGATTATGAAGACACGCAGTCCTCTTTTATTGTCATTTAGTAATGCATGCATTAAGAAATGATACAATATTTCCACCATATTAGTCATTTCCACCCTGAGAAAGGTCCTTGGCTTTTCGGTGAGAGCATTGCAACGGCAGAAGAGCATTACAAAGGTGCAGACGGGAACAACGGGTTAGGACGTGGGGACGCTAGAAGGAAGTACAGGTGTCTGGCTGGTTCTGGGTTTACCTTGCGGGTAGTGAGCAAGATTGTGAATTTCGGTATAGCTGGGGTTCCCAACCTTTTTTTATGCCGTAGACCAATTCCATTTAGCAAGGGGTCTGGAGACCCTGAGTTGGGAACCCCTGCAAGTGTACAGCTTGCTGCTGGTAAAGAATTAGATGGGCTTGTGATACTGAGTTTGCATATTCTCCCCATGGCCATGTGGAGACCCTCCTGGTGCTCTGGTTACCAGCCTATCCCAAAACATGTTGGTTGGTAAGTTATTTAGCCATCGTAAATTGCCCTCTAATTTGTATGTGAGTTGTATGACCTAGGGGAGAGTTAACGTGAATAAAGTGGATTAGGGTAGGATTAGAATTGGAATTGGCTTATTATTGTCACATGTACAAAGGTACAGTGAAAAGCTTGTCTTGCATTTCTCTTCATACGGGTGAAATCATTACACAGTGCGTTGGGCTAGAACAACAGTTCAATGCACTGACAGTGGCTATATTTCATTAGGATTTTGAGGAGATTTGGTATCTCACCAAAGACACTTGCAAATTTCCACAGATGTGCAGTGGATAGCACTCCAACTGGCTGCGTCACCGTCTGGTATGGTGGGGCGGGTGTTACTGCTCAGGATCAAAGTAAGCTGCAGAGAGTTGTGGCATTAGCCTGCTCCATCACAGCCTCCATATTAGCCAGGTCATCTTCAAGGAGCAGTGCTTCAGAAAGGCAGCACCCAGCATTAAAGACCTCCACCACCCTGGACGTGCCCTCTTCTCATCACTACCATCAGGGAGGAGGTGCTGGAGCCTGCAGGCTCACACTCAACGGGTCAGGAACAGCTTCTTCCCCTCTGCCATTTGATTTCTGAATGGACATTGAACCCATGAACACTGTCTCACTACTTCTTTCATTTTCCATTTTTGGCACTACTATTTAATTTAACTAGTACATATACATACAGTAATTCACTTTTCTCTGTTTGTTATCATGTATTGTACTGCTGCCTTAAAATTAACAAATTTCACAACACATGCCGGTGATATTAAAACTGATTCTGATTCTGATTAAAGGAAAACAATAACAGAATGCAGAATAAAGTTTAACAGCTATGGAGAAAGTGTAGGGCAGGTAAACAATAAGATGCAATAGCAGAATGCGGAATATAATGTTACGGTTAGAGAGAAAGTGGAGTGCAGTTAGACAGTAAGGTGCAAGTTCATAAAAAGGTAGATTGTGGGTTCAAGAGCTCGTCTTATTGTTCTCGGGAGTTGCTCAATAGTATGAGAACAGCAGGATAAAGTCTGTCCTTGAGTCTGGTGGTATGTGTTTTCAGGATTTTGCATCTTCTGCCTGATAGGAGAGGGGAGAAGAGAGAATGTCCGGGGTGAATGGGGTCTTTGATTATGCTGGCTGCTTTACTGAGGCAGTGAGAGGTACAGACGGGATGCATAGAGAGGAGACTGGTTAGTGTGAATCTGGGTACTTAATGATCAGTGCTGACTGTTGGATCTTGTCTCTGATCTGCATTTCCCCATAATGGCGTGGCCTACACACTGCTTCGACCTAAACAGTCTCTGTAGTCCGGCTTGTCATGCAGGCTAAGTCAAGTGAGGGCTGGCGAACCATGAGCTTCCCTTGCTAAAATAGGGAATGGATCTCACTGTGCCATATTGTATTGTCACCCCAGCCACAAAGGAACAGCAAAGCCACTGAATGAATCGGGAGTCTGAAATTTTGTACTCATACTCATTCAGTCTTGTGAAGACTGTCAATCATTCTATCTTTTGGGGAGTGGCAGGCTCTTAAGCGAGGCATCTGTTTCCTCCATGAACCCCACCTTCTTATTCTGGCTTCTCTCCACTTCCTTTCCAGTCCCGATGAAAGATCCTGGCCTGAAGCATCAGCCAATCATGTGGCAGCAACTCAATGCATAAAAGCATGCAGACATGGTCAAGAGGTTCAGTTGTAGTTCAGGCCAAGTATCAGAATGAGGAAGAAATGTGTTCTAGGTGACTGACCATGGAATGATTGTTGGTGCCAGATGGGGTGGTTTGAGTATCTCGGAAACTGCTGATCTCCTGAGATTTTCACGTACGACAGTCTCTAGAGTTCACAGAGAATGGTGTGAGAAACAAAGACAGGGAGGGCCAGTTCTGTGGACGAAAATACCTTATTAATGAGAGCGGTCAGAGGAGAATGGCCAGACTGGTTCAAACTGACCGGAAGAGACAGTAACTTAAGTAACCACACATTACAACAGTGGTGTGCAGAAGAGCATCTCTGAATACACCATACGTTGAACCTTGAGGTGGATCGGTTACAGCAGCAGAAGACAGCGAACGCACACTTAGGTGCAGGATCTATCTAATAAAGTGGGCACTGAGTGTTTATAGGTGGTGGGCAGAAGAGGCAGTGAATGGTTTTCCCATTGCAGTGAACTGCAGCATGGTGACCTCTGGCAATCACACAGGGTGTCACTGCCCTTGCTGATACAAACATGATGTGCATTGGACACCCACCCAAGGCATAATTTCAAAATCTGCATTGCTGGTAAATATGGTAGCCAATGGAAAGGATAATAACAGATTTCAGGAAGACACAGACAGATTGATGAAATGGGCAAACACATGGCAGATGAAATTTACTGCCGAGATGTGTGAAATGATTCACTTTGGTAGGAGGATGAGAGGGTGTATAAACTAAATGCCATAGTTTTAAAAGGGCAGCAACAGAGAAATCTGGGGTTGTGTGTGCATGTGGCAGATAAGTTGAGACGGCTGTTACAAGGCAGACCATATTCTCTGTTTTATATAAGGAAGCATAGGGTGAAAAGGTAGGAAGGAAAACCTTGACCTTCGTAAACGCAGAGTGACACACACACACAATGCTGAAAGGACACAGCAGGTCATGCAGCATCTATAGTGAGGAATAAAGAGCCAATGTTTTGGGCCAAGACTCTTCATAAAATAGCTGTCGGCATATGTAGGCACGATATTTTAAGGTTGTCAGCCTGTTTGTGTGGATGCAGAGGCTGGGACCAGGGATAACCAATGTCAGTTATATGTAGAGACTGGAGAAACTGAGATAACTCCCCAGCAGAAAGGCTTATGTACAAATGACAGAGTGACTCAGATGGTAGTTCAATGTCCAGTTAAAAGCAACTTGCCTAATTTGTTGTATGTTTTGTCTGTCTCTAGCTAGTTTCAGGAAAACAACATCTGGCTGCCGGGATCATTTTTGAAGTTGTTGTATGTTCAAGGTAGACAGAACCTGAGCTCACCGCTGAAACATAGGACCATTTGTAATGGGATAATCAGTATTAATTAGCCTCTTATAATTACCTTCCCAGCACCAAAAATGAACATTCCCATTGTGTAATCTCATTTCCCCAACTGTCAACTTTGTTGGCGATTTAAAGATATAAAATATAAAATATAAATATAAAATATAAAATAGGGAAGACACAAACAATCTCCCAGATGTAATAGTGGCCAAAGGACCTAGGGTAATGGGTGAAATGAAGGAAATTTATATTAGGCAGGAAATGGTGTTGGATAGACTGTTGGGTCTGAAGGCTGATAAGTCCCCGGGACCTGATGGTCTGCATCCCAGGGTACTCAAAGAGGAGCCTTTAGAAATCGTGGATGCATTGGTATTCATTTTCCAATGTTCTATAGATTCAGGATCAGTTTCTGTGGATTGGAGGGTGGCTAATGTTGTCCCTCTCTTCAAGAAGGGAGGAAGAGAGAAAACAAGGAATTATAGACCGGTTAGCCTGACGTCAGTGGTGGGAAAGATGCTGGAGTCAATTATAAAAGATGAAATTACGACACATCTGGATAGCAGTAACAGGATTGGTCCAAGACAGCATGGATTTACGAAGGGGAAATCATGCTTGACTAATCTTCTGGAATTTTTTGAGGATGTAGCTATGAAAATGGACAAGGGAGAGCCAGTGGATATAGTGTACCTGGACTTTCAGAAAGTCTTTGATAAAGTCCCACAGAGGAGATTAGTGGGCAAAATTAGGGCACATGGTATTGGGGGCAGAGTACTGACACGGATTGAAAATTGGCTGGCTGACAGAAAACAAAGAGTAGCGATTAACGGGTCCCTTTCGGAATGGCAGGCGGTGACCAGTGGGGTACCGCAGATTTCAGTGCTGGGACCACAGCTGTTTACTATATATATTAATGATTTAGATGAGGGAATTAAAAGTACCATTAGCAAATTTGCCAATGACACAAAGCTGGGTGGCAGTGTGAAATGTGAGGAGGACGTTATGAGAATGCAGGGTGACTTGGACAGGCTGGGTGAGTGGGCAGATGCATGGCAGATGCAGTCTAATGTGGATAAATGTGAGGTTATCCACTTTGGTGGTAAGAACAGGAAGGCAGATTATTATCTAAATGGAGTCAAGTTAGGAAAAGGGGAAGCACAACGAGATCTAGGTGTTCTTGTACATCAGTCACTGAAAGCAAGCATGCAAGTACAGCAGGCAGTGATGAAATCTAATGGCATGCTGGCCTTCATAACAAGGGGAATTGAGTATAAGAGCAAAGAGGTCCTTCTGCAGCTGTACAGGGCCCTGGTGAGACCACACCTGGAGTACTGTGTGCAGTTTTGGTCTCCAAATTTGAGGAAGGACATTCTTGCTATTGAGGGAGTGCAGCATAGGTTCACAAGGTTAATTCCCGGGATGGCGGGACTGTCATATGTTGAAAGATTGGAGCAACTGGGCTTGTATACTCTGGAATTTAGAAGGCTGAGAGGGGATCCTATTGAAACATATAAGATTTTTAAGGGATTGGACACACTGCAGGCAGGAAGCATGTTCCGGCTAATGGGTGAGTCCAGAACCAGAGGCCACAGTTTAAGAATGAGGGGTAGGCCAATTAGAACGGAGTTGAGGAAAAACATTTTCACCAAGAGAGTGGTGGCTATATGGAATGCTCTGCCCCAGAAGACTGTGGAGGCCAAGTCTCTGGATGCTTTCAAGAAAGAGATGGATAGAGCTCTTAAAGATAGCGGAATCAAAGGTTATGGGGATAAGGCAGGAACTGGATACTGATAGTGGATTATCAGCCATGATCACAGTGAATGGCGGTGCTGGCTCGAAGGGCCGAATGGCCTACTCCTGAACCTATTGTCTATTGTCTATTGTCTATTATATTTTGGAATTATTTTTTATTTTCTTCAAGCTCAAGTTTATTGTCATTCAGCCATACACGTGTATATAGCTAAATGAAACATTGGTCCTCTGGGGCCAGGGCGCAAAACACAGGAGGGGACATATAGCAACCCATCGAAGTATCCACAGTGGGCCATGCTGACTGCCTTTTACAAAACCTCCCTTTGGAAAGCGTTCTTGGGGTGAGTAAAGCAAAAACTTCACATCATCTTAAAAGTTTCTTCCCCCAGGCAAATAATCTGATCAACGATTCTAGTTAGTTCCCTCATCCTCCTCCATCTATTATTGCAGTGTAAACACATTAAACCACTTTTCATAATGGTACTTACTTTGTAAGTACATGAGGGTATTTATGCACATTCCAATCCATTATCAAGTTTATTCTAAGTTTATTTTTATGTAATTCTTTATTCTTATATTTGCTGAATGCTGTTGTTTATTATTACATATCGCACCCACACATCGCAGCAAATTCCTAACACATGTAAATGTCTATGGTGAATAAAGCTGATCTCTGATTCTCACCAGGTACATCAAGGTTCACCTCCCATTGTTTTGTTTTGTCCCAATCTGTTCTACCGGAATCGAATTCTGTCGCTTTTTTGGACGTGGGAGGAAACCAGAGGACCAGAGATGCTTCAGTGTCCCCACGGATCCCAAATCTACCTGGCTTGTTTAATTACCCACTGCACATTCCCCCAAGGTACAGTACATTGAACCCAGGCTGCGGGAGCTGCGTGGCAGCAGTTCCACTAACTGTGCCACCGTGCATGTGAAGGTCCTTTATCATTCACGGTATTCCTTATGTCCACAGGAGTTCATACAACCCTCAGGGGTGGGTTGAAGTGAAAATGGAGAGAATAAAAGGAAAATGGGATAGGATTAGTGTGAGTGGGTGGATAGTGGTTGGTAAGGACTTGGCAGGCCAGAAGGCCTGTTCCTGTGCTGTGTCTCCTTCTATGATTCCATTCAGTGAAGGCTCCAGGAACACTATCAATGAACGTAAATGACGATGGACTTCAGGCAGATCTGTGATGCTAGCAATTCTACAGTTGTTGAATATCTTGAGCAGTACACATACAAATGGCCTGATTCTGCTCCCATATATTTTGGTCTTAAAATGCTGGAGAACTCAGCATGTCAAGCAGGATCTATGGAAATGAACAGATGCTGTGTCAGGCCAAGACCCTTCATCATCCCCCTCATAGATGCTGCCTGGCCTGCTGAGTTCCTCCAGCGTTTTGTGTGTGCTCCCGTGTTTGGGCTTTAAGGAAAAGGCATCAGTTGTGTTGTAATCACTGATACAGTCAAACGTCAAGTTTATTGTCATGTGCACAAATTCATGTATGTACAGATGCAGTGTAAAACCTACTTCTAGCAGCATGACAGGCACATAGCAACAGATACACAAGAAACACATAAATGAAACATACATCATACACAATTTTTACAAGAAAGAAAACAATTAGAACAGAAAATTCAGCATCCATTGTGGCGAAATGTGGTCAGTGCATTGCTAGATTGAGGTTGTGATTAGGGGGTTGTGCTGCTTGTTTCAAGAGCTGAATGGTTGAATGAAAGTACTTGTTCTGGAACATGGTAAAAGTCAATCATTCTAACATTATGGAACTGAAACAAGAAGATGGATCAAGCCTTGACAGAAAAGAAGAAGGTTAGTGTGCAGCAGTTCTTAATTAGAAGAATACTTTCAACCAGACACAGGCTCTGAGGCGTACAATTAGCATAGCCTTAATGCCAGGTATAGTAAAGAGAAGGTGGAAACATTTGTCGGGAACTTTATGTCAAGCAGCTGGTGGGACAGTTGAAATACTCTGAGTGGCAGAATAGCTACAGGTGAAGGCGTTGTATGCCCGAGAGGTAAATGTTGAGAATTCTGAGGGCATTTTAGAACAAGGGAAATATGAAGTGATATGAGTACTATGTAGTTGAGTTAGAAAGGGGAACGATTATGATTTAGGGAGGTGGCAACATGCCAACATGATAACGCTGAAGTCTATCTAGGTGTTATATTACTTACACTCTTCATATCTTCTTATGGCACAGAGACGACCCATTATGTTCAATGAGACTGTGCCAGCTCTCAAAGCAATCCCATCAATCCCATCCCCCCACTTGTAACCTATTCTCTCTTTCTTCTCCATTAGCACTCTTCCCCTCATTTTCCTACGACCCAACTATGCTTGAGGTAAGTTAGAGAAACCAATTCACCTACCAGCCAGCACACCTTTTGGGTTTGGGAGGAAACTGGAGCATATGGAGGTCACCCAAACTGTTCCTTGGTATGATTGTCACCAATGACCTGCCCTGGTCCAGGCATATTGATGTGACTATTTGAAGCATTGACTAGGTGTTGTACGGTTTATTATTGTGAATAATTAATTTTGATATATAAAACACATAATGTCATGGCCAGGAAAGCTCACCAATGCCTTCTTTTTACCTTAGGAGGCTAAAGAAACTTGGCATGGCCTTGCTGACTCTTACCAATTTTGATTGATGCACCATAAAAGCATCCTGTCTGGATGTATCAGGGCTTGGTATTGAAATTTCTCTGCATGTGACAGCAAGGAACTGCAGCTAGTTGTGGACACAGCCCAGTCCATCACAGGGACCAGCCCTCTCTCTATACACTCTGTCTATACTCTAATGCCTCGGTAAAGCAGCCAGTGCAATCAAAGATCCCAGCCACCTTGGACATCCTCTTTCCTCCCTTTCCCATGAGGCAGAAGATCCAAAAGACTGAAAGCACATACCACCAGGCTCAAGGACAGCTTCTGTCCCACTGTTAATAGATTCCTGAATGGACCGCCTGTATGATAAGATGGACTCTTGACCTCACAATCTACCTTGTTAAGATCTTACACTTTATCATTTACCTGCACTGCACTTTTTTGGTAACTTTTACACTTTATTCTGCTTTGTTATTGTTTTAGCTTGTTCTAGCTCAAAGCGCTGTGCAATAATTTGATCTGTATGCAAGACAAGCTTTTTATTGTACCTTGACACACATGACAGCCATAAACTAAACTAACTGGGAGAACGTGAAAGCTGCACACAGACAGCACAAGGGGTCAAGATTCGAACCAAGTAGCTCGAGCTGTGAGATAGCCATACGACATATTGGCTACTGTGCCCTCCATGTCTCAGATTGCAACGGGATAACTTCAAATTGCAGCTCAGTGTAATATTGCTTTGGAATATTGAACACAGGAAGCAACGTGAAGACGAAGAGGAGCCGTCAAACTGGGTTGCCAGTGCCACCAGATAGCTATTGGTTACTTACAGCTTTTTTTTTACAGTGCCTTATACTAACGTTGCTTCTCTCAGTTCTGAGAGACTCTTTTCTCCTTTCCTTTCCTTAAAGCCCTACCACAGATGTGGAAGGGCACAGCCACAAAGGTATTACTTCATCATTGGATGTGATTCTGCTGAACTATAAATGCAACTTTCTCTTTCCATAGATGCTGCCTGTCCTGTGGAGTGATTTTGTTTTTGTTTCGGAACTTCTGTCTCTGCAGCTGTTTGCTTTTCATTTCCTGTCACTTTTCATGATTTCTCTCGGGGAATTGTCACTGACTGTTCATGGAGGCAGCTAAGGAGAAATGAGGCCTTCTCAGGCAGGCTGTGTCTCACAAAGTCTTCACCACTGAGGATAAATTGGTCCATCCGGACTACCTCTTCCATTAGATTTTGTTCTAAATTTCAGATAACTGACCTGAAGAAAAGAAATAGAAATCCCCATTACTTGTAAGCCCTATTCTTGATGAGTGTTCTCCTGTATTGAACTTTTACATATGCCTTCTGAAAATGTAATTACGCCCCATCCACCAGCACCACCTTATTTATCCCATTAATCCCCATCCTCAAAGAACAGTATATTAATCAGGTTTAATTTATCCTTTCATAAATCCATGTTGCCTTTACTCAACCCTATTCTTCTTTTCAAGGCGTTATGTTATTTCATCTTTAATCACTGGTTCCTTCTTTTCCACAGAGGTTAACATATAAGTAATTCCCTGCAATCCTCTCTCTGTCTTTTATGAAATCATAGGGTTACATTTCCTGTCCTTCAATCTACAGGGACAATTCCAGAAACCAGAGCAGTCACCGTCTCTAAAGGCCCGTTTGTTCATTATGTGCCTCAGGCAATCATGGCCATTCCATGACCGTGATTGTTCTTGGCAAACTTTTCTACAGAAGTGATTTGCCATTGCCTTCTTCTGGGCGGTGTCCTTACAAGATGGCTGACCCCAGCCATCATTACTCTGCAGAGATTGTCTGCCTGGCGTCAGTGGTTGCATAACCAAGACTTGTAATATGTACCAGCTGCTCATAGGACCATCCACCACCTGCTCCCATGTCTGATCGGTGGGGGTGAGGGGAGTAAGGGGGCTAAGCGGGTGCTACACCTTGTCCAAGGGTGGCCTGCAGGCTAGCAGAGGGAAGGAATACCTTCCACCTTCTTTGGTAGAAGCGTATCTCCACGCCACCACCCATCTAAAGGCACCTTGTACAAAACGCCATGATGCAGATCATTGAGCCCTTGATATTTCAATGACTTTCAATGACCGATGGCCGCCACGGTAGTGCAGCGGTTAGTGTGACACTATTACAACTCAGGGAATCGGAGCTCAGAGTTCAATTCTGACGCAATCTATAAAGAGTTTGTACGTCATTTCCATGAACGAGTGAGTTTCCTTCCACATTCCGAAAGACATATCGGTTAGTCGGTTAATTGTTCATTGTAAGTTGTCCTGTGATTAGGCTGGGGTTTAAATTGGGTGGTGGGGTGGAGATACTCCTTGCAGGAAATCAAATCTGAAGGTTGAATACAGTATACAGTATATACTTTGATAATAAATAAACTTTGAACTTGAACTTTGAAAATAGTCTGAGCCAAATAATATTTTGGATATCTTTCATGACAAGCACAATGTATGCTATATCGAGAATCACAGAACACTACAAAGTTCAAAGTGAATTTACTATCGAAGTACATATACATCAGCATATATAGGCATCCGTTAGTCTCATGAGATTTGCGCCTTGGAAGGTTTCCAGGGCACAGGCCTGGGCAAGGTTGTATGGAAGACCAGCAGTTGCCCATGCTGCAAGTCTCCCCTCTCCACGCCACCGATGTTGTCCAAGGGAAGGGCATTAGGACCCATACAGCTTGGCACCAGTGTCGTCGCAGAGCAATGTATGGTTAAGTGCCTTGCTCAAGGACACAACACACTGCCTCAGCCAAGGCTCGAACTAGCGACCTTCAAATCACTAGACGAATGCCTTCACCACTTGGCCAACGGATTCATTTTCTTGTGGGCATATTCAGTAAATCTATAATAGAATAATAGCCATAATAGAATCAGTGAAAGAACGAACCAACTTGGATGGTCAACAATGTGAAGAAGATGACAAACTGTGCAAATACAAAAAGAAAAAAATATAATAAGAAGAAATAAATAAGCGATACATATCAAGAACATGAGATGAAGAGTTCTTGAAAAGGAACCCACAGGTTGTGGGAACATTTCAATGATGGGCAACACATACCAGAAACAGGCCTTTCAGCCCATCTAGTTTGTACCAAAGTATTAATCTGTATTAATCTGCCTAGTCCCATCAAACTGCACCTGGATCATAGCCGTCTATAGCCATCCAAAGTTCTCTTAAATGTTGAAATCAAACCCAAATCCACCACTTGCGCTGTCAGCTCATTCCACGCACTTACCACCATCTGAGTGAAGAAGCTCCCTCTTGTGTTCCCTTTAAACATTTCACATTTTATCCTTGACCCACGACTTCCAGTTCTAGTCTCGTCCAACCTCAGTGGAAAAAGCCTGCTTGCAATTACCTTGTCTGTACTCCTCATAATTTTGTGTACCTCTATTAAATCTCTCCTACGTCCTAAAGAATGAAGTCCTAACCTGCTCAACCTTTCCCTATAAATCAGGTCCTCAAGCCCTGGCAACATCTCCTTCATTTCCTTTGGATTCTTTTGTGATGGAAAGGGTTTGATAGCATGACTGAGAAAAAGCTGTCTGCATAGGCAATTGAAATACCATTTTGAGAAACTGTACAGGTAAATGGAACTTATCTTTTATATGATGTATTGTTTTGATTCAATTTTAACTCTCAAAAGGGAACTGAAAAAATCCTTAAAATGGAGAAACAGGGTAATGGTGAAGTTGGACTAATTGGCGAGCTGTTTCAAAGAGCTGGCACAGATATGATGGGCTGAATGGTTTCTTGCTGAACTGTGCATGTCCAAGTACCTCTTTTAGTTTCCAAATACCTATCTATCAAGTCTACAGCTATGACATCTGTTAAACGTGCTTTCAACTTGTTGCTTCACTTCCTGTACTGGCTGTGTGAACTATAAATTTTGTATCATTCCATGGCCTCAATTTCTGATTCTTCCCACACTTTCCTTCTCCTCCTTTCTAATAGTTATTCCCTTCAAATCCCCCAGGCTTTCTTCCTCCATCTCTCGTTTCCATTTTTGAAGTTCACTCTCTCCCCGCCCCCTTCTCTCTCTCCCTCTCTTCCTCCTTCTCCCTCTCCCTTTCTCCATCTCTCCCTCCTTCCCTCTCTGTCTCTGCCCCATTTCTCCCAAAGGCCCTCTCCTTCACTGGCACAGCTTGTTCCCTGTTGGATTTCCACTACCCTGCTTCCCACCATGCTTCTGGCTACCTTTTATTATCCTCAAGAACACATGAAGACTACCCAGAGAAGCAAATACTATCTAATTAGAAAATAAATCCCAGCCATTTCAAAATTGCTCCACGGTGACATTCTCCTAATTACTCCGCCAAGCCATCTGCTGCCCCATCTCCTTCAAACTCAAAAAACAACCTGAAGCATAAACAAAGATTATTTAATTTTTTAATCTAAATGCTCGACTGCTTTCAAACTTAAACAGCAATTAATATTTCTGGGCTAACACCGAATCAAATGCTGTGTTTGCCTTTGCCTTTAACCTCAAAGACAACAGAAGTGTAAAGATTTTAATAATCCCAGACATTTTAAAACATGTTATCTGTTTATTGCAAGCAATAAATTTAAGAGTAAATAAAACCACAAATAAAAATCTGAAGTAACAGCAGAAAATGCTAGAAACACTCAGCAGGTCAAGCAGCATCTGTGGAGAGGGAGTGAGGGAGGGAGGGGGAGAGAGAGGAGAGATGGGGAGAGGGGTGAGAGAGGGGGAGGGGGGAGAGAGAGGGGAGAGAGATGGGGAGAGGGGAGAGGGAGGGGGAGATGGGGAGAGAGAAAGTGGAGAGAGAGAGATGGGGAGATGGGGAGAGAGAGAGAGAGAGAGAGAGAGAGAGAGAGAGAGAGAAAGAGAGAGAATGTTCAGATCCAAGGCTCTTTGTTAGAATGGGCACTCTTCCAGCTCTGAATAAGGAATAAGGGATTTGGACCTGAAAAGTCTGACGTGACAAACGTCCGTAGCATTTTCTGATTTTATTATTCTGATCTTACTATTGATTTATGGGGGGGGCTGGGTGGAGATAAGTCTCTACCAAAGAAAGTGTAAGGCGCTCGTTCCCTCCGTTAGCCTGGGAAAGGTGTAGCATCTGCTTAGCGCCCTCCTCCCACACCCCGAACAGGGTCATGTGAAGCCACGGGAACAGGTGGTGGATGGTCACATCAGCAGCTGGTGCATGTCAAGAGTCCTGTTTACGTGACCACTGACGCCAGGCGGACAATCTCTGAAGAGTATTGATAATGGCTGGAGTCATCCATCGCGTAAAGACACTGCCCAGAAGAAGGCAATGGAAAACCACGTCTATAGAAAAATCATGGCCACGCCTACATCATACAACAATGTACAGAATGAATGAGCTATTGATTTATATACATTTTTCATATTGGTTGATTTATCTATCGAGGTTTTTTACTGTCTCAGGGTTACTTTCAGATTTTCAGGCGTGGAGGTTTGGTGTGTTGCCCTATTCATGTCACTGAGAGTCAGACTACTCAGGTTCCAATCACAAACAAGAGAAAGCCTGCAGATGCTGGAAATCCAAGCAACATGCACAAGACGCTGGAGGAATGCTAGCCCTGCGAAAGGGTCTTGTCCCGAAACAGCAACTGTACTTTTTTCCGTAGATGTTGCCTGGCCTGCTGAGTTCCTCCAGCATTCTGTGTGCCCTGCCAAGGTTCCGATGCCTTTCCCCAGGAAGCTGCAGTGCATGGTTGCAAATTTAGCAAAGACACTAATAAGCAATAAGTATGAATGGCTAAAGACTGACCAAAACTACAGGCTCATGTAATTTATTTCTAAATTAGTTTTTTCTATATTAAATCTCCCTTTTCCTTCAGTTAGCACCCACATCTAAAATATGCATGAATTTTAAGCTACAGTCAGGGCGGACAGTGACTGCCTAGTGGTTCCCCTTCTCCTCTGTGATAGCCAGGCCCAGAAAATGGCACAGCAATGCCAAGTCATCTTTCCAGATTCCTGCTGGGAGTGGGATGAGTGGAATTCTCACCAAGCCTTGGAAGCCTGATGTAGTAGTAGTAGTACAATCACTCGAGTTGACTCTGATGTTCTCTGACAGGGTTGTCTATTGGTGGGTCCTCAGGTGGCTGTTGTCTTGCCAAATGATAATGGCGAGGCTGGTCTGGAACGGTGATCTCCTGCTGCTGCTGTGATAGAGTCGTAGAGTCACAGGGTCACACAGAATGGAAGCAGGCTCTTCGGCCCATCTTGTCCATGCTGTCCAAGATGTGTATCTGAGATACTCCAACTTGCCTGCGTTTGCCCCATGACCCAGAATGGATGCGCGAGACAACGCTGCGAGATCATGAGAAGCAGCACATCGTGTACAGTATGGAAAGTAATAGAGCGTACAGGAGTGATTCAGGTGTGAAGCTTAAAAGCAATTCAGAGTTGATGGAAGATATTTCTGCCAGGCAAACACTGGTAAACTGTGGCTCTGGATGAGCTTGGCTCAGGCAGCCGTGTGAGTGTTATCTGAGTGAAGAGAGAAGCTTTCTGTGCGGCATTCTGATTGTCTCAGCAGTATGTGGAGCAGGGAGGAGAGTGCTTGGAGTTTGGTGGGTACAGGAGTAATCTCAGACACACAAATATCCAGGAGGCCATCATTCTCCTCAACACCTTCATGTTGGACAGCTGGTGGTCGGACACCCGTGCATTTACATGCTTTTAATGAGAGGACTACCCATAAAATGCTTGATTTGTCCGAGACAAATCAAGCCCTGCAAACTGGTGAATTTACTACCTACTTATTATTTCACTTTTTATGTTAAATGAGGCCTAAGCTATCGAAAGGTTGGCTGCCTTCCCAATGGTCCAGAATGTACAACACACCAGTATTAGTCCATTCTATTAATGGGGAACAAGGTCATTATTATAAGCTATATGACACTTGTTATATGAACATTCCTCTGCTAGTCTTGGTGCAGATGCACTCTGATTTGCTTCCAAGGCCTGAAAGTGTTGCTAAATGTATAGTTAACATATTCTTTTGATAATAGAGCACAGGACAGTACAGCACAGTACAGGCCCTTCGGCCCACAATGTTAGGCTGTACTTGTAACCTACACAAAGATCAATTTAACCCTTCCCTTCCACGTAGCCTTCCATTTTTCTTCTATCCATGTGCCTAAGAGTCTCTTAAATATCCTACGTGTATCTGCCTCTACTACCAGCCTCAATAGTGCATTTACCACTCTCTGTATAAAAATACTACCTCTGACATACCTCCCGTACTTGGTCCAATCAGCTTAAAAGTATGCCCTCTTGTATTAGACATTGCCCCCGGGAAACAGGTGCTGAATGTCCGTTCTGTCTCTTATCATCTTGTACATCTCTATCAAGTCACCTCTCTTCCTCCCTCACTCCAAAGGGAAAAAGCCCTAGCTTGTCCAACCTGTCCTCATAAGACATATTTTCTAATTCAGTAACAGAGTACAATACATCTTGGGTACTAGCCTACAAAGTACCCTGGACATTTTCAGGGAGTGGTGTCTCAGAAAGGCAGCGTCCATTATTAAGGACCTCCAGCATGCCCTTTTCTCACTGTTACCATCAGGTAGGAGATACAGAAGCCTGAAGACACACACTCAGCGATTCAGGAACAGCTTCTTCCCCTCTGCCATCCGATTCCTAAATGGGCATTGAACCCATGAATACTACCTCACTTTTTTAATATATATTATTTCTGCTCAGAACAATTTTAATATATTCAGTATACGTATACTGCAATTTATTTATTCATTTACTTATTTATTGATTATCATTTATTCTTCTATATTATGTATTGCATTGAACTGCTGCTAAGTTAACAAATTTCACGTCACCTGCCAGTGATAATAAACCTGATACTGATTCTGATTCAATATAAATTGAAGTAATTTCACATTAATAATTACACTCTTCTGGAAATGAAGATGAATTTATTGAAGATTGTTACAGCTTGGGGGGAGATAGACTGGGAAGAATGAAGTCCATTTTTTGAAAGTTTTAATTTGTCCATTTACTTGTAACTTTGGTTAAATTGATGATTACTGGTGATTAAAATTGCAAAAGGAATTGTAAAGGTTATAAAGTTACCTTTCTAACTGTGGAAAGTATTTGCACAATTTGTTGTCTTTTGTAGATTGGCTGTTTGTCTTTCAGTGCAGCTTTTCATTGATTCTATTGTGTTTCTTTGTACCTACTCTGAATGGCCGTAAGAAAATGAATCTGTGGTGACATATATGTACTTTGATAATACATTTACTTTGAACTTTCTGAACTTTGAGTTAAACTACTATTATGTCGACTCAGGCCTAGAGGGCCGGCGTTGGGCACGATGACGGACTCTCCACTTCTCCCTCTCCCTCATCAGTATGTTCAGTTCATCTACATTAGCCGCGCCGCTGTCTTCTAGGAGCGTGTTGATCATAGTCTTGGGAGGGCGCCCAGGGTTCATCCTCTCGTGCTTGGGCTCCCATATGATGACTAGGCTGGCAGGTAGCTCGGGGTGGCATAGACAGTGCCCCACTAGTTGCAGTCTTCTCGCCTCGGTTTTAGTGGTGAGCATCGGTAGGTTGTTATAGAGCTCGACATCCGTCATGTGCTGTTGCCAACTCACGTCAAGAGCCATCCGGAGCATTCGTGTATAGCAACCATCTAGAAACTTTCGCATCGACTTGGTGAGTATCCACGTCTCGCATCCGTACGTGAGAATGGACTCTATGACTGCTATGAAAATCCTCTTTTTAAGCTCTCTGGTCAGGTTCGACTTCCAGATTTCCTTCATGTCGTTCATAGCCCTCCACGCCAGCGCCTCCCGTATGTTTATGTCATTCTCCAAACTCATCATTCTTGACCCGAGGTACTTGTAGTCAAAGGTTTTCTTAATGGTACCATTCTCTATAGTCTTTAGAGTACCTTCATTGCCGTTAAACGCCATGTACTCTGTCTTTTTAGCGTTTAGGTGAAGTCCAACTTCATTGCGTTCTATTTCCACTTTTGTCAGTAGCTGCTGTGCTTCTTCCATCTGGTCAGAGAGCAGGACTATGTCATCTGCAAAATCGAGATCTGTGAGCGTGACTGGTCTGACCCTTTTGGTTCGCCATGGTTTTATGGTAAAACCAAGCTTGTCATGATCTTTGGTAGCCTGACGCAGAGCGTAATCAAGGACAACTATAAAGATGTAGGGTGCCAGAGTGTCTCCTTGCAGCTAGGAGCTCAAACACTGCTGTTTCTCCATGGTTTTGGTATAGCTGGACTCTATCGCTCTCAGTAGATGGTCTGGTTAAAACAAATGTAAAAATGTCTCAAAAGCACTGTAGATCCATAACATTACCAACTTATGTTTCAGATTCAGGTAAGCTGTTGAATCTGAGCTATTAATCACTCTGTTGGGCTGCTAATTGTCTTTTGATAATAAAAATGTCACTCCAACAGAGTCATTTATCCTTCCTGCAAATGCAACTTAATAATAAGTTAACATGGGAAACCAACCTGTTACAGAAATAAACAGTTACAAGCATTGGAGAGGGTCCAGAGGAAGTTCACGAAAGTGATCTCGATAACGAAAAGGTTAAGCAAGTTGGGTCTTTACTAGCTGGAGTTTGGAAAAATGAGGAGAGATCTCACTGAAACCTGCTGAGTGTTGAAAGGCCTAGGCAGAGTGTTTGTGGAGAGGATGTTTCCTAGACTGGGGGAGTCTAAGGCCAGAGGGCATAGCCTCAGAATAGAAGGACATCCATTTAGAACGGAGACGTGGAGGAATTTCTTTAGCCAGAGGGTGGTGAATCTGTGGAATGCCTAAAAGCGGAGGTTGATAGGTTCTTGGTTGGCAAGGGTATTGAGGGTTACGGGGTTAATGAGATTGAGAAAGAATGGTGGTGCAGACTCAGTGGGCCGAGTGGCTCATGCCTGCATGTCTTATGTCTTATAACTGAGAGGAAGACAAAGCAGGCAGCAAAACTCTAGGGCTTTCCAACTGCACTCACTAATCACAAGCAGACTTGAAATTCTTCCTTTGACCTCAGAAGTGAACGTACTCCACATATTTGCCAGCAAAGCCAGCAGTTCTCTGCTCCCCACAAAAAAGTGGGGTGTTTGTCACAAAGATGAAAGTTTTAATGAACTCAAAGACAACTTAAAAATGCCATATATCTGAGGCAGCTCTATGTGTCGCACTCGGAATGGTAGCATGTTGGTTCACACCTAAGATTCCCCATATGGTGAATTCCCGACCACAGCTAGGCAAATTCCTCATCATGGTTTCCTGCAAGGCTGTGATTTTCACAACTTTTCTACAATTTCTTTGAAAATGCCAGACGTGAAAGATTGTAATTTTGTCACAAGTTGAGGGAAAAGTTGCAGGGAGAAAGACAATCTTTTTTTAAAAATAGGACCCGATGTTCTCAGAGAGAAAAGAAGCCAAAAAGAATGTTCACAGCACACTGACATTTGAAAGTAGTTGTTAAGTATAAAGGGTGTGCTCAGCTTTAATACTACACTTTGGACTGCTCAAGGGCCTTGGTAGTTTCAGAGACCGCGGCTATAAGAAAGGAATCTCTCACTGAACCAAAGTCAGAGTTGTTTTCATATTCCAATCTTGCTTTTAATCTCTGTTTAACAGGAATTTAGTTTGCAATGTTGACACCTCTGCACTTTAACACTGGGATTTCTTTGCCGGACAGAATCCTTTTCACTAAAACGAATACCCCATCTGGGTCTCTAAGGGACAATAATTGAGTTTAGGCTGGGTTTAAATAGTGATAAGGACAGAGAACACAGATGGGCTATTTCATTGATTAACACTAACACCAGCCTTGGGCTGCTGTGTCAGGCACTGGATTTAGGATATTATAAGCAGAGTGACAGAGTTTTGGTACTTTATTCCTTCTCAATAACATTCTTTCACATATTAAGTTAATTCCACCCTAGGTAGCTACTTTATCATGCAGAAGAACTTAATCCACTGATGTGACTCTATCTGCTCTTGCTTTGATGCAGCCTCTATTTATCAGAGTAATGCAGTCTGTGTAAGACAAAGTACTCGTGACAAGAACAACTGAATCAGGCTTTTAGAGGCACAGTGGCCTGACCTGCAGAATCAGAAGCTGTTTTAAATGAAGTGACGTTGTTTACATCGTGAAAACAGACATGATTTTTTTGGGGCAGGAAGATCCAACTTCACTGATCTTCTTGTACCTCACTTTATCTTGTGCCGACCTTTGGCCTCTTCCTTAATGCCTTCTCAAGGCATCATGGACATAAGCCTTGTGGCGTTCTTTCAGAAGTGGGATTGGCCATATCCCCACTGGTGAATGTAAGCAGCTGTTCGAGTTGGTGGTGAGGTTGTCCCAGCTTCTGTACTCTGGCTGGGAAAAAAGATTACAGGTCAGTCCCCAGTAGGAAGGGACAAAAGGAATCAAGCGGTTCAAGATTTTAAAAAACCTAGAGGCCATCACAGAATTTCACAGGTCTGATGTAGTCTTGCCATTTCTTCTTAAACTACTGGCATTGTTTCTGTGCAAAGGTTATAATTAATTTATATTTCAGCTCTCACAATTACTTGTTATCGTGAAACGTGTGGAATTTTGTTGAAACCAGAAGTCATAGAGTTGGGAACAGTCTAGTAAAAAGGTACAAAAAGTGATATTGTTACTTAGCTCCTGGCTCCTTCCCCCTTCCTTTACAGTCCTGATGAAGGGGCTTTGCCCAAAATAGTGATTGTTCATTCATTTCCGTAGGTGCTGCCTGACCTGTTGAGTTCCTCCAGCATTTTTTGTGTGTTGCTCAAGATTTCCAGCATCTGCAGAATCTCTTATGTTTGTGTTCCTCTACTCTATCGGTACCCCTTCTGATTTTATCTGCCTCTATCGGATCACCTTTCGGCCTCCTTCTCTCTGATGAAGGGTCTCGGCCCAAAACATCGACCATCCATTCCTCTCCATAGAGGCTGCCTAACCTGTGTGTTCTTCTGCATTTCCAGCATTTGCAGAAACTCTTGTATTTACATTACTTAGACTAAGGTTTTCGCATTTAACCAAACTTTCAGTAATATTAGAAAGCCAGCAGTTTTCACAGGGAGCTCATCAGTCATGGATAATACTGACTTTTAAGTTACCCCATTTGAGCGCATTGTGATCAATCCATTCACCTGTCTGATTGAAGTACACAACCAATCCGATTCCTAAAGCCGCTTTTGTTAGGAAGGGTTTAGGTCTTTTTTTCTCTCTCTCTCTCTCTTCCTTATAATAACAGATGGTTCATGTATCTGTGTCTGAGCTGAGACTATCACTTAGACCACAAGCAGGGAATGAGGGAAGCTCCCCCTGTTGCAATCCTAAGAAGGCCACAAGCCTGAGTAGAGAAAATGAAAAGGTGTTTTCAGGCCTTGTAGTGGTGTTAATTATCCAGAAACCACACAGAAAGTGCTCAGTGTCACAGAGTTGAGAGGTTGTGCATCTCTTCTTCCACAGATAAAAGGCATAGTATAAAACATTTTGCAGGGGACAATGACGTGAAGATTAACATAATCTTTCATTTGTATCCCCAGTAAGCTAGCCATGTGTGAGCCACTTTCTTCATTCCTTTTGCTCTCTAAGGAATGGCATAGGAAGAATAGGCTTTGTTACCAAAGCCCGACCGTTGTGTATTCCCGCCTTCATGTGATCATCCCCACTGATAGGATACTGCTCCTGTGATAACTGGACAATGCGAGGGAAAGCGAGGTGTCAGTTCACCGACAAACCTTTTTCCCGTTACGTCATTCTTAACCCAAAGAGCTTATTACCAATAATTTAAATTCAACGATCACATAAAACAGACTTCAATCAATTGGGGTGGCATGATAGCGTAACGGTTTACAGTGCCAGTGGCACTGGTTCAATTCCACCACTGTAAGGAGCTTGTACGTTCTCCCCGTGACCACGTGGGTTTCCTCTGGGTGCTCTGGTTTCCTCCCACATCCCCAAGATGTATGAGTTAGTAGGTGAATTGGTGACATGAGTGCAATAGTACAGTACAAGCTCATTGGCCTGGAAGGACCTGTTACCCTGCTGAATCTCTAAATATATAAATTCATTTCTTCCAGTTTAAGATGCAGGAATTAAACAGTGTAGACTTCCTCTATTATTGTTGACTTACAGTCCACGGCAGCGTAGCAGTTAGTGTAACATTATTACAGCACCAGCAACATGGGTTCAATTCCTGCCCCTGTCTGTAAGAAGTTTTTACATTCACCTGGTGAACACAGTTAGGTGCTCCTGTTTCCTCCCACGTTCCTAAGACGTGGGGGTTAATTGATCATATGGGTGTAATGGGGTAGCTTAGGTTTGTTGGGCTGGAGGGACCTGTTACCATGTTGTATCTCAAAATAAACTAAAATAAATTTCTTCAACAGGAAAGCTTAATGGCATTTTCTCTGTAATACCTGAAAAATGAGCTCCGTGTTACCACCTGCAGTGGTGTGTGTGTCTGTGGCAGATAGTGCAGATACATCCACCCCACTTCCTTCCACAAGAAGCTCTGCAGTGTCCACTTATGGTCCCTCTGAGGGAGCTGGTCCAGAGATTTTCTCCTTAAAAAAAAACTATCACCTGAACTTGTAACTTCCTGCTTTAGGAACAGTAGTAGTTTTAGTCAAACCACAAACAGGAGAAAATCTGCAGATGCTGGAAATCCGAGAAACGCACACAAAATGCTGGAGGAACTTGGCAGGCCAGGCAGCGTCTATGGAAAAGAGTACAGTGGACGATTCAGACCGAAACCTGCCCAAAATGTCGACTGTGCTTTTTTCCATAGATGCTGCCTGGCCTGCTGAGTTCCTCCAACATTTTGTGAGTAGTAGTTTTAGTTTAGATTTCTGAGATTCTTTCTCCATTTAATGAAATAATGACTAATTTGTAACCTAATTCCATATCTTCACTTTCCTTGCTAAATTATTTAGTAATCTTTCTTCCCTTCACCAGAGCTCTTTTTTCCTCCTCTACATACCCCTTCCCTTCTCAGTTCCTAGTGCTAAACAGCCTCCAACTTTGGAAGTCTTGTTCGAAACTCTCTGGAGACCAATATATTTCACCCGTGGCAGTAGAGCATACATAAAGAACAATTCTTGAACAAAAAAGAACAATCTTTTTGTGTAAGCAAACTGAGCCTCTGTAACTACCTCTGCAACTGGATCCTTGACTTTGTCATTGGAAGACCACGGACAGTGCAGATTGGAAATAACATCTCCTCCTCACTGACAATCAATACTGGCACACCTAAACGAAGAGTGCTGAGCCTACTGTTCTACTCTCTCTACGCCCATGGCAGTGTGGCTAGACACAGGTCAAACATCACCTATAGACTTGCCAATGACCCAGCTATTGTTGGCAGAATTTCAGATGGTGATGACAAGGCATAGAGGAGTGAGATAGATCATCTGGTTTAGTGATGTTGAAACTACAACCTTGCAGTAAACGTCAGTAAGACCAAAGAACTGATTGTGGACTTCAGGAAGGGGAAGTCAAGGGAACGCACACCAGTGCTTATCGAGGGATCAGCAGTGGAAAGTACGAGAAGTTTCAAGTTCCTGGGTGTCACCATCTCTGAAGACTTATCCTGGGCCCAACATATTGATGCAATTATAAAGAAGGCACGACAGAAGCTATATTTGGAGTTTGAGGGCACTTGGTATGTCACCCAAGACTCTTGCAAATTTCTACAGAATTATCATGGAGAGCATTCTAGCTGGTCGTATCACCATCTAGTGAGGAGGAGCCACTGGAAAAAGATCGAGAAGATTTCAAACTCAGATAGCTCTGTCATGGGTGCCAGCCTCCCCAGTTTCGATGACATCTTCAAAAGGCGATGCCTCAAAGTGGCGGCATCTCTTATTAAGGACCTCATCACCCAGGACAAAACCTCTTCCCATTGCTACCATAAAGGAGGAGGGACAGGAGCCTGATGACACACACTGAACATTTTAGGAACAGACTCTTCCCCACCACCATCAGATTTCTCAATGGACAATGAACCCATGTACACTACCTCACTACTTTTTTACTTTTCTTGCTCTCTTCTTATTATAGTTCATAGTTGTTTTTATTATAATATATTGCAATGTACTTTCCTCAAAACGACATATTTTATGAAATACACCAATGATATTAAACTAGGTTCTGATTCTGATTCCTTCATAGTGCACAGTATGGAGTTTCGGCACTTTAGAAAAATTTCCAAAAATATTGAGATCTGATGAAGGCCCTACCTAGGGTTCTGTCAACAGGGCTGAAAGCTTCAAATTCCTAGCAATGAACATCATCTGTGCTGGTCCAACAATGCAGAAACCACAGGCAAGAAAGCTCCTCAACACCTTTACTTCTTCAGGAGGCTAAAGAAGTTTGGCATGTTGCATTTCACCATCACCAGTTTTTGTTGATGCACTGCCAGAAGCATCCACGGCAATTACTCTGCCTGTGACTGCAAGAAACTGCAGAGAGTTGTGGACGCCTCTCAGAAGATTCTCAAAACCAGAACCACCCCCTATGGATTCTGCTTTCATTTCTTCAACACAGTTGCTGGCCATCCACAGTAACACAAACATAAAATGCTGGAGGAAGTCAGCAGGTCAGGCAGCATCTATGGACCTGTATAAGAGTTGAAGTTTTGGACTGAGCCTCTTCATCATATCCAGAACAATAAGAATATTGGAGGAAGAAGAAGACAGATTAGAAAATAGGGGGTGGGTAAGGCATATAAACTAGGAGGTCTTCAGTTTTTGCTGCCTCAGTAAAGCAGATAGCATCACAAAAAACTCCACCTACTCCTTACGTTCTCTCTTCTCCCCCTCCCATTGTTATAAGACTATTGAATAATCCCCTTGTGTGATAAAATCAATCCTTGTCTTTATAATCATACCTCATTATGGTCTTGCACCTTACTGATTACCCACTCAGCATATTCCCTGTAACTGTAACAGTTAATTCTCCATTCTGGTCTTACTTTTCCTTGTACTACCTCAATGCACTGTCGTAATGAAACAATCTGTATGGACGGCATGCAAAAAAAGTTTTCACTGCACATTGGTACATGTCACAACAATAGAAAAATCTACCAATTTAATTAACTTAATTTACTTTTCCCCATGGCAGAAGTATCTAAATCCAAGGGCCATAGGTTTAAGATGAGAGTAAGAGGGTTAGGGGGACCTGAGGAAGAGTTATTTCACCCAGAGAGTGATTGAAATCTGCAGTGCACTGTGTTGAGAGGGGAGGGTGATGGAAGAAAGTACTCTCATAATATGTTAAGAAACATCTGTATGAACAGTTGAGTTGCCAAGGCACTATGGTCCATGGTCCAAACACTGGTAAATGGCATGAGCAGGAGAGGACAAAGGGAGAAAGGTGAATAGGGTTGAGAAGGATAATAAATCAGTTATGATGAAATGGCCTAATTCTGCTCCTACATTTTATGGCCTTAAATGTTGAAAGGTATATGACGGGACTTCATCTGTGCTGTATGACTCAGTTTCCTTTGGACTCATTTGAGGAACAGCAAGAAATAGTATTGGTTTATTACTGTCACATGTACTGAGATACAGTGAGAAGCTTGTCTTGCACACTGTTTATGCAGATCAAATCACAAAGTAAAACAACACAGAATAAAGTGTAACAGCTACAGAGAAAGTGCAGTGCAGGTAAACAATAAAATGCAAGATTATAATGAGATAGACTGTGAAGTTAAGAGCCCACCTTATACGAGAGGTCCGCTCTAGAGTCTGATATCAGTGAGATGGAAGCTACAGGACATATCAGTGGAAATTTAGGTCCCAGTTATTCTGTCTTCTCAGTGTGCCACTAGTCTGGAACATCATAAACTTTATACCATAGAACAACTTTGCTGTAGCTGATTCCATTGCAGCCTTCAGGGGGAGAACTAGATAAATTGATGGTGGAGAAACATTACTCAGCCACGGACAGCCCTAGGCCCAGCTGCTCAAGGAGGAGAGTTGGGCATGGGCCTAGCAACCGCATGCTGTAAAAACCCAGAGCTACAGATACGTCAACAGAAGCTCCAAAAGACCTTATTCTGAGAGAGGAAAGGTCTTACCAAGAAGATGGGCTGCACCTGGGGATAACTTGAAAGACTTGCCCAGGACAGAGGACTCTGGTGAGTTGCTGTTGGTGGCCTATGGCCCAGTAGGGTGATGGGCAGAAGAAGAAGAAGAAGAAGAAGAAGAAGAAGAAGAAGAAGAAGAAGAAGAAGAAGCCATTGCAAAGATCTCGAGGAAGGGCTGGGAGTTGAACTAGTGACCTGAGATCTGACACAAAAAGGCTGGTGGAAAGGTCTATTTTCTACAGTAACTATTCTATGATTAACTGAATCAGAATCAGGTTGAATATCACTGGCATATATTGTGAAATTTGTTGTTTGCAGCAGCATTACAATGCAAAACATAATAATGAAAACTATAAATAACAATAAGAAGTATATATAAAAATTAAATAAGTAGCTCAAAAAGAGAAAGAAAAGTACTGGGGTAATGTTCAAGTGTTCATTGTCCATTTGGAAATCTGGTGGTGGAGGGGAAGAAGCGATTCCTGAAACCAGAGTCTTCAGGCTCCTGTCTCCTTGATGGTAGCAATGAGAAGAGGGCACATTGTGGGTGATGGGGGTCCTTCAAGATGGATGCCACCTTTTGGAGACAACCCCCTTTGAAGGTTTCCTGGATGTTGGGGAGGCTGGTACCCATGATTCAGCCTGTGCAGTGGCCCCTCCACACCAGATGGTGATGTAACCAGTTAGAATGCTCTCCACAGTACATCTGTAGAAACTTGCAAGTGTCTTTAATGACGTACCAATTCTTCTCAAACCCCGAATGAAATATAGTCACTGTAATATACTGCCTTCTTTGTAATTACATCAATATGTTGGGCACAGGATAGATCCTCAGAGATGTTGACACCCAGGATCTAGAAACTGTCATCCTTTCCACTTCTGATCCCACGATGAGGACTGGTGTGTATTCGCTCGACTTCCCCTTCCTGAGGTTCACAATCCATTTCTTGTTCTTCCTGATGCTGAGTGGAAGTTTGCTGCTGTGACGCCTCTCAACCAGCTGATCTATCTCGCTCCTGTACGCCTCCTCGTCACCATCTAAAATTCTGCCAACAATACTTGAGTCATTGGCAAATTTATAGATGGTGTTTGAGTTGAGCCTAGCCACACAGTTGTGGGTGTAGAGAGTGCAGAGCAGTGGGCTAAGCACACATTCTTGATGTGTGCCAGTGTTGATTGTCAGCGAGGAGGAGATGTTATTTCCGATCTGCCCTGATTGTAGTTTGCCGGTGAGGAAGTCAAGGATCCAGATGCAGAGGGAGGTACAGGGGCCCAGACTTTTGAACTTGTTGATTAGAACTGAGGGTATGATTGTGTTGAATGACGAGCTGTAATCAATAAACAGCAGCCTGACATAGTTATTACTGTTAGCTAGGTGATCGAAGGCTGAGTGAAAAGCCAATGAGACTATATCCACTAGAGACCCATTGTGGCAATAGGCAGATTGCAACACATCCAGGTCCTTGCTTAGGGAAGAGTTGATTGTAGCCATGGCCAACCTCTCAAAGCACTTCATCACAGCATATGTGAGTGCCACTGGATGATGGTCATTGTGGCAGCTCATCCTGCTCTTTTTGGGCACCGGTATGATTGTTGCCCTTTTGAAGCAGGTGGAACCTCTGACTGCAACAGTGAGAGTTTGAAAGTATCCTTGAACACTCCTGCCAGCTAGGTCACACAGGTATTCAGAGACCCTCCAGATACACTATAGGGGCCTAATGACTTATGAGATTTTACCTCCTTGGAATATGCTCTGACGTTGACCTTTGGGACAGAGATCACAAGGTCACTGGATGCTGCAGGGATTCACTTAGACATGTTTTTTTTTCTCAAAGTGAGCACAAAAGGTGTTGAGCTCATCTGGGAGTGAAGCATTGCAGCTGCTCATGAGGTTAAGTTTCACCCCGTGTTGGCCAGTGGCCAAGTGGTTAAGGCGTCAGTCTAGTGACCTGAAGGTTGCTTGTTCGAGCCTCAGCTGAGGCAGCGTGTTGTATCCTTGAGCAAGGCACTTAACCACACATTGCTCTGCGAGGACACCGGTGCCAAGCTGTATTGGCCCTAGTGCCCTTCCCTTGGACAATATCTGTGGCTTGGAGAGGGGAGACTTGCAGTATGGGCAACTGCCGGTCCTCCATACAACCTTGCCCAGGCCTGCGCCCTGGAAACCTTCCAAGGAACAAATCCATGGTCTCACGAGACTAATGGATGTTATAATAGTAGGAAGTAATGGCCTGCAAACCCTACCAGAGTTAACATGCACCTCATTCTATCTCTAACCTCAATGAGAATTGTTTTCTCACCTTTAATATAGCCTTCTGTAGGTTGTACCTGGACTTCTTGTATAGATAGGTATAGACAGGAAGCAAAGAGTGGGAATAAACGGGACCTTTTCAGAATTGGAGGCGGTAACTAGTGGGGTACCGCAAGGCTCAGTGCTGGGACCCCAGTTGTTTACAATATATATTAATGACTTGGATGAGGGAATTAAATGCAGCATCTCCAAGTTTGCGGATGACACGAAGCTGGGTGGCAGTGTTAGCAGTGAGGAGGATGCTAAGAGGATGCAGGGTGACTTGGATAGGTTGGGTGAGTGGGCAAACTCATGGCAGATGCAATTTAATGTGGATAAATGTGAAGTTATCCACTTTGGTGGCAAAAATAGGAAAACAGATTATTATCTGAATGGTGGCCGATTAGGAAAAGGGGAGGTGCAATGAGACCTGGGTGTCATTATACACCAGTCATTGAAAGTGGGCATGCAGGTACAGCAGGCGGTGAAAAAGGCGAATGGTATGCTGGCATTTATAGCGAGAGGATTCGAGTATAGGAGCAGGGAAGTACTACTGCAGTTGTACAAGGCCTTGGTGAGACTGCACCTGGAGTATTGTGTGCAGTTTTGGTCCCCTAATCTGAGGAAAGACATCTTTGCCATAGAGGGAGTACAAAGAAGGTTCACCAGATTGATTCCTGGGATGGCAGGTCTTTCATATGAAGAAACACTGGATGAACTGGGCTTGTACTCGTTGGAATTTAGAAGATTGAGGGGGGATCTGATTGAAACGTATAAGATCCTAAAGGGATTGGACAGGCTAGATGCGGGAAGATTGTTCCCGATGTTGGGGAGGTCCAGAACGAGGGGTCACAGTTTGAGGATAGAGGGGAAGCCTTTTAGGACCGAGATTAGGAAAAACTTCTTCACACAGAGAGTGGTGAATCTGTGGAATTCTCTGCCACAGCAAACTGTTGAGGCCAGTTCATTGGCTATGTTTAAGAGGGAGTTAGATATGGCCCTTGTGGCTACAGGGGTCAGGGGGTATGGAGGGAAGGCTGGGGCGGGGTTCTGAGTTGGATGATCAGCCATGATCATAATAAATGGTGGTGCAGGCTCGAAGGGCCGAATGGCCTACTCCTGCACCTATTTTCTATGTTTCTATGTTTCTATGTTTCTGGTATAGCTGCTTCTGCCCAGTGGGCAAACGGTAAGTCACTACAACAGCTTGGGCTGGGAAGTGGGCACTGCTAACCAGGTACATGAGGAGCTGTTACCCGAACCAGGCACTCAGTCATCTCTTTAAGGTTCATGCCTGAATAATGGATACTTAATGCACTTCAGAAAGTCCTGATATAAAGAGACAGGGCTGGCACCAGTTGTTGGTAAACACTATCCTTACCTCATCACTACCAACGGCAGCCCAAGTAAGCGTTAGGGACTGAAAACTAAATTAGTTTTTGAGTGGCCAATAAATCTAAGTGTTGGATTCTGGGTGAAACATGGTAAACTTCAAATGTTAGGATCAAAGATTCATCCCCAATTTACGGGAAGGCATTTCACATGGGGGAATATTTTAAAATAGTATTATATGTTTTACCCCATTAGGTTTGAGGGAAGAAGTGGAGCCTTTGCAATTAAACATAAGCTTTCAATTGGCAATCACAATTTTAGCACACCAAGTCCTGCAGAATAGCCCAATCCTGCTTCAATGTTTTATGGTAAAGTACACGGTGCAGATTTTTCGGAATTTTGCCCAATCAGATCTCCCCTCACTACTTAATAAGACAAAACACAATCGACACAGAACTGTTCCCACAACCTATGAACTCACTTTCAAGGTCTCTTCATCTCATGTTCTGGGGTATTTATTTATTACTATTTTGTGTTTTTTTTTGTATTTGCACAGTTTGTCTAACTTTGCACACTGGTTGTTTGCTGATGTGTCGTCCTTCATTGTATCTCTTTGTCTTACTGTGAACGCCCGCAAGAAAACGAATCTTGGGGCTGTATATGGTGACATATATGTACTTTGATAATAAATTTACTTTGAACTTTGACAGCTGACAGCTTTTGCCAATCCACATTTCAAATAATAAACACGCCGTCAAACTTTGGTTTCGAGTTTATTGGTGAATAATAAAGCGAAGCGCGGCGCGTGATCCTGCAAGCAAACATCTCCTCGCCAGTCCGACAGATTTTGAGACCCGGCCCCGCACAAAGACCCAAGTTTGTTGTCTGTTTGCCGTCCCATTAACCCGAAGCCCCGCCGGGGCAGGTGAATGCAACAATATTCTTTTCACAAAGACTCCCACGGGTAATCTAAAAAAAAAACCCGCCTATTTTCGGAGACTGGGCTTCAGAGGCGGAAATTGTGAAGTTCAAAAGCTACTGATAACTTCTACATTGTGAAGCCTCTCTACTTTATGCTAGCGACCAATGTTGCGAACTCTTCGGTAAACCGAATCTCTCGCAGATGGGAATTAGATTGCATCTAGACACAAGTACCAGTCAAATCCACTGGTATAGTGTTTGATAATGAAGATTCGGCAAAGAAAGCAGGTTATGTTCCTTGATTTTGTGCGAGATAATTATACCAGGGTGATGCGCCAGGAGTGACATTATGCCGCGGCAACTCTCTGTGGGATGAAGCCGCTGTCCTCTCGTATGCATCGCAGTTAGGTAATTTTAAATGGATTCTGATTGTTTTTATGTCATAGCTTTACTTTTAATGCACTTCAATTGTGCGGGAGACACAGCAAGCAAGCCTTATTTTGGATTAAGGGGCTCATGCATATGTAGCGCGCAGTTTGTTTTCATGAATATACATAGAACAAGCTAAATGCAATAATGAAAACGAGAAAGGTGAGATTAGAACAGAAATAAAAATCCAGATTGAAGAAGCAGGCGCAAGAATAGATGTCAGAAATCGCCATTAAAATGCGCTTGGTGTGAAGTTGCACTTTCCCGCGCCAGTTCGGGTCAGAGTGGGCGTGAGATGGGGTGTGTGGGTGGTGGTGTGCGTTAGCCTGCAGTTGGCAGCAGAGAGGGAGGCAAGGATAATGTTGACGTGTTGAACACTTCAGGGCCATGTCTGGTGTCGCGTGCTCTCGTAGAGTAGATGTCTGCTCAAGTGGCAACCCAGAAAAAAAGAGATTTTAATTTGTAGAAGGCTGCAACAAAGTTTAAGCCAATTGGAATGTAAAGAATAGTAGTTTGTTTTCTTCAAAGTATTGGAATTGGTTCATTATTGTCACATGCTGTATCAAGATACTGTGAAAAGCCTGTTTTACATGCTGTTCATATAGATCAAATCATTACACAGAGCAGAGAATAAGGTTAAACAGATTATTATCTGAATGGTGGTCGATTAGGAAAAGGGGAGGTGCAACGAGACCTGGGTGTCATTATACACCAGTCATTGAAAGTGGGCATGCAGGTACAGCAGGCGGTGAAAAAGGCGAATGGTATGCTGGCATTTATAGCGAGAGGATTCGAGTACAGGAGCAGGGAGGTACTACTGCAGTTGTACAAGGCCTTGGTGAGACCACACCTGGAGTATTGTGTGCAGTTTTGGTCCCCTAATCTGAGGAAAGACATCCTTGCCATAGAGGGAGTACAAAGAAGGTTCACCAGATTGATTCCTGGGATGGCAGGACTTTCATATGAAGAAAGACTGGATGAACTGGGCTTGTACTCGTTGGAATTTAGAAGATTGAGGGGGGATCTGATTGAAACGTATAAGATCCTAAAGGGATTGGACAGGCTAGATGCAGGAAGATTGTTCCCGATGTTGGGGAAGTCCAGAATGAGGGGCCACAGTTTGAGGATAGAGGGGAAGCCTTTTAGGACCGAGATTAGGAAAAACTTCTTCACACAGAGAGTGGTGAATCTGTGGAATTCTCTGCCACAGGAAACAGTTGAGGCCAGTTCGTTGGCTATATTTAAGAGGGAGTTAGATATGGCCCTTGTGGCTACGGGGGTCAGGGGGTATGGAGGGAAGGCTGGGGCGGGGTTCTGAGTTGGAGGATCAGCCATGGTCATAGTAAATGGCGGTGCAGGCTCGAAGGGCCGAATGGCCTACTCCTGCACCTATTTTCTATGTTTCTATGTTTCTAAACAGTAACAATGCAGAATAAAGTGTAAGAACTACTGAGAAAGTGCAATGCAGGTAAGCAATAAAGTGCAAGATCATAACGAGGTAGATTATGAGGCCAAGAATCCTCCTCATTGTACAAGAACTTCCATTCAAGACTCTGATAACAATGGGACAGAAGCTATCTGGTGTTAATTGCTTTAAGGGCTTTGTATCTCACTGCTATGGGCAGAAGTTCCCACTTGCTTCAAAAGGCCACGCGACAGTGAGAGTAGGAATGCGATGAGGTGGAGGATAAATGCGTGGCTGAGGGATTGGAGCAGGGGGCAGGGGTTCAAGTTTTTGGATCATTGGGACCTCTTTTGGCGCAGGCGTGACCTGTACAAAAAGGACGGGTTACACTTGAATCCTAGGGGGACCAATATCCTGGCAGGGAGATTAGCGGGGGCTACTGAAGTGACTTTAAACTAGAATGGTTGGGGGTGGGAATCAAATTAAAGAGGCTAGGCGTGAGGAGGTTAGTTCACAACAGAGGGATGGGAACCAGTGCAGAGAGACAGAGGGGTGTAAAGTGAGCGTAGAAGCAAAAAGTACAAAGGAGAAAAGTAAAATTGGCAGGCCGACAAATCCAGGGCAAGCATTAAAAAGGGCCACTTTTCATCATAATTGTATAAGGGCTAAGAGAGTTGTAAAAGAGCGCCTGAAGGCTTTATGTGTCAATGCAAGGAGCATTCGTAATAAGGTGGATGAATTGAAAGTGCAGATTGTTATTAATGATTATGATATAGTTGGGATCACAGAGACATGGCTCCAGGGTGACCAGGGATGGGAGCTCAACGTTCAGGGATATTCAATATTCAGGAGGGATAGACATGAAGGAAGGGGAGGTGGGGTGGCGTTGCTGGTTAAAGAAGAGATTAACGCAATAGAAAGGAAGGACATAAGCCGGGAAGATGTGGAATCGATATGGGTAGAGCTGCGTAACACTAAGGGGCAGAAGACGCTGGTGGGAGTTGTGTACAGGCCACCTAACAGTAGTAGTGAGGTCGGAGATGGTATTAAACAGGAAATTAGAAATGTGTGCAATAAAGGAACAGCAGTTATAATGGGTGACTTCAATCTACATGTAGACTGGGTGAACCAAATTGGTAAAGGTGCTGAGGAAGAGGATTTCTTGGAATGTATGCGGGATGGTTTTTTGAACCAACATGTCGAGGAACCAACTGGAGAGCAGGCTATTCTGGACTGGGTTTTGAGCAATGAGGAAGGGTTAATTAGCGATCTTGTCGTGAGAGACCCCTTGGGTAAGAGTGACCATAATATGGTGGAATTCTTCATTAAGATGGAGAGTGAGATGGTTAATTCAGAAACAAAGGTTCTGAACTTAAAGAGGGGTAACTTTGAAGATATGAGACGTGAATTAGCTAAGATAGACTGGCAAATGACACTTAAAGGACTGACGGTGGATATGCAATGGCAAGCATTTAAAGGTTGCATGGATGAACTACAACAATTGTTCATCCCAGTTTGGCAAAAGAATAAATCAAGGAAGGTAGTGCACCCGTGGCTGACAAGAGAAATTAGGGATAGTATCAATTCCAAAGAAGTAGCATACAAATTAGCCAGAGAAAGTGGCTCACCTGAGGACTGGGAGAAATTCAGAGTTCAGCAGAGGAGGACAAAGGGCTTAATTAGGAAGGGGAAAAAAGATTATGAGAGAAAACTGGCGGGGAACATAAAAACGGACTGTAAAAGCTTTTATAGATATGTAAAAAGGAAAAGACTGGTAAAGACAAATGTAGGTCCCCTGCAGACAGAAACAGGTGAATTGATTATGGGGAACAAGGTCATGGCAGACCAATTGAATAATTACTTTGGTTCTGTCTTCACTAAGGAGGACATAAATAATCTTCCAGAAATAGTAAGGGACAGAGGGTCCAGTGAGATGGAGGAACTGAGTGAAATACATGTTAGTAGGGAAGTGGTGTTAAGTAAATTGAAGGGATTGAAGGCAGATAAATCCCCAGGGCCAGATGGTCTGCATCCTAGAGTGCTTAAGGAAGTAGCCCAAGAAATAGTGGATGCATTAGTGATAATTTTTCAAAACTCGTTAGATTCTGGACTAGTTCCTGAGGATTGGAGGGTGGCTAATGTAACCCCACTTTTTAAAAAAGGAGGGAGAGAGAAACCGGGGAATTATAGACCGGTTAGCCTAACGTCGGTGGTGGGGAAACTGCTGGAGTCAGTTATCAAGGATGTGATAACAGCACATCTGGAAAGCGGTGAAATGATCGGACAAAGTCAGCATGGATTTGTGAAAGGAAAATCATGTTTGACGAATCTCATAGAATTTTTTGAGGATGTAACTAGTAGAGTGGATAGGGGAGAACCAGTGGATGTGGTATATTTGGATTTTCAAAAGGCTTTTGACAAGGTCCCACACAGGAGATTAGTGTGCAAACTTAAAGCACACGGTATTGGGGGTAAGGTATTGGTGTGGGTGGAGAATTGGTTAGCAGACAGGAAGCAAAGAGTGGGAATAAACGGGACCTTTTCAGAATGGTAGGCGGTGACTAGTGGGGTACCGCAAGGCTCAGTGCTGGGACCCCAGTTGTTTACAATATATATTAATGACTTGGATGAGGGAATTAAATGCAGCATCTCCAAGTTTGCGGATGACACGAAGCTGGGTGGCAGTGTTAGCAGTGAGGAGGATGCTAAGAGGATGCAGGGTGACTTGGATAGGTTGGGTGAGTGGGCAAACTCATGGCAGATGCAATTTAATGTGGATAAATGTGAAGTTATCCACTTTGGTGGCAAAAATAGGAAAACAGATTATTATCTGAATGGTGGCCAATTAGGAAAAGGGGAGGTGCAACGAGACCTGGGTGTCATTATACACCAGTCATTGAAAGTGGGCATGCAGGTACAGCAGGCGGTGAAAAAGGCAAATGGTATGCTGGCATTTATAGCGAGAGGATTCGAGTACAGGAGCAGGGAGGTACTACTGCAGTTGTACAAGGCCTTGGTGAGACCACACTTGGAGTATTGTGTGCAGTTTTGGTCCCCTAATCTGAGGAAAGACATCTTTGCCATAGAGGGAGTACAAAGAAGGTTCACCAGATTGATTCCTGGGATGGCAGGACTTTCATATGAAGAAAGACTGGATGAACTGGGCTTGTACTCGTTGGAATTTAGAAGATTGAGGGGGGATCTGATTGAAACGTATAAGATCCTAAAGGGATTGGACAGGCTGGATGCAGGAAGATTGTTCTCGATGTTGGGGAAGTCCAGAATGAGGGGTCACAGTTTGAGGATAGAGGGGAAGCCTTTTAGGACCGAGATTAGGAAAAACTTCTTCACACAGAGAGTGGTGAATCTGTGGAATTCTCTGCCACAGGAAACTGTTGAGGCCTGTTCATTGGCTATATTTAAGAGGGTGTTAGATATGGCCCTTGTGGCTACAGGGGTCAGGGGGTATGGAGGGAAAGCTGGGGCGGGGTTCTGAGTGGGATGATCAGCCACGATCATAATAAATGGCGGTGCAGGGTCGAAGGGCCGAATGGCCTACTCCTGCACCTATTTTCTATGTTTCTATGTTTCTATGTTAATTGTATCAGTGCCTAAGAAGAATAATGTGAGCTGCCTTAATACCTATTGCTTGGTAGCACTCACATCTATAGTGATGAAATGCTTCGAGAAGTTGGTCATGACTAGACTGAACTCCTGCCTCAGTAAGGAGCTGGACCCATTGCAGTTTGCCTATCGCCTGCTTGCATTTATCCTATCTATATTTTTCATAATTTAATATACCTTTTATGTGATAATGTGTATGAGCAACAAGCATGATGCTGAAGGAAGCATTCATGTTCAGATAAGGGGTGTTGACCCTAACCTGTCCATTTCCCTCCACGGATGCTGCCTGATCTACTGAGTTCCTCCAGCATCCTGAGTGCTTCCTGATACCAGTATCTGCAGTCACTTGTTCGGGTGATAAATTGCTGAAGACAGGTACAGTATGAGGGATAATTCTTTGAAGTAGTGTTATGGAATCTTTTCACCTGAGAGGACAGATATAACCTGTATTGAGCATTTTATTGGAAGAGAACACACCAGAGAATTTTTACCTAAAAGAAGTTTATTTACATAGCTATAATTATTTGTAGATGCTGGAAATCCAGAGTAACATACACAAAATGACGGAGGAACTTAGCAGATCAGGCAGCATCTATGGAGAGGAATAAAGAATCAACGTTTTGGGCCAAGACCCTCATCAGCACCTTATTCCTCTCCACGGATGCTATCTGACCTGCTGAGTTCCTCCAGCATTTTGTGTATATTATTCTATAATTGTCATGGTCCAGTCCGTGAAGTCCGCATTCCGGTTCACGGTCCGGTCCGTGGTCTCAGGACTCCGGGTCTTCCAGCTGTCCCTCGTTTGATTGAGTTAAGCATAGGCACCTGATTCCCATGTTGCAGGCTTTGAATATACGTAGCCTTGGGGTTGAGTGTGGGTGGCTGGTTTGTCTTGTCAGTCCCCCGTAGGATAAGTCCTGGCTCTGTGTCTGTGTTCTGTTCTGTCCTGTCTCATGTTAGTGTCGTGTTAAAGATGAGTCCTGGCTTGTCGAAGGATAAGTCCTGGCTCTATGTTGATGTTCGGTTCCCAGTCTGTCACTGAGCTCCAAGAACTCTAGCCTCGACGATCCCGCAGCCAAGCTCCAAGAACCCAAGTCTTGACGATCCCGCAGCCAAGCTCCAAGGACCCTAGCCTCGAGAACCCCAAGCCAACCTCCAAAAACCCAAGCCTCTAGGATCCCACAGCCAAGCTCCAAGAAGCCTAGCCTAGCCTCGACGACCCCAAGCCAAACTTCAAGAACCGAAGCCTGTAGGATCCCGCAGCCAAGCTCCAAGGACCCTAGCCTCGAGGACTCCAAGCCAAGCTCCAAGAATCCAAGCCTCGAGGATCCCGCAGCCAAGCTCCAAGAACCCAAGCCTCGAGGATCCCGCAGCCAAGCTCCAAGAACCCAAGCCTCGAGGGCCCCAAGCCAAGCTCCTAGAACCCAAGCCTCGAGGACCCCAAGCCGAGCTCCAAGAACCCAAGCCTCGAGGACCCCAAGCCGAGCTCCAAGAACCCAAGCCTCGAGGACCCCAAGCCAAGCTCAAATACCCCCAGCCTGCAGCCATGCTCAAGACCCAAGACCCCAGCCTGCAGCCATGTTATGTCCTTGCCTGGTTCTGGGGTCCGAGCCCGAGGCAAGACCCAGGTTCTGGGTCCTTGTCCAGTCTTGGTCTCGGACTCCAAGCCTTGTCTTGTCTCCAAGCTCAGGCCTCTAGACCCCAGCCACGTCCTGTCCTGAAGCCATGTCATGTCCTTGCCTGGTTCTGGGATCCGAGCTCGAGGCAAGACCCAGGTTTTGCGTCCTTGTCCAGTCTCGGGCTCGAAGTCGAAGCCTTGCCTCCTAGTCCATGGTTTCTAGTCCTGGTCCTGCTTTCCTTAGCCCAAGTCTGCGTTCTTGTCCCTGCTCCTGGTCTGAATCCTGTCACGTCCCTACTCTAGTCAAGTCCTGTTCCTTGTACTTCAGTGTCTGTGTCTTGCATTTGGGTCCGTTCCCAGCACCCCTTTGTGACAATAATAACAGTTCTTATTCTTAGCTGAGTCTTTACAGATAAACTTCAGATTAAAACTCCATCATTCTTGCTCCAAGAGGGATTCCAGCACCTATGGGCCCACCGGTCCTGGAAAACCTCCATGGAGCCAATGGACACTGTGTGCTCTTTCTCCAGGGACAACCAGACGTGGAGCTGTCCTCAAAAGAGGGGAAGGCAGTCGGCTTAGGCAGAACCACTGATGGCTCAGTGTCTGTAGCCATTAATGGCTACTTTGCAGGCCTGGGAACAAATTGACGACTGAGATTTCCCTGACCAACTTGCCATCTTCTCTACATCTGGCACCTAGGTATTACAACTGTGAGAAGTGACTGGGTTCTGCTTTGAATTTGCTTGCCTGGAGGTGTGTACTACCTATGGGTTATGAGTATTATAGGAGAGAGGCAACCTAAGCTCTTCAACAATCAAACCTCATTTGATTGGTACAGAAATGAGTAGAAATTTTGATGTCATTTCAAGGGAAATGTGTTTCAATGAATTGCACGCAAAAATCAGGTTTAATGTCACAGACAGATGTCGTGAAATTTGTTGTTCTGTGGCAGAATTTCAGTGCAATACACAAAAAGCCTATAAATTTCAACATGAAACATTAAAAATTGTAATTAAAATATTAGTGCAAAAAGAGGCAAAAATGATGAGGTCGTGTACATGGGTTCATCATCCTTTGAGAAATCTGTTAGAGAAGGTGAAGAAACCGTTGCTAAGATGTTGTGTATGTGTCTTCAGGCTCCTGTAGCTCCTCTCTGATGGTGGCAATGAGAAGAGGGCTTCTCCCGGGTGTCGGGGGTCTTTAACGATGGATGCCACCTTTTAGGCGCGTCAGATTTTGAAGATGTCCTCAGTGTTGGGAGGCTAGTGCCCATGGTGTAGGCGTTTGAGTTTACAACCCTCTGCAGCTTTTTCTTCTGATCCAAAATGAGATGCAACCAGTTGGAATTCTATCTATGATACACCTGCATCCAATTACTCTCATTCCACTGTATTTTGTTCGTTAATATTCTTCTGGATTTGTTGATTAACATTCATCCAGTTTGCATATGTTTCTGACACTGAGGAACTTATAGTCTGGCAAAGGAGGGAAATGAGGGGAAAACTGCAATTGGATGGTCATTGGATCCCCTGTGCCCAGTGCAATCATAACAGATTTTGTGCAGTGACTTCATTAATAAAAGCAAGTAATTATTTATGGTGTCAATGTCATTATGGCTGACCCCAGCTATCACTATGGAGATTTTTAGTTGCTATCTGATTTCATAGATTTCACAGATCTGGGACTTATCATCCCTAGCAGTTAGCAATGGCTAGAGGGAAGATTTCAGTCTGCAGCAATCTTCGATTACAAATGACAATGATTTAATAAATGTCAACGCTGAAGTATAATTTTGTGATAAATGTGAAGTTGGCAACATTGTAAGTGACAGTGAAGACCTGGGTTTGGGTTTGATGGCTACAAGCAGGGAATCAGATGTGCCTTAAGGGGAAAACGCTGGATGGTGGATGAGTTTTATGTACTTTTCTGCTTCCCAATTTGCTAATAAGTGAAATCGAGCCTCCATTTGCATGAACCACTTCAGTTTCTGTGCTAAGTAAAAAAAAATAAAGATTTTTTTTTACTGGAATCATTATTACGTGATTGACATTTTATGTCTTTGAAATGACTAACATTTCCTTTCTGTATTGAAGCAAAGGTGCCAAATACACTGGAATATAACATTATATCATCCATATACCTACCCAGTGGCCAATTCATACCTGCTGTTACCATGACTACATTGCAAAATAACTGTTAAATCAATTGCTTCTCTGCTCACAACTTCAGAAACTTCAAAGAAATTATTTGCAACAAATTTACTAAAAACATCATTTTAATTGCAGAATTAAACAATAAAGTTTTTTTTTCCAAGAAAGAAATAGCTTCATTTGTTTTAACAGCTTTCAAATCCCAGGATGTTTCAGATCACTCAGTGGCGAATGAGTGGTTGGTCAATCACTCATGGTACAGGCTCAGTGTGATAATTCAGGCAAACATCACAGCCAACCTGCAGTGGGGAATGAGATAAATGACTCAACAAACTACTTTAGAGATATTTTTGGAGGATAAATGTCAACCATGTTGTCAGGACAATTCAATTATTTTTCCCCGAATACTTCCTAAGTGATTTCTCTCATTTCATGTTCACAGCTTTATTGCCCCACCCAGAAGGTGTCTCACCCAGCAGAGTAGGGTTTCCTCGGTACTAGAATGTCAGCCCAGAGTGAAATATAAACCTTCAGACTCAGCAGGAAGAGCACTACCACTTAAACTCAATGTACATTATGTTGCATAATTTTGTATTTGAACAGCAAACACACAAGAAGTTCATGAAGTTTTAGTGTAACTAAAATTAGAATGCCATGAACACCTTTTTTTCTAAAAATGAGCAACATAAGTAATTTATAGAACATAGAACACTCGAGCACAGTAGTGGTAGTGTCATCACTTGAGTTCAGCATGATGTTCCCTTGAGGGGTTGTTTGTCTATTGGTGGGTCATCGGGTGGCTTCTAGAGGCCCAGTCTGGGATCCACATATTCTGGTGCAGTAGGGCAAGAGTAAGTGGTGACTGTAGTTAGTGGTTGGGTCTTTAATTTGTTCAGTCTCTCCTTTAGCAGATGCTGCTTGTTCGCTGTGGCACAGCGGAGGTCGTTCTCATGTAGTGCAGCTCCCTCTTGAACAGATTTCCTCCAGGTGTATCTATTGAGTGCCATATCTTCCCAGTTACTAGATGTAATGTTGAATTTCTTCGGGCTGATTTTGATGCTATGATTGAGAATTTCTTTTGCCCACCAGCGACTTGCTGCCCTTCCTTCAGCTGGGGGTAAAGGATCTGTTGGTGTAGGCGTGAGCTCGGCATCTGGATAACATGACTTTGGAGTTGGAATTAATCTTGTGCCAACCTTGTAACCTACTCTGAGATCAATCTAACCCTTCCCTCATCCATTCCTTTCCCTCCTGGCTTCTTCCCCCCTTCCTTTCTAGGTGAAGGGGCTCGGCCTGAATTGTTGACTGTTTATTCCTTTGCATAGATACTGCCTGCCCTGTTGAGTTCCTTCAGCATTTTAAATGCGTTACTCTGGATTTCCAGCATCTGCGGAATCTCTTTCTGATTAATGCTACATAGCCCACAATTTTTCAATCATCCTTGCACCCCTGTAATGATGTGATGGCCGGCAGAGAGGAGGTGAAAGAGCTTGAGGTCTGGTGCCAGTCTTCAACGTAACCAAAACAAAGCAGATGGTTATTGACATCAGGAGAACTCGCACCACTCACACCCTGCTTTTCATTGTCATTCTAAAGATGAGACCCTGCTAGTAAGCTGCATCACTGCATGGTACGGAAACTGCACTGCAGTGGACATGATGGCTCCGTGACAGATAGTCAAAACTGCCCAATGCATCATTGGCACCAGTCTACCTGCCGTCAAGGACAAAGTCTTTGATGGGAGTTGTATACAGAACCCCAAGCAGTAGTAAGGATGTGATCTACACATTACAATGGGAGTCAGAAAATGCATGCCAAAAGGGAAATGTCACAATAGTCATGGGAGATTTCAATATGCAGGCAGATTGGGAAAATGGTTAGTGCTGGATTCCCAGAGGGGGAAATTCTAGAGTGCCTATGAGATGGCTTTTCAGAGAAGTCTGTGGTTGAGCTCACTAGGGGATCAGCTGTTCTGGATTGGATGTTCTTCAATGAGTCAGGATTGATTAGAGAGCTTCAGGTAAAAACTCTTAGGGCGGGTCATCATAATATGATTGAATTCACCCTGAAATCTGAGAAGGAGAAGCTAACGTCAGATGTATCAGTATTACAATGGAGTAAAGGGAATTATAGAGGCTTGAGAGAGGAGTTGGCCAGAATTGATTGGAAAAGAACACTGGCAGGGGTGACAGCAGAGCAGCAACGGCTGGAATTTCTGGAAGCAATTCAGAAGGCTCAGGATATATACATCCCAAAGAGGAAGAGGAAAAGGAAAGATGACATAACCATGGCTAATAGGAGAAGTCAAAACCAATATAAAAGCCAAAGAGAGGGCATATAATATAGCAAAAATGAATGGGAAGTTAGAAGATTGGCAAACTTTTAAAAACCAACAGAGGCAACTAAAGAAGTAATTGAGAAGGTAAAGAGAGCTAGCCAATAATATTAAAGAGGATACCAAAAGTTTCTTCAGATACATAAAGTGTAAGAGAGAGGTGAGAGTGGATATTGGGCTGCTGGAAAACGATGCTGGAGAGGTAGTAATGGGGGACGACAAAATGGCTGATGAACTGAATAAGAATCAGTGAAGCATCAGGCTTCACTGTGAAAGACACTAGCAGTATGATGGAAGTTCCAGTGTCAGGGCATGAAGTGTGTGAAGTTACCATAACTAGAGAGAAGGTTCTTAGTAAACTGAAAGGTCTGAAGGTAAATAAGTCACCTGGGTCATATATTGTAAACTCCAGGGCTCTGAAGGAGGTGGCTGAAGAGATTGTGGAGGTATTAGTAATGATCTTTCAAGAATCACTAGATTCTGAAATGGTCCCGGAGAAATGGAAAATTGCTAATGTCACTCCACTCTTCAAGAAGGGAGAGAGGCAGGAGAAGAAAACTAAGGCCGGTTAGAGACTAGGAAGATGTTGGAGTTGATTATCGAGAATAAAGTCTCAGGGTATTTGGAAGCACATGATAAAATTGGGAAAATCTTGCCTGACAAATCTGTTGGAATTCTTCGAAGAACTAACAAGTAGGATAGACAAAGGAGAATCAGTTGATGTTGCATCCTTGGATTTTCAGAAAGATGCCACACGAGGCTGCTTAACAAGCTATGAGCCCATGGAATTACAGGAAAGATTCTAGCATGAATAAAGCAGTGACTGATTGCCAGGAGACAAAGAATGGGAATGAAGGGAGTCTTTACTGGCTGACTGCCAGTGACTAGGGGTGTTAACAGGGGTCTGTATTGAGATTGATTTTTTTTTTACGTTATATGCCAATGATTTGGGTGATGCAATTGGTGGCTTTGTTGCAAAGTTTGCAGATGATAGATGGAGGGGCAGGTAGTTTTGTGGAAGTAGCGAGGATACAGAAGTACTTAGACAGATTAGGAGAATGTGCAAAGAAATGGCAGCAGGAAGTGTATGGTCATGCACTTTTTTAGAAAAAATGAAAGGGTTGACCAATTTCTAAATAGAGAAATTACGAAAATACAAAATACGGAGAAAAAATATAAAAAGCAGAGGCACAAAGGGACTTGCGAGTCCTTGTGCAGGATTCCCTAAGGGTTAATTTTCAGGTTGAGACTGTGCTGAGGAAGGTAAATGCCATGTTAGGACTAGTCATGAGGATTAGAATATAATAAGGGTATAATGTTGAGCCTTTACAAAGCACGGGTGAGGCCACACCTGGAATATTGTGAGGTTTTTTGGGCCCCTTAGAAAGGATGTGCTGAAACTGGAGAGGGTTCAAAGGAGGTTCATGAAAGTGATTCCAGGATTGAATGGCTTGTCATATGAAGCGCGTTTGATGGCTCTGGGCCTGTATTCACTAGAATTCTGAAGAATGAGAGATGACCTCATTGAAACCTATTGAGTGGTGAAAGGTCTTGACAGAGTGGATGTAGAGAGGATGTTTCCCATGGTAGGAGAGTCTAAGACCAGAGGCCACAGACTCAGAATAGAGGGGCGTCCTTTTAGATGAGTTGAGGAGGAATTTCTTTAGCCAGTAGGATCCTTTGCCACAGACAGCTGTGGAGGCCAAGTCTTTATGTATATTTATTTAAGGCAGAGGTTGATAGATTCTTGATTGGTCAGGTCATGAAGGATTCAGGGAGAAGGCAGGAGATTGGGGCTGAGTGGAAAATTGGATCAGCCATGATAAAATGGCAGAGCAGACTGGATAGGCGAAAAGGCCTAATTCTGCTCCTCTATCTTTTGGCCTTATATATACAAAAAGGTGCTGGAGAGGGGTCAATAACTTCAT
This sequence comes from Mobula hypostoma, assembly GCF_963921235.1. Lineage (NCBI taxonomy): Eukaryota > Metazoa > Chordata > Chondrichthyes > Myliobatiformes > Myliobatidae > Mobula > Mobula hypostoma. The sequence goes on from NC_086108.1 coordinate 97,458,433, forward strand.
GAAGGATCCCAAACTCTTGTTCATGGACTGTTTGTCCCACTCCCATCAGGGAGGTGGCTACCTCCCATCCATGCTAGGACCATCAAACTTAAGCAATAAGGCTGATCAGCAGCTCCAACCCCCTAATCACCACTTCTTTATGACTTCCTGTTGTTCACCTTATGTACAGACACTCCCGTGCCTAGTGACACTTTATGGACATACAATCAATCTACGTAAATAAGCCATCTTATGTATTTATATCTGCCGTGTTTTTATTGTGTTCTTTATCTTTTGTGTTTTTATTTTGTGTTGCATTAAATCCTGAGTAACAATTATTTCGTTCTCCTTTACAATTGTGTGCTGGACATAACATTAAACAATCTTGAATCATTAAGAGGTTCTTAAATGTCCTTAATATGGAGGATATATATGGAGGTATATGGAGGAATTTAAGGTGGGGTCTTATATGGGAGGCAGGGTTTGAGGGTCGGCACAACATTGTGGGCTAAAGGGCCTGTACTGTGCTGTACTGTTCTATGTTCTATGTTCTTAATGGACCTGCCCCTACCACCACCCTGGAGGAGGGTCCCACACACCCACCACTCTCTGTGTAAATAAACCTTCCTCTGACAACCCCCCTGTAATCCTCTACTCACTTTAAAATTATGCTCCCCCCCGGCCTGGTATTAGCCATTTCTGCCCTAGGAAAAAGCCATTGGACATGCACTTGATCTATGCTTCTTATCATTTTGTACACCTCTAACAAGTGACCTGTCATCTTTCTTCCCTCCAAAGAGAAAACCCTTGGCTTGCTCGACGTATCTTCATAAGACATGCTCTCTAATCCAGGCTGCATCCTGTTGCAGCTCCTCTGCACCCTCTCTAAAGCTTTTCTTTGAAAAAGATCGCTTGCTAATTTAGTAGGAAATTAATCGGAATAGATATAAATTCGGACCATTTTATAATGCGGTGTTGCAAAGGGAATTTGCTGGCACAGTGCGCTGAAACAGAAACTTACAGCACCACTGAGCAGTAGGGAGCAAATACGAAGGCAAGATTCATCATCGAGATGCTGCCTTAGATGACAAAATCTATGAGATGCATTTCCTGCTCTGGAACTCCTAGCGAGGTGATGCCTAGTGTAACTAACTGTAAATTGCCACATTTGGCAGCTAGTAGAACTGAATAGAACAAAGTTCAAATTAAATTTATCATCAAAGTATGTAAATGTCACTATATACTACCCTGACATTCATTTTCTTGCAGGCATTCACAGAAGAACAAAGAAATAAAATAGAATCAATAGAGGACTACACAGCAATAAAGACTGACAAACAAAAAATATGCAAAAAAAGACCAAATGTACAAATGGATAAACGTCCTATGTCAGCTCTTTCTAGGGATTTAATTTCATTTTTTACCAACAGAGCTGCTACACCCCCTCTGCCTACCTGCCTGTCCTTTTGATGCAATGTTTATCCTTGGATGCTAAGCTCTCAGCTGTGATCTTCTTTCAGCCATGACTCAGTGATGCATACAATTTCATACCTGACAATCTCTAAATGTGCTACAAGATCCATATACTGTGTGCATTCATATATAACACCTCCAGTACTATATTCATCACCCTATTTGATTTTGGCATCCTGTTACACTTTAACTCATCTCACTGACTACAATTTTGTCCTATCATTTGCCTGTCCTTCCTCACAGCCTCACTACACACAAATACAGATAGACAAAAAAAGGGAGGAAGGCAGCAAATCGTGCAAATGAAAAAAAAACCTCACAAAATAATAAATAAATAAACAAACAAACAACATTGGGAACATGCAGTAAGCAATGTTAAATTCATCATCATCATCAGGTGCCATGCCCAGTTTGAGCTTTGACTGCCATGGCCCACACACTCCTGTTTTGGGTCAAGTGGATCAATTCATTGGTATTCATTTCCAGTTCTCTGGCTGCTGTCTCCATCATCATGTGTCTTTGCCTTCCTCCTGCTTTCTTCCCTTCAATTTTTCCCATAATTAAATTACGTTTCTTAAAACCTCTAGCGTCATTTCCACTCATGTAGCCTCTGTTGGTGGTACATCACTATAATAATTGAATGCTTTCTCACCTATCCTGGCCCTTCCATGTCCAGTAGTGGAAGAACCCTGTACAACAATCCTTCTCCTTTGAGCTCCTATGGAGGCTGCACCGAGCTTCGTGTGTTCCTCAGCACGTACTCCTACAGCCTGCAATTTGTAGGAGACTATGAAATGCTTTCCTGAAAACCTTTGCAACATCCACGATCGACAAAGTACTGCGATATTACTAAGTGGTATAAATTGCCACCTTCTAATGTCATAGGAGAACTAAAAATTTCACGCTACGAGTGTGTAAAATGATAAATAATTATCTTCGTATATTTTGTAATCTGTGAGTTGCTGAGGCAGGAAATGGCTCATTTCATAAACAGTCAGACTTGCCGGTACATGCAGATGAAGTGCGTCTGAGTCAAGTTACTAAACTCTGTTGATGTAAAGAGTCTGTGTGATACCTGGCAGTTACTCAATGCTAATATGGTCGTAGCTTGATGTTAGTAGTTATACTCACTGCCAAACTAATGTTTAAAATGAAGGGTCTTGGCCCAAAACATTGACTGTTCATTCATTTCCATAGATGCTGCCTGACCTGCCGAGTTCCTCCAGTATTTTGTGTGTGTTGCTACTGATTTCCAGCATCTACAGATTTTATCGTGTATAAAATACAATTGAATTCTCAATATTTAAGGTTTGAGTTATAAAGCATGTATTCAGTATTATTTTTTATTTGCCAATATTTCTCCCTTTGCACATTGGTTGTCATCTTTGCTTATGTATAGTTCTTCATAAAATTTATTGTATTTCTTTATTTTCTTGTAAATGCCTGCAAGAAAATGAACATCAGGATAGTATATGGTGACATATATGTTCTTTGATAATAAATTTACTTTGAATTTGACTTATGTAGTTTTGAGAGCATATTAAGGCAAAAATGTAAATATTACATGGAAGATTATTCACACTAACTCCAACGCTAACCACAATAAAATAGTGTGTTCTCACAACAGGATTCTGTCTCATATAAGTTTCTGATGAGAATGCTTATGCTCAAACATTCTCAATTTTAGTTTTTCTTATATTAATAAACTAACCATATCCATATCACTATCCATATGTGTTTGTTATTTAAAGTATCAAAGTATTGAGTACAGGAGTTAAGATACTATATTGAAATCGTATAAGACAATTTGGTTTAATTTGGAGTACTATGTCCAGTTTTGGTCACCTACCTACAGGAAAGATATCAATAAAATTGAAAGAGTGCAGAAAAAATGAACAAGGATGTTGCCAGGACTTGAGGACCTGAGTTATAGGGAAAGGTTGAATAGGTTAGAACTTCATGCTTGGGAAGTTGAAAGGTCTGAAGATAGACTACACCCAAGGGTTTCGAACAAAGTAACTTAAGAGATTGTCGGGGCATTAAGAATGATTTTTCAAGAATCACTAGATTCTGGAATGGTTCCGGAGGACTGGAAAATTGCAAATGTCACTCCACCCTTTAAGAAGGGAGGGAGGCAGAATAAGATAAATTATAGGCCAGTGATAGGGAAGGTGTTGGAGTCCATTAGTAAGGATGAGGTCTCTGGATACCCAGAGGCACAAGATAAAATAGACCAAAGTCCCTAAGTGGAAATCTTGTCTGACAAATTTGTTGACGTCCTTTGAGGAAATAACAGGCAGGATAGACAAAGGAGAGTCAGTGGATGTTGTTTACATGGATTTTCAGAAGGCCTTTGATGCACATGTGAGGCTGCTTAACAAGTTAAGAGCACATAGTATTACAGGAAAGACACTAGCATGGATAGAAGATTAGTTGACTGGCAGGAGGCAAAGAGTGGAAATAAAGGGGGCATTTTCTGGCTGGCTGCCGGTGATTGATGCGCCATAGGAGTTGGTGTTGGGACGGCTTCTTTTCACATCAATGTTTTGTTGACAGATTGGTGGCTCTGTAACTAAGTTTGTGGATGATCCAATGACAGGCAGAGTGGCAGGTGGTGTTGAGGAAGCAGGAAGTTTATAATAGGACTTAGATTGGGAGAATGGGCAAAGATGGAACATAATGTAAGGAAATGTATGGTCATTTACTTTGGTAGAAGGAATGAAGACATAGACTTTTCTAAATGGGGAAAAATTTCACAAAAATCACTACAGCAAAGGGAGTTGTGTGTCCTTGTGCAGAATTCCCTTAAGCTCAACTTGTAGGTTGAATCAGTAAGGAAGGTAAATGCAATGTTTGCATTCATTTTGAGAGAACTGGAATACAAAAGCAAGGATGTAAGGGTTCATTAGGATGATTCTGCGAATGAAAGGGTTAATGTACGAGGAGTGTTTGATGATTCTGGGCCTTTACTTGCTGGAGTTTAGAAGAACGAAGGGGGATCTCATTGAAACCAATTTAATATTGAAAGGCTGTGGTTGTGGAGAGGACATTTCCTACAGTGGGGGTGTCTAGAGCCAGAGGGCATAGCCTCAGAATAGAGGAATGTCCATTTAGAACGCAGATGAGGAATTTCGTTACCTTGAGGGGTCTTGAATCTGTAGAATTCATTGCCTCAGACAGCTGCGGAGGCCTAGTCAATGGATATGCTTGAAGTGGAGTTTGATAGGTTCTTCGCAAACACGAGGAAATCTGCAGATGCTGGGATTTCAAGCACACACATAAAAGTTACTGCTGAATGCAGCAGACCAGGCAGTCCTGACGAAGGGTCTCAGCCCGAATCGTCGACTGTACCTCTTCCTATAGATGCTGCCTGGCCTGCTGCGTTCACCAGCAACTTTGATAGGTTCTTGTTTAGTCAAGGCATCAAAGGTTATGGGGAGAATACAGGAGAATGAGGTTGAGAGGGATAATGAAACCGCCATGATGGAATGGTGGAAAAGACTGGATGGGCCAAATAGCCTAATCCTATTCCTATGTATTATGGTTTTATGGTCTTTTTCTCTAGTGTGTAGGAGAATAAGGGGAAATTTGACAGAGGTATATAAATTATGAGGGGTATAGATAGGGTAAATTTAAGTAGGCCTTTTCCACTGAGGTTAGGTGAGCTAAAACTAAAGATCATGGTTAAGGATGGAAGTTGAAATGTTTCAGGGAACATGAGGGGGAACTTCTCCACTTTGAAGGTGGTGAGAATGTGGAGTAAGCTCCCAGCGAAAGTGGTGAATGCAGATTTCAGCATTTAAGAGAGATTTGGATAGAGATATGGATGGAAGGGGTATGGAGGGCTATAGTCTGGGTGCAGGTCGATGGAAGCAGGCAGATCAATAACTTAGTACATACTAGATGGGCTGATGAGCCTGTTTCTCTGCGGTAGTGTTCAATGACTCTGTGACATATTAGTCATGTAATGATTTGAGAATATTGTACATTAATGATGGAAAAATATTTTAAAAATTATATTAAATAATTAAATTCATGCTAGCTATTTGTCGCTTATTAAGCCACTAATTCAACCAAAGTTTTTATTGTCAAATCATAGATTAACAAATTGGTTGCAAAGTTCCTTCTTCCATTGTAAACACTCGGTTCTTTTCTAAAAATTACCTTTCAGTATAAATATATATCAGTCATGTTCTGATTTATCAAGAAATCCACTAAGGCACAACACGTTAGTAAAATGTTGATTTCATGTTTCTGGCTGTCAATATCAGATTTACCAAGAGGGCTGTAGAGAAATAACTAAATATCTTTGCCAGTTTTTTCATATTCTTCTGACTGAAGGTATTCATGTTCATTGTTTGAAGTAAGGTCAGACAAAAATACAAAGAATATAGTCCCAGAAACACAAAAGATTCTGCAGACGCTGGAAGTCCAGAGCAACACACACAAAATACTGGAGGAACTCAGCACGTCTAGCAGCATTAATGGAGAGTTATTAACAGGTGACATTTTGGGCCAAAACCCTTCATCAGGATGAAAGAGAGAGGTGAAGGAGTATAAGCTAGCAGGTGATGGGTGAAGTCAGGTGAGGGGGAAGGTAGGTGGTGTGAGGGCGGGGAGGGGGGTATGAAATGAGATGCCAGGAGGTGATAGTTGGAAGAGGCAACAGGCTGAAGGAGAAGGCATCTGATAGGAGTGGACAGTGGACGATCGGAGAAAGGGAAGGAGGTGGGCACTAGAGGGAGGTGATGGGCAGGTGGAGAGAAGAGAAGGTTAGCGGGGGGCCAGAATGTGGAATGGAAAAGGAGTGGAGGGGAAGGGGAGACAAATTACCAGAAATTAGAGAAATCGATGTTCTTACCAGCTGGTTGGAGGCTACTAGATGGAATAAGAGGTGCCACCCCTACAACTGTATGGCTGCAGCTCAGTGAGTCATTGGTGGGTTTCAGGATCAGAGTTCTATGTGGACAGGGGGCACAAATGACGGTGACCCCTAGGTATGTCAATCTGTGAGACCAAGTACAAGGCCTAGTGTTTGAGCTCCTCATCCAGGATCCTCGCTCCTCCTTCGTTATCATTGGTGACTCAAGGCTTGATGGCCAGAGGCCAAGACGGCAAATCTATCCAAATGTGCTGGAGAAGTTGAAGGACCGATGTCTGTGAGTCTGAGTCTGCCGAAGGCTGGAGACCATACACGGCCTGGCCTGGGGATAGGAGGCTGAATGGGTACGAGCGTGACTGGCTGTGGGTATGTGAATGGATGGGTGGGTGGTAAGAACAGGGGTTGTTTTGTCACTGGTTATGCTCTGTGTTGTTGTGCCAAGCATAGTGGGTATGGTATGTTGGCGCTGGACTGTGTGGTGACCTTTGCGGGCCTCTCCCACTGCATCCTTAGATTGTGTTGGTTGTTACCCCAAACGACACATTTAGCTGTATGTTTCGATGTACATGTGACAAATAAACCTGAATCTGAGTGTATTCTGTCATTCCATAAGGTCCTGGCTGATCATAGGGTAAAATTCTGCAGATACTGGCAATCTGAAATTTAAAAAAAAGGAAAATATTGGCAACACCCAGCAAGTCAGGCAGCAGCTCTGGAGAGAGAAATGGAGCCAATGTTTCATATTGACGGCCTTTCATCAGAACTGTGAATTTAATTCTGAATTTCTACTTTCTTGCCCAATCCACATAACGCTTTAGTCACTTGGTGTCCAAAAATATCTGTCTCAGCCTTGAATATGCTTGATGTGTCATCCTCTACAGATCTCTGGGGTAGAGAATTCCAAACTTCACAAGCCTGTGAATGAAGAAATTCTTCCTCGTTGTTTCTGTCTTAAGTGGGAAACCACTTATCCTGAGATAGAGCCTGGAAAGAGGCGCACAGATTACATTAAACACAGATTTGTTGAGGATCAGACAGTTTTGTTATCAGTTCCGCAGTGAACTCACATTAGGAACACAATACATTTACTTATTTATGTATTTATTTTTATTCAGAGATACAGCATGGAATAAGCCCTTCTGGTCCAACAAGCCACTCCACCCAGTAACCCACCTACTTAACCCACGCTTAATAAAAGAACAATTCTGTAAAATGACCAGTTAACCTCCTAACTGGTACGTCTTTGGACCGTGGGAGGAAACTGGAGCACGTGGAGAAAAGCCTCACGGTTCATGGGGGAGAACGTGCAAACTCCTTACAGACAGCAGAGGAGTTGGACTCCAAACTCTGGAGCAGCCTGAGCTGTAATAGCATCGTGCTAACTATGATGCTACTGTAGTTCCCATGGTATTATTGATTTATTGATCGATCATAAAGTTATTGGTTATAAATCAGCAATCTTTAACATCTGCCGGACGATGCTGAGGATGTTCTGAGTCTGTGGTGGCCAGTGCGATCATGTTTGCTGTTGTGTGCTGGGGCAGCAGGCTGAGGGTAGCAGACACCAACAGAATCAACAAACTCATTCGTAAGGCCAGTGATGTTGTGGGGATGGAACTGGACTCTCTGACGGTGGTGTCTGAAAAGAGGATGCTGTCTAAGTTGCATGCCATCTTGGTCAATGTCTCCTATCCACTACATAATGTACTGGTTGGGCACAAGAGTACATTCAGCCAGAGACTCATTCCACCGAGATGCAACACTGACCGTCATAGGAAGTCATTCCTGCCTGTGGCCGTCAAACTTTACAACTCCTCCCTTGGAGGGTCAGACACCCTGAGCCAATAGGCTGGTCCTGGACTTATTTCCTGGCATAATTTACATATTACTATTTAACTATTTATGGTTTTATTACTATTTATTATTTATGGTGCAAAAACCAATTTTCCCCGGGATCAATAAAGTATGACTATGACTATGACAAATCTGAAGGACGATGAAAAATGTTAAGTTGCTCAAACCACTTAATGAAGTGTAAAATGCAACAATCACTTGGCATTTTAATGTCAAAAATAATCCGTTTGTCGAGATCTCATTGTGTAATAGTAACAGCAAGCAGGTTTAGAATTTACACTTTCTGCATTTCCTGATATATATATAGTTAATATCTTAACATGCTAAAGCTTTGCAAGAGATGGCGAAGGCAGCTTAGCTTGTCTGCAGGCTAGCTACGTCTGCTGGTACTCAGAGTGTACTGCATCAACTTTCTTCCCATCCACCCTCAATATTCTTGAGCTATTTAAATACATCAGTCCAGAAGCAACATTCCCATCTAGCCCGGTCCAAAGTTTGTTGTCATTTCAGATGCATTTTTATTTAGTTAGTAGATATATATATATATATATACCAACCAAATAGTTCAATCCTTGATTTCATTTGACTGATGGTGTTTCTGCATTACCCATACTTCCAAGTAAAACCGGTAGTAAGCGAGGAGTACAGAGGAACACATTGAGAGCAGTGCAAGGGTATGCTGATGCTAACCCTATGTTGTTAATCAATGTTCCAACTAAATTTATTATCAAGTTACTTATATGTCACTAATACTATCTCGAGATTCATTTCCTTGCTGGCATTCTCAGAAAAACAAAGAAATACAAAAGAATTAACAAAATCTACAATCAAAGACCATAAGCAGATTTAGGCCATTCAGCCTTCGAGTTTGCTCTGCCATTCCATCTTGGCTGATTTATTATCCCTCTCAACCCCATTCTCCTGCCTTCTCCCTGAAACCTTTGATGCCCTGATTAATCAAGAATCTATTGATCTCTGCCTTAAATATACCCAATGACTCAGCCCACACAGCTGTCTGTGGCAATAAATTCCACAGATTCACCACCCTCAAACAGTAACATCGCAGGCTACAGAACTTTTCATTGAAAGCTGCCACGTAGACGTTGTAAAAAAGCGCGAACATATTAGAAGAAATAATGATGACAAAACTGACAGAGAGCAAGACGTCATCTGAGATTAAAAAAGATATGTGATCGCTGTGGGTGGCAGCACCGGCCAAAAAAATGTCCAGCATATGGGAAAATGTGCAATGATTGCGGTAAGGTAATCATTTTTCACGCTGTTGCAGAAGTAGAATGAAAATAAAACAAGTAAATGCAGTGCTTGAAAATGAACTTGAGGAGTGTTATACTGATGTGCTTTGTGAAAACAAACTAAGTAAGAATGACTCGACTATTCCATTGCAAGTGAACCAAAACAATATTCTGTTTAAACTTGATACTGGAGCACAAGTAAATATTCTTGCAGAATCTGAGTTTAATGCATTAAAGCCAAGATCAAAGTTGCAAGTGACTTGGTATTCAGGTGCAGACATTCCAGTTGAAGGATCATGTGTGGCAAAAGTATCACAAAAAAATATTGTGCACACGCTTTCATTTGTGGTGGTGCCAAAGAACATACAGTCAATACTGGTTCTATCTGCCTGTGAGAGACTGAATTTGGTGAAAAGAGTCTTAGTCCTGGACGGTGACACAGAGTCAGAATACAGTGACAGAATGGAATGGCTAGAAGTCATAAAGAAAGCTCCCAGACCCATCCCTTTGTTACCAGCATCTGACAAAGTATTGCCATCAAAGCCAGGAGTTGCAATTTTGCCCTCTGGAAGTAATGCACATGCATCAATAGGCCATGCATTCTATCACAATCTCACCTCTGCAGGACGACAGAGGCCAAACTTGCCGGTACAGTACAATACTGATCTGAAGCCAAAGAGTGACAAGAATCAGGATCCAATTGAAGAAGTGAAAGCACAAGTGAAAGAATTGAGAAGTTTTATTGAAATGACGAAGTCTCAGCATAAAAAAGAGATTACGCAGTTAATGAATGAATTAAATGAAGGAAAGAAGATTCGTATTTCATTACAAATGGAAGTGGGAGGAATTAGGAAAGCTACAGTACTTGAAGTACAATCATACATGGTCCAAACAGAAGAAGGAGCAGTGTTAAGAAGAAATCGAAAAGACCTCAAGAAACAGCCAACTTCAGTTTCAGTTAACTGATGCAGACCAGACAAAACGTGGAAATAGCAACGAAACACAAGAACTGTGTGAACCACTTAGAACGTCCACTCGTGTCCGTAAACCCCCAGAGAGACTGACTGAGACATGTTAAATTATGCACTTGTTATGATCAATGTTGCTAATTGTTTTCCTTTTTAAGGAAAGGAAGATGTGGTGATATCACGTGTCAGAACGTGATTGGACAGAGTTCGGAGCATGTGCAGAAATGAGAAAATGATTGAGAACATGGCGCTGAAAGAAACGTGGTTTGGTTTTGTTGCTGTAAATAAAAGTTTAATTCTTCCAGAATATGTTTCATTACTAGTAACCCACGGTACGTATAAATGTAAGAACACAACACTGACTTCTTCCCATAACCTTTGACACCCTTGCTAATCAAGAACCTATCAGCCTCTGCTTTAAATATATGCCATGACTTGCCCTCCACAGCCGTTACAAAGATTTGCTTTATTTGTTACATGTACAGTACGGTGCAAAAGTCTTAGGCACATGTTAAAAAAACTCTGTCAAGTGAAGATGTTTTCAAAATAATGAAGTGAAAAGTTCTAAATATAAAAACATACTATAAAGAGCAATAAACTGAAAAAGCTATATCCTCGGGGGACCAATATCCTGGCAGGGAGATTAGCGAGGGCTACTGAGGTGACTTTAAACTAGAATGGTTGGGGGGTGGGAATCAAATTAAAGAGGCTAGGCGAGAGGAGGTTAGTTCACAACAGGGGGATGGGAACCAGTGCAGAGAGACAGAGGGGTGTAAAGTGAGGGTAGAAGCAAAAAGTAGTAAGGAGAAAAGTAAAAGTGGCAGGCCGACAAATCCAGGGCAAGCATCAAAAAGGGCCACTTTTCAACATAATTGTATATGGGCTAAGAGAGTTGTAAAAGAGCGCCTGAAGGCTTTGTGTGTCAATGCAAGGAGCATTTGTAACAAGGTGGATGAATTGAAAGTGCAGATTGTTATTAATGATTATGATATAGTTGGGATCACAGAGACATGGCTCCAGGGTGACCAAGGATGGGAGCTCAACGTTCAGGGATATTCAATATTCAGGAGGGATAGACATGAAGGAAGGGGAGGTGGGGTGGCGTTGCTGGTTAAAAATGAGATTAACGCAATAGAAAGGAAAGACATAAGCTGGGAAGATGTAGAATCGATATGGGTAGAGCTGCATAACACTAAGAGGCAGAAAACGCTGGTGGGAGTTGTGTACAGGCTACCTAACAGTAGTAGTGAGGTCAGAGATGGTATTAAACAGGAAATTAGAAATGCATGCAATAAAGGAACAGCAGTTATAATGGGTGACTTCAATCTACATGTAGATTGGGTGAACCAAATTGGTAAAGGTGCTGAGGAAGAGGATTTCTTGGAATGTATGCGGGATGGTTTTTTGAACCAAGATGTTGAGGAACCAACTAGAGAGCAGGCTATTCTAGACTGGGTTTTGAGCAATGAGGAAGGGTTAATTAGCAATCTTGTCGTGAGAGGCCCCTTGGGTAAGAGTGACCGTAATATGGTGGAATTCTTCATTAAGATGGAGAGTGACATAGTTAATTCAGAAACAAAGGTTCTGAACTTAAAGAGGGGTAACTTTGAAGGTATGAGACGTGAATTAGCTAAGATAGACTGGCAAATGACACTTAAAGGATTGACGGTGGATATGCAATGGCAAGCATTTAAAGGTTGCATGGATGAACTACAAGAATTGTTCATCCCAGTTTGGCAAAAGAATAAATCAAGGAAGGTAGAGCACCCGTGGCTGACAAGAGAAATTAGGGATAGTATCAATTCCAAAGAAGGAGCATACAAATTAGCCAGAAAAAGTGGCTCACCTGAGGACTGGGAGAAATTCAGAGTTCAGCAGAGGAGGGCAAAGGGCTTAATTAGGAAGGGGAAAAAAGATCATGAGAGAAAACTGGCAGGGAACATAAAAACTGACTGTAAAAGCTTTTATAGATATGTAAAAAGGAAAAGACTGGTAAAGACAAATGTAGGTTCCCTACAGACAGAAACAGGTGAATTGATTATGGGGAGCAAGGACATGGCAGACCAATTGAATAATTATTTTGGTTCTGTCTTCACTAAGGAGGACATAAATAATCTTCCAGAAATAGTAGGGGACAGAGGGTCCAGTGAGATGGAGAAACTGAGCGAAATACATGTTAGTAGGGAAGTGGTGTTGGGTAAATTGAAGGGATTAAAGGCAGATAAATCCCCAGGGCCAGATGGTCTGCATCCCAGGGTGCTTAAGGAAGTAGCCCAAGTAATAGTGGATGCAATAGTGATAATTTTTCAAAACTCGTTAGATTCTGGACTAGTTCCTGAGGATTGGAGGGTGGCTAATGTAACCCCACTTTTTAAAAAAGGAGGGAGAGAGAAACCGGGGAATTATAGACCGGTTAGCCTAACGTCGGTGGTGGGGAAACTGCTGGAGTCAGTTATCAAAGATGTGATAACAGCACATTTGGAAAGCGGTGAAATCATCGGACAAAGTCAGCATGGATTTGAGAAAGGAAAATCATGTCTGACGAATCTCATAGAATTTTTTGAGGATGTAACTAGTAGAGTGGATAGGGGAGAACCAGTGGATGTGGTATATTTGGATTTTCAAAAGGATTTTGACAAGGTCCCACACGGGAGATTAGTGTGCAAACTTAAAGCACACGGTATTGGGGGTAAGGTATTGATGTGGATAGAGAATTGGTTAGCAGACAGGAAGCAAAGAGTGGGAATAAACGGGATCTTTTCAGAATGGCAGGCAGTGACTAGTGGGGTACCACAAGACTCAGTGCTGGGACCCCAGTTGTTTACAATATAGATGAATGACTTGGATGAGGGAATTAAATGCAGCATCTCCAAGTTTGCGGATGACACGAAGCTGGGCGGCACTGTTAGCAGTGAGGAGGATGCTAAGAGGATGCAGGGTGACTTGGATAGGTTGGGTGAGTGGGCAAATTCATGGCAGATGCAATTTAATGTGGATAAATGTGAAGTTATCCACTTTGGTGGCAAAAATAGGAAAACAGATTATTATCTGAATGGTGGCCAATTAGGAAAAGGGGAGGTGCAACGAGACCTGGGTGTCATTATACACCAGTCATTGAAAGTGGGCATGCAGGTACAGCAGGTGGTGAAAAAGGCAAATGGTATGCTGGCATTTATAGCGAGAGGATTCGAGTACAGGAGCAGGGAGGTACTACTGCAGTTGTACAAGGCCTTGGTGAGACCACACCTGGAGTATTGTGTGCAGTTTTGGTCCCCTAATCTGAGGAAAGACATCCTTGCCATAGAGGGAGTACAAAGAAGGTTCACCAGATTGATTCCTAGGATGGCAGGACTTTCATATGAAGAAAGACTGGATGAACTGGGCTTGTACTCGTTGGAATTTAGAAGATTGAGGGGGGATCTGATTGAAACGTATAAGATCCTAAAGGGATTGGACAGGCTAGATGCAGGAAGATTGTTCCCGATGTTGGGGAAGTCCAGAACGAGGGGTCACAGTTTGAGGATAAAGGGAAAGCCTTTTAGGACCGAGATTAGGAAAAACTTCTTCACACAGAGAGTGGTGAATCTGTGGAATTCTCTGCCACAGGAAACAGTTGAGGCCAGTTCATTGGCTATATTTAAGAGGGAGTTAGATATGGCCCTTGTGGCTACGGGGATCAGGGGGTATGGAGGGAAGGCTGGTGCAGGGTTCTGAGTTGGATGATCTGCCATGATCATAATAAATGGCGTTGCAGGCTCGAAGGGCCGAATGGTCTACTCCTGCACCTATTTTCTATGTTTCTATGTTTCTAAATCAATATTTGGCGTGATTACCCTTTGCCTTTAAAACTGCATTAATTTTCTTAGGTACACTGTCATGTAGTTTTATAAGAAAATCAATTGGTAGGGTGTTCCATGTATCTTGGAGAACTTGCTTCCGTTCTTCTGCAGACTTTGGCTGTCTCGCTTGCTTCTGTCTCTCCAGGTAATCCAAGACAGCCTCGGTGATGTTGAGATCAGGGCTCTGTGGAGACCATACCATCTGAAACTATATTAAAAATCTAAGGTCGCTAGGAATTTTGCACAGTGCTGTACAGACATAGTACCCTATCTATGTTATCATAATTTATAGTATTTTCTCATCAGGGAAAACCATTTGTTACAACCCTTGCCATCCTGGTCAGGATTAATGAATTGAGTCCAGCATGCAATCAGTCCCAATTCTTTCTAGTTCTGTGCCTAGATGCTGTCCCTGCCAGTTGCTTATTTGGCAACCAATCACAGGGATCTTGTTTCCATATTTTTGAGTCTAATCATTCTTATTCTAAAAGGCTAAGCAATTGAGAAACTGCACCCAGTTTGCCGATTAGCTTCGTCTGAACTGACCCATGGGGATTAAACCTGGAGCCAGAAACAGATGAATAGCAATCATACTGTAGAAAGCTGGCACATAGAATACAATGGGGAAATGCTTAGACATCAGCCAATGTGGCCTCAGTTTCAATAAAACAAGAAACTGGATTTAGTGCGGGCCCTTTGCTGCCTATATTTTAAAAAACGATAAATATGTTGTTTGTGTCTGCCAGCAGGCTCCAGCACAGGGCAGATTGAGGACACTCACTACTGCGGATCCATTAAGAGTTGTTCTGGGACCTTCTGTTCTTCCTGGGGCTGTTCCCTGTGCTTGCCAGTTCTGGAGAGTGAAAACTGCTCACAATTTACGTACATTGGCCCTTGACATCTGAAGCTTTTTGGTATTACGAGCAGGTCAGGGTTAGTGGCTGTGTAAGGTTTTGCGTGTTATTCATGGCATACTCTGCCTTTCTCAACCCATAAATTTCTGTGCATTAAGCAAAGCAGAAAACCTTTGTTTTTAACCCCACAAATAAATATTTTGCTTCACCTATAGCCTGGCCAAAAATTGGCAGGTATGAGCCATTGCTACTTATTTTCTTCGCCTTCACTGCCAACTTTTTAGTTGAGAATTTGTGATGCTAATTGGAACCTGGCTGATCCCATTCCATCAGAAAACCCCCCACATCTCATCAGCGGAGGGTCCGGTGGCAGAAGAAGTCCCCACCTGTTACGTTTAAAGGTTAATTTGCAGATTTGTCCCCTAAAATTATTTTTTCCCTATCAGAAGCTCTTGTGCCAATTATTGCAATCAATGCACCATTTGTATGGATTGCAAGTGTGGTCTTCACTGTTCAGTGCGGCAGTTCACACCTCAAGGGCATTTAAGACCATAAGACATAGGAGCAGAATTAGACCATTCGGCCCACAGAGTCTGCTACACCATTCTATCATGGATGATTTATTATCCCTCTCAACTCCATTCTCTCGTCTCCTCCCTGTAACCTTTGACACCCTTACTAATCGATTGTTGATTTTGATGTTTTTGAAGTCGAGAAAGTGGCAAAACTTGTTGCTTCACAATCATTTTATTAAGTGGTGTTAGAACAAAGAGAATTGGAAACGGTGAGCTGCAAAAGTCGACTAGCTGAGAACAAAGAGCAGAAAATGACTGGAGCTGGTAGGATGATGCATTTTGCCTTCTCATGCCTCATAGATAGGAAACATTCCATTCAAATTCATAAATAGTAGCTAACCAATTAGATGGCCCTTATTCAAATAATGTGATACCAGCAGAAGCTTCCAGAGTCATACAAAGAACTGTAACCACTAGGGGACACACTGAACAACTGCATATACATACTGTGACCACTAGGGGACACACTGAACAACTGCATATACATACTGTGACCACTAGGGGACATACTGAACAACTGCATATACATACTGTGACCACTAGGGGACACACTGAACAACTGCATATACATACTGTAACCACTAGGAAACATACTAAACAGTTACATGTATACAAGTAGTCAACAAAATACTAGCAGGCATTAAAATTAAGCTGCAAAGAAAATAACAATTATATGGTATAATCTAACATAAGATAATACCATAAGATGTAGGAGCAGAATAAATATAAGACCATAAATATAATGCCATAAGACCATAAGACACCCATCAAGTCTGCTCTGCCATTCCATTATTTGTCACTGACTTCACCAAGGCCTTTGTAGATGACTATGTGCCTTTAAGAACATACCGTACATACCCAAACCAAAAGCCATGGATGAATCAGGAGATTCATAATCTGTTGAGGGCTCGATCTGTTCGAGACTGGTGATCATTCAAGACTGGTGATCCAGAACTATGTAAGAAATCCAGGAAAGACACAGGGAAGGCTATTTTAAGAACCAAAAAAACCCCAATTTTGGTTGAAGAAATGGATGGAATCGCATCTCTGGCAGTGTTTGTAGGGCATTACTTCTTACAGGGCAAAAGCTAACATCCCGAATGGCCGTGACGCTTCGCTCCCAGATGAGCTCAATCCGTTTTATGCACACTTCGAAAGGGAGAACACAATCACCCTTGTGCGAATCCTTGCAGCGTCTGGTGATCCTGTGTTCTCCTGCTCAGAGGCTTATGTCAAAACATATTTCAAGAGGGTGAACCCTTGAAAGGTGTCTGGCTTTTATTCTGTACCAGGGCAGGGCACTGAAAACTTATGCCAACCAGCGGGCAGGAGTGTTCAAGGAGATCTTCAAACTCGCTTTGCTGCTGTCAGAGCTCCCCACGAGCTTCAAAAGGCTGTCAATCATACCAGTTCCCAAGAAGAGCAGGGTGAGCTGCCTCAATGAATATCACCCAGTTGTACTCACATCCACTGTGATGAAGTGCTTTGGGAGGTTGGTCATGACCAGAATCAGTTCCTGCCTAAGAATGGACTTGGACCTTCTGAAATAGGACTATAGCGGACGCAATTTCACTGATTTTCTACTCGGCCTTGGATCATTGGACAATAGCAATGCCTACACCAGGCTGCTGTTCTGTTTATTGATTACAGTGCAGTATTCAACACAATCACACCCTAATCAACAAGCTCCAGATCCTTGGCTTTTGCAACTAGGTCGTTGACTTCCTCACTGGGAGATCCCAGTCAGTGCAGATAGAAAATTACATCTCCTCCTCACTGACAATCAACACTGGCGCACCTCAAGGATGTATGCTTAGTCTCTGTCTAAATGTGTAATGTGCAATTTATAGTAATTTGTAATAAATAGTATGTACAACAGGATAGTCAATATAACATAGAAATACAATTTATCAGTGTGAATTAATCAGTCTGATGGCCTGGTGGAAGAAACTGTCCGGGAGCCTGTTGGCCCTGGCTTTTGTGCTGTGGTACAGTTTCCTGGTTGGTAGCAGCTGGAACAGTTTGAGGTTGGGGTAGCCCGGATCCCCAATGATCCTTTGGGTCCTTTTTACACACCTGTCTTTGAAGAAGTAACAAGCAGGATAAACAAAGAAGAATAGGTGGATGTTGTGTACATGGATTTTCAGAAGGCCTTTAACAAGGTGCCACACAGGAGGCTGCTTAACAAGTTAAGAGCCGAGGGTATTACAGGAAATATACTAGCATGGATAGAGCATTGGCTGATTGGCAGGAGGTGAAGAGCGGAAATAAAGGTAGGTGGAGGGGCAGGCAGTCTGCCGCAACGATCCCACAGATTCACCATTCTCTGGCTAAAGAAATTCTTCATCATCTCTGTACTAAAAGGATATCCCTCTAATCTTAGGTTATGTCCTACAATCTTAGACTCGCCCATCATAGGAAACACCCTCTCCATACCCACTCTACCAAGGTCTTTCAACATTTACCCCTCAATCTTCTGAATTCCAGCGAGGAGAGGCCCAGAGTCATCAAATGCTCCTCACATGAAAAGACTTTCAACCCCTGAATAATTTTCTTGAACATCCTTTGAACCCTCTCTGGTATCAATACACCCTTTCTTAGATAATAGACCCAAAACTGCCCACAATACTCCAAGTGAGGCCTCACCAGTGCTTTATAAAGCCTCAACATTACATCCTTGCTTTTATATTCTAGTCCTTTTGAAATTAGTGCTAACATCACATTTGTCTTCCCCACCACAGACTCAACCTGCAAACTAACTTCTAAGGAATCCTGCACAGGACTCCCATGTCCCTTTGTGCCTCAGATTTTTGTATTTTGTCTTCATTAAGAAAATAATCTACACTTTTATTTCTTCTATCAAAGTGAATGACCATACACTTCCCAACACTGTATTCCATCTACCACTTTGCTCACTCTCCTAAACTGTCTAAGTCCTTCTGTAGCCTCCTTATTTCTTCAAAAACTACCTGCCCCTCCACCTATCTTTGTATCATATCATCCACAAATTTGGCCACAAAGCCATCAATTCTGTCATCCAAATCATTGACATATAACTTAAAAAGAAGTGGTTCCAACACGGGCTGCTGTGCAACACTAATAGTCACCGGCAGCCAACCAGAAAATGTTCCCTTTATTCCCGCTCTTCACCTCCTGCCAATCAGCCCGTGCTCTATCCATGCTAGTATATTTCCTGTAATACCACGGGCTCTTAACTTGTTAAGCAGCCTCCTGTGTGGCACCTTGTTAATGGCCTTCTGAAAATCCAAGTACACAACATCCACCAATTCTTCTTTGTTTATCCTGCTTGTTATTTCTTCAAAGACAGGTGTGTAAAAAGGGCCTGAAGGATCATTGGGGACCCGGGTTACCCCAACCCCAAACTGTTTCAGCTGCTACCATCCGGGAAACAGTACCGCAGCATAAAAGCCAGGACCAACAGGCTCCGGGACAGTTTCTTCCACCAGGCCATCAGACTGATTAATTCACACTGATAAATCGTATTTCTATGTTATATTGACTATCCTGTTGTACACACAATTTATTACAAATTACTATAAATAGCACATTACACATTTAGACAGAGACATAATGCAAACATTTTTTCTCCTCATATATGTGAAGAATACAAGTAATAAAGTCAATTCAACTCAATTCAATTTGAACAGAATTGTCAGGCAAGCTTTTCTGTTAAGGAAACTATACTGACTGTGGCCTATTTCACCATGAACCTCTACATATCCGGAATCTACAAACTGAACAATCAATTCCAATATTCTCCCAAACAGTGAGGCCAGGCTAACTAGACTATAGTTTCCTTTCTTCTGCCTCTCTCCCTTCTTGAAGAGTGGAGTGACATTTGAAATTTTGCATTCCTCTGGAACCATGCCAGAATCAATTGATTCTTGAAAGATCATTACTAATGCCTCCACAATCTCTTCAGACACCTCCTTCAGAACTCTGGGGTGTATACTATCACTAGGTGTCTTATCTACCATCAGACCTTTCAGTTTCCCAAGGACCTTCTCTCTAGTAATGGCAACTTCACACACTTATGTTTCCAGACACTCTTGAACTTCCAGCATACTGCGAGTGTCTTCCACAGTGAAGACTGATGTAAAGTACTTACTCAGTTCATTCACCATTTCCTTGTCCCCCATTACGAACTCTCCAGCATCATTTTCCAATGGTTCAATATCCACTTCACCTCTCTTTTACTTTTGGTATCCTCTTTAATATTATTGGCTAGCTTACCTTTGTATTCCATCTTTTTCTTCTTTATGATTTTTTTGGTTGCCTTCTGTTGGTTTTTAAAAGCTTCCCAATCCTCCAGCAACACACGTAAAATGCTAAAGGAACTCCCAATCCTCTCACTTCCCACTAATTTTTGCTTTATTATATGCCCTCTCTTTGGCTTTTTTTTTCGATAAGGAACCAAAGCAAACTCACAAATGCAGTTTGACCGGTTTCTTCTAAACCCTCAGCAATAAATTCTTGCCTTTATATTCTAGTCCTTTCAAAATGAATGTCAACATTGCATTTGCCTTCCTTACCACTCACTCAACCTCCAAGTTAACCTTGAGGGAATCCTGCACAAGGACTCTTAGGTCCCTTTGCTCCTCTGATTTCTGAATTTTCTTCCTGTTTATAAAATAGTCTATGCTATTATTCCTTCTACCAAAGTGCATGACCTTCATCGTCAGTCGTGGCTATCCCTCGAGGTCGAGGATGATGGTCTTCGTTCTGACGAAGTGGCCCACAGAGTGAAGACGCCTGTGCGTGTATTTGTTTAACGTGTACTTGATGTTGCACTCCAAGAAGCACACGATACTTCACAAATCAACCAACTGATTCCAATGGCATGGAAACCACGACGATTGGAGCTGATGGATTTGTTGCAGCCTTCACCCGCCTTCACAGCCGTTGAGTTTGAAGTAACTTCATCTGCTTGTTCCACCGTTGAGGGCTTGGTTAGGTTGTTCTTTGTCAGGGACCTCACCCTCGACCTTACCGCTATGGGTGACCCTACCGGGAGCATAGCTCCAGACGGCATTGCTCTCGGGATCTCAGGACCACACAAGCTTCTCCACCATGACAAGGCGATAATCCAGGGAGACCTTACACTTCTAGAAACCCCTGGTCGTGTGAATGAGTTTTAAAATGTTAGTTTTGATCCATCATCATTGCTGACTTGGGTAGGTTCTCTAATTGATGACCACTTACCCAACATACTTTGGTACAAAGGATCACTGTACAAGGTACAGTGATATTCCACAGGCGTCAAAGTTGGGACCGCTTTTTTTTATGCTGTATATCAATGACTTAGATGATGGAATAGATGGCTTTGTTGCCAAGCTTTCAGAAGATACGAAGATTGGTGGAGGGGCAAATAGTGTTGAGGAAACAGGTAGGCTGCAGGAGGACATAGAAAGATTTTGGCAGTCCTGCTGAAGGGTATTGGCCTGAAATGTCGACTGTACTCTTTTCCTAGATGCTGCCTGGCCTGTTGTGTTCCTCCAGTATTTTGTGTGTATTGCTCAGATTTCTAGCATCTGCAGATCTTTTCTTATTTGAGACAGATTAGGAGAATGGGTAAGAAAGTGGCAAATGAAATACAATATTGGAAAATACGTGGTCATGCACTTTGGTAGTAGAAATAAATGTGCTGACTATTTTCTAAATGGGGAGAAAATCCAAAAGTCTGAGATGTGAAAGGGACTTGGGAGTCCTTGTGCAGAACACCCTAAAGGTTAACTTGCAGGAAGAGTCAGTGGTGAGGAAGGCAAATGCAATGTTAGCATTCATTTCAAAAGCTCTTGACTATAAGAGCATAATGTGATACTGAGGCTTTATTAGGCACTGGTGAGGTCTCACCTTGAGTATTGCAAACAGTTTTCGGCTCCTCATCTAAGAAAAGATGAGCTGGCATTGAAGAGGGTCCAGAAGCGGTTCACAAGGATGATTCTGGGAATGAAAGAGTGATCATTTGAGGAACGTTTGATAGCTCTGTGTCCGTACTCAGTGGAATTTAGAAGGATGAGGGGCGATCTTGTTGAAACCTTTCGAAAGTTCAAAGTCCTGGACAGAGTAGATGTGGAAAGGATATGTGGGGGAGTCCCGGACAAAAGGGCACAGCCTCAGGATAGAGACATGTCTATTTAAAACAGAGATGCAGAGAAATTTCTTTAGCCACAGCTCATTGGGTGTATTTAAGGCAGAGATTGATAGGTTCTTGATTGGACGTGGCATCAAAGGTTACGGGGAGAAGGACAGGGAATAGAGTTGAGGAGGGAAAAAAGAATTAGCCTTGATTGAATGGTGGAGCAGACTCGATGGGCCAAATGGCCTAATTCTGCTCCTATGTCTTATGGTCTTATAGTCTAAATTGGTAAATGGTCCATGGATGAATCGATCATACAAGCGTACATGAGTTGGGACATCACGTTACAACTTTACGTTGGTTATCCATACTTGGAATATTGTGTATAGTTCTGGTTGTGGAGCTAGAGGAAGGATGCCATTAAGTTGGAAAAGTTGCAGAAATGATTCACAGGATACCTAAAGGGGACTTGAGTGTGGTGGATGTATGAAATGAACTGCCAGAAGAAGTGGTAGAGGTGGGCACAATCGATTGATTAGTTGTCTGTTATGTCCAATGATGACAGTAAAAAAAACTTGTGTGAGAGAGTTTTTAAAATGGAAAAACTGCGTCAATGGGGCAATTCTACTCTTTCAACATCAGTAGTCCATGTCCAGTGGTATGGGGAGTCATTACAACCGGGGTCTTCCTTGCTTGCAGTGGATGACCATGATTTCTTCCATGCCTTGTCATGCCTTTTGCTCTCCACAAAGTGTTGCAGAACCTCCTCTCTGGTCACTGGTTCTTGCTGTTGATCTTATCCACCCTGTCCCTAGCTCACTGGAGTCTGAGGTCAGCCTGCTCACCTGGTTTAACCAGCCAGTTGAAACTGTGTACCGGGATGTAGCCACTGTCTATACAAACTGCTACTCGGAGCCACTTCTGAGAGCTGAGTGTCCGGTGAGGATCAAAGTTGAGTGAGCTGTCCCAGAATGGACATGATCAATCCCGTCGGGAGTGGTAGCACCTCTGCTGATGTACCTGAAGGGTACAATTGCAACATTTAAAAAAAACATTTGGACAGTGTTATGGACAGGAAAGATTAGGAGAGGTAAGGGTCAAACACAAGCAAATGCAACCAGCTCAGGCAGACAGCTTGGTTGGCATGGATGAGTTGGGTCTAAGGGTGTCTTTCAATGTGTAACTCTATGGCTCCATGCCTCTACAAACGTTTGATTGTAAAAGTCCTTCAGCCTTACTCTACCTTTCAATAAGATTATGGCTGATCTGACTGCCAACTCACTCCACATTCCCTCCTACCAGCAGGAGAAACCTGTGTGGTTACGCGACGGATGGGCAAAGTCCACATGGAGAGTCCTGGAAGCAGGTAACGAGAACTGGACACAATGCTCCAATATATAAACTTTAAAATGTTATTGGTCACAATTCAGGCAACCTTCATCTATTGGAAGTGCTAAGGTCAAGTCATAGAGTCATTCAACACAGAAGCAGAGCCTTCAGCCCACCAATTTCATACTGACTATCAAGCATCCATTTACATTCGTTCAGTTTAATTGTCCAATCATCCCAGTAACTTTCGCCCAGATTCTACCAAACCACTACACCAAGGACAATTTACAGTGGTCACTTATTCTCCCAATCCATAAATCTTTGGAATACAGATGAAAACTAGGGCAGCAGGGTAGTGACAGGAAGTGTGAACATAGTCTATGTGGAGAGCCCTGGAGGTCAGGATTAAACGTGAGCAGCTTGAGGTAGCAGTTTGCCTAGCTGTTCCAAGGATTGTGTAAATCTAATAATACTAAAGGCATTACCCACAACGGTTAAAATCCACTCTTTCTGTAAGTCAACCCTCCTCTCTTGCTTCAATAGACTCTTTTATTTTACCCGGTTCAGTTGTGTTCGGTTCCAGTTGTATTAGACTAGAGGGTATGCCTTTTAGGGGTAGGTTGAGTGAGCTAGGGCCTTTCTGTTCGGGGCTAAGGAGAGTGAGTGGTGACCTGATAGAGATGTATATGTTGATAGGAAGCATAGATAAAGTGGACAGCCAGAGATTTTTCTCAGGTGGAAATGGCTAATAGAATGGAGCATAATTTTAAGTGATTGCAGGAAAGTATGGGGGGATTTCAGAGGTCAGTTCTTTACACAGAGAGTGGTGGGTGTGTGTAACGTCCTGCCAGGGGTAGTAGTAGTAGCAGATACATTAACTTGTGGAACCTTGTGGTAGGCAGGCTGCGGGACAGGGTGCGAGTCAGTGTTTGACTCCATTTCGGCGATTATAGTGACGAGGGAGATTGAAGCACGGAGATGAGTGCAGAGGGTGAGCCTGTCTTTTGATCTGCTACTGGAGAAGAGGATGCCTGCCACTGTGCCCGAAGAGAGTTGCCCAGGTTTTCTGCGTTTTGGGTGTGCACTTTGACTGTAGACTTTTTTTCAGCCTTATAGTTTTTTATATTCTGTGTTTTTTGCCCGATCTTTCTCACTTTTTTGTGTGGGGAGGGGGATTTGGGGGTTGATGCGCCTGTTCGGTTTTGTTGTTTTTCTGTGTGTGGGAGGAGGGATTTGGGGGTTGATGCGCCTGTTCTGTTGTTGTTTTTCTGTGTGTGGGAGGAGGGATTTGGGGGTTGATGCGCCTGTTCGGTTTTGTTGTTTTTCTGTGTGTGGGAGGAGGGATTTGGGGGTTGATGCGCCTGTTCGGTTTTGTTGTTTTTCTGTGTGTGGGAGGAGGGATTTGGGGGTTGATGCGCCTGTTCGGTTTTGTTGTTTTTCTGTGTGTGGGAGGAGGGATTTGGGGGTTGATGCGCCTGTTCGGTTTTGTTGTTTTTCTGTGTGTGGGAGGAGGGATTTGGGGGTTGATGCGCCTGTTCTGTTGTTGTTTTTCTGTGTGTGGGAGGAGGGATTTGGGGGTTGATGCGCCTGTTCGGTTTTGTTGTTTTTCTGTGTGTGGGAGGAGGGATTTGGGGGTTGATGCGCCTGTTCGGTTTTGTTGTTTTTCTGTGTGTGGGAGGAGGGATTTGGGGGTTGATGCGCCTGTTCGGTTTTGTTGTTTTTCTGTGTGTGGGAGGAGGGATTTGGGGGTTGATGCGCCTGTTCTGTTGTTGTTTTTCTGTGTGTGGGAGGAGGGATTTGGGGGTTGATGCGCCTGTTCTGTTGTTGTTTTTCTGTGTGTGGGAGGAGGGATTTGGGGGTTGATGCGCCTGTTCGGTTTTGTTGTTTTTCTGTGTGTGGGAGGAGGGATTTGGGGGTTGATGCGCCTGTTCGGTTTTGTTGTTTTTCTGTGTGTGGGAGGAGGGATTTGGGGGTTGATGCGCTGTTCCTGGGGGTGATCGGTTCTGTTGTTGTTTTTCTGTGTGTGGGAGGAGGGATTTGGGGGTTGATGCGCCTGTTCGGTTTTGTTGTTTTTCTGTGTGTGGGAGGAGGGATTTGGGGGTTGATGCGCCTGTTCGGTTTTGTTGTTTTTCTGTGTGTGGGAGGAGGGATTTGGGGGTTGATGCGCCTGTTCGGTTTTGTTGTTTTTCTGTGTGTGGGAGGAGGGATTTGGGGGTTGATGCGCCTGTTCGGTTTTGTTGTTTTTCTGTGTGTGGGAGGAGGGATTTGGGGGTTGATGCGCCTGTTCGGTTTTGTTGTTTTTCTGTGTGTGGGAGGAGGGATTTGGGGGTTGATGCGCCTGTTCGGTTTTGTTGTTTTTCTGTGTGTGGGAGGAGGGATTTGGGGGTTGATGCGCCTGTTCGGTTTTGTTGTTTTTCTGTGTGTGGGAGGAGGGATTTGGGGGTTGATGCGCCTGTTCGGTTTTGTTGTTTTTCTGTGTGTGGGAGGAGGGATTTGGGGGTTGATGCGCCTGTTCGGTTGTTGTTCATCTTTATTTGCACGGGGATGGAGGATTTGGGGTTGGATGATCATGCTGCCTTTCTTTGTTTCGTGGCTACCTAGAGAAGAAGAATTTCAGAGTTGTATACTTTGATGATAAGTAAATGAATCTTTGAACCTTTTTTGAACCATTTTACATTAGGAGCATTTAAGAAACCCTTAGGTAGGCACATTGATGATAGAAAAATAGAGAGAAAGGTTAGATTGATCTTAAAGATCAGCACAATATCGTAGGCTGAAGGGGCTGTACTGTGCTGTAATGTCCTATGTTTCATGTTCTGTGTATTACCTCTATGTGTTTCCTCTAATCTTGTTTTTAACACTGCGTGGACCAACCATTGCTCTGAGCAGAAGATTTTTACATGGCCTGAAAACTACACAGCACTTTAAATGTTTTCTTGTAGCATGGATACTGTGAATATTTAAAATGAAAATTGAAAAATCACATACTTTTGATTGTATTTATTAATTGAAGGGTATAGTGAAATATAGTACAGGAAAGAAACTCCCTCACATTTTTTTTGTAAACATTTTCTAGCTGCACCCAATTCCATCTAACTTAGTTAACTTTGTGGCAGCAGTACAATGCAATTCATAATAATAGAGAAACAAACTGTGGAATGGGATGGCAGAGGGGAAGAAGCTGTTCCTGAATCATTGACTGTGTGCCTCAGGCTCCTGTACCTCCTCCCCAATGGTAGCAAAGAGAAGAGGGCATGTACTGGTTGGTGGACGTCCTTAATGATGGATGCCACCTTTCTGTGGCATTGCTCCTTGAAGATGTCCTGGATATTATGAAGGCTATTGCCCATGATGGAGCTGACTAATTTTACAACTCTCTGCAGCTTACTTCAGTCCTGTGCAGTAGACTCCCCATCAGTATCACCCCTCCCCATACCAGACAACAATGCAGACAGTTAGAATATTCTTCACACCACATCTGTAGAAATTTATGAGTATTTCAGGTAACATACCAAATCTCCTCAAACTTGTAATGAAATACAGCTGCTATCTTGCCTTCTTTATGGCCACATCAATATGTTGGATCCAGGTTAGATCTTCAAAGATATTGACACCTAGGAACTTGAAATTGGTCACACTTTCCACTTCTGATCCCTCTAATATTCACTCTATTTATTATGTGCATTATTCACTCCCCAGTAAGCCTCAATTCCAGCAGCAGCCATTCTACATCACTTACAATATTTTTGGGAACTGTGGTGGGCAAGGTGGACAGAACAAAGGTTTGTGTGATGTCTGTCTGTCTAGGTACCATATCCAATGCGGACTTTGGTGACCACGGTTTTCCATATAGATCTATCCTTAGCTTTTTGGATGACTTCCATTTCCTCGATGTGTAGCCACCTGGCTATGCTTTTGATGTACATAAGCCGAGGTTTTCCTCTAGGTTTACTCCCCTCGATCTTTCCAGAGAGTATGAGTTCTTCTAGTTCATCTTTCCGCATGATGTGTCCTAGGAATCTGAGTTGTCTTTCTCTTATTGTTGTATGAGTGATGGAACTGCTTGGGCTCGTCTGATATCCTTCATTATTTTAGTGAAGTCATTAATACATGCAGCAAATTAGCATAAAGAAATGCTTTTTACATCTCTTCAAGAGTCACCTTCCAAATGTTGCTACCAATCATATTTGGACATTTTGTTGTATTTCTTCATAGGCTGGGGACATGGTAGCGTAATGGTTAGCACACCACCTTACAGTACAGGCAACCTTACAGTACGGGGTTCAATTCCCACTGCTGCCTGCAAAGGGCTTACATGTTCTCCCCATGACCACATGGGTTTCCTCCAGGTGCTCCAGTCTCCTCCCACGGTCCAGAGACGTACTGGTTTTAGGTTAACTGGCTATCGTAAATTGTCCTGCCAAGTCCTAGAGTTAAATCAGGGGGATTGCTGGGCGGTGTAGCTTGAAGGGCCAGAAGAGCAAATTCCACACTGTATCTCAATCAATCAATTGATAAATAAATAAACAAACAAACAAACATTACAGAAAATCTGACATATATTGTTCATTACACGGTGGGCTTCGAACTGAGTATCTCCTCCCCTCTCCCCACCTTCTTATTCTGACTTCTCCTCTGCCTTTCCAGCCCTGATGAAGGACCTCTGACCGAAACATCGACTGTACTCTTTTCCATAGATGCTGCCTGGCCTGCTGAGTCCCTCCCGCATTTTGTGTGTGTGTTGCTTTGAACTGAGTATCTAGCCTACTGAGGAGTCACTCACATTAGTGGGTCTGTTTCAAATATAGGCCAAGCTAGGACCAGTTCCCTGAAGGAAATTAGTGAACCAGCTGTGTCCTTAAATATTAATCCAGCTGTTTGTCTGTCAGAAAACTGAGTTTAGTAAAAAATTAATTCCAAATTTAACCTCCCTAGCTGGCATGGTGAGATTCAAACTCACATTTATAGCTCAATATGTTCCCATGTGTGAGTTCAGTAACTTAATCAGAATGCCCACAATCTATTATCTTCCTGATTTAAAACCTAAATGCACTTTGCAAGCTCCGTTTCCTTCCTTAGAAAATGAGAAAGCATCAAGAAGAATCACAATCTGGGCACAGCGCTTCTCAGATTGAGTCTGGCTCATTTGAAATGACTGATAATCTTTGGAAATCTCTGGCCCAGATCTGCACTCACCCTTAATAAAGATACATCAAGGATTAAAATAGCAATTGTTTTGGAAGTGCCACTTTGATTCATCAGGATACGACAAAAGATTTCAGAAGATGATGTGCAAAAAAAACAGTTGAGTAATTTTAAAATTTAAAGACTCCCCCGATACTTTGTAAGTGGAGTATTTTCAATTTTACAACAGAATGTGAGTATGTAAACTGTCAGCAATATATGTGCTGGGAATTTAGAAAGCTTTGGCTGGGATGAATGTCATAAAGAGGCAAGTTACTAGCTGAGATTCAAGCAGAATCAGTACACTGGAAATAGCTTAGCAGTTAAATGGTGAACCAACCTGCACAGTGCGGCAGCAAATGCAAAACAAATCCCTGATGTTATCCCAGGGTCCAGATAAAACTTGGTATTATCTGCTCTTGCTCTGTACGAGAATTTTGCATCCCTGATCTACAGTGAAAAGCTAAATTTTCTGCCTTAGGACTTGAGGCCATTAAGAAGCAACTCCATTTGCATCTTCCACAAACAAAATCATTTCCCTGCAGATGGAACACTGCCGAGCATTCCCAGGTTGATCTTATTTTCTTAATATGAGCTACATTTTCCATGGTAACTTTCCCCAATCAAGTCCATAAAATGTGCAAATGTAGTTGTTTTTCCAAACAAGTGGAGAATGTGCCTTGAATTTTTATGACATATTAACTAGCACAATATTCTACTTTTTTCAGGTGGCAAAAATTGTCTATTCAGTGAAACGGTGAGATAACATTATATACGGACAATCACTTGACAAATATTCTCATGCAACATTAAGGGTTGCTTATATAAGAAAGCAGAAGCAGATATAGGTCATTCTGCTCTTTGAGGCCGTTCTCCCATTTAATGAAAAATCAGGTCTAAATATCCACTCAATGGCTACTTTATTACGTACAGGAGTGAAAACTGGTCTGGTTTTCTGCTGCTGTAGCCCATCCTCTTCAAGTTTTGACATATTATGCATTCAGAGCTGCCCTTCTTCACTAGACTGTTGTAATGTGTGGTTATTTGAGTTACTGTCGCCTTCCTGTCAGCTTGAACCAGTCTGGCCATTCTCCTCTGATCTCTCTCGTTAACAAGGCATTTTCACCCACAGAAATTCTGCTCACTGGTTGTGTTTTTTTTTTGCTTTCCGTACAATTCTCTGTAAACTCTAGAGTCTGTTGTGTGTGAAAATCCCAGGAGATCAGCAATTTGTGTGATACTCAAACCACCCCATCTGGCACAAGGAGGCACAGTGGCTCAGATCACATTTCTTTCCCATTCAGATGTTTGGTCTGAACAACAACTGAACCTCTGACCTTGTCTGCATCTTTTCATGCACTGGGCTGTTGCTACACAATTGGCTGATTAGATAGTCGCATTAATGAGCAGGTGTACAGGTGTTCCTAATGAAGTGGCCACTGAGAGTATATAAGTCCTTCAGCTCTTTGAGACCATTCTCCAGTACTAAAAGAGGACTAAATATAACTATACCTGTAAGTGATTTTTGCTAATATTTGTGAACTGTGCTGAATCTTTCCTATACATTATTATCATTATCAAAGTAAAGATAGTATCACCATCAACGTATGAGCCATGTTGTATGACATGGGCGATCATAGTCTCATGACCATGATTGTCCTTGGCAAATTTTTCTACTTAAGTGGTTTGGCATTGCCTTCTTCTGTACGGTGTCTTTACAAGACGGGTGACCCCAGCCATTATCAATACTCCAGAGATTGTCTGCCTTGCGTCACTGGTTGCATAACCAGGACTTGCGATATGCACCACTGTTCATACGACCATCCACCACCTGACCTCATGGATTCATATGACCCTGATCGGGAGGATGGGGGCTATGCAGGTACTACACCTCGCCCAAGGGTGACATGCAGGCTAGCTTAAGGAAGGAGCACATCACTCCTCCTTTGGTAGAAACATATCTCTACCCCACTACCAGAATTATAATATATCTAATTTAAATAACTGGACCACACAGGTTGAAGTCATTATCAAAATGGAGAAAATTCAAATTCAAGGAGTTTCCTGTGAAGCAGGCCACCTGAAAGTTGTTCTCATTTTTGAAAGGAATTGAAGCAAGTCATTTGGCTTAATAGTGCTGGATCTCCGAGCAATCCCAACAATCCCTACTTTACATTCATTTTCCTGTAATTCATTCTCTGTCATGCATCCATCAACCCCAGGGTGGTTCTACTCTCCAGGACTAGAAGTAATTCGCAGTAACCAATTAACCTACTAATCAGCATGGGTGGAAACCAGAACATCACACACTGAGCTAATGTATCAGGTTAAAGGCTCTTGTTTATTGGAATAGCTCTGACAACGATCCTTAACCAGAAACATTATTTGAGCATCTAGCGTGTTTCGATTTAGAACTGCAGCATTGAACCTATTTTGCCTTTCTTCATCCCTCCTCTAAGGTGCATCTCTATTTTCATTTCCATCTGCAACTTTGGTCATTCTGGGAGGGAAGGGCTAGATCAATCTTGGAGTAGGTTTAAAGGCTGGCACAACACCGTGGACCCAAGGCCTGCAGTGTCCTATGATTACTAACTCCATACACCATCTTTCACATGGCAACAACATCACCAAATCACATGGCAACAGCATCATCAATTTGCACAGCAACAGGATGACCAGATCACATGACACCAGTATCATCAATTCACACAGCAACAGGATGACCAGGTCACATGACACCAGTATGACCAGATCACATGACACCAGTATCACCAAATCACATGGCAAAAGCATCGCCAATTCACCTGGCAACATCATCGCCAAAATCACAACATTATCTTGTCATAACAAACTCAGAAAATGAACCTTATTTTGAAATTAAGGCTGAAGTTCCATCCGAAGCAGGAATTAATCTCACATGCTGGAGTTTGGAAAAGTTAGCAAATAACTGGATTAGAAGCTCGCTTTTCCATGGAGAGAGCTGAGACCCAATCCAAAGGAACAATTATTACCTGTGAGGATCTTAAGCACTTTGACTAGTTGGAATTTGAAGAGGTTTTATTTTGAGCTTCATTGATTCCAAACTGAAATGGAATTTTCAGTGCTGAACAGCTCTCATTACCATTCAGCGTTCTCACTTTCAGTATTTTAATATTATATTGTCCAGTCTGAGGGCTGTGTTTATATGTGAGCTTAAAGTGCCATGTCTACATTCCACAATACAGAATAGGAATATTATTTGTATCTGGATATACTTTCCATTCCTTAATATTTATGAATGCAATTTGTATGGCTTAAGGTATGATAGACATAATTTATTATGTTCTGCTCAACAATTGATTCTCTCTCACAGGAGATATCATTGAAATTTAAAAACCCCAAAGTGACTTGCTTGCCTTGTGGTTATTCTAAAAGTTAAAATGGTTGTGAAATATTTTTATGTAAGTGTTCCATTTAGAAGCTACAGACATGGAACCAGCAGCAAGCTATTCAGTCCGTCAATAGGATTGATCTTCTACCTCAGCTCTTTCCTCCAGTAATCCCATAACCAACCATCAATTGATACTTTGTGACTGAGCTTCCACAGTAATCCTGAGCAGAGAATTCCAAAGATTCCTCACCCTCCGGATGAAGATATTTCTTCTCATCTTAATCCTGAATGGTTCCTTAAGGTTGTTATAGCCGGGGTTGGTAGTGGGGATAAGCTCCCACTACCTATTAAATGCTCCCAATTGCGTGCCCCTCAAATAGCCTCTGACAAGCAAGTCAAGCTCCTGGCCTTCACGTGTGGCTTAGCTTTTAAGCCCGGCAGAGCTATTTCTGTTGACAGGAGAAGGGGCAAAGGTGGGTTACTGGCACCTTAAAACTAGTTGCTTCTGGCAGATGGGGCTCCTCAGTCATGGTTGGCAGCTCATCTAGGAGAAGGAAAACTGATCTCAAACCTCTGCTGCCTTGCTGCTAAACCCACTCAGGGGGAAGGCTTCAGGAGTAAACCCCAAGGGAAAGATTTGGAGCTGGAGTCCCGAAGGCATCCTATGTCGAGTGCACCGGCGACTGGGCACTCCTGTGATGCTGCTGGTGCCCAACTGTATTAGTCTCTGCTATTCCTTTGGTCCATTTGATAGGTGGAGACAGGGAGCTTGCTGCATGGATAACAGCTCACTACCATACTGTACTGCCCTAGGTTACATATCTAGACAGCTGGGACACATATCTATGGTTGACTCTGACCTACAGAGGCTTAATAAGAAAAATCTTGAATAGTCAACATCTAACACTGACTTTGTGATACCTGGTTCAAGGCAGCCTAACCGGGAGAACCATCATCTCTGCATCACTGTTATCAATAAATGCTTAAAAATAGACCATCTTTAGTTTGCTGAAAAAGGCTTTTGGAATTCTGGCTTTCATTAGTCAGGATAGCGTACAAGAATTGAAATATTATGTTGCAGTTACACAGGAAATTGGTGAGGTCATGTTTTGAATTTGTTGTAAACACGAGATTCTACAGATGCTGGAAATCCAGAGTAACACACATAAAATGTTGGAGGAGCTCAGCAGGTCAGGCAGCACGAGTGAAGAGTCAGTGTTTTGGTGTCAGGACTGGAAATGACGGGGGAGGAAGACAAAATAAGAAGGTGGGAGGTGGGGAAGGGGCGCAGGCTAGAAGGTGATAGGTGAAGCCAGGTGTGTGGGGGGGGGGGATGAAATGAGATGATAGGTGGAAGGTGATAGTTGGAGAAGGTAAAAGGCTGGAGATGAAGGAATCTGGTAGGGAAGTGGACCATGGGAGAAAGGCTAGGAGGGCACCAAGGAGGTGATAGGCGGGTGATAGAAAAGGTAAGAGGAAGGCAAGAGGGGGAAAATTGGAGAAGAAAGAAGGGAATGGGGAAAATTATCAGGTTGAAAAAATTTATTTTTATACCATCAGTTTGGAGGCTACCTATACAGAATATGAGGTGTTGCTCCTCCAACCTGAGGGTGGCTTCCTCTTAGTAGAGGAGGAGGCCGTGGACCAACATGTCGGAATGGGAATGGGGATTGGAATCAAAACGGTTGGCCATGGGGAAAACCTGCTTTTTGCAGGCGGAGTGAAGTTGCCTGACAAAGCAGTCTCCCGATCAATGTCGGGTCTAACCAATGTAGAGGAGGCTGCATCAGAAGCACTACAACAGATGACCCCAGCGGTTTTGCAGGTGAAGTGTTGCCTCACCTGGATAGACTGTTTAGGGCTCTGAGTGGTGGTGAATGTACAGGTTTTGTACTTTGGCCGCTTGCATGTATAAGTGCTAGGGGTGGCAATCAGAGGGGAGGGATGAATGGACAAAGGAATCAAGGAGGGAGCAATTCTTGCAGAAAGCAGAGAGTAGGAGGGAAGTAAAGATGTGTTTGGTGGTAGGATTCCGTTGAAGATGGCAGAAATTGTGGACAATGGTGTGTTCGATGCGGAGACTCATGGGGTGGTAGGTGAGGACTATCCCTGTTAAGGTGGTGGAAAGACGAGGTGAGCACGGATGTCTGGGCAATGGAGGAGATGTGGATGAGGGCAGCATTAATGGCGTAGAAAGGGGAACCCCGTGCTTAAATGAAGGAGGACATCGCTGATGTGATGGAAAGGAAAGTCTTATCCTGGGAACAGCCGTGGAGGCATTCATCAGTTCAGTTCAGTGGTCTTCATCTGCAGGCTGTCCCAATTCAAAAACCCCTCAAAAACAGCAAAAAAACCAGAACACATCATAAAGTGAATTAGAGTCTAATCTACACAACGCGTTGATTAAACCTTGGTCACACACCATCCTTCGGCAGCATCGAGGGAGAGAGAGAGAGAGATCATTTGACAACAGGGACCTTCCCTCGGGAGCAGCAAGGGGGTGAGGGAGAGAGAGAGAGAGAGAGAGAGAGAGAGAGAGAGAGAGGGAGAGAGAGAGAGAGAGAGCGAGAGAGACTGCCACATGCAGACACCCTCCTCCCGCAGCAGCGAGCGAGACCACAGGTAGACACCACTGAACACTCGCTTGCCCTCCGCATCTGCCTCAATGATTTCGGTCTTCCTTGGCACTTTAATCAACAGGATTGGTGAGAGACAGAGTCAATCATGGGCTCGTGCCCCGTCTCCCAGTTCCCTGGCCTTCATGCTGCACGCTCTATTCACAGCCTCGTGGAACGCTCGCGGAGACCACAAAGCACCAGATGCCCCATCGACCCGAAATCATACTGCCAGAACATAGATACCAGGCTCCAGCAGTAGCAGAACCACATCTGGAATAAACAGAAGGCGTAAAAAAAGATGGGAAACAAGTGAAAGGACTTGCTTCATGAACCATCTTAAGGATGCCACCATTAGGAGCATTGTCCACTGGCGCCATCTTCTTTCATAAAAGATGCATTGGTAGACAATTTGCCTCCAGAGCTGGGGAGAGAGGTGTTAGAAATGGATCGAGTGAATTTAATGGCAGGATGGAAGTTGGAGGCAGCAATGATAAAATTGACATATTCAGGATGGGTACTTGAAGCAGCACCACTGCAGCTGTCAATGTAGTGCAGGAAGAGTTGGAGAACATTACCATGGAAGGCTTGGAACATGGACTGTTGCACATGGCCAATGAAAAGGCAGGCTTAGCTGGGGCCCACGCAGGTGGCCATGGCTGCACCAAGAGTTTGGAGAAAGTGGTATGCGCTGAATGAGAAATTGTGGAGTGTGAGGACTATTTCTGCCAGACAGAGGTGGGTGGTGGTGGAGCAGAACTGATCAGGTTATCGAGAAAGAAGAGGAGAGCTTTAATACCTTCTTGATGGGGGATAGAAGTGTTTAGGGACTGGACATCCATGGTGAAAATGAGGCAATCAGGGCCAGGGAATTGAAAGTTATTCAGGAGATTGAGTGCAGGTGACATGTTGTAGATGCACGTAGTTGGGAAGAGAATGGAATCAAAGTATGCGGACACAAGTTCAGCAGGGCAGGAGCAGGCAGAAACAGTAGGCCTACCCGAACAGGTCGATGTGTGGACCTTCAGTCGGAGGTAGGGTGTCACAGTAGTGTAGCTGTTATCTCAACCCTATTGCAGCTTGGGGTATTGGAGTTCAGACTTCAATTCAGCACCATCTCTAAGGAGTCTTTGTACGTCCTCCCCATGGAATGTGTGGGTTTTCCCTGGTGCTCTGCTTTCCTCCCACAGTCCAAAGACATACTAAATAGGTTAATTGGTCAGTGTAAATTGTGCTGCAATTACGTTAGAGTGATGGGGGTTATCAGGAGTTGCTGGGGGGGGAAGGCGTGGTTCGAAGGGCAGGTAGGGCCTACTCCGTGCAGTATTGCTAAATAAATAAATAGATAGATAGATAAATAAATAGAAATGAGGTACTATGAGGTTTGTGGCAGTGGATGGGAGATCTCAAGAGTTGGTGAGGTTTGTGATGTTGCTGAAGACAATGTTCTAATGGTGCTGAGTGGAGTCCTTTTCAAGGGGTGGGTAAGAGTAGCATCTGAAGGTTGCCGCCTGCCCTCAGCAAGGCCGAGGTCAGTCTGCCAGACTATAACAGCACCTCCTTTGCCTGTGGGTTTGATGGTGAAGTTGGCATTAGTGTGGAGGGAGTGGAAGGCGGTGTGATCAGAGGGGGTGAGGTTTGAAGAGCAAAGAGTAACGCTGAACCCGAGCTGGTTAATGTCTTGTCGGCATTCAGAGGTGAAAAGATCCAGAGCTGGCAGAAAGCCAGAGTGGGGACTCCAAGAAGAGGAGCAGGGTTGGAAACAGGAGAAGGGGTCATTGGTGTGGGGAATTCTTGCCAAAGAAGTGAGGTCGGAGATGGAAGTGACAGAAGAAGAGCTTGGTGTCATGGCGTGCACAGAACCCCCTGAGGTTCAGGCAAAAGGGGACAAAGATAAGGCCCTTGCTGTAACACAGTTGTTGAGCATGTTCACAGTTTTGGTCAACCGGTTATAGAAAGGAAACCAAGAAGCTAATAAGAATGCAAGATGGTTTATAACAATACTGTCAGGACTCAAGGGACCAAGTTATGACTACTTACTGGGGTTCCATTTCCTGACGCTGCCATTAGTTTGCATGTTGTCCCCATGCACGTTTGTGTTTCCTCCCACGTTGAAAAGACTGTGCCTAGGGTTAGTGAGTGGTGGGCATGTTATATTAGTTCTGGAAGCATGATTACAGCACAATCCTCACTGATTTGGCTTCATGTGAACACCACATTTCACTGCAAGCTTCAGTGTTTCAATGTACATGTGGCAAGTGGGGAGTGGGTTGAAAGATCATCTTTTGCTCTCCGGTCCTGATGAAAGGTTTTGGCCCGAAACATC
Source organism: Mobula hypostoma (assembly GCF_963921235.1). Lineage (NCBI taxonomy): Eukaryota > Metazoa > Chordata > Chondrichthyes > Myliobatiformes > Myliobatidae > Mobula > Mobula hypostoma. The sequence goes on from NC_086108.1 coordinate 97,495,034, forward strand.
AACTGTGCTCTTTTCCATAGATACTTCCTGGCCTGCTCAGTTCCTCCAACATTTTGAGAGTATTGCTTGGGTTTCCAGCGTCTGCAGATTTTCTCTTTGTTATAAACTGAAGAGAAATTGGGAATGGTCTCCCGAAACAAGCCGGAGCACCCTCCAGCCAAGTGCTATACTGCCATGTGTGTGTGGTTTTTTTGGCCATTTCCAGAATTGCATTTATTTATTTATTTATTTATTGAGCTAAATCGCAGAATAGCCCTTCCAGCCCTTTTAGCAACGCTGCCCAGCAATTACTGAATTGAATCTGAGCCTAATCACAGGACAATTTACAATGACCAATTCACCTACCAACCGGTACGTCTTTGGACTGTGGGAGGAAACCAGAGCACCCGGAGGAAACCCTAGAGGTCACGGGGAGAACGTAAAAACTCCTTACAGGCAGTGGCGGGAATTAATCCCAGGTCATCTGTACTGTAAGGTGTTGTGCTAACCACTACACTACATCTTACAATGAGAATAATTAATAATCCCCTAGAGATTATCATCAGATCTCTGAATTCTGAAAATTATGAAGGGAAGTACGGGCTGCAATGGAGAGGGGAATTCCTGAGAGAACCTTCTTTCGTTGCTTTGTTTAACAGGAAGCTAGTAGTTAACACAGTGCTTCACAGCGCCGGCTGTAAGATTGGGGTTCGATCCCCACCACTGTCTGTAATGAGATTGTACATTCTCCCCATGGTCACATGGCTTTCCTCCAAGTGATTAGGTTTCCTCCCATATTCCAAAGGCGTATGGTTAGATTTAGTGAGTCGTTGGCATGCTACATTGACAACGGAAGCGTGGCAACACTTGTAGGCTGCTCAGCACAATCCTCGCCGATTGATTTGACGCAAATGACACATTTCACTGTACGTTTCAATATGACAAATAAAGCTAAGCTTTAATCTTTAACAGTGCTTGTATGTAGTCCAGATTTTAAAGTGAGTTTCAAAATAGCAAAATTTTGCCCTTGGTGTTATCCATGCCAAATTCCAGTGGGAATCATCTCAGTGAACATAAAGCTCAGTGTCATAGGGGTTATAAATCCTGCTGGAACCTAGGATACCGAGGTGTGAAGAAACACAGTGGACCAAAGGAATCAATTAGGCATGATTACACATGTAAACCCATGCCCTCAAGAGAAATTAAACCAGTTGTGGACCTGTTTCAGGGGCCTAATATGATAAGTGATGCTCCCTGTAAGTCACTTTCCATCATGGTCCCTGTGGCAGGAGGCATGTTGTGATCATCAACACTTTGCAAAGCACTAGAGCAAAACAAAATCTCACAGGCCGATCTAAACACTGAGAAATATTATACTGTGGGATTTATATCATGGGTGTTCAAACTCTACATTCACAGAATGACACAGCAAATGGGATTTTGTTTATCAACATTTAAGAACTAATATGGATCAAAAGTTCAAAATTCAAATTAAATTTATTTTCAAGAAAAATATGTTACCATGTACTGTCTTGAGATTCATTTTCTTGCAAACAATTATCGAGAAAAAAAGATTCCAGGATTCGAGGTACATTTATTATGAAAGTGTGCAGTACACAATCCTGACATATGTCTTCCCCACAGACAACCACCAAACAAAAAAAATCTTGGAGCCAGTTTAAAGAAAAATATCACCCCTCCCCCACATGCAAAATAAAACAAATCATGCAAACAGCAATGAAGAAAACTGAGTGAAAAACACAGAACATAAAACACAAGCAATACACATCAAAGTTGCTGGTGAACGCAGCAGGCCAGGCAGCATCTCTAGGAAGAGGTACAGTCGACGTTTCAGGCCGAGATCCTTCGTCAGGACTAACTGAAGGAAAAGATAGTAAGAGATTTGAAAGTGGGAGGAGAAGGGGGAGATCCGAAATGATAGGAGAAGATAGGAGGGGGAGGGATGGAGCCAAGAGCTGGAAAGTTGATTGGCAAAAGGGATACGAGGCTGGAGAAGGGAGAGGATCATGGGACGGGAGGCCTAGGGAGTAAGAAAGGGGGAGGGGAGCCCTATAGATGCTGCCTGGCCTGCTGCGTTCACCAGCATTTTTTATGTGTGTTGCTTGAATTTCCAGCGTCTGCAGATTTCCTCGTGTTTACATAAAACACAATATTGAAAGAGTCCAGACATATTCAGTTCAGCTCAAAGTTTGTTATCTGCAAGCCGCCTGATTCAAAATCGCCCAAAAGAGCAGCAAAAGAAGGACAACAAGAGACCAGAAACTCATCATGATCTGAGCTACAGATTTCAATCCACAAACCGCGTCGATTGAGCCTTGCCCAGACCAGAACTCTGGCACCATCCTCCAACAGCATCGAGAGAGGGAGAGAGGGGGAGAGGGGGAGGGAGAGAGAGGGAGAGAGGGAGAGACCATCACACACAAACACCTTCCTCGGGCAGCTGCGAGCGAGAGGCTGGGAGACAACACTGAGCACCCGCTCGCCTTCCGCACTCGCCTCGAAACATAGAAATACAATAGAATTTACAAAAAACTACACATAAACAAAATCTGACAAACAGCCAAGGTGCAATGGAGGACAAGCTGTGCAAATAAAAACAATACAGAGAACATGAGTTGTAAAGAATCCTTGAAAGTGTGTCTGTGGGTCATAGAATCAGTTCAGTGTTGAGGTGATTGAAGTTATCCACGCTGGTTCAGGAGCCTGATGGTTGAATGGTAATAGCTATTCCTGAACCTGGTGGGGTGGGACCCAAGGCTTCTGTACCTCCTGCCATGCAATGGTTGTTGCATTGTAAATTATGGAAGGCCCTTCTTTAAAGCAGCTACAATGCAGAGTTAGTTTAGTAGACTCGGTTCAGTTAACCAAAGTGTCTACTGAATTTGCTGTGACTGAATGCAGGCAGTTAATTGCCTGTGAAGGAGATATGTTTAACAAAGTCAAAATGAATCAGCTCGCCTCTTCATGTTGTTCTAACAATAATCATTATTGTTAACAATTTGTGCAGGGACATGACTATTTAGTCCAAGCATTAATGACACAGCAGGGCCAATAATTCATCCACAAAAGGCTAATTAACCAGTCTGAAAACTTACTCAGCATCCATTCAAAGTGAGACCACAAATGCCAGCCCAAATGGGGTTCGGATCTGATGATTCAACAGCACGCCATTAAAGTGTTTCACTGATGTGCTGACATGACTTGATAAATCGTAATGTCAGAGTATGAACACAGTTAAAGAGGGCCACCAGAGTATTGGAGTGGAGTACAAGCTTAAAATAAAAAGCAGTATGTGGAGCCCAGGAAAATCCAGGTGAATTCCAAAAGGGGGATTGTCATTTTTGGACAAGGTTTTCTACCAGCTTCTTGCTGAGAAAGGTTGGCAGTTGTCAAAAGGCTCTGGTCTCCTGCCGTAGTTGATTACTCACCGGGCTAAGCTTACTTTACAACTGCTCAAATATCGTCCCCAGATAAGGCATGGAATTTAACGGTGGGGTGCAGCCTTTCGCGATTCCATTGGAAAACTGAGCCATTGAGGTTTTTTGATTGAATTTATTTGCTATAATATTTCTAATTCATTAAATTGATTTCAATTTTTTTTAAATTCTATTTTTCCAGAATCAGGTTTAATATCATTGCCATATGTCATAAAATTTGTTGTCTTTGCAGCAGCAGTACATTGCAAGACAGAATAGTAGAAAAAAAAACATGAATTAGGGTAAGTAATATATTAAATAGTTATATTAAGTAAGTAGTGAAAAAATAGAAATACAAAAGTAGTGAGTTAGTGTTCAATGTCCATTCAGAAGTCAGATGACGGAGGGGAAGAAACTGTTCCTGAATCGTTGAGTGTGTGCCTTCAGGCTTCTGTATCTCCTCCCTGATGGTAGCAATGAGATCAAGGGACGACCTGGGTAATGGGGGTTCTTAATGATGGACACTGCTTTTTTGAGGCTTCGGTCCCTGAAGATGCCCCGGATTCTACAGAAGCTAGTGCCCATGATGGAGATGACTAAGTTTTCAACTTATTGCAGCTTATTTCAATTCTGTGCAGTAGTCCACCCCCCCACCCCCCCCCGCCACCGTTAGTCTTACGAGACCATGGACTGTGCCCGGAAAGTCTTCACTCTCCAGGGCACAGGCCTGGGCAAGGTTGTATGGAAGACCAGCAGTTGCCCATGCTGCAAATCTCCCCTCTCCACGACACCAATGTTGTCCAGGGGAAGGGCATTAGGACCCATACAGCTTGGCGTCGCAGAGCAATGTGTGATTAAGTGCCTTGCTCAAAGACACAACACGTTGCCTCAGCTGGGGCTCGAACTCACGACCTTCAGATCGTTAGTCGAATGCCTTAACCATTTGGCCACGTGCCCACTACCCCCCCATTCCAGACAGTGATGCAGCCGGTTAAAATTCTCTCTATTGGACATCTGTAGAAATTTGTGAGTGTCTTTGGTGACATACAAAATCTCCTCAAACTCCTAATGAAGTATAGCTTCTGTCCTGCCTTCTTTGTAGCTGTGTCGATATGTTGGGTCCAGGTTAGATCCTCAGAGGTTTTGACGCCCAGGAACTTGAAGTTGCTCACTCACATTAGTACTTCTAATTACAGTTTTTGAATGTGTCTGAGACATTCAGAGGCTTTTAAAGTCTTGACAGCTTTGGGAGCAAGCTTTGGGTTTATTGTTCAGCCAGCTGTTGAAGTTTATGCAGCTGGATATTGTCAGGTCTTGTTTTGCCAGATCCCGAATCAGGTTTATTACCGTTGACATTTGTCGTGAAATTTGTTGTTTTGCGGCAGCAGTACCGTGCCATACATAACGAAATATATATAAAAAGTGAGAGTGCAATGCAAAAAGAGAATAAAATAGTGAGGTAAGAGAGCAATATAGTAAGGCACGTGCACATCGCAGTGTATTTTTTATCCAAGGTGTTTGCAGTTTAGTATCAGAAGTGTCTTTGAGGACCTAGTCAACATCAATGAATTCTGACTGTTATGGCTGTTACGCTGCTGGTCTCTAGGGCAGCAACGAAAATCTTCCATCTCTGGCGGTGTTTGGGGCTTCCTCAATCGTGTCAGCAGCTTCCACTCAGTTTTCACTACTGTCAACCATGCAAGTCCCAGACGGAGGCTCAGGAATACCATCATACTCAGATGTAGAAGGATTCTTCATTGCTGTTTCCATAACAGTTTTGTTTGAACAGTCTGGGTTGTTAACCCTGAGCTCACCCACCTCCCCACCTCCCTGCCCAAACTTGGAGGACCAGTGGACCACTGTTAGTCTGTCCTCTACCCTTTGACCTGTTTGGCATAGGTGACCATACCAAAAGCCAAAGGATAAAGCCCTGACTCCAGCTAATGTATCTCTCCAGGTCATTGAGGAATGCAAGCCTCCAAACCCCATGACAAGATTGTGGTCCTCTTGGAAGGATCATTGAATTCAGAAGAAGTTTATAGCTGTGTGTGAGCTTGAAGCTGGCAGCACATTCTAGCTCATTCTTATTATTATATGTTTGCTGCTGCTCCATTCGTTTGCCTGGTGAATAAAATGACTGCAACCTCTTTCCCTGCCACTCTCTAACATTCTTCAGCTCCTGAGCAACTTCCTGCCCTGACTTCGGCTCAACTCCCCACATCTCAGCCAGTCATAGACTGTGGGTTATATTTAAATGTGTTTGAGTACTACATGGTGGGTGTGTGGACATTTGTCCTAATGTGAATGCGGTGAACTGCAATCTGCTTGCCGTGTAGACGTGAGAGATTGCAGATGTTAATTAAGATTTAAGAATGTGGAGGCACTTCTGTGCCATCTTTGTGTTCACATGTACTAGTCCCAGGACAGATCCTCTGATATGATAATACCAAGGGATTTAAAGTTACTGACCACCTCCAATCCCCTAATGAGCACCATTCAACTACGTTTTCAGTTTCCCTCATACAGGTGCACAGTGGTTACATCATGGTCTAGTACAGAAATACCAATACCCAGGAAAGGAAAACCATACAAAATTAGCGGATGCAGTCCAGCCCATCACGGGAAAAGCCCTCACCACCATTAAGCACGTCTACAAGGAGTATTACCACAATTAAAGCCATGAACTCCTCTCACAGCTGCCATCAGGAATGAGGTACAGGAACCTTAAGTCCCACCCCATCAGGTTCAGGAATAGTTACTACCCTTCAACCATCAGGTTCCTGAACCAGCGTGGATAGCTTCTGTCATCTCAACGATGAGCACGTTCCACAACTTGTGGACTCACTTTCAAGGACTCTAGAACACATGTTCTCAATATTATTCATTTGTTTGTTTCTTTGTTTATTTATTTGTTTGCACAATTTGTCTTCTTTTGCACACTGGTTGTTTGTCTTTGTCTGTGTGCAATTTTTCATTGATTCTATTGTACTTCTTTGATTTACTGTGAATGCCTACAGGAAAAGAATCTCAGTAGTATATGGTGAGATATACATACTTTGAAAACAAATATACTCTGAATTTACTTTGAACTGTGAATTTGGTTGACTCTTACCAATTTAGATAGATAGATAGATAGATATACTTTATTGACCCCGAGGGAAATTGAGTTTCGTTACAGCCGCACCAACCAAGAATAGAGCATAAATATAGCAATACAAAAACCACAAACAATCAAACAACAAAATGCAAACTATGCCAGATGGAAATAAGTCCAGGACCAGCCTATTGGCTCAGGGTGTCTGACCCTCCACGGGAGGAGCTGCAAAGTTCGATGGCCACAGGCAGGAATGACCTCCGATGACGCCCAGTGTTGTATCTTGGTGGAATATGGCCAGAGTCCAACAGCAAAAAGTTCAATATCCGGTCTACAAACACGTTCCTCAATCGTAATATGACCAGGATTGCACCATCCGTTGTTAACCAGAACAGTAAGCCCCCAACTCTTTTACGCTCACCGCTCTCAGTGCACTTCCGGTCAGCCCAAACGGTCTGGAAGCCGTCCATGGAAAAGTTTTGATTGGGTATGTCCTCGTGCAGCCCCGTTCCAGTAAAACACATAACACTGCTCTCCCGAAATGTTCTCTGACGCCTGGCTAGCACCGTGAACTCGTCCATTTTATGACCCACCGAACTCCTCTTCTCCATAAGTCTCTGTTGTCTCGACCCGGTCCTCTTTCCTCGACTTTGTGATCCCCCTCTGCATCCTCTGTGTGTTTTCCTCCAGATTTCAGCCGGGGTGTCCGCCGCTCTGCTCGCTAAACCGGCCGGCATTAGCGCAAGCAGCTGGTCCCTGGAATAAACAATGTGACCATGCTTCTGTCCCGCTAATGAGACGTGTCCTAATGTAACTATTTCCAGCGCTAAATACCCAAATAAAACTCTCTCCACCAGCATGTTAGAGAGGTTGCAGCTTCAACGTGTTACCGTGAAAAAGAAATACAACAAATAACGTAAGTTAAAAAGTAAGAATCCTAATCGGAACGGCTGTAACAGGCTGCATGCACCACTGGCGCATGCGCACTAATTTTTACAGATAACTATAGAAAGCAATGTATCTGGATACAAGCAACACACATCAAAGTTGCTGGTGAACGCAGCAGGCCAGGCAGCATCTCTAGGAAGAGGTACAGTCGACGTTTCAAGCCGAGACCCTTGTTGTTTGTGTATCTGGATACATCTTAGCTAGGTATGCTAGTGCTCTGTCCAAGACCATGTAAATATTGCAGAGAGGTGTGAGTGTAGCCTAGCCCTGCACACAAAGCAGCCACCCCTCCTCCATTGACTCCGCCAACATTTGCCAGTCTGTCGAGCAGACCCACTCTGGCCGTTCTCTCTTCTCCCCTCTCCAGTCCAGCAAAAGATGCATGAGAGCACGTAACAACAGACTGAAGGACAGCTTCCACCCTGCTGAAATCAGACTCTTGGCTGGACCTCTCAAGTGTTAAAGGTGAGCTCTTCATCTTCCTATTTACCTTCTCATGGCCCCTGCACTGTATTTATTTATCTGTACTGCACTTTCTCTGCAGCTGCTACACTCTATTCTGAATTCTGCTTTGATCTACTTGTGTATGGCGTGACTTTCCTGGATGAATCAGTGAAATGCGTCATTTGTGTCAACAATCAACGCACCCAAGGAGGTGCTGAGGGTTGCCCACCAGCGTCGCCACATGTAGGGTGCTCACATTGTTGCACTGAGGAGAACCCAAGTGCAGGACGCCGGCACGTCGACTGAGTTGGGGATGCTGGCGTAGACGGGAACGTAGAACAGCAAACTGGAGGAATCTTCACAAGGAGACGGGATCTACAGGGACTAGCTTGAAACTAGAGCAGAACTTGGAACTAAACTTAGAACTAACAGTTCTAAGCGGACAAGAGAACGAGGTATCACACGAGAGTAAACCAACAAACTGGCGACCTGTGATAGAGAAGCCATTGTACTTATTTCACGGTCTCTGTTGAAAACCAGGTGTACTGTAATTAGGTAAACTAGCAGCAATTGGAAACCTAATGACTGAAATTAGGGCATAATCAGGGAGAAAGGAGCGTTAAAGGGAAACAACCAAACGGAACCATGACGCAATATTCAGCAGAAGAACACAAGCTCCAACGATAGAACAAATCAACAACAACAAAACAACCCACCTACTCTTTTTCTTACATAGTGCACCTACAACTTACCAACCCCAACCCGTACATCTCTGGAATGTGGGAGGAAACCAGAGCCCCTGGAGGAAACCCATGTGGTCACGGGGAGAACGTACAGTCTCCTTATAGACAGCGTCAGGAATTGAATTCCAATCGGTAATCACTGGTGCTGTGAAGCCAGTATACTGTTGCGCCACATTAGTGTAGCGGTTAGTGCATTATTATTACAGGAGAACTTGTACGTCCTCCTTGGGGAATGCACAGTTTTTTCCCGGGTGCTCTGTGTTTCTCCCACAGTCTGGGTAGCTTAATTGGTCATTGTCAATTGCCCCGTGATTAGGTTAGAATTAATCGGGATTGTGGGTTTACTGGGGTGGCGTGGTTTGAACAGCCGGAAGGGCCTTCTCTGCAGTATATTGCTAAATAAACAAATAAATAAATAAATAAACAAACAAAGTGAGGTGCCAACCACTACACTACCATGCCATCCTCACTCCCTCACAGACACTGATAAGCTTCCAACTGCAGGATGGCAAGCAAATAAATTGTTTCCCGTGTATCTCAGTACACATGGCAATAATAGATTTGATACCTCACTACCTCATCTCCTAACACTCAACTGATCCACCTCTGAGCTTCCGAGGAGTGCTCTAACCTTCCAGGATCTGTGCTCCCCCCAACCTTGGCACTGGCCTCCCCTTTTCATTTCCCTTTGCACCTTCAGAGAAATCCGCTTAAAAGCTTACACTTCTCAACCAGCTGACTGCATCATGATGCTAATTCAAGCAGGTACTGGCTTCCTCTAATGATCTTTCCTTCCAGAGCAGCACCACCTCCAGTTCTAAACTGGCAGAGGTTCATTTGGGTAGGAGCAGTTAGTTTGTGGCCCACTGCATGCAGGAGAGTGGAGTGGTTCAGTTACTGGCCTGTCAGACAGACCTCTGGACACTTGATCCAGTAATGTGAACCAGAATAAACCCATTTATTTAATTACATAAAGCTGGAAGTTAGGAAAACAAAACTAATCTCAGTAATAATAACTCGGAAACTATTGGATTGTTATAAAATCCTTCAGGGAGGAAATGTGCCAACAATAATCTTATTTTAAAATCAGTAATCAGCAATGCATTGTTTCCCCCAGGTTCCCAGTTAGCCCCAGTGGGCAAAGTCCAAAAGTTCAAGGTTCAAAGTAAATTTATTATCAAATTATGTATATGTCACCATATACTACCACAAGATTCATTTTCTTGCAGGCATTCACAGTAGAACTAAGGAATAAAGTAGAACAAGGATCAACCTTATTCGCCATATATATTTACTTGTATTAGGAATTTGCTGTGGTGTTGGTCAGGGCGTAGCATGTAACAATAAACAACATTCAGCAATTATTAAGAATAAAGAACTGTCAGATACGATAGAAAAACGTACACCAAATGAACAAAATCACTGCTGACACCTAGTGCAGATAAAGGGACCACCTTCATACAATGCTTTCGATGACTGCATCCTCAAAATTTTCATTTTCATTGTAACATTCAAGATGATTGTCGATACCTTCAAATTCTTTGTAGTTTCTAACTGATTGAAGTAGTGAATTCATTGTATCTTCGCTCCCGGTTATTTCTGGCATCTTAAAGCCTAAATGCTTGAAACTGTGGTGAGCAAAACCGTTCTGAAATGTCTTGTTGCTTATTTCTCACAGACTATCAGTGACAAACAAAATCACTGCTCTTTGAGCACAAGCATGGACAACTGACGCTATTTAAACCTGTTTGCTCTCAGTACAGCGTAGAGTCTAACAGCTACACAAGTGCGTGCATCTGACACTGGATAGAAACTGTTCAGCACCAGTCTCCTGTCCCAATTAAGCAGCACAGTGTCTCAAATAAACAAAAAGAATCCTGATTTGTTTTTATTCATCAAGAGTTGTCCCAACAAGCAGCTGGCCTGATTAACCAATAGATCAATTAACTGCAATCCACTGTATTACTATAAATTAAGCTATAGAGATGAAAGCAGATGTCACAGGTTGAAGCAGTAAAGAGTAATTTGAGGAACGATATCAGTAAATTCTTTTCACAAACTGTGTTCAATATATGGAGATGATCACAAGAGAATTCTGGGAGAAGTGGGTGCTTAAGATTTTGGAAAAATCAATAAAGAATGCCACGCGTTGTATTAGGAACTGGACAGTGATATTTAGATGCACCAAGCGAGTTTTCTGCACTTAAACTGGGATCTAGGTACTATTTCATCCAAATTACCAATTAACATGATGTCTTCTAAACTAATTTAGGAATCTGAAAAGTGAAGGAGAATTGGAAGTAAATGGTTTCAGTTCAAATACTGTTCGTCACCACGTGCTGTTAGAGGAATGAAGAGGATCTCATTGAAACCTCTTCAATATTGAAAGGCCTAGAAAGAGTGGATGCGGAGAGGATGTTTCCTATGCTGGGGGAGTCAAGGATCAGAGGATACAGCCTCAGAATACAAGGGCATCCCTTTAGAACAAAGGTGAGGAGAAATTCCTTTAGCCAGAAGGTGGTGACTCTGTGGAATTCATTGCTACAGACAACTGTAGAGGCCAAGTCATCGGGCATACTTAAAGCTGAGGTTGATAGGTTCTTGGTTACTAAAGGCGTCAAAGGCTACGGGGAGGAGACAGGAGAGTTACATTGAGAGGGATAATAAATCAGCCATTATGGAATGTCAGAACAGACTTAATAGGCTGAATGGCCTAATTCAGCTCCTAAATCTTATTGCCTTTTGGTCTTGTACCAGGAACTCTGGACAGCTGTATTTAGATTTGACTTTTTTCCATTTAACCTGGGTTCTTGGTACTATTTTACCTAAACCACCAATTAACTTGGTGCCTTCTAAACTAACTCAGGAATCTGAAAAGTGAAAGAGAATTGAAGGTAAACGTTTTCATTTCAAATGCTATTCTTCACCGTGTGATGAAAGGAAAGAGAATTTAAATGAATAATAAAGAGATATTATTACTGTTGAGAATTATTTATATTCAAAAATGTTCCGGTGACTTTGATAATGTACTGTCAATAGGAATTGTTACTGCTCCAGCCAGCGAAGTGGAGGGAAAGCAGTCTGCTGAAGAGAGAACCCTTGATAATTAGCTTGTCCTTTTGCATAGAGTTGGGAAAGCAGTAGGGGGCCCCCTATACAGAGAGCATACTTGTGCCAGTACAAAGCCTAGCTGGAGATAAGAGGAAAAGCTTGAGGGACGTTCATCATTAAGTACTAGTGTGAAGATTAGTAGGCTGTATGACAGGATTAGCAAAGGAGAGCCTGCTATATTGGTTAATTATGCATTAAGGCTTAATAAATAAAACATATGTAATTGTACATCCATTTTATTACAAGCTACCATTAAGTAAGATTAAAATTAATTAAAGGAGAGCCACGTCCATTAGATTGTTTCTTTAAAATTTAACAAATCAAACATACGTTTTGTTAAATTTGGCACAATGCTCTATCTTTCTTGCACTTTGTAGATGTCAGTTCTTTGCAATTAAACTGACCTATCGACCACTAACCACTAAAAGCTTCCAAGCAATTTTCCCTAATTAGCAAGTAGATAGGCAAATATATTGTTTTGGTTTTTAACTACAGTTTGTTTATTCATTTAAAACACATTTCCCTTTTCCTAAAATGAAATTTCAGTTGGAGTTAGGGTCTTATCATAAACTTGGGCAACCTTGGCATCTTCTTTAATTTATGGAATTCGGAACTGATATGCAGTTGTAACCGGTTTTAAATACTGTGGGTGATTGGGGAGCTTGGGAACATGGGTCTTAAATGACTGAATGCAAGTGCTAGAAGAATATCAGCTCTCTGATCTCTAGCCGTTAAACCTCAAATCATATTTCTCCAAACTTTAGTAATAAAAGTTCAAAGAATTTTGTCAAAATACAAATTTTAGGGGGTGCCCAGTAGAGTTTTGAAGATATATTTATGGGATTTTGCTTTAAGGGAATTGATTTGGTAGAAGATGAAAGCAAAGACTATCTTCGAAGCTTTATAAGAGAAAGCTTTGGATCTCCTGGTCATTTTCCCGATATGCCTGGAAGGCACTACGTTGTAGACAATGCCATTACATACCAATGTGGATTTTGCTGAACTCTATTGACTTTTTTAAACGTTTGAAGATTTCACATCAAATAATATGAGATACCGATGATCAAGTAGAGAAATTACTGACAGAAGTGTTATTAATATTTCAAATTGTTTTTTTTTTGTTGGACTCAATTTACCAATGCCCCCAAACTACAGAAAAACAAGAAAGCATTTCCAAATATAGGAACTATTACAAAGACAGTTTAGCTCATCAATCGCACAGCTGGAGAGTTTGAAAACAACTCAGTTCTTCCTGAGCCCCTGAAATTTGGTAGAAACACAGAGCTTTTAAATATTATAAGGATTTTACAAGGTTATCCAGCTACACAAACTGATGGACAGCACAGCAATGTGTAAGAAAATTTGTCACAAGTAAAGATATAGTGTCACAATTGGAAACTGTTTTGATTCTCTGGATTAGTAATCTGTCTTTTTGATGAGGTGTCTGAAAGTAAACAGAATTGGCAATGAAGTTAAATCGAAGGTGCTGTACTAAGAGTCAGCCAGAATACACACATAAGCTGCTTTAAACTAGAACCAGAGCTCTTCCTTGAAGAAAATAAGAACACGTGAAATAGGTCCCGGAATAGGTTGTAGGGTCTCTTGAGATTACTCTGCCATTTAATACGACCATGGTCTGATCTCATTTTGGCCTCCACACAGCTTGCCTGCTTGCTCCCCATAACTTCCAACTTCCCCACTTACTGAAAAAAACACTCAAAATCAGACACAGGTTTATTGACATAGGTTGTGAAATGTGTTGTTTTGTGGCAGCAGTGCGGTGCAAAGGATAAAAAAGATCATAAGTTACAAAGTAAATAAATAGTGCAATAAAGGTGATGGGGTGGAGATATGTCTCTTCCAACAGAGGTGTAAGGCACTCTTCACCTCCACAGGCCTGTAGGTCACCCTTGGGCAAGGTATAGCACTTGCTTAGCCCCCCAATCAGAGCCACTTGAAGCCATGGGAGCAGGTAGTGGATGTCCATATGAGCAGCTGGTGCATGTCACAAGTCCTGGTTATGCGACCACCGACACCAGGCAGACGATTGCTGAAGAGTATTGATAATGGCCGGGGTCACCCATCTTGTAAAGGCACTGCCCAGAAGAAGGTAATGGCAAACCACTTTGGTCAGAGAATTTAGCCGAGAACAATCATGGTTGTGGATAGACCACGATCACCCACGTCATATGGCACGGCACATAATGAACAAAGTACAAGAAATGAATAATGAGGTCGAGTTCATGGGTTCATGGACCATTCGGAAATCTGATGATGAAGAAGAAGCTTTTCTTAAAAATCACCTGCCCCTCCTGCCTGATGACAGTAAAGCAAAGACAGGATGTCCCAGATGATGATGATCTTTAGTGATGGATGCCAGCTTCTTGAAGCACTCATCTTGAAGATGCCCTCAATAGTGGGAAGTATTGTGCCTCTGCTGAAATTAGCTGGGCCTACAACCCTCTGCAGCTTGTTCCAATCCTGTCTGTTGGAGGCTCCATATCAGGCTTTCCACCATAATCTGTAGAAAATTTGCAAGAGTCTTTGGTGACATATCAAACCTCCTGAAACTCATAACAAAGTTGAGCTGCTGTGATTATGCTTAGTAGCTCATCGTCCGCAGATCTCGGGGGTAGAAAAATCCAAAGATTCACAACCCTCTGAGAGAAGACATTCCTCCTGACAGAATCACAGAGTTATAGAAAAGTTCAGCACAGAAACAGGCCCTTCAACCCATCTAGTCTATGCCAAAACCATTTGAACTGCTGACTCCCATCTGTCTAAAATGGGTAAGCCTTATTCAGAAATTATATCCCCTACTGCTAGATCCCCCCAAGAGAGAGCAGCCAGGACGTTGACCTTTGAAGTTTAAAGTTTGTCACTGAAAGGAGTAGCAAACATTTTGACTAAAGGTGGGTTGGTTTATTCCAAAAATAAATCTTGTACAGCAATTACTACATGACTCTTTTGTCAGTCCATTATTTTAATAAGAGAATCCTTTAATTGGCGGGTGTAAGTGATTGCACATTTATCAAAATAGTAAGATTTACTAATAGGCAGAGAGAGATCGAGAGGAATTAATATATTGTAACCGAAAGTTTAAACCCGTGATTACAGATGGAACAATTAATCTTTGTCGGCAGTGCTGGCTACTCTAACTGGTCTATTCTAAAAAAAACTCTTGACTAATGCTGTGGTTGTATTTCACGGACGTTAATGGTGCACTGGTGCCAAGGGGTGGTTTGTTGCTGCCAAAACGGACCGGTGTCGGTGAGAGAGTAGTCTATCTTTTGTTTCACACCTGTTGTGCGATGATTGCAGGTGGAAGGGAAGGCAAATGCCACAGCCAGTGTCTGCACACTGAAGGCCAAGAGGTACACCTAATTGTCCTGGGGTCTCCTGTATTGTCACAGAAAGGCCTAATTACGAGTTAAGGAACAAGCACCTCATTTTCTGTCTGAGCACATTGCTAACTTTTGGACTCAATATTGAATAGTACACCTTGAAGTAATTTGATCTGACGATAAGACATAGGAGGAGAATTAGGCCATTCAGCCCATTGAGTCTGCTGCACCATTCCATCACGACTGATTTATTTTTCCCTCTCAGCCATTCTCCTGCCTTCTCCCCATGGCCTTTGACACTCTTACTAACGAAGAACCTATCAACCTCCACTTTAAATATACCGAACGACGGCCTCCACAGCTGACTGTGGTATGGAATTCCATAGATTCAACATCCTCTGGCTAAAGAATCTCCCACTAAAGAATTCTCACTCTGTATCAGTTATATATCTACAATATTAGCCCCGATGAAAACTTGTTTGGCCTTCCCTGTGAGCATGGAGAAGATGTCCACCCTGAACTGCCGGGCTTATCATCCTGCTCTGCATTTTGCAACTCCCATATTCTTGTGTCTAAGTTTTTCGTCCATATTTTCACCCTTTAACTACTCCCAGTACTCACTGAACAGACAATCTGGTCCCCATAGTCATCCCAGCTTCACCCCATCAAAGATATCTTCTCTCCCCTACTCTACACTACAAGCTTCTTTGGTCTCCTTTTCAGCTCAGCTGATCTCCAAACTTAAACATTACCTCTGTTTCTCTTCCCACAGATACAGTCTGACTAGCCGAGTATTTCCAGTTTTTCTGCTTTTGTTTTCGATTTCCCTATTCAGCAGATTGATACTTTGTTTTCACTAACAAAGAGCTTAATTGCCTGTTTGGGGCTGTTTATTGACGGAGAAACATAGAAACATAGATACATAGAAAATAGGTGCAGGAGTAGGCCATTCGGCCCTTCGAGCCTGCACCGCCATTTATTATGATCATGGCTGATCATCCAACTCAGAACCCCGCCCCAGCCTTCCCTCCATACCCCCTGATCCCCATAGCCACAAGGGCCATATCTAACTCCCTCTTAAATATAGCCAATGAACTGGCCTCAACAGTTTCCTGTGGCAGAGAATTCCACAGATTCACCACTCTCTGTGTGAAGAAGTTTTTCCTCATCTCGGTCCTAAAAGGCTTCCCCTTTATCCTCAAACTGTGACCCCGTGTTCTGGACTTCCCCAACATCGGGAACAATCTTCCTGCATATAGCCGGTCCAATCCCTTTAGGATTTTATACGTTTCAATCAGATCCCCCCTCATCTTCTAAATTCCAACGAGTACAAGCCCAGTTCATCCAGTCTTCCTTCATATGAAAGTCCTGCCATCCCAGCAATCAATCTGGTGAACCTTCTTTGTACTCCCTCTATGGCAAGGATGTCTTTCCTCAGATTAGGGGACCAAAACTGCACACAATACTCCAGGTGTAGTCTCACCAAGGCCTTGTACAACTGCAGTAGTACCTCCCTGCTCCTGTACTCGAATCCTCTCGCTATAAATGCCAGCATACCATTCGCCTTTTTCACCGCCTGCTGTACCTGCATGCCCACTTTCAATGACTGGTGTATAATGACACCCAGGTCTCGTTGCACCTCCCCTTTTCCTAATCGGCCACCATTCAGATAATAATCTGTTTTCCTATTTTTGCCACCAAAGTGGATAACTTCACATTTATCCACATTAAATTGCATCTGCCATGAATTTGCCCACTCACCCAACCTATCCAAGTCACTCTGCATCCTCTTAGCATCCTCCTCACAGCTAACACTGCCACCCAGCTTCGTGTCATCCGCAAACTTGGAGATGCTGCATTTAATTCCCTCATCCAAGTCATTAATATATATTGTAAACAACTGGGGTCCCAGCACTGAGCCTTGCGGTACCCCACTAGTCACCGCCGGCCATTCTGAAAAGGTCCCGTTTATAACTGACATGGGTCAGTTTGCCAGAGAACTATTTTTTGTTTACCTGCAAGATGCACTGAATGAAATCTTGCCTCCAATTGAGACCACTCAATAAAGAGAACCGCCTCGTGGTCCCTCCGAACTCCAAGTGCGTGCCCAGATCCTGTGGCAACATTTGAATCCCACAAAGTTCAAAGTGAAACTATTATTAAAGTACATATTATATTACTATATACAACCCTGTGATTCATTGTCTTGCAGGCATACTCTATAAATCCATAGAATAATAATTATAACAGAATCAATGAAAGACTGCACCGACTTGGGCATTCAACCAGTGTGCAAAAGACAACAATCTGTGCAAATACAAAAAGAGAGAAATAATAATAATAATAATAAATAAATAAGCAACTAATATCAAGAGCGTGAGATGCAGAGTCCTTGCAAGTGAGCCCATAGGTTGAGGGAAAAGTTCAGTGACGAGGCAAGTGAAGTTGAGTGAAGTTATCCCATTTGGTTCAAAAGCCTGATGGTTGAGGGGTAATAACTGTTCCTGAACCTGGCGGTGTGGGTCTTGAGGCTCCTATACCACCCCCTTGTGAGAGAGAACATGACTTGGGTGGTGGAGGTCCCTAATAATGGATACTGCTTTCTGCAACAGTAGATGTGCTCAACGGTGGGGAGAGCTTTATCTGTGATGAACTGGGCCATGTTCACTAATTCTTCTCGGATTTTCCATTCAAGGATATTGGTGTTTCCATGCCAGGCTGTTGGACAGCTTGTCAATATACTCTCCATCACACATCTACAGAAGTTTCTCAAATTTTTTGATTACAGCTTGTTAACACAGAAACTAATGCAATACAGATGTGTCAAATAGTGTTAGTTTCCAATTCTTTATGTTATGTTATGGCTTCACTCTTATGTACCAGGGGTTTTGATTTGGATTTCTTTTAAAGGATGCTTTTGTTCCGTTTGGGATCTTTTGCAGTACAAGTTGATAGGGTTGTTAAGGTATATGATGTGTTGGTCTTCATTAGTTGGGCTGCGAGGTAATGTAGCTTTATAAAACACAGGCTAAACCACACTTGCAGTATTGGAATATTGTGTTCAGTTCTGGTTGCCTCTGTATGGGGAGAGATTTATAAGATGTAAATCAAACCTATCTTATGAGGATGGGTTGGGCGAGTGAGGGATTTTCTCTTTGGAGAGAAGAAGGATGAGCAGTAACTTGATAGAGGCATACAAGATTATAAGAGGCAGAGGTCAAGCGGACAACCAGAGACTTTTTCCCAGGGTGGAAGCGAGGGGGCATAATTTTAAGGAGATTGGAGGAAAGTATATTTATTAACTATATTTGCACAATTTGTTTCTTTTTCCTAATGGACGTTTGTCAGTCCTTGTGTGTAGTTTTTCATCGATTCTATTGTATTTCTTCGGTCAACTGTGAATGCCCGCAAGAAAATGAATCTCAGAGCAGTATATGTGCTTTGATAATAAATTAACTTTGAACTTCGATCCTGTAAAGAACCAGTTCTGTTATTAAGGGAGAAACATCATGCATACACAGTGTTGGATGTGTCCCTGAGTCAGTAATAATGATACATTTGTAAATCAAAAGAATCCATGTGGTGTAAACCACTAATTACCAAGGCCTAATACCATCAGTGAATAAAAATTTATGACTTAACACACATGGGAAGATTGCCATTTGTAATCCTGCTTAAATCAAGCGTTCTCAATACAGCACATAGCATCAAAGTCATTGTAAAAATGTGATATGCCAAGCTGGATATGACAGGTAGGCACTTTAATAGAAGAAGGAATATTGGTAGCTCTTTTGTGCTTTTGACAATGGCTATTTGTAATGCTTGGACTATTAAAAACCAAAAGATTAGTTGGCTGTTGCAACAGAGCAGCGTATCGACGTACCATTCTTCTGTTTTATCTATTATGCAATACAACAAGGTGCATATTTAATACATTTAAATGAAGAGAATATTCTGAGCAGCACCATTAAATCGTCCTCATCTACAATTCGTGGGCTTGTAGCCTAGTTTACTCCTGAGCTCCCTTTAAGTTAATTGATGGCTGGCTGTATAAGTGTGCTGCTTTATAAAACATATACACATTTTCAAAGAACTTTGCAATCTTTTATTTTGCAGTAAGGTAGTCTGCCTTTTTAAATAACAATTTCATCAAGCTATCTTATGATGCTTATAGGTGTATACCCCAAGTGAATGTGTCATTACTCCACTCCACATTCACCCATTTGTAACCAAGCTACCATTATTTATTTTACAACAGCTTTCCTCTCACCTTTGTCTTGAAATCTATTAATAAAATATTACGCCTGGGGACATTCTTATTGTAAAAGTTGCTTCTCACCTTCTGCATTGCATAATTTGTTGGTGCATAATATAGAATATTTTCACAATCTTCATGGTTCATTTTAGGATAATGAGTCACTTTAAATCGCATTGTTAGTCTTTCATCCATGGAATTCCATTGCTTCAAACCCTTCGCAGCGGTTGGAATGAGGAAGGAGCAATTGCCATTTTCCTTACTGTCAAATGCACCGTCCTTTCTCACTGCACTTCCTTTCCGGAGCCACTTAACACAACTGATGCTCGGTAGTCACCAACACACTTCAGCGGGTTTCCCCGGATGTACCGTGGAGAGCATTCTGATCACCGTCTGGTCTGGAGGGGCCACTGCACAGGACCTGTAAAAGCTGCAGAGCGTTGTAAGCTCAGCCCTCCAAAAAGGGGCCATTCACCATTAAGGACCCTCACCACCCTGGTCAAGCCCTCTCTCATACTACCATCAGACAAGAGGTACAGGAGACCGAGACACACACTCCATGTTTCAGGAATAATTTCTCCCCCTCCGCCATCAGATTTCTAAACAGACAATGAACCCACAAACACTACTTACAATTTTTGATCTTTTCTTGCACTACTTGTTTAATTACTTTATATATATTTCTTACAATTTTTCGTATATTTTGTGTTGCACTGTACCGCTGCCACAAAACAACACGTTTCACCACATATGTCAGTGATAATAAACCTGATTCTGATACACATATCTTACATCTTCCTACTTCCCTGGAAGTGTGGACGGATCTGTTTGGCTGAGACGAACTGTGAATGCTCCACGTTCAGATGTGTCATGTTGATTCAGCTGTACAGAGTCAGTGTTGTAGCTGGGTTTTTGAAGTCTGCTTTTCTCCATCAGCTGTCACGTCTTCATTGCTGAAGCCGATTATGGCAGTTGTCTGCTGAAGATCCTGTATTGATTTCTCTGTAGTTTACACAGTCCAATTACATTATCAGACAGGTGACTAGCTGGCTACACTTCTCCGGAATCACTTTGGTTATCCATCAGATTTCCACATTTATTTTCGTAGGAAACACAATACACCATCTTGACCTTTCTTTGTTCAGTTCAAGTGAGCCTTACCTCTAGGCATTGACCACTTCCAACTGACATAAAACATTTTATCCAATATCATAGAGTTAGTGCCATGATCATTCAAAAAGCCAGATGAGGTTTCTTTCTTGCTCTGCTTTGGCTTTTATTTTTCTTTCAAAGATCAGCAATGATTTGTTTTACTCCTTTTCCATGTGTTTTATCCCCATTGCTTTCTGATACAAAGTCAATATCCTGCTTAGCATAAATGATAATTCACCCAAAGCAACAGAAGCTGACCTCAAGTATCTTATGTTTCAAAGGTTCAATGGTTCAGTTAACATCAGAGAATGTATACAGTATACAATCTGAAATTCTTATGCTCACAGACATCCACAAAACAGGGCAACACGGTGGCGTAGTGGTTAGCACAATGGTTTACAGTACCAGCAACCCGGGTTCAATTCCCGTTGCTGCCTGTAAGGAGTTTGTGCGTTCCCCCCGTGACCACGTGAGTTCCCTCCAGGTGCTCTGGTTTACTCCTAATTTCCAAAGATCTACCGGTTGGTAAATTATTCCATGATGCTGGGTGGTGCACCTTGAAGGGGCAGAAGGACCTATTCTATGTCGATAAATAAATAACTCCAAGAACGATTGACAGAAACATCAGAACCCCAAAGCCTCCTTTTCCGCCTTCCTACGCAGCTGCAGAAGCATTGACCCTCTCCCCACTTGCACCAGTATCAACCCCACCCCCCTCGTCCCACCATGCAAGGAATAGCAAAGCCCCCAAAGAGCCCTTGAGAGACCATGCCTCTTTGGGGGCATTGTTTTTGTAACAAGTTCTTCCTGACTTGGTATTATTTGGACAGATAGGATGAGGAAGGAGTTAAAGAAGTTGGATCTACTCTTACTACATATGACCAGTGGTGTTCGGCGTGGATCTGTTCTGGATCACCTCCTCTTTTATAAGTGACTTGGATAAGGAAGTGAGAAACGGTGAGTTAGTAAGTCTGCAGAAGACATGAAAGCAGGTGGAGTTGTGGATAGTGTAGAAGATAGTCGGAGGTTACAACGGGACATTGACAGGATGTAGAGCTGGGCTGAGAAGTGGCAGGCGGAGTTCAACCTGGAAAAGTGTGAAGGTTGATTTTCAGGGCAGAATAAAAAGTTAATGGCAAGATCCTTAGCACTATGGAGGAACAGAGAGATCCATAGGTCCTTCAAAGTTGTTTTGCAAGTTGATAGGGTTAATAAGAAGGTATATAGTGTGTTGGCCTTCATTAGTCAGGAGTTTGAGTTCAAGGGCCATGAGGTAATGTTGCAGTTCCATAAAATTCTGGTTAGAGCACACTTGGAATACTGTGTTTAGATTTGGTTGCCTCATTATAGGATATGGAAGATTTAGAGAGGGTGCAGGAGAGGCAGATAAATTAGGGGCATTTAAGAAACTTTCATATAAGCACATGGATGATAGAAAAAGTGGAGCGCTGTGTAAGAGGGAAGGGTTATTTTTATCTTACAGTAGGTTAAAAGGTTGGCTCAACATCGTGGGTCAAAGTGTCTGTACTGTGGTATAATGTTCTATGTTCTATATTCCACATTCTTACTGATACTGATGTTAGTTGATAACTAATTTTGGGGAACTAGACAGAGTTGCATCAGCTGGTGCAACTGGTAATAGTAAATACTGAAGCCACCAATCTAGAATAAATTCATTTTTCACACTTCTAATAGAATTTGGAAGACCTTCTGAAAAACAGAAATGTTATTTCAAGCAGTCTGACCATTATTTATCCCTCAGCTAATGACACAGAAAGACATTATGCAGCGACGACCACATTGCCAAATGTAGGAGGTTGCTCTAGAATGATTGGCTGATTCATCTGTAGTGTAACAACTGTAATAATTATCCCTTGTATGTTCTTCCTTGGCCAGAAAACACTCTGCACCAATGAGAAAAGGGCTTTATAAATGTTTTTTTTAACTGCTGTTTACACCACTAGAATTTAGGGCAGCAATGAAGGTCCTCCATCTTTGTCTGTCCTTGGCTACTCAGATGTAGAAGGATTCATCATTACTGTTTCCATAACAATTCTGTTTTACTAGTCAGGGTTGTTAGCCTGAGCTGAACCCCTGAACCTGGAGGATCGGTGAACCACTCGCAGCCTGGCCTCTACCCTTTGACCTGCTTGGCATGGGTAATGCTAACTAGAGGTAAAGCATACAACCCTGACTGCAGCCAACATCGTTTTCTGGGTCACTGAGGCACGCAAGCCTTCAAACAAGGTTGTCATCCTCTTGGAGGTTTATAAATGCTTGCTTTGACTGTATTTCTAATGAGGAGGACTTTAAGTTATGTGGAGATAATTTGAATCCTGGGATTGTTCCTTTTGAGGAGAACATACTCTGTGAAGGTAAACACATAAGCAGCCACTTTAGTTTCCGGACTCTGGTTCATGCTGCACAGTGCCCCCTCTTGGTTATCCTTGGTGTTGCAGGTTTGGACTGGGATCCCTGCTTCAAGGTGATGGAACCTTTTCCCCAGCCTGCCTCGCCACATATTACATTGTTGACACCTTGCAGAGCTAATTTGATGCACATTCCAGCAGTAAAGGGCACGCTACACTAAGCTACAGTAAGTCTTTGAGTGATGTGCCCTGGCAAATTACAAGTGACAGTTGGAGAGGTCATGGGGGTGAGGGAATTCACCCCCATCCATGGTTTATCAGATTATAAGCGTAGGGTTCTTGCAGAGAGGCTTCTTTGAGCTAAGGGGCTTGGAGACGGAAAGTTGGAGCTGGCAGGAGAGAGTCACAGAGCTAATTTCACAATGACCCATCCAGAGGTTTTAGGACCATGCCTTAGGTGATGAGGTGAGAGCTCTTACACTTTGTTTCTTTAAACTTCAACTGTTGTAGCCTCTAAGAAAGGAACAAACACACACATACACACACACACACACACACACGCGCACACACACACACACACACACACGCACGCGCACACACACACACACACACACACACATATACACACACACACACACACAAACACAGACACACACATACACACACACACACACACATATACACATACACAGACACACACACATAAAGACACACACACAGACACACATACACACAGAGGCACACACACATACAGGCACATACAAACACATACACACAGACACACACACACACACAAATACAGATACACACACATATACACAGACATACACACAAAAAGACACACACAGACACATACACAGGCACACACAAACAGAGACATACACATACACAGACACATGCATAAACACACACACAGACACACGCATAAACACACACATACACAGATACACACACAGACACACACATACACAGACACACATAAGCACACAGACACAGACACATGCAAACTCACACACATACATGCACATAGACACACAAAAACACACAAACGCACATACACAGACAGACAAACACAGACACACAGGCACAGACACACACATAGATAGGCACCCACATACACAGACATAGATAGACACAGACACAGACAGACACAGACACACATATACAGATATGCACACAGTCAGACAGACACACACACATACACAAACACACACAGACACACACAGATACACGGAAACACACACCCACACATAAAGTCACACAGACACATTCAAACACAGACAGGCACACACACACACACACACACACACACACACACACACAAGCACACATAAACATACATACACACATACACAGACATACAGACACACACACACACACTCAGATACACAGAGATACACACACACCTATAAACACACAGACACATACAAACACAGACATACACGCATACACAGATACACGCACAAACACAGACATACACACATACACACTCACATACACTGAGACACATAGACACACATATATGATCACACAGACGTATACAAACACACACACATGCATGCACATAGACACACATAAACACACACACACACACACACACACACACACACACACACAACTAAACACCTTGAAATAATGTAATCTTTCACATCTCCTCAGTTTGCCCATCAGCTGGGGCACCGAATGACTACTCCTGCTATTGTCCTTAAACCGGCCCTCTCCCCTCTGATCCCTCATCCCTGATGCAGGATTTCAATCTGAAACATCAACAAATCCTTCGCTGTTCGCTGCCCCTCACCACTCTTGCTGCTTGACCTACCGAGTTCTGCTAGTAGACGGTACTGTATGATGCTTCATATTCTAGCATTGGCCGTCTCTCATTCCTCTCTGCGGAAAAAATATTTCCCTTTTGTCTTTCATCCATATCGGTTAAGGAACAGAACCTTATGCCAGGAAACAGGAGGGAACCCCTCATACTCAGGCTGGAGAAGATAGTCTGTGGATTAACCCAAGCCTAGGCAGATGGTACCATTTGAGAAGCTTTCAGATACCTTCTGATCCGTTACCATTCATCCTCTCCCTCATCCAAGGAAAGTCCTTCATATCAACGTGCCGACTCCTTCCCAAAATAGTTCCACACACACACCCTTGTCTTGCTCTTCAGATTCAGATTAATTTATTTAACATGTGATCCATGAAACATACAGTGAAATGCATCGATGTACATGCTGTGAAGAAATGAACTTGAATCTGATGAGTTTGCATTGGTCTTGTGGCGTTTTCATTACAAGCTGTCAAAAGAGGCTCACAGTTGCTGGCTACTTGTGCAGTCACGCCAGAGAAGGAGGGGATGAGGAAGTTAGTTTAGAAGTGTGGAGAGATACACTTCAATGACAAACTTTGCCATCTTCAAGGATTCATCCTTGAAGAAGAAAGCAGAGTTTGTCATCGAAACATTGGTTATAATTGATACCTGTACCCGGTTGGAAGCCTGAGAAGAGTTTGTTATATACACCAGGAAAGCATTAGATTCTTTTTCAATTCCAGTGGTGTTTAGTACTGAAGATTTGCATAAATATTGCTGTGTAGGCCTAATTGTTTAATGCAATTGTGTAGAGACTTTGGGATGATACCAATTATGGATATTACTATTGGGGAAATATATACTCTGTTCATCTTCCATAGTCTTTCAGTTTCCTCTTTTAATTCAGATATTTCTGGTATTTTTTGTTTATTGATTTACTCCTCTTTCATACCACTGTAATATTCTTTACTCTGCTTAAATACTGCTACATCAGACTTTATTTTCTCCCTATCAAATTTCGCTGGTTCCTCAGGGTTCTTTTACCTTAAGTTCCCTAATCGCCTCCAGTTCATTACATAACACCCAATCCAGTATAGCTGATTCCCTAGTAGGATCAATGACAAACTGCTCTAAAAAGCCATCTTGTAGGCAAATGATAATTTCACTCTCTTGGGATCCATTTCCAACCTGATTTTCCCAATTGGTCTGCATGTTAAAATCTCCCATGACTATCATAACATTGCCCTTAAGTACTAAGTAAGTTGTTCTTGCTTGTTTATCCTGTAGTATTATATCTGTTCAGTTGTTGTGGATTGTCCTATAATGGATCAGTGGTAATATAATTCGTAAAGCTCTGACTCTAAAACTGGATCAGGTTTGTATTTATAGTAAAGTATGGTTTCTTTCATGAGTTTGTATTTTGAAGTAAGATTTTGCTGAATGATGTTTCCCACATGATTGTGGCTGTGTAAGTAATCAGATTGAGTTAAACTGCTGCAGGATCCTGTAATGTGTTGAGTTGTTTCTGGCTTCTCTTTGCATTTTCTGCATTTATCATTTGAATTTGTCATTCTTTTATTATGTATTTCTGATAATTTTTTGTATTAACCACCTGGTTCTATATTACCACAAAGAACCCCTCTGTTTCAGGGAAGAGGTCTCCAAATTTAAGTCAGGTGTTCAATGCTTCCTTGTGGACATCTAGTCTGCTCAGGTCAGGTCATGGGGATGTCTTCCATGGAGGGTCAAGCTCTTCCATTAGTTAACTTTTTCTTCTGTAGTGATAATGTCTTCATTTTTCTGAGTTGTGCTTTTACTTAAGTTTGGTGGTATGCTTGTATGGAGTGTTGTTTTCGCTCATGAAAACATATCCTTAGAAGTTTTATCTGACTGTTGTGTAAATGTTTTATGTCTGTTATTCCTCTTCCTCCTTCTAAGTGAGTTTGAGTTTGCATCGTGTTTTGTAAAATTTGTCATTTCGGTTCCTATTTTTCTTTGTAAATTTTCCAGATCAGTTTCAGACCAAGATATTATACCAAAAGAATACATTAATATGGGTATAGTGAAAGTGTTTATTGGCTTTGTTATATTTTTACTGTTGAGTTCTGTCTGGCAGATTTTCTTAAGCCTTGAAGTAAATTCTGTCGGAAGTTTTCTCTTTATCGCACCATGATCCATTTTCTTTGCTTGTTGATATTCTAGATACTTAAATGTTTCATATTCATCCATCGGTTGTGTTGTATCCTGCAGCTCTCTTTTGTACTCTGTTATCTCTATTGCACCTTACTTCATGTTGAATGTTCTGCACTTATGTAGTCCAAAGTTCATATTTATATCTTTCGGAAATAGTTCTGCTATTTCAATTGATTGCTTTCGCTTTACTGATGAAGGATTGTGTAATTTCAAATCGTCCATGCATAGAAGATGTGTCAACGTATAATTCATTTGGTTGTCTCTGATTTGATAGCCTGTTTTCATCCGATTTAGTAAATTAGAGAACAGTTTAAAACTAGACAAAACCATAGTAGGCCATGTTAGATGCCTCAGTTTATTTTGATAATGTCGGTTGTTCTATTTTGGTTGTTTATAGATAGGGTGATTATAGCACAACAGTGCATCATCAGATGTTACGGGATTTTCACAAGTATTGGGTGTAGTTTATGTATATTAAAAACTTCTATTAACCATGAGTATGGAAGAGAATCAAATGCTTTATGACAGTTAATATAACAACATGAAAAAATTTCTGGTTTTCCTCCAGGCTTGATTTAGAATTACAGAATCTATTATCAGTTGTTTTTTTTACATCCCTTCATACCCTTACGGCATCCTTTCTCCTCTTCTGTAAGTATATTGTGGTTATCTAAGTGAGTAGTGATTAGTTGTGAGATGCATGATGTTACAATTTTATATATAGTTTGTAAACAAGTAATAGGACGATATTTTGATGTGACTTGTGATTTCTCCTTTAGCTATGACATCCTGTATGATCTACCTTCTGTCAAAAATTTGGGCAGCTTTTCAGGATTTTTAAGAAAATTGATAATATGTATAAATAGATATGGATGAAGGGAAGTAAATTTGTTATAGCAAGAATTATGAATATTATCACAGCTGGTACTTTTGCAGTTATGGATATATATTTTGTAACTACTTTTAGCATATCCATTGTAACCTTCTTGCTTGGGTTATCCATTTTATACTCCATTAGGCAGGCTTTTTCAATTCTTAAGATTTCAATTTTGTTTCTTAATCTCTTCTTCCATTTTGGTGTTCTCATTACTCAGCTTTGGGTTTCTATTAATGAGTGCCTTTATTTTGGAGCTATTGCTCTACACTGCTGTTAATGCTGCATAGTATGTTATTGTGTGTAGTTCTTCAAATGTTTCAAGTTTTCCTAAATATTGTAATAATATAATATTGTTGAGTGTATTAGCAATTTTTGCAGTTTTTAAATGATGTATTTTGTTATAGGGTGAATGTGGAGAAGATATTTCCTCTGGTGGGGTTATCCAGAACCAGAGGGCACAGCATCAAAATTGAAGGACGACCTTTTAGGTCAGAGGTAAGGGGGAATTTTTTTAGCCAGAGAATAGTAAATCTGTGGAATGCTTTGCCACAGACTGCAGTGGAGGCCAAGTCCATGCATATATTTAAGGTAGAAGATGATCATTTCCTGATCAGTCAGAGCATGAAAGGATACGGCGAGAAGGCAGGTGTATGGGGTTGAGTGGGATCCGGAATCAGCCTTGATGGAGTGGCGGAGTATAGTTGATGGGCTGAATGGCCTAATTCTGCTCCTATGTCTTATGGTCTTATGGTTTTGGTATGTGGAGACTTTTTGTTCTGTCTGTGTCCATGTATTCTGCTAGTGTTAAATGTGGCTGTATCACAGTCTGGTATGGGGGAGGGGGCAACTGCATAGGATTGAAGTAAGCTGCAGAGAGTTGTAAATATAGTTGTCTCCATCATGAGCACTAGACTACATAGGATCCAAGACCTTTTCAAGGAGCGATGCCTCAAAAAGGTGGTGTCCATCACTGAGGACCCCCATCTCCCAGGACATGCCCCCTTCTCATTGTTACCATCAGGAAGGAGGCACAGAGGCCTGAAGGCACACACTCAATGTTTCAGGAACAGCTTCTTCCCCTCTGCCATCCGATTTCTGAATGGACATTGAACCCATGAACACTACCTCACTAATTTTTAATTTCTATTTTTGCACTACTTATTTAATTTAACTATTACTTTTACTATCACTTTACTATTAAATTAACAATTACTATTACTATCACTTCGGAAAATCGGACCATCAGGCCGTACTCCTCCTCCCAGCTTACAAACAGAAACTGAAGCGGGAGGTCACGGTGTCAAAAGTGGTGTCGCATTGGACAGAGGAAACGGATGAGGTTCTCCGTGACTGCTTTGAATCGGTGGACTGGTTAGTATTCAAGGACTCGGCAGCTAACCTCAATGAGTATGCCTCAGCTGTCACGGACTTTATTTGGAAATGCACGGAGGACTGTGTGTCTCGCAAGACGATCCGGGTATTCCCTAACCGGAAACCTTGGATGAATTATGAGGTCAAGTCCCTTTTAAAGGCTAGAACTGTGGCTTTTAGGTCCGGGGATACCAGTTGTTACACGGAATCCAGGCGTGAACTCCGGAAAGCCATTAAGGGCGCCAAGAGGCAATATCGAGCTAAGTTGGAAGCCCAGGCTAACCAAAGGGATGCCAGTAGACTATAGCAGGGTCTAAATGAAATCACTGGGCACAAAGAAAAGGCTGGGAATATCAATAACTGTGGCGCTTCTCTTCCTGACGAACTTAACATATTCTACGCATGATTCGAACAGAAGAGGAGCGTCCCGCTCCCTCCGGATGAACCGGACCTGGTGGCATTGAGATTCATCGTCACCGAGGAGGACATTAGAAGGGTCTTCCTGAAGATAAATCCAAGGAGGCAACGGGCCCAGTTGGCGTCCCAGGACGGGTTCTCCGGGCCTATGCAAGCGAGCTAGCTGGAGTGTTTGCTGACATCTTCAGCTGCTCCTTGCTTCAGTCTAAGATCCCCTCGTGTTTTAAGAAGGCAACGATAATCCCAGTGCCAAAGAAGAGCAAGGTGGCATGCCTGAATGACTATCGACCTGTGGCTCTGACGTCAATTGCTATGAAGTGCTTCGAGAGATTGGTTTTGGCACACATCAATCACAGCCTACCGGTCAACCTCGACACTTTGCAACAGGTCAATGGCAGATGCCATCTCTCTGGCCCTACATTCCTCCTTAGAACACCTGGAGAATAAAGATGCGTACGTAAGGCTCCTTTTCATTGACTACAGCTCTGCCTTTAATACCATCGTTCCAAATAAACTGATTCCTAAGCCCTGGAACCTGGGCCTTAGCACTCAGATCTGCAGCTGGATCTTCAACTTCCTCACAGACATGACCCAGGCTGTAAAAATAGGGGACAAGCTCTCCTCTACATTCACTCTGAGCACCGGTGCCCCACAAGGCTGTGTACTCAGCCCCCTGCTGTACTCACTGTACACCCATGATTGTGTAGCCAAGTTTCCATCAAACTCAATATATAAGTTTGCTGATGACACAACAATTGTAGGCCGTATCTCGGGTAATGATGAGTTTGGGTACAGAGAGGAAATTAAGAACCTGGTGGCATGGTGCGAAGACAATAACCTATCCCTCAACGTCAGCAAGACGAAGGAATTGGTTGTTGACTCAGAAGGAGTAGCAGACCGCACGACCCAATTTACATCGGTGGTGTGCAAGTGGAACAGGTCAAAAGCTTTAAGTTCCTTGGGGTCAATATCACAAATGACCTGACTTGGTCCAACCAAGCAGAGTTCACTGCCAAGAAGGCCCACCAGCGCCTTTACTTCCTGAGAAAACTAAAGAAATTTGGCCTGTCCCCTAAAACTCTCACTAATTTTTATAGATGCACCGTAGGAAGCATTCTTCTCGGGCGCATCACATCCTGGTATGGAAGTTGTCCTGTCCAAGACCGAAAGAAGCTGCAGAAGATCGTGAACACGGCGCAGCACATCACACAAACCAATCTTCCGTCCGTGGACTCACTTTACACCACACGCTGTCGGAGCAGTGCTGCCAGGATAATCAAGGGCACGACCCACCCAGCCAACAGATTTTTTGTCCCTCTTCCCTCCAGGAGAAGGCTCAGAAGCTTGAAGACTCGTACGGCCAGATTTGGGAACTGCTTCTTTCCAACTGTGATAAGACTGCTGAACGGATCCTGACCCATATCTGGGCCGTACCCTCCAAATAACCGGACCTGCCTCTCGGTTTTTTTTGCACTACCTTACTTCCCATTTTTCTATTTTCTATTTATGATTTATAATTTAAATTTTTAATATTTATTAATTATAACTATTTTGAATATCTTTAATATTTAATGTTTGTAATTCAGGGAGTGTGAAGCGCAGAATCAAATATCGCTTGAATAATTGTACATTCTAGTACCAATTGTTTGGTGAGAATAAAGTATAAAGTATAAAGTATATTTACTGTAATTCATAGTTATTTCCCTATTGTTATGTATTGGAACATGCTGCTGCAAAGACAACAGATTTCATGACATATGCCAGTGATATTAAACCTGATTCGGATTCTCAGATCATGGGGATGTCTTCCATGGAGAGTCATCCTCTTCCATTGGTTAACTTTTTCCTTCCGTATTGATAATCTCTTCATTTTTCTGGGTTGAGCTTTTATTTAAGTTTGGTGGTGTGCTTTTCTTATCAAAATTGCATGTGCTTGCCTGGAGTGCTGAATCCTTTATTCGTTGATGAAGATGTTTCCTTAGAAGTTTTATGTAACTGTTGCATAAATGTTTGATGTCTGTTCGTCCTCTTCCTCCTTCTACTTTAGGTAGTGTTAATCTAAGCGCATCTGAGTGTACATAGTGTTTTCAGAATTTTGTCATTACTGTTCTTATTTTGTTTTATAAATTTTCCAGAGTGGTTTCAGACCAAGATGCTATGCCAAAAGAATACGTTTATATGGGTATAGCGAAAGTGTTTATTGCCTTTGTTATATTTTTACTGTTGAGTTCTGTCTGGCAGATTTTCTTAAGCCTTGAAGTAAATTCTGTCGGAAGTTTTCCCTTTATCGCACCATGATCCATTTTCTTTGCTTGTTGATATCCCAGATACTTAAGTGTCTCACATTCATCCATCGGTTGTATCGTATCCTGCTGATCTGTTTTATATTTTTCTAGCTCTATTGCACCTTTCTTTATGTTTAATGTTCTTTTTTGGTTATTAATAGACAGAGTGATGCTGGTATGCCAATGCTTCATCAGATGTTGTGGGAATTTCAAACGTATTGTGTTTAGTTTATATTTATTAGGAACTTCTATTAACCATGTGTGTGGGACAGAATCAAGTGCTTTTGGTATTCAAAATAACAACATGAAAGATTTCTGGTTTTCCGCCAGGCTTGATTTAGAATCACGGAATCTATTATCAATTGTTCTTTACATCCTTTCATACCCTTATGGCATCCTTTCTCCTCTTCCCTAAGTATATTGTGGTTATCTAGATGAGTGGTGATTAGTTGTGGCATGCATGATGTTACAATTTTATATCTAATTATATAAAATATTTTTTTAAGATTATGAAGACACACGGTCCTCTTTTATTGTCATTTAGTAATGCATGCATTAAGAAATGATACAATATTTCCTCTGGTGTGATATCACAAAACACAGGACAGACCAAGACTGAAAAAACTAACAAAACTACATAATTATAACATATAGTTACAACAGTGCAACAATACCATAACTTGATGAAGAACAGCCTATGAGCACAGTACAAAGTTCAAAGTCTGTCAAATGTCCCACATCTCACGCCAACGGGAGAAGGAAGAAAACCTCTCCCTGCCATGCCCAACCACAGTCCGACTCTGAGTCGTCCAAAAACTTTGAGCCTCCGATCAGCTCTCCAACACCGAGTACCGAGCACCATCTCTATCCAAACGATTTGACCTCAATCTCGGTCGCCAACAGCAGGCAAAGCTGGGGATTTTGAGGCCTTCCCTCTGGAAGATTCTCGATCACGCAGTAACAACAGCAGCGAACGAGCGTTTCAGAAATTTCTCCAGATGTTCCTCTGTGCTTTCACGTCTGTCAAATTGTCCACGGCCCCTATTTAACGGATACGATATCATTTTCACCGGAGGGCTGCGCACGCGTGGCGCGCTGCTATCTCTCCTCCCGCTGTTTTATTATTATTATTTATCTTTTTTCTATTATTATTATTTATACCTTTTCTCAGCTTAAGCTAGTAAAACCTGAGGTGCGAGTTTTTATTATTGTTATTACTATTAGATTTTTGTATTTTCACGCTTGTCTTCTTTTGCACACTTGTTGCTTAGTCTTTGTGTGTAGTTTTTCATTGATTCGATTGTATTTCTTTGCGCTACTGTGAATGCCTGCAAGAAAATGAATATCAGGGTGGTATATGGTGGTACAGGTACTTTGATAATAAATTTACTTTGAACTTTGGACTTTGGCATGGAGGCACCAATGCACAGGATTGAAAAAGCTGCTGAGGATTTAAACTCAGCCAGCTCCATCGTGGGCACTATCTTCCCCGTCATTGAGGACTCATAAGGGTACACAAGCTTTCAGGAGCATGAGGTGGGATCTTCTCTCAGGATGCCAGCCTCCTCCGCTCATCACACGTTTTCAGCCACTGGCCTTGCTTGTGTACTGCAGGGTCAGGTGACGAAACGCTACAGTAAGTGACTAGCCCTGTCAAAAGCCCGTCATGCGGACTTGCTGTTGGAAGGAGACAGGGAGAAGCCTTCCATCGGCCTGGTCGCAGCTGCAGTGGAGGAACTGCTTTATCAGCTTCATTTGTCATGTGTACGTCAAAACATGCAGACATACAGTGAAGTGTGTTGTTTTGTGTCAACGACCAACAGCTGGGGGCAGCCTGCAAATGTGACCGTGCTTCGGGTGCCAACATAGCATGCCCACGGCTTACGAACTTGCATGTCTTCTTGGACTGTGGGAGGAAACTAGAGCATTGGGAGGACACCCCTGCAGCCATAGGGAGAACGTACAGACTCCTTACGGACAGCGGTGGAAATGAGCGCGAGTCGCTGGTGTTGTGTGAACCGCTACCCCACCGTGCCACTCGTATCACTGTATCAGTAAGACAACTACAGATGTCGAAGGTATTTACAAAAGGTAAACCCTGGGACTTGTGGTTATTATTAATACCAATATAGCAGATTTCCTTTTGGTTTACAATGTGGGGATAATTTGCTAATCACAAATCTTTATTTCAATTACAGGAGAAATTTTGCAGGTACTTGAAATCCAAAGCAACAGCACACCAAATGCTGGAGGAGCTCAGCAGCTCAGGCAGCAACTGTGGAAGTGAATAAACAGTCGATGAGACCCTTCGTCAGGACTGGAAAGGAAGGGGGAAAACTCCAGCACAAAATGAGGTGGAGAGGGGAAGGAGGGTAGCTGGAAGGTGATAGGTGAAGCCAGGTGGGTAGGAAAGGTAAAGGGCTGGAGAAGAAGGAATCTGATTGGAGAAGAGAGTGGACCATAGGAGAAAGGGAAGGAGAAGAGGACCCAAGTGGTGGCAATAGGCAGGTGAGGAGAGGTAAGGGGCCAAAATGCAGAATAGAAGGTGGGGGGGGGGGGACGTTTACCAAAAGGAGAAATCAATATTCATCCCATCTGGTTAGAGGCTACCTTGATGGAATATAAGGTGTTGCTCCTTCACCCTGAGGGTAGCCTCATCGTGGACCAAGAGGAGGCCATGGACCAGCATTTCGGAATAGGAATGGGAATTGGAATTGGAATTAAAATGTTTAGCCACCAGGAAGTTTGCTTTAGGTGGTTGAAGCGGAGGGGCTTGACGAAACAGTCCCCCAATTTACGACGGGTCTCAGCAATGTAAAGGAGGCCGTGTTGGGAGCTCTGGGTATAATAGACGACCCCAGCAGGTTTGCAGCAATTGTTTGGGCATCAGAGTTCCAGTGGAAGATGTAAGTGGATTAACTATGGAACTTCCTGAGTCATGAATGAATGTATTTTCCTCCCTCAGTGAATTTTTTTATTCCTTGGCAGCGTAACAAGGGTGTTGCAGAGAATTGTCCTAATGGCCCAAAACATTGATTATTTACTCTTCTCCACAGATACTGCCTGATTTCTTCCAGCATTTTGAGAGCATTGCTCAGGATTTCCAGCATTTGCAGAATCTCTTGTGATTATGCAGAGGACTGTTGTCGCTCTGTGTACGTTCTGCATCACAAATGGGCCACATGCACATAATCAAGGACTATACAATTTGTGTTCTCAGTATCTATCTATTTATTTATCTGTTTATTTAGCTATTACTTATTTTTTTATTATTTCTAGTTTGTCTTTTGCACGTTGGTTGTTTGTCATGTCACAATGTGTAGTTTTTCAATAATTCTATCATATTTCTCTGTTCTGTAGCGAAAACCTGAAAGAACGTGAGTATCAAGGTAGTAGGTGATGACATATGCTTGCTTTGATAATGGGTTTACTTTGAACTTTGATCTTTGGGAAGCACGAGAACTTAAGGCCCTGCCTCCTCAAACCTACCCTGACTTTCAAAATGATCATGGCTGTTTTACCTGGGGTTTCAGCTCCATTGGCTTCAGTTCCCCCAATCTTTCAGAAAAATAAAATCTCCCACCACTTTAACTACTTCTAATGAACTAGCTTCCATAACTTTCTGGGGCAGAGAATTGCCGAGATTCTCCACCTACTGATTCACCAGCAGAAGTAGAAGTACCTTGGTTAATCCCTGAATAAAGCATTTTTAGTTATTCCTGTCCAAAAAGATTGATTTGCTATTGCATAGCCCTGAAAAAGACAGCACAAACCAATGGTTTTTAAGCACATTGGGTCCTAATGACATAAATAAGGAGAAATTTCTTCTTCTACTTGAAGACTAAGATATCCAGGAGGAATAGAATTTAAAGCAGACATAAATACACAAATTTGTAAATTTGTTTATCATACGTTGGTTTATTATTGTCACATGCACTGAGATATGGTGAAAAACTTTGTTTTGCATGTCATCCAAACTGATTATTTTATTATCACAGTACATTGAGGTAGTACAAGGGAAAATAATTAACAGAATGCAGAATAGTATTACAGTTACGAAGAAAGTGCAGAACAGCCAGACAGGTGCAAGGCCATAAGGAGGTACACTGTGAGGTCAAGAGTCCAACTTATCAACGAGGCAACAAGTTAGTCCTTTAACAGTGGGGTAGAAGCTGAACTCGGGACCACAGGCCACAAGATATAGGAGCAGAATTAGGCCATTTGGCCCATCCAGTCTGCCCTGCTATTTCATCATGGCTGATCCATTTCCCTCTCAGGCCAAGTCTCTCGCCGTCTGCCGTATCCTTTCATGCCCTGACTAATCGAGAATCTATTAGCCTCCGCCTTAAGCCTGGTGGTATGCGCTTTCAGGCTTTTGTATCCTCTGCCTGATGGGACGGGGGAGATGAGACAATGTCTGAGGAGGGTGGGGGGGTCTTTGATTATGCTGGCAGCTTTAATCAGGCAGCAATATGTACCGACAGAGTCCTTGCAGGGGAGGCTGGTCTCTCATGATTTGCTGAGCTGTGTCCACAACCCTCTGCAGTCGCTTGTAGTTAAGGGCAGGGCAGTGCCATGCCAAACCATGACGCATCCGGAAATGGGTGAGGGTCAAAGAAGGCAAGCAAAATTTTGTTTAGGCTCCTGTGGAAGTAGAGGTGCATGGAAACCTTTGATGAACATAGGACCCCCAACTTATGAAGGATAATTAAAGTGGATGGATGCTCCCCAAATCCTGGTCACTTATCCCAGTGTGAATTCTTACAAACTCGTTGGAATTCTCCTGCCTTTTCCCTGTAACCTTTGATGCCCTGTCTAATCAAGAACCTATCGACATCTGCTTTAAATATACCCAACAACTTAGTATTATAACCGACTGTCTAAAACTTTACCCCTCTGAAAGCATTGCCCTCCACTCTCTCTGCACTGATCCCAACCTTACCATCAAACCTGCAGGTAAAGGCAGTGCTGCTGTAGTGTGGCAGACTGACCTCTACCTTACTGAGGCCAGGTGGCCACTCTCAGGCTCCTTAATGATACCTATCCCTTGAAAAGGACCCCATTCTGTACCATCAGAAAATTATCTCCGATACCATCACTAACATCATCAGGTCTGGAGAACTTCCATCCAGTGCCACCAAACTTATAGCTCCCTTACCTCAGATTGCTCATTTCTATCTCCTAGCCAACATCCATAAGCCTGACTGTCTGGGTAGGCCCATTGTCTCTGCCTGTTGCTGCCCCACTGAATTCATATCAACAGACCTCAACTGCATTCTATCCCCCTTAGCTCAATCTCTTTCCCCCCCTATATCCTCGGCACTTCACATACTTCCGATCTCCTCAGCAACTTTCAATCCCCTAGCCTTGACTGCCTCATTTTCACCATGGATGTCCAGTCCTTAAACACTTCTAACCCCATCAAAAAGTCTGTAAAGCTCTCTGCCTCTTTTTCAATAAAAGAACCAATAAGTTCCCTTCCACTACCACCCTCCTCTGTTTGGCAGAACTGGTCCTCACCCTCAGCAATTTTTCCTTCAGCTCCCTCCTCTGTCTCCAATCTCATGGGGTAGCTAACGAAAAGGCAAGCTACCCTTTTCATTGGCCCTGTTCCAAGCCTTCCCTGGTAATGCTCCCCAACTCTTCCTGCACTACATTAACAGCTGCAGTGGTACTGCTTCAAGTACCCATGCTGAGCTCATCAGTTTCATCAACTTTTCCTCCAACTTACACCCTGCGCTTAAATTCATAGAACATAGAATAGTACAGCACAGTACAGGCCCTTCGGCCCACAGTGTTGTGCCGACCCTCAAACCCTGCCTCCCATATAACCCCCCAACTTAAATTCTTCCATATAACTGTCCAGTAGTCCCTTAAATTTCACTAGTGTATCTGCCTCCACCACTGACTCAGGCAGTGCATTCCACACACGAAACACTCTCTGAGTTAAAATCCTCCCTCCAATATCCCCCTTGAACTTTCCACCCCTTACATTAAAGCCGTGTCCTCTTGTATTGAGCTGCAGTGCCCTGGGAAAGAGGCGCTGGCTACCCACTCTATCTATTCCTCTTAATATCTTGTACACCTCTATCATGTCTCTTCTCATCCTCCTTCTCTCCAAAGAGTAAAGCCTTAGCTCCCTTAATCTCTGATCATAATCCATACTCTCTAAACCAGGCAACATCCTGGTAAATCTCCTCTGTACCCTTTCCAATGCTTCCACATCCTTCCTATAGTGAGGCAACCAGAACTGGACACAGTACTCCAAGTGTGGCCTAACCAGAATTTTATAGAGTTGCATCATTACCTCGCGACTCTTAAACTCTGTCCCTCGACTTATGAAAGCTAACACCCCATAAGCTTTCTTAACTACCCTATCTACCTGTGAGGCAACTTTCAGGGATCTGTGGACATGTACCCCCAGATCTCTCTGCTCCTCCACAGTACCAAGTATCCTGCCATTTACTTTGTACTCTGCCTTGGCGTTTGTCCTTCCAAAGTGTACCACCTCACACTTCTCCGGGTTGGACTCCATCTGCCACTTTTCAGCCCATTTCTGCATCCTATCAATGTCTCTCTGCAATCTTCGACAATCCTCTACACTATCTACAACACCACCAACTTTGTGTTGTCTGTAAACTTGCCAACCCACCCTTCTACCCCCACATCCAGGTCGTTAATAAAAATCACAAAAAGTAGAGGTCCCAGAACTGATCCTTGTGGGACACCGCTAGTCACAATCCTCCAATCTGAATGTACTCCCTCCACCACCACCCTCTGCCTTCTGCAGGCAAGCCAATTCTGAATCCACCTGGCCAAACTTCCCTGGATCCCATGCCTTCTAACTTTCTGAATAAGCCTACCGTGTGAAACCTTGTCAAATGCCTTACTAAAATCCATGTAGATCACATCTACTGCACTACCC
The DNA here is from genome assembly GCF_963921235.1 of Mobula hypostoma. NCBI lineage: Eukaryota > Metazoa > Chordata > Chondrichthyes > Myliobatiformes > Myliobatidae > Mobula > Mobula hypostoma. The sequence goes on from NC_086108.1 coordinate 97,533,782, forward strand.
TCATCTATATGCCTGGTCACCTCCTCAAAGAAATCTATCAGGCTTGTTGGACACGATTTGCCCTTCACAAAGCCATGCTGTCTGTCCCTGTTCAGACCATGATTCTCTAAATGCCCATAGATCCTATCTCTAAGAATCTTTTCCAGCAGCTTTCCCACTACAGACGTAAGGCTCATTGGTCTATAATTACCCGGACTATCCCTACTACCTTTTTTGAACAAGGGGACAACATTCGCCTCCCTCCAATCCTCCGGTACCATTCCCGTGGACAAAGCGGACATAAAGATCCTAGCCAGAGGCTCAGCAATCTCTTCCCTCGTCTCTTGGAGCAGACTGGGGAATATTCCATCAAGCCCTGGGGACTTATCCATCCTAATGTATTTTAACAACTCCAACACTTCCTCTCCCTTAATATCAACATGCCCCTTAACATCAACCTCACTCATATTGTCCTCACCATCATCAAGTTCCCTTTCATTGGTGAATACCGAAGAGAAGTATTCATTGAGGACCTCGCTCACTTCCACAGCCTCCAGGCACATCTTCCCACTTTTATCAGTCCTACCTTTACTCCTGTCATTCTTTTGTTCTTCACATAATTAAAGAATACCTTGGGATTTTCCTTTACCAAGGCCTTTTCCTGCCCCCTTCTTGCTCTTCTCAGCCCCTTCTTAAGCTCCTTTCTTGCTCCCCTATATTCCTCAATAGACCCATCTGATCATTGCTTCCTAAACCTCATGTATGCTGCCTTCTTCCACCTGACTAGATTTTCCACCTCACTTGTCACCCATGGTTCCTTCACCCTACCATTCTTTATCTTCCTCACCGGGACAAATTTATCCTTAACATCCTGCAAGAGATCCCTAAACATCAACCACATGTCCATAGTACATTTCCCTGCAAAAACATCATCCCAATTCACACCTGCAAGTTCTAGCCTTATAGCCTCATAATTTGCCCTTTCCCAATTAAAAATTTTCCTGTGCTCTCTGATTCTATCCTTTTCCATGATAATGCTAAAGGCCAGGGAGCGGTGGTCACTGTCCCCCAGATGCTCACCCACTGAGAGATCTGTGACCTGACCCGGTTCATTACCTAGTACTAGATCTAGTATGGCATTCCCCCTAGTCGGCCTGTCAACATACTGTGACAGGAATCCATCCTGGACACACTTAACAAACTCTGCCCCGTCTAAACCATTGGAACTAATCAGGTGCCAATCAATATTAGGGAAGTTAAAGTCACCAATGTTAATTTTTCACCTTTTCAAAATCTGCCTCCCAATCTGCTCCTCTGTATCTCTGCTGCCACCTGGGAACCTACAGAATACCCCCAATAGAGTAACTGCTTGGTCCATTTCCACCACCTCCCTCTCCTTTCTCAATTTTGGTCCCCATTTCTGGAGACAAGCTGTCTAGATCTTCAGAGATGTTGACACCTAGAAGCCTGAAGCTGGTCACCTTTTCCATGGCTGACCCCTCCACAAGAACTGGTTTGTATTTTCCTGACTTCCCCTTCCTAAAGTCCACAATCAGTTCCTTGATTTTACTGACACTGAGTGCAAGCTTGTTGCGACACCATTCAACAGCCAATCTGTCTCACTTCTGTACACCTCCTTGTCACCATCTGAGGTCCTGCCAACAACAGTTGTGTCATCGGCGAATTTATAGATGCCATTTGCGCTGTGTGCCCAGCCACACAGTCATGAGTGTAGAGACAGTAGAGCAGTGGGCTAACACACATCCTTGAGGTGTGCCTGTGCTGATTGTCAGCGAGCAGGAAATATTATTTCTGATCTAGACTGATTGTAGTCTCCCAATGAGAAAGTTAAGGGTTCAGCGAGGCCTAGGTTTTGAAGCTGGTGATTAGTAGTGAGGGGATGATTGTGTTGAATGCTGAGCTGTAATCAATAAACAGCAGCCTGATGTAGGTATTGTCCAGGTGATCCAAGGCTGACTGGAGAACCTGTGAGAGCCAGAATTTCAGATGTGTTGCTTGGATTTCCAGCATCTACAGACTTTCTCATGTTTGTGATTCTACTACTACACTGCGAGATCTCTTCCAGAGATGCCTACCCTGAAGAAGTTTTAAATATTCCCTTCGCTGGGCATTCTGTGAAACTCTCTCTCACTGTTTCCATCTCTGTGATCTCTGCTGTCCTCTGATTTTTAACCCTTCCCACGTCTTGTTGCTCTGACTTTTCATCTGATTTCCCAGTCCTGATGAAGGGTCTTGGCCGGAAAACATCAACTGTTGACTCTGTTCCACAGATGCTGCCCGGCCAGCTGAGTTTTTCCGGCATTTTGTGTGTTGCTGGGAGAGCCAGTGTGATTGCACCCACGGTAGAACCATCTGTATTATTACAGAGATGAAAAGTTATTAAGAAAGTATTACAAAAAGTACTTAATTGACAACAGACCCAAAGAAAATTCAAATCATTGACTGATTGGGCTTCTGAGGCTCAATTGGCACTAAATTAAATCCTGGAAGATGTGTTACTTTCATTAATACGCCACTGTTATATCTTGTCTCAATCAATCCACTCAGTTAAGTGGAGCCCATAATTTCCCAGCAGCTTTATCTTCAAACTCAACTTGACTGTACTAATGTCATCAAACTGTTTGTACTAACGTCATAAAACTTCTAAATTTTTTTTGCATGCATCCATTCATAAATTACTTCTGACAACATTAGCTGATAGTTGCTTGACATACTAATACAACGCTATTCTATCAACTATTTTAAGAGTCATTAACCTGATTAAATAAATGGGTTACTGCCTCCCTTAAAATAGCAGGCAGGCTAATGGATGCATGAATAAAGCATTAGCTAATTTGGCCATAGTAATCTCTGGACTTCTATTATAGCGAAGGTTGAAATAAACTCTCTCATTGCCTTTGATACCAATACCATTTTTGTTAATCGAGAACTATGCTTTTTTTAGAATAGGTCTCGGTTCAAATGGACTCTTGCAACTTCAGTTAAATCAGATGTAATATACTAGATCGATGTCCCAGATCAGTGGGTCCTGGGATTAGATGTCTATGTGAGAAGGAGGCGCAAGAGGGCCCGTGAGTTGGCGAGGCCGGAGTCTGAGGCTTGGAATTCAGAGTCCCGTCGGTGGCTAGTCAGGGGGTCAATACTGAAGGTTGGTCAGAAGTTCAGATTGCTGTAGTCTGGAGACTGGAGACCCGGAGGCCTGTCCTGTGGTTAGAGGACAGTCCGTGTGTGTGGGTGGGAGGGAGGAACAGGGCTTGTTTTGCTGTTGTGTTCTGTTTTGCCGGGGCATTATTGACATGCTGCGCGGGTGCCGGAACGTGTGGCCAAACTCGTGGCCCCCAGCACGTCCTCAGACTGTGTTGGTTGTTAACGCAAACAATGCATTTCACCGTATGTTTTGATGTACAAGTGGTAACTAAATCTGAACTTGAATCTGAAGCCAGATATTTTGGTATTCTCCCATTAGGCTGTCTATGCTCTGCTTATCACACTAACTCGCTAATAAAAACAGAACTTAATCTGATGACAATCAAGAATCAATTTTAAATCACTGCATTTATTTTCAGCTTATTTTCTTAAGACCCTGAGAGCAGCCATAGTTATTCACCATGGAAACAGGCCATTCGGTCCAACACTTCCATACTAACCAAGGTGCCTTCCTGAGCCAGTCCCAGTTGCCTCCATTTGGACCATATTCCTCCAAACCTTTCTTGTCCTTGGAACTTCTCAAATGTATTGGGCTTCTTATCAAAGAAACAATGTGCTGGCATTGGAGAGGGTCCAGAGAAGGTTCACAAGAATGATCCTGGGAATGAAAGGGTTAACATATGAGGCATGTTGAATGGTTCTGGGCCTGTACTCACTAGAGTTCCGCAGAATGAGGTGGGATTTCATTGAAACCTATCGAATATTGAAAGATCTGGATAGAGAGATTGTGGAGAGGATGTTTTCTATGCTGTGGGAGTCTAGGAACAGAGGCCACAGCATCAGAGTACAAGGATGTCCCATTTGATCAGAGATGAGGAGGTATTTCTTTAGCCAGAGTATGGTGAACCTGTGGAATTTATTGCTACAGAATACTGTGGAGACCAAGTCATTGGGTATATTTAAGGTGGAGGTTGATAGGTTCTTGATTAGTTGGAGCATGAAAAGTTAGGGGGAGAAGGCAGGAGAATGAGGTTGAGAGGGATGATAAATCAGCCATTATGGAATGACAGTGCAGGCCTGATGGGCCGAATGGCCTGATTCTGCTCCTGTACCGTATAGTTTTAAGGCCTTTTAAATGTTGTGCATGGATCTTTTGAGTTATGTGGCCGAGAGAAGAAATGTCAAAATATATGAAGAATATGTTTTAACAAGGTTGTTAGGAATTATTTTCATTCCTGAAGTAGCTCAAGATTATCTGAAGCTTTTTTTTAAACACAGCTAAAGACTTCGCTTTTCAAAAATGAAGGGCAAATCTCCTTCCAGGTGTTCTAAATCTGTGACAAGCTGTGCTTCAAATCCAGAGGGATGTGTTGACCTGCAAAATTTTCGATTATCATCTTAAAGATGCGAAATGCAACAAAATTAGTTAAGAACTCCTGTTGGGAAAATATATGGGCATGGGTGACTTTCTCGAAGCTGTCAGAGAAGCTATCATCAAGCAGCATGGTGCCCCAGGAAGAAATGATTGATATTTATTTGTTAATGAGGACAAGGGTGTGGAGGCACTGCTGGTGGAACAAGACATAGACACAGGAGATGCTGAAAACCCAGAGCGTAGAACATAGAACATAGAATAGTAGAGCACAGTACAGGCCCTTTGGCCCACAATGTTGTGCCGACCCTCAAACCCTGCCTCCCATATAACCTCCCCACCTTAAATTCCTCCATATACCTGTCTAGTAGTCCCTTAAACTTCACAAGTATATCTGCCTCCACCACTGACTCAGGCAGTGCATTCCACGCACCAACCACTCTCTGAGTAAAAAACCTTCTTCTAATATCCCCCTTGAACTTCCCACCCCTTATCTTAAATCCATGTCCTCTTGTATTGAGAAGTGGTGCCCTGGGAAAGAGGTGCTGGCTATCCACTCTATCTATTCCTCTTATTATCTTGTACACCTCTATCATGTCTCCTCTCATCCTGCTTCCCTCCAAAGCGTAAAGCCCTAGCTCCCTTAATCTCTGATCATAATCCATACTCTCGAAACCAGGCAGCATCCTGGTAAATCTCCTCTGTACCCTTTCCAATGCTTCCACATCCTTCCTATAGTGAGACGACCAGAACTGGACACAATACTCCAAGTGTGGCCTAACCAGAGTTTTATTGAGCTGCATCACTACATCGCGATGCTTAAACTCTATCCCTCGACTTATAGAAACTTAGAAACATAGAAAATAGGTGCAGGAGTAGGCCATTTGGCCCTTCGAGCCTGCACCGTCATTTATTATGATCATGGCTGATCATCCAACTCAGAACCCCGCCCCAGCCTTCCCTCCATACCCCCTGACCCCCGTAGCCACAAGGGCCATATCTAACTCCCTCTTAAATATAGCCAATGAACTGGCCTCAACAGTTTCCTGTGGCAGAGAATTCTACAGATTCACCACTCTCTGTGTGAAGAAGTTTTTCCTAATCTCGGTCCTAAAAGGCTTCCCCTCTATCCTCAAACTGTGACCCCTCGTTCTGGACTTCCCCAACATCGGGAACAATCTTCCTGCATCTAGCCTGTCCAATCCCTTTAGGATCTTATACGTTTCAATCAGATCCCCCCTCAATCTTCTAAATTCCAACGAGTACAAGCCCAATTCATCCAGTCTTTCTTCATATGAAAGTCCCGCCATCCCAGGAATCAATCTGGTGAACCTTCTTTGTACTCCCTCTATGGCAAAGATGTCTTTCCTCAGATTAGGGGACCAAAACTGCACACAATACTCCAGGTGTGGTCTCACCAAGGTCTTGTACAACTGCAGTAGTACGTCCCTGCTCCTGTACTCGAATCCTCTCGCTATAAATGCCAGCATACCATTCGCCTTTTTCACCGCCTGCTGTACCTGCATGCCCACTTTCAATGACTGGTGTATAATGACACCCAGGTCTCGTTGCACCTCCCCTTTTCCTAATCGGCCACCATTCAGATAATAATCTGTTTTCCTATTTTTGCCACCATAGTGGATAACTTCACATTTATCCACGTTAAATTGCATCTGCCATGAATTTGCCCACTCACCCAACCTATCCAAGTCACCCTGCATCCTCTTAGCATCCTTCTCACTGCTAACACTGCCATCCAGCTTCGTGTCATCCGCAAACTTGGAGATGCTGCATTTAATTCCTTCATCCAAGTCATTAATATATATTGTAAACAACTGGGGTCCCAGCACTGAGCCTTGCGGTACCCCACTAGTCACCGCCTGCCATTCTGAAAAGGTCCCGTTTATTCCCACTCTTTGCTTCCTGTCTGCTAACCAATTCTCCACCCACACCAATACCTTACCCCCAATACCGTGTGATTTAAGTTTGCACACTAATCTCCTGTGTGGGACCTTGTCAAAAGCCTTTTGAAATCCAAATATACCACATCCACTGGTTCTCCCCTATCCACTCTACTAGTTACATCCTCAAAAAATTCTATGAGATTCGTCAGACATGATTTTCCTTTCACAAATCCATGCTGACTTTGTCCGATCATTTCACCGCTTTCCAGATGTGCTGTTATCACATCCTTGATAACTGACTCCAGCAGTTTCCCCACCACCGACGTTAGGCTAACTGGTCTATGATTCCCCGGTTTCTCTCTCCCTCCTTTTTTAAAAAGTGGGGTTACATTAGCCACCCTCCAATCCTCAGGAACTAGTCCAGAATCTAACGAGTTTTGAAAAATTATCACTAATGCATCCACTATTTCTTGGGCTACTTCTTTAAGCACTCTAGGATGCAGACCATCTGGCCCTGGGGATTTATCTGCCTTCAATCCCTTCAATTTACCTAACACCACTTCCCTATTAACATGTATTTCGCTCAGTTCCTCCATCCCACTGGACCCTCTGTCCCTTACTATTTCTGGAAGATTATTTATGTCCTCCTTAGTGAAGACAGAACCAAAGTAACTATTCAATTGGTCTGCCATGTCCTTGCTCCCCATAATCAATTCACCTGTTTTTGTCTGCAGGGGACCTACATTTGTATTTACCAGTCTTTTCCTTTTTACATATCTATAAAAGCTTTTACAGTCCGTTTTTATGTTCCCTGCCAGTTTTCTCTCATAATCTTTTTTCCCCTTCCTAATTAAGCCCTTTGTCCTCCTCTGCTGAACTCTGAATTTCTCCCAGTCCTCAGGTGAGCCACTTTCTCTGGCTAATTTGTATGCTTCTTCTTTGGAATTGATACTATCCCTAATTTCTCTTGTCAGCCACTGGTGCACTACCTTCCTTGATTTATTCTTTTGCCAAACTGGGATGAACAATTGTTGTAGTTCATCCATGCAACCTTTAAATGCTTGCCATTGCATATCCACCGTCAATCCTTTAAGTGTCATTTGCCAGTCTATCTTAGCTAATTCACGTCTCATACCTTCAAAGTTACCCCTTTTTAAGTTCAGAACCTTTGTTTCTGAATTAATTATGTTAATGTTATGAAAGCTAACACCCCATAAGTTTTTTTAACTACCCAATCTACCTGTGAGGCAACTTTCAGTGATCTGTGGACATGTACCCCCAGATGCCTCTGCTCCTCCACACTACCAAGTATCCTGCCATTTACTTTGTACTCTGCCTTGGAGTTTGTCTTTCCAAAGTGTACTTACCTCACACTTCTCCGGGTTGAACTCCAACATGCACAAAATGCTTGGAGGTAGTCAGCAGGTCAGGCAGCATCTATGGAGGGAAATAATCAGTTGATGTTTTGGGCTGAGACTCTTCCTCAAGACTGGAAAGGAAGGGGACAGAAGACAGAATAAGAAAGTGGGAAGAGGGGAGGTAGTAAAAACTGTTAAGTGATGGGTGGTGGAGGAGATGAAGTGAGAAGCTGGGAGGTTTTAGGTGGAAGAGGTAAAAGGCTGAAGAAGAAGGAATTTGACGGGATGATAGTGGATCATGGGAGAAAAGGAAGGAGAAAGGGCACCAGTGGGAGGTGATAAGAAGGTGAGGGGAAGACAAGGGGAGCGAGAATGAGGAATGGAAAAAAGAGAGAAAGGGGAATGGAGATAATGACCTGAGTTAGTGAAATCGATGTTCATGCTCTCTGGTTGGAGGCTACCTAGATAGACAGAATATGAGGTCTAAATAAATTATACCTTATTAAACAAATATTAAACCCCAGTGGATTTGTCCAAATATAATGCACATTGGAAACTGCAAGATACTGAAGGCAGAAGTTTCTGACTCAGGATGTCTGCTATTAACACCCACATCACAGCTGAGTGGAAGTTGAAGATACGTGAGCTTTGTTATTTGTTACAAGTTGTAGTTGATACCCCCAGATATGGAATCAACTCAGAAGACACTGCATCATGTGGGTTTGAAATAGGGATTTATTCAGGGAAGCTGGATAAGCAGGGGAGTGAGAGGAATTACTGCCAATCTCTTATCCATGCTGACATATTCCGTCCTACATGCTGACTTTTATTTTCACAGCAATTTTGTTGTGACTCCTACATCAAATGCATCTTGGCTATCGACTAGAGTCTATCCTTTCTCCTTTATCCACTTTATCTACTGCAGATCTTACTTTGTAAAAGAACTCCAATAAATTATTCAGACTTAATTTCCCTTTCACAAACCATGTTGATTTTGCATGATTACCACGAATTTTTCTAAATGTCCTGCCATAATATCTTTATTAATAGCTTCTAATGTGCTCCCTATGATAGGTGTTAAGTTAACTGCCCTGTAGTTTTTTGACTGCCTTTTTCTTTAAGTCACTTCCCTGACTACTCTCTCACCAAGTCTTCACCAGATGATTCTGTTTCCTGTTGTTACACAAGCTGACGGCATCTCAAACCTTCACCAGGTCCCCAAAACAACCAATTCAGCTCCATCATCAAATGCTCTGTTCTCTGATGATGCTGCCTCCCATGATGACTCTAACCCAAGGGTTTGCAACCTTTTTTATGCCATGGACCAATACCATTAATCACGGTTGGGACCCCACGGTTGGGAACCCCTCCTCTAACCTCCCACATCCCACTACTGAGTCCAGGCTCCAGCTCTTCTACCTCACATGTCCATTCTCCACATCCATCGTGGGTTTCAAGGCCTTGATTTTTTTTTTTTGCTACCGCGATGTGTTTGAGCAATTTGTTCTCCTTAGCCAGCATATGGCTGGTTCTAAACACAAAATATCTTGCAGATGCTAGGAAGCTTTTGTTACACATATAAAGTTCCACAGGAACTCAGCAGGTCAGGAAGGATCTATGAAAAGGAACAGTTGGCGTTTCAGGCCAAGACCCTTCAACAGGACCAGCAATGAAGGGGGAAGAAACAAGAATCAGGTTTATTATCACCGAACTATATATAGTGAAATGTGGTTGTTTTGTGACAGCAGTACAGTGCAATATGTTAAAAGATAATTGTAAGTTACAATAAGGAATATTTAAAAAATGAATCAATAGCGCAAAAAGAGAGCAAATAGTGAGGTAGTGTTCATGGATTCATGGGCCATTCATAAATTCCAAGATGGAAGGGAAGAAGCTATTCCTAAAATGTTGAGTGTGTGTCTTCAGGCTCCTGTACCTCCCTGCCTGATGGCAGCAATGAGAAGAGGGAAACTCCCGGATGGCCAGGGCGCTTCATGATGGATGCTCCCTTCCTGAGGCACCGTCTTTTGGAGATGTCTTAATGATTTATAGTGCCAAGTAAATGGAGACATACAGAGTTTGATAACAAATGTCTTAGAAAGTCAATGCATCTCAAATTATCTTTGTAAAGGCCTATATATTATAAATAGATGAATAGTCTATTGGGGAGAATGTAGAGACAACCACAGGAATCCTTATAGAAATGATAACGTTGATCACGAAATGCAATCAACACCCAGGGCACCTAAATTAAAGCTGTTAAAGTAATTAAGCATATTTCCTTTAATAATAAGTAGGTAAGGGAGTCCACATCATTCAAACTTGCAGGTAGGTTTGGAATGGTTTTTCATTTTATTTTCGAGCTCTATGTGAAGACCAGTTATATGGTCAACGCTACTCTATTTAACAAAATGAGAGGCGCTGTACGAAGTTTTAATTGCTGGAATTTCACTTTGAGTTTCCCAGATATTAACATTCTTATAGCCCAAATGTGTAACAGTGCATGTACAAATTTAATTTGTAATTGGTATTGCTACACCCTGGGAAAGGTTTCACTGCTCTGTAGAAGCAATGTTTGGGTTATGGTTAGAGATAATGGGTGATTTGGAATGTGAGCCGTGCAATCAGGGGACCAGGTTTTTGTGTTGTATGCCTGACACTGGTGTGAGCTGGGGTCCTTTGTTTGGTGGGACATGAGGAGAGAAGACGCTGGAGAGAGCCGGTCATAGGGTTCGACCCCGTGGGGGACCGTGATTCGATGGAGCAAGGTGCAGAGGTCTACTGAGGATTGGCGAGAATGACTTTTGGAAGAGCTGAGCTCCAACTTGTGCACGCTTGACTGTTTAATTATAATGGGCCCTTTTTGTTTTTTCCTTTCTTTTTTTTTGCATCAGTCTTCACTGTGGAAGACATAGCAGTATGCCAGAAATTCATGAAGGTCAGGGGGCAGAAGTAAGTGTTGTTGCTATTACTAAGGAGAAAGTGCTTGGGAAGATGAAAGATGTGAAGGTAGATAAATCACATGGACTACATCTCAAGGTTCTGAAAGAGGTAGATGAAGAAATTGTAGAGGGAATAGTGATGATCTTTCAAGAATCAGTAGATCCTGAAATGGTTCCAGAAGACTGGAAAATTACAAATGTCACTCCACCATTTAAGAAGGGAGGGAGACAGAGGAGAGAAAAATATAGACTACTTAGTCTGACTTCATTGGTTGGTAAGATATTGGAGTCCATTATTAAGGATGAAATTTCTGTGTACTTATAGGCACGTGATAATATAGGCCAACATGAGCATGGTTTGCATAAGAAAAAATCTTGTCTGACAAATCACCTGGAAATCGTTGAGGAAATACTAGGCAAAGGAGAGTCAGTGGATGTTGTTTACTTGGATTTTCAAAAGGCCCTTAACAAGCTGCTGCACATGAGGCTGCTTAACCAGATAAGATCCCATGGTATTACAGGAAAGATACTAGCGTGGATAGAACATTGGCTGTCTGGCAGGAGGCAAAGAGTGGGAATAAAGTGGGTCTTTTCTGGTTGGCTGCCGGTGATAAGTGGTGTACCACAGGGTTCTGTGTTAGGACCATTTCTTTTCATGTTGTGTGGGAATGATTTGGACAATGGAATTGATGGTTTTGTGGCCACATTTGCAGATGATACAATATAGTTGGAGAGTCAAGTAGTGTTGAGGAAGCTGGGAGAGCGCAGAAGCACTTAGACAGATTGGGAGAATAGGCAGAGAAGTGGAAGATGGAATATAGTGTGGGGAAGTGTCTGATCATGCACAACAGCAAAAGGAAAAAAGGTGTGGACTATTTTTTAATTGGGGAGAAAAGATAATAAATCAGAGGAGCAAAGGGACTTGGGAGTTCCCTAAAGGTTAATTTGCAGGTTAAGTCATTTGTATGCAAGGCAAATGCAACGTTAACATTCATTTTGAGGCGTCCAGAGTACAAAATCAAGAAGGTAATGCTGACACGAGGAAATCTGCAGATGCTGGAATTTCAAGCAACACACATCAAAGTTGCTGGTGAACGCAGCAGTCCAGGCAGCATCTCTAGGAAGAGGTACAGTCGACGTTTCGGGCCGAGACCCTTCGTCAGGACTAACTGAAGGGAGAGCTAATAAGAGATTTGAAAGTGGGAGGGGTAGATCCAAAATGATAGGAGAAGACAGGAGGGAGAGGGATCCTTTCATATCCCTTTTGCCAAACAACTTTCCAGCTCTTGGCTCCATCCCTCCCCCTCCTGTCTTCTCCTATCATTTTGGATCTCCCCCTCCCCCTCCCACTTTCAAATCTCTTACTATCTCTTCTTTCAGTTAGTGCTGACGAAGGGTCTCGACCCGAAACGTCGACTGTACCTCTTCCTAGAGATGCTGCCTGGCCTTCTGCGTTCACCAGCAACTTTGATGTGTGTTGCTTGAAGGTAATACTGAAGCTTTATAAGGCATTGGTCAGACTACACTTGGAGTATTGTGAGCTGTTTTGAACTCCTTACCTAAGAAAAGATGTGCTGCCGTTGGAAAGGGTCCCCAGAATTATACCAGGAATAATGTATGTGGGGTGTTTGCTGGCTCTGGGCCTGTAGTTTAGAAGAATAGGTTGTGCTCTCATTGAAACCCATGAAATATTGATAGGCCTGGATAGAATGGACGTGGGGAGGATATTTCCTATGGTGGATGAGTGTAGGACCAGAGGACCCAACCTCAGAATAGAGGGACGTCCATTTAGAACGAAGATGAGGAGGAATTCCTTTATATAGAGGGTGGTAAATCTGTGGAATTCATTGCCACAGATGGCTGTGGAGGGCAAATCATTGAGTATATTTAAAATGAAGATTGATAGGTTCTTAATTAGTCAGGCAGTCAAAGGTTACAAGGAGAGGCAAGTGAATGAGATTAGGGGGGATAATAAATCAGCCATGGTGGAATGGCAGAGCAGACTCAATGGAACAAATAGGATAAATTTGCTCCTGTGTCTTATGGTCTTAAAAAAATTACTTTGACTTTGAAGCAGAGTGAAAAGCTTTTGTTTGCATGCCATCCAGACAGGTCATTGCACACGTAAAGACATCAAGGAAAACATAACAGAATGCAGAATATGGCGCTGCAGTTATGGTGAATGTACAGTGCAGGGAGACAAATAAAGTGCAAGAACTGTGATGAGGTAGATTGAGAGACCAAGAGCTCCTATGATTGATGGTCAAATAGAATTCATCTTTATCACATAAGAGGTCTGTTCAAGAGTCTTACAGCTGCGGGATAGAAGCTATCCGTGAGCCTGGTGGGACATGTTCTTAATCTTTTATATCTTAAAATAAATAGGTGGGTGACCTGTCAGAGATTTAAAAGAAGATGTGAAAAGAAAATTGTTATTGTGATTGTGGGAGAACTCTCCAGATTTAGAGGATGTGAAATTTGTAGGATTACAGATACAAACCTGTGAGGTGGGACTAAACAGCAGTCTTCAAGGAAGCAGAACAGGCATAAAAGGCAAAATAACACCTTTCTGTGCAGTATGCCTGTTTTTCTGTGCGGTTGAAATCCCTGATCAAGTCAATGAAAATATGTACAGTAAGCACAAGAGATTCTGCAGATGCTGGAAATCCAGAGTGACACAGACAGAGTGCTGGAGGAACTCAGCAGGTCAGGCAGATTCTATGGAAAGGAATAAAGTGTTAACATTTTGGGTTGAGAATAAAAATACAGACAGTGGCTAACAGTGTAAATGAGACGAAAGAGCAGAGATGGAAAAACTAAAACAAACACCAGAAATCCTGATGAGGTTGAAATGTGGAGAGTTGAAATCTTGGGGATTATAGATATCGACAAAGCTATTCCATTTTCCATCCTCAAAAACTTGCAACTCTTGCTTCCCAAGTGTTGGTGAGGGCTATGCAACGATCCACGTAGAATAATCCAAAAAAAGAAATGATCTTGTCCAGAAACGCTTAACTTGACTCCTATGTTGCCACATTACAATTGTAACTAGCAAATAATATATACTCAGTGGTCACTTTTATCAGCTAAGTCCTGTAATTCATAAAGTGGCCACTGAGTGAAGTTCATGGTCTTCTGAAGCTGTAGTCCGTCTACATATGGCGCCTGCGTACAACACTTTGACTGGATAGATCATGAAACCATATATTTCACTTCTTTTATGTCTTTTACATTTGTTTTTAGTCTTGAATGTGATTCTGGAACTGATGGAGCCTGTGATTTGCAGTCTGGAGATCATTAGGGTGTTTCAGTGCTCTGCAGTCTCTAAGAGGATTCTGGGAGACAGAGGCATTGTGCACAAACCTCATGCCAAGAAAGCTGCAGGGCGGTATGCAGGCCGATGTTTGATCCCGTATCACCAATTAAAGCTTCCATTGTTCGCTGATTAGAATGACAAGGGAGATTGAAACACTGAGGCGAATGCAGAAGGTGAGTGCTGACTGCCTGCCTTTTGATCGCTGGTGGGATTGCTCTGCTGACAGAGAAGGTAGACTGTCTTTTGGATATCTGTTGGGATCGCTTTACTGCTGAAGAAGGGAGAGCCTGCCGCCGTGCCCAGAGAATGTTACCCAGGTTTTCTGCATTTTGGATATGGAGTTGGACTATGGACTTTTTTAATTCAGTCTTATAGCGTTTTATATTCTGGGTGCTTTTTTGTGTGTGGGGGGGAAGGGATTTTGGGGTTGATGATCATGCTGCTGTTCTTTTCTTTCTTGTTTTCATGCCTATTTGGAGAAAAAGAATTTCAGAGTTGGATACTTTGATAATAAATGAACCTTTGAACCCTTGAACCTTTTGAAACATCTACTTCAAAGTTTGAAATGTTATGCATTCAGAGATGCTCTTCTGCACGCCACTGTTGTAACGCATGGTTATTTGTGTTACTTTAACTTTCCTGTTACCTTGAACTGGTCTGGCCATTCTCTTCTAACCTTTTTCATTAACAAGGTATTTTTGCCCACAGAACCGCCACCCACTGGATGTTTTATTTTGCACCATTCTCTGTAAACTCCAGAGAGTGCGTAATGATGCTACTGGTAGTTATAAAAGCTAAGAAATCAGACCAAAAACATCACTGGCAATAACTTTTCTGAGGTAATTTGTGTTACATTATCATTGCAAACAATGAAGCGACGAGCGATGGTGAGGTGAGCTTGGGGAAAGAGCCAATATGGTGTGTTGCAGAATTGTTGCACATGGCGTTCTGTTGCCCATACAGCTGGTCTGTGAGTGAGGCTGAATCACCCTGGGCACCGAGAGGAGAATTCGTGGCTGTGGCAGAGGAGTTGCAATACCCGTACAACAGGCCCAGGAGCGAGGTTAGACGGCTCTGGGTGCTGAAAGGAGAAGTCAGGGCCTAGGCAGAGGAGACTCAGTGCCGTACAACTGGGCTGGGAGCAAAGTTGGACTGCTGTGGGTGCTTTGAAGAGCTTGAGAGCGACTTTGGGCTGGGCAGTGAAATCTGAGCCCGGAGTGAGTCACTGGGTGATGTGGTCTAAGCCTGAAGCCTTTCGCTGCAGCCAGGTCCCAGTGTGAGGTACAATTTGTTGATTAGACAATTTAAAGGCCAGCCCAGATTGGAGGCGAGAGCCAATTTCACTCGTTCTCCATGATCTTCACTCCTCTCTCCAGGGTGTCAGAGCCTTTCGCTGTTCCTTGTTTGGTCAATTTAAACGCCGGCCCAGATAGGCCGTCAAGACAGGGTAACAGGTTCTGGGACAAGAGCCAGTTTTGCTCGTTGTCTGTGAGGGTTTGTAGTGGCTGGGTTTGGGTATTTGATCCTCCACAATATTCCACGTGGGAATTTAAACTGGAGGTGGCAGTGTTTTTTTTTTAACGAGGTCAAGTTGCGAGCTCGACATCAACCCGGCACGGATGGAGAGCGCGCTCAGGTGCAGTCTGTCACTGGATCAAACTCGGGAACCTCCAGTAATCTCACTGCGCCACCAGCCGACCAGTGCTGAGGTTATGAGGACTGCCCTGGCTGCTGTGCTCCATGGCCACTAATATGATGAACTGATATGTGAGGCTTTGGGCCTACTCTGGGCTGCTCCACTGTTTGGATCTGACGGCTCAGTTTTGGTTCAGAATGTCATTGTTCGCTTCAATTGCTTGCATGATTTTTTTTTGTTTTCTCTTACATCGAGTGTTGGTCTTATAATTTTATTTTTGTTCTTTTTTTTCTTTAATTGAGTTCTTTCAGGTTTCTTGCTTTGTGGCTACCCGTGAGCAAGCAAATCTCAGGGTTGTATAATTTATACATTCTTTGATAATAAATGTACTTGAATCTTGAAAACCCCAGGAGATCAGCAGTTTTTGGGATAGTCAAACCACCTGACCTGGCACTAACAATCATTCCGCAGTCAAAATTACTTAGATCACATTTCTTCCCCATTCTGATGTTTGTGCCGAACAGTTGAGCCTCTTGGCCACGTCTGCATTCTTTTATGCATTGTGTTGCTGCCACGTGATTGACTGATTAGATATTTGCATAAATGAGCAGGTGTACAGGTGTGCCACTGAGTGTAGAAAAGCAGAGATGATCTCACTGATTATGCTGCAGACAGGACAGCCAGTCATGCAGCTAACAATGTTAATTTACTCATGATGAGCACATTTATTGTTGATGAGAGGCATTGATCATGTGGACAGCCAGGGGCTTTTTCCCTGGTCTGAAAAGGCTAACACAAGGGGGCAAAGTTTTAAGCTGCTTGGAGGTAGGTCCAAGGGGGATGTCAGAAGTAAGTTTTTCACACAGGGAGGGGTGGAATGCACTGCCAGCGATGGTGGTAGAGTGGCTAAGAGACTCTTAGATAGGTACATGGAGCTTAGAAAAATAGAGGGTTATGTGATAGGGAAATTCTAGGCAATTTCTAGAGTAGGTTACATGGTCAGCACAACATTGTGGGCTGAAGGGCCTGTAATGTGCTGTAGATTTCTATGTTCTATGTTCTACTCAGTAAACAGTTGAAAGAGTCAAGGAAACAAGCTGTGAAAGAAAGTATGGCAACTTCTCCCAATCCAAGTAAGATATTTTCAGCAGAAATACATCAAGTGGAGAACAGTAACAAGTGATTTTTTTTTTGCTTCAGTTCAATCTCCTGTACTTAGAGCTCTCGCTATGACAGTGGAATTAATCTATCATTCCCACTCTGTCATGGAGTAGCGTTTACATCCTTGTTTCAAAGCCGCATTTTTTCCCTTCTCTTATGATCTTCCACTTTCTTGTTAAGCTTTGAACCTATCCACTTCCTTTCTGGCTGATTCATCCAAGTCAACACGTATCATGCTGGGTGACTGTCTTGTCTGAGTACAAAAAATCACAATCCAGCCTATAGAGCGATTTAACAGGAAATCAAATGAATGCAGTACGTTAGCGGCTTATCAATTGACTCGCAATTGATGATTCGACTCAAAGTGGAATGTGTATCAAATAAATGATGTTTATTTTAAATTAAAATGGGGATCTTTAATCCATGCTTTAGCTTTCCAATGCTAAGGCAGCTAATCCTTTCAATTTTCACACCCTTTGTTACATCTTTTGATGCTGATTCATGATTATTCCCTTTGGATGGATTTATGAGGAAAATATACAGAATTGCTCGTGGACTCAGCACAGTAAATCCTCTGGGAATCTTCCTCCTTGTGGCAAATGGTCACTCCAGTGGTCCCGGAGCCCCTTTGAAGTTATTTGTCCCAAAGGGTACAATATAAAGATCTAGTGGGATCCTACACCACAATGCCTTTGAACTCTGGAAGATGATAATTGTTTTCCAATTGTATTCTCTGGTGGGTTTGTTGTCCTGTAATTTGCATAAGCATTAATATTCAGCACGTGTGAGAATGACTGCCAATGTCACTCTTGGAGGGCTCGTGCCCACTGTTGTGTGTGACAACGTCCCCAGAGACTCTGTAATCTCTCCCGGCGGAGCACAAGGCTGATGCTCCAAAATACAAATCTGGGTAATGATCAGGGTATCGCTGCTAACGCAGAGAGGTGAACTGTGAAATCAAGCAAATACAAAAAGTAAATAAGACATTTTTAAAAACAAACATTAGAGGGAGAGATAATGAGAGTGGTAAATTCAAATCATGGGATGTGCACAAACTGTTATGATTTTATAAGAGTCCAGTCTGCGTGGAATCTAATGCTTGGAAGATTAATTACGTTGTTGATTTGATTTGCTTCTCACTTTTCTCATCCAAAGTATTTTACTAGCAACTAAAAAGTGTGTGTCTCTGATTTACCATCACTGATAATTAATACCATGGCATCTCCAACAAGCACCCCTACCCTCTGTTATGTCACCCAATGCATTTCCCTACCCTGAGAGAGAGAAATTAGCCTAAAATGATAAGTGGATCTACAGACCAGCTTAGATTTGATCCCTGGACTGGACTCGCGTCACTGCTTCACTGGGAGACACTTCACTAAAGTAGTGAAAATCCCTCAAAAAATAGTGGGTTCAGCCCAGTGCATCACCGATAAAGCCCTCCCAACCATAGAGGAGATCTGCTTGAAATGCTGTTGCAGGAAAGCAGCATCCATCATCAGGGACCCCAACCAGCTAGAGCAGAATAAGAGTCAGGTTTCATATCACCGGCATGTGTTGTGAAATTTGTTAACTTACCGACGGCAGTACAATGCAATACATAATCCTATAGAGAAACAAAGTAAATCAATTACAGTATGCAGATTAAATAGTTAAATTAAAAATAGTGCAAAAACAGAAATAATAAAAGTGAGGTAGTCTTCATGGATCCAATGTCCATTCAGGAATTGGATGGCAGACGGGAAGAAATTGTTCTTGAACAATTCAAGCTTCTGTACCTCTTCCTTGATGGAAACAACAAGAAGAGTGCATGTCCTGGGTGGTGGGGGTCCTTAATGAAGAACACCGCCTTTCTGAGGCACCACTCCTTGAAGATGTCTTGGATACTATAGAGGCTAGTACCCAAGGTAGAGCTGACTAATTTTACAACTTTCTGTAGCTTTTTTCAATCCTGTGCAGTAGTCCCCCACATACCAGACAGTGGTGCACCCTGTCAGAATGCTCTCCACAGTACATCTGTAGAAGTTTTTGAGTGCCTTAGGTGACAAGCCAAATCTCCTTAAACTCCAAATTAAATATAGCCACTGTCTTGCCTTCTCAGTATGTTGGGACCAGGTTAGATCCTCTGAGGATTGGTTCGTGTTCCCTTTCTGAAGCCCACAATCAGCTCTTTAGTCTTACTGATGTTGAGTGCCAGTTGTTGGTGTGACACGAGTCAACCAGCTGGTGTATCTCACTCCTGTACGTCCTCTCGTCTCCATCTGAGATTTTGCCAACAATGGTTGTATCACAAGCAAACTTATAGATGGCATTTGAGCAATGCCTAGCCACACAGTCAGGGGTGCAGAGAGAGTAGAGCAATGGGCCAAGCCCACATCTCTGAGGTGCACCAGTGCTGATTGCATATGCAGAAGCATGCTGTCTTCTCACTGCTGCCATTCGGAAGAAGACTCAGGTCCCACACCACCAGCTTCAGGAAGAGTTACTACCCTTCAACCATCAGGCTCCTGAACCAAAGGGGATAAATTCACTTGCCCCATCATTGATATATCCCCACAACAAATGGACTCACTTTGAAAGACTCTTCATCTCACGTTCACAATACTTATTGCTTATTTATTTATTATTATTATTCCTTATTTTGCATTTGCACAGTTTGTTGTCTTCTGCACTCTGGTTGAATACCCTAGTTGGGTGGTCTTTCGTTGATTCTGTTATGGTTACTATTCTATAGTTTTATTGAGTATGCCCAGAAGAAAATGAATTACAGGGTTGTATATGGTGACATGCATATTCTTGATTAATAGATTGCTTTCCAGTTCCACAATTAGCAAAATACGATATGTGACACCAGGTCACTACAGATCAACAGCAGATTCCATTTCATTTGCTCTCCACTCAGCTCTGAAACATCTCGACAGTGAAGAGGCAGACATCTTCATTGACTACAGCTCAGCATTCAACACTATCAGCCCCTCAAAGCAAATCAACAAGCTCCAAGACCTAGGCCTAAAACCTCTTTGTTCAGCTGGGTCCTTGCTTTCCTCACTTGCAGACGCCAGTCGACTTGGATTGACAGCAACATCTCCTCCACAATCACCATCAAGGCTGTGTGCTTAGGCCCCTGCACGACTTGCTTTATTCCTATGATTGTGACGTTAAGTATAGCTCCTATGCCATACTTAACTGTGCTGATGACACTATTGTTGATGGCCAAGTCAAAGGCAGTGATGAATCAGCATATAGGAAGGAGTTTGAAAAATTGGTTAAATAGTGTCACAACAACAACCTCTCATCCACCATCTGCAAAACTGAACAGTTGATTACAGGAGGAAGAAGCTGGAGGTCCATGAGTTAGTCCTCATTAGGGAATCGAAGGTGGAGAGGATCTATAACTTTAAATTCCTGGGCGTTATATCGGAGGATCTGTCCTGGGACCAACAGGTAAATGCCATTGCAAATAAGGCATAATATCATCTCTACTTTCTGATAAATTTGCATAGATTCAGCTTGTCATCTAGGGCTTTGACAAACTTCTATGGATGCACAGTGGAGAGTATCCTGACTGGTTGCATCATGACCTGGTATGGAATCACCATTGCCCAAGAATGGAAAAGCCCACACAAAAAGAAAATGGTGGATTCAGCTCAGTTCATCACAGGCAAACCACCGCTTACTATTAAGCAGATGTACAGGGAGCACTGTTACAGGAAAGCAGCACCCATCTTCAAGGACCCCCACCATCCAGGCCACACTCTCTTCTTGCTGCTGCAAGAAGAAGATACAGGAGCCTCAGGTCCCACAACACCAGTTTTGGGAACAATTACGACGAGTCCTTTGCCTGCATCTTTGGAAAGAGATCTATATCGAGAATCTCTGGAGGGAAGGCCCCACATCCTTGGCTTTTCCTGTTGCTGGCAGCCGGGGCTGGGGTCGAAGTGCTCGGCAGAGATGGTGCTCGGTGCTCAGTGTCGGAGGGCTGGTCGGAGGCTCGAAGTTTTCGGACGACTCAGAGTCGGACTGTGGTCGGGTGCTTCCAGGATGCTGCATCGGCAAGTTTGCAGCGCTGATAGCTCATGGCAGGAAGAGAGTTTTCTTCCTTCTCCGGTCTGCGTGAGATGATGGGACTTTCAAGAGACTTTGAACTTTTTTTTTACTGTGCCCATGGCCTGTTCTTCATCAAGTTAGGGTATTGCTTGCACTGTTGTAACTATATGTTATAATTATGTAGTTTTTGTCAGTTTTTCAGTCTTGGTTTGTCTTGTGTTTCTGTGATATCACACTGGAGGAACATTGTATCATTTCTTAATGCAAGCATTACTAAATGACAATTAAAGAGGACTGCGTGTCCTCATAATCTAATCTAATCTAATTTCTACCTTTAATATCTCTATTTTTCCCTTTCAGGGTTCTTTTGTAAACCCTGACCTGGAGTTACACTCTGACTTTGGTTCTTTGTGGCCTAGAAGGTTAGTGTGCCTTCAGAGTTCCGGGATTTCGTGGCTCTGGAGGTGGGTGAACTTGTGGTTGGTGCCTCTGCAGGGAATCGGTGTGTCGTGGGAGTTGGAAGATGGAAAGCAGCAAGCTGGCTGCTTGCTGTTTGCCCAGAGATCCAAGTTCTTTGGGCACAGAGCTCAGAAAAAGCGATGCAACAGACTTTTAACATCATAACTCAGCGAGTTGTTTGTCATGTCTCCCCTCTCGCTGTGAAATGGAGACACCCCTTTTTCCATTATTAGGGGGAGAGAGAGCCTGTGGTATGTCAAATTACCGGATGAACGAGTAGCCTTTGGAGTACTGCAAGTCTGTGTCTTTATTGATGCTTTGCTGCACACCTGAGTGCTCTAGGTGGGGAGGGGGGCACCAATGCTTTTTTGCTGGTGGGGTAGGGGGGGATCATTGCTTTCCTGTTGCTTAAGCATGGGGGTGGGGAGCTGGTTCTAACATTTAACTGTTATTCATTCTTTGGGGCACTCCTCTGTTTTCATGGATGGTTGCAAAGAAAAAGAATTTTAGGATGTATATTGTATATATTTCTCTGACATTAAATGTACCTTTGAAACCTATGAAACCTTTAAAAGTTACTAACCTGCAACCATCAGGCTCTTGAACCAGCATGGATAACTTCACTCACCTCATCTCTGAACTGATCACTGAACACGATCTATGGACTGACTTTTAAGGACTCTGCAACTCATGTTGTCAGTGCTATTTATTTATTTATTCCAGTTGCACAGTTTGTCTTCATTTGCAAACTAGTTATTTGTCAGTCTTTGTGTGTAGTTTTTCATTGATTATATCATATTTCTTAGTTCAACTGTGAATGCCTGCAAGAAAATGAATCTCAACATAGTATGTCATATATAGCATATACGTACTTTGATCATAAATTTATTTTGAAATGTTGAATTTTGAACTTGATCCAAAGCATATTTTGTTTTGCAGAGAGTATGTAGGTTGTAATTAAACATAATATTTAATAAGTTAATCCAGTTTTCTATTGATGAGCATTTATATTTACATTGGCACACTTGTTAGAAGATCGACATGCAATAGAAATTTGAGTCAATATGAAAACAGTACAATTTCAGTAGTATGTTAAACAATGTATTCATGGGAGAAAAGACTTTATCGATATGCAAAAGCCTTGTTAATTGCCTCTACAGTGTATTGCCTTTAAATCATTGTTTTGAATGTAACTATACTGGTGGCCTTGATCAATTTTGAGCTGATTTATATAACCATATAACAATTACAGCACGGAAACAGGCCATCTCGGCCCTTCTATAGCAGAATGGACCAGAATTAAGTAAAAATAGCTATCAATATTTGGTGACTGCTTAGCTTATATAAAGTCTTGTCTTCTTATTCATTTACAAATGAATTATAGGTTACTTGTTTAACATTCAGCCTGCAGACTCTGCCCTTGAACTCTACTAGTCGAGTGAAAGACATAAAAATGACTAAGTTACAATAAATAAAGAAATAAATAAAAATAAATAAATACTGTAGTTAGGTAGACGGAGCAAAAGAAGAATTCTGAGGTAGCGTTCATGAGCTCATGGACTGTTCAGAAATCTTATGGCGGAGGTGAAGAAACAGTTCCTAAAACGTAGATCTTCAGGCTCTGTAAATCCTTCCAGATGGTGGTAATGAGAAGAGGGCATGTCCTGGATGGTGAGGGTCCTTCACGATGGCTGCCACCTTCTTGAGGTTTTTTGAAGATCTTCTCCCTGGTGGAGAGGCTGGGACCCAGAACTCCAGCCTTGAACTCTGGGCATGCTGAATGACTTGCCTTCTTGCCTCCTGCTCACATACAGCTTGGCACCGGTGTCCTTGCAGAGCAATGTGTGGTTAAGTGCCTTGCTCAAGGACACAACACGCTGCCTCAGCTGAGGCTCGAACTAGTGACCTTCAGATCACTAGACCGACACCTTAACCACTTGGCCACGCACCAACACCAAATTTATTATAAAAGTATATATATGTCACTAAATACAACCCTGAGATTCATTTTTTGCGGGCATACACAGTAAATCCAATAACCACAATAGAATCAATGAAAGACCGCACCTACAGAGCAGTCAATCAATGTGCAAAAGACAACAAGCTGTGTAAATATGAAATAAAATAAATAATAATAAGTAAAAAGCTAGAACATTGATTGGTGAAAGAGATACAGGGCAGTATCTCTTTCACCAATCAACTTCCCAGAACTTTACTTCACCCCGCCCCCCCCCCAGTTTCACCTATCACCTTCTGGTTCTTCCTCACCTCCCTCAACTTGACTCCTCATCTTTTTTCCCAGTCCCGATGAAGGGTCTCAGCCCAAAACGTTGACTGTACTCATTTCCATAGATGCTGCCTGGCCTGCTGAGATCCTCCAGCATTCTGAGTGTGTTGCTTGGATTTCCAGCATCTGCAGTTTTTCTCTTGTTTGTGAATAAATTTCGAGAACATGATATAAAGAGTCATTGAAAGTGAGTCCGTAGGTTGTGGGAACAGTTCAGTGAAGGTGTTTTCCGCCTACCACTGCTGGATCTTTTAATATACACACTTAATAGCAATATAAAATGAATATCTACAAATTTGTTCTGTTTGAAAGAGTACTTTGTCATCTCCAATAAGATGTCAATTTAAGAGCAAACATCCCCTAGGAACACATCTCAGCTGAGAACATGGAATTCAATGGGAAGCAGGGAAAATCGTAGCAACAGAAACCCTCTGTAACTGTATATGAAAATCAGTAAAATTGGAAAAGCTGGAAATGTGAAGCAAAAACAGAAAATGTTAGTAAAGCCCAGCAGCGGACTCAAGACTCAACCCAAACATATACAGAATATTACCATAAGCTACTGTGAGATTCATTTTCTTGTAGGCATTTACAGGAAAAAAAATGCAATAGAAATTGCAAAAACTATACATTGCATGTGTAAAATAACACAAATAATGTAAAAATAAAAAAATAATACCAAGAACCTGAGTTGTAAAGAGTCCTTGAGAGTGAATCCTCCTTTTCTTTTGAAACAATTTCTTTTGAGTTTCAGGAAGGAATGATTTTACAGAAAGCTACAAAAGGCTGTTCTCCAGCCAGTACTCTGCTGAGAACGGAGAGTAACACACACACAAACTGCTGGAGTGACTCAGCAGGTCAGGCAGCATCTATGGGGAGGAATAAACAGTTGTCGCTTCCTCTTTGCTGAAATGCTAAGCCCTGAAGAAGGGTTTCAGCCTAAAACGCTGACTGCTTATTCCTCTCCATAGATGTTGTCTGGCCTGCTGATTTCCTCTAGCACTTTGTGTGTGTTACTCTTGATTTCCATCATCTGCAGAATCTCTTATGTTTCACAGAACATCTATCTACCTGTCACAGAACTCCCTTCCACATTTTCCTTAACTCTTTGCCTTTTCTGAATTTTAAATAGAGATCTTTTTAACACTAACTTTGTTGAGTTCTATGAAGTTTAGTGCAGAAGATACATTTGACTTGATCACAGTTAAAGAACTGTGTATCTAAAATAGTCAGTTGGCAATGCCTTCTTTTATTCAAAGTTTCCATCTACAGGAATGATGTTAAACATTCCCAGCACATTAATGTAGTTATAATGCATATTTGTTGTTCTAGTTAGTTTCCAGTTGCCCAAAGTGATATTTATCCTGAACTTTCTATTATCATGGTTTCAAAGTACATTTAGTATCAAAGTATGTATACCATATACAACCTTGAGATTCGTCTCCTTACAGGCATCCACAAAACAAAGAAACCCAGTAAAACACATTAGGATGAATAAAGGGTTGACAGTTAGGGGCGAGACGCTTCATCAGGTAATATATGTTCTGATGAAGGGTCTAGCCCCGAAATGTCAACTCTATTTCTTCCCATAGATGCTGCCTGACCTGCTGAGTTCCTCCAGCATTTTGTGTGTGTCTGTGCAAGTGTGTGTGTGTGTGTGTGTGTGTGTGTGTGTGTGTGTGTGTGTATGTGTGTGTACGTGTCCATCTGTCTGTCGCTTGGCTAATTATTTATTTACATCTTTATGCAGATATTTATAAAATTGTGCTTAATTCATAAGTGTTTAATTTCATAAGATTTATTGGAGCTAAACCCAAGCTCATTTATTTTAAGGATTAGCTCTAATAAATCCATGGAAGCTGATGTCAAATTGTCATAACTCATTATTGTAATTCAACCTGAAGGTATTTAGTAGAACTGACTATCAGGCCCATAGCCCTTGGGCAGTTTTAGTCTGTATCTACATGCAAATTCACAAGTCCGAGACATCAGCCTGCGTCCAGAGTCTTTTATTTAAGTGTTTAAACTACTCTGTCTGGTGGGGAGTAAATATCTAACTGTACTGTTTGCTGATTTAGCTATCGACTTGTTTCCTTTGCTACCTTTTGACCACAGTGCTGTATCTGTGAAGGATTACACGGAGTCTCTATCCTTATTGATCTGCTTCAGGGGTGACCTTTAAAAAAATTTTAAATGTATTCCCATAAAATTTGTCCATTTTTGTTTCTTGTGATGACTTTCAAATGCTTGAAATAGCTCCTTTTTCAATCATAGCTCAAACATTTACAGATCTTTTAATTCAACTCACCTTGTGAAATAAGGTGGATTTTATTAAGAAAGTCCTGATGAAGGGTCTTGGCTTGATTGTTTATCCCTCACCATAGATACTGCCTGACCTGCTGAGTTCCTCCAGCACTTCTTGTGCATGACTTACACAAAAATTCTGTAGCCTTCTGAGGAAGTAATAGTATACAGAAACCTTTGACAAACATATGGCCCCCAACTGCAATTGTAAAGGACAATTAAGCTGGACGGATGCCCCCAAAATCCTGGACACATCCCAGTGTGAGTGGTTTGGGATTTGGTGTGGTGAGAAGGATGAGAAATGTTCTTACGGATACCACAGGTATGATACAAAATCCTGAAAGCACCAGCCACCAGGCTCAAAAACACAGTTTCTATCCCACTGTTGTAGGACTATTAAACAGTTTCCTAGTCCGATAAGCTGGACTCTTTATCTCTCTGTCTACCTCACTAGAACCTTGCACTTTATTGTTTACCTGCATTGCATTTTCTCTGTAAGTATAACACTTTATTCTACACTCTGTTATTATTTTCTCTTGCTCGACCTGAATGCGCTGTTGTAATGAATTACACCATAAGACACAGGAGCAAAATTAGGGCATTTGGCCCTGTGAGTTTGCTCCGCCATTCCATCATGGCTGATATATCACCCCTCCCAACCCCAGTCTCCAGCACCTGCAGAATTTTATTTTATTGAGATACAGTTCAGATAGACCCTTCTAGCAACACCTACCCAGCAATTCCTGATTTAATCCTAGCCTAATCACAGGGAAATGTACAATGAACAACTAACCTGCCAACCTGTACGTCTTTGGACTGTGGGAGAAAACCAGAGCACCCGGAGGAAACCCACGTGGTTCAGGGCAGAACGTACAAGCTCCTTACCAGCAGCGGCAGTGGGAGCGGGGATCGAACCTGCATCGTCTGTATTGTAAAGCGCTGTGCTACCATGCCGCCCCAACAGAAGAATCTCTTCTGTTCAGATTTTACTGCCAACTGGTTCAAATAGTAAATGGCACAAAAACCAGAAAAAGAGTAGATATAAACTATATACTAGAAAGGGTTACATTTTAATGGAAATAGTTTTTAAAAAGTTTGCCTTTGAAAGCTACTTCAATTACTGCTCCAGTATGCTTTAGCGGAGGATGGGGATCTGACCAATTATGGTGCACAATTAAATCTGCCTAAATTTAATGCCAATGAATGAATGGAGGATGGGGCAAGATTGTAGATGCTGGAAGAAATGTGGAACATTTAATATGCAGAACATACTTGGAATACCCTATGTGTCTTCATTAGGATGCTGTAATGGCTTCTCATTATTGTCCTTAATTCCCTGCTGTTTACAAACAGGAACCCTTGCTGGAAAATGTAGATCAGAATAATTTTCTGTGACCATTGTAATTGTTCCGCTTAAACACTACAAATATTTAAAAAATCAAAATAGATGTGTGTAATTTAACATAAAGAATTCAATAGCTCTTTTGCACATTCCTTTCCGTAGCTTTTAGCACGGGCTGAGCAGTCTATCACAGGTAAAGCCTAACCACCATTCAGCACATCTACAAGAAGCAATGTCACAAGAAAGAAGCATCCATCATCAGGGACCCCCACCACCCAGGTCATGCTCTCTTCTCACCGCTGCCATCGGGGAAGAAGGTACAGGGGCCTCAGGACTAGCACCACTAGAACAGTCTGCGAGTTTGACAGGCGGGAAGAATTTAAAAGGAGAGCTTTTTTTTCAGGAGTTTGATCGAGGCACGACTGCGCAGGTGCGTGGATGTCAGTGAGTTAGATCAGCAGGAAGAATTTAAAAAGAAGACAGATTTATATAGCAGGTGTAGAGGAGCAGGGGTCTTTGGCTCAACAGAGCTTCGGTAATAACAGGTCGTGGCGAGGTAAGTTACTTGTGAAGAATAGGAATAGGAAGTATATCTGTGAGGCTGGTGTTCTGTACCAGGTGTCAGATGTGGGATGTCCGGGAGACTCCCAGCCTCCCAGATGGCCACATCTGCACCAGGTGCGTTGAGCTGTAGCTCCTTAGGGATCACGTTAGGGAACTTCGTCTGGTCAGGGAGAGTGAGGAGGTGATAGAGAGGAGCTATAGGCAGGTAGTCACACTGGGGCCTAGGGAGACAGATAAGTGGTAACAGTGAGGAGAGGGAAGGGCAAGAGGCAGATGCTAGAGAGTACCCCTGCGACTGTCCTCCTTAACAATATGTACTCCTGTTTGAGTACTGTTGGTGGGTGGGGGGGGGGGATGGAGCAGCCTGCCTAGGGGAAGCAACAATGGCCACGCCTCTGGCACAGAGTCTGGCCCTGTGGCTCAGAAGGGTAGGGAAAGGAAGAGGATGGCAGCAGTGATAGGGGACTCTATAGTTAGGGGGTCAGACTGGCGATTCTGTGGATGCAGGAAAGAAACTCTGATGGTAGTTTATCTCCCAGGTGCTAGGGTCCAGGATGTTTCTGATCGCATCCATGACATCCTGAAGTGGGAAAGTGAACAGCCCGAGGTCGTGGTAAATATTGATACCAACAACATAGGTAGGAAAAGGGAGGCGGTCCTGAAAACAGACGACAGGGAGTTAGGAAGGAATTTGAGAAGCAGGACCACAAGGGTAGTAATCTCGGGATTACTGCCTGTGCCACGTGACAGTGAGTATAGGAATAGAGTGAGGTGGAGGATAAATGCGTGGCAGAGGGATTGGAGCAGGGGGCAGGGATTCAGATTTCTGGATCATTGGGACCTCTGTTGGGGTAGGTGTGACCTGTATAAAAAGGACAGGTTGCACTTGAATTCGAGGGGGACCAATATCCTGGTGGGGAGGTTTGCTAAGGCTATTGGGTAAAGCTTAAACTAGAATTTCTGGAGGGTGGGAACCGAACTGAAGAGACAGAGGAAGTTTAGCTCACAGATAGGGAAAGCTTGTAGGCAGTGTAAGAAGGAGAATAGGCAGGTGATAGAGAAGGGATGTGCTCAGACTGATGGTTTGAGATGTGTCTATTTTAATGTAAGGAGTATCATGAACAAAGTGGATGAGCTTAGAGCGTGGATCAGTACTTGGAGCTATGATGTTGTGCCCATTACAGAGACTTGGATGGTGCAGGGGCAGGACTGGCTACTTAGAGTGCCAGGCTTTAGATGTTTCAGAAAGGATAGAGAGGGAGCCAAAAGAGGAGGGAGTGTGGCACTGTTGATCAGAGATAGTGTCATGGCTGCAGAAAAGGAGGAAATCATGGAGGGATTGTCTACGGAGTCTCTGTGAGCAGAAGTTAGAAACAGAAAGGGGTCAATTACTCTACTGGATGTTTTTTATAGACCATCCAATAGTAACAGCAATATTGAGGAGCAGGTAGGGAGACAGATTCTGGAACGGTGCAATAATAACAGGGTTGTCGTGTTATGATTGCTGTTCCCCAATGCTGTGCTGTTGAAGAACTTTTGCCTTGGCTCATATCACAGCCTAGTGAGGTGGAGAGGGAGAGAGATGTGTGTGTGTGTTCTCCAAGAACCGTAGTTTTAACTGTAGGTCACGGTCTCCAACAGCAGAGGTCCCCAACCTTTTTTGCACTGCCGACCGGTTTAATATTGACAATACTCTTGCGGACCGGCCGACCGGGGGATGGGGGGTGTAGGGTTTCCAACGGACAAGAGTAGCAGTCAAATACAGGACACTTGTGTTTACCCGGAGAAAGACTACCATAACCATGAAGCCTTGCACGGGCACCTTTGTGCGCATACGTGTACGTGCCGATTTTTTTCTACAAATCGTTTTTGGCGATTCTGTTCAGTGAAACTACACTGTATATACATTATTTCTACTTTATATAGGCTGTGTATTTATCATATCATTCCTGCTTTTACTATATGTTAGTGTTATTTTAGGTTTTATGTGTTATTTGGTAAGATTTGGTAGGTTATTTTTTGGGTCTGGGAACGCTCAAAATTTTTTTCCCATATAAATTAATGGTAATTGCTTCTTCGCTTTACGCCATTTCAGCAGGAAAGGTTTCATAGGAACACTCTACCTTCGTGGGGGAAACACGGGACAAGGGCGGTCCCATATGGGACAAACCAATTTAGCCCAATATATGGGATGTCCCAACAAATACGGGACAGTTGGCAGCCGGGGGGGGGGGGGGGGAGGCGGGTGTTAATCACGACCGGAATATAGGTGATAAGTCAACTATAAGTCACTTATAAGTGGCTAATACACTCAATTGCGTTTCTAAAAGGGTTTATCTAACGAATTTAATATTAAACACACAGCGCATATTTTCCTCGCATGAATATAGTGATAAGTCAATTATAAGTCACTTATAAGTCAATAGCATCATAACATTTTAAGTAATGTTTGGATATTAAACATACAGCACTTATTTTCCCTGTATGAACATATAAAATCATTGCAACACACCAATATCGCTGGATCAGTGGGAGCCCTGGGCTTGTTTCCCTGCAACAAGACAGTCCCATCGAGGGGTGATGGGAGACAGCGATACTCGAAGGGGGTTCCTTATGTCCTGTCTATTCCGCAATTTAGTTTTCGTTGCTTCGCAGAGATATGTTGGAAATGGAAGCAACGTTTTCAGTGCTTTCGTGGCCATCTCAGGGTATTTAGCCTTGACTTTGATCTGGAATGCCGGCAGAGATGTTATGCCAAACATACTTTTCAGCCCGTTGCCATTTGCAAACTCGAGGAGTTGATCTTCTTCCCGCGCTGACATGGATGACACGTGCGTAATGACCTCGCGTGGGTAATGACCTCACGTGCGTTCAAGCTCAGCAGTGGGCGTGACAGGGAATGGGAAAGGGTGCAGCTGACTCATATCGCCAAACCATATTGTTTCCTCGCGGCCCGGTAGCACATGCTTTGCAGAACAGAACCCCAACCACCTTGAAAAGAAATAAAAGAGCTAGGAGAAGAAGAATAAGCTGATTCATGGACAAACTGGAAGAAGTCACCTGGGTCTGCAAAAACTGGTGCCACCATGTTTCCACATTCCTCCCCTGGTTACGTATTTGCTATGTTAAAACTGCTAAATAAGTGCATTCTGGAACTTCTTGAGAGTATACCGAAATACTCAAAGCCAATGGTAGATCTATAACCTTGCAAAGTTTAGCAAGTAGATTTAAAAGTGCCCAATACATTTTTTTTCTTTAAATTACATCAGTAAAGCTATGAAATTAAAGGAGAGCCTCTGTCACTGTGGTGAAGCTGATTGTTAACCCCTCCCATACCAAATAGGTGTTTGCTGAGCAGTGACTGTGGGGAAGAGTCTCCACATCACAATACACCAACAGTTAACCCCTTAAAATTACCTAACCAACAAAGATTGAAAAAAAATAAAGCAGCAAAATTAAATGCAGCAGTTTTGGGGGCTCAATGTTTATTCCTTGGACAGGGCTTGTTATTTCCCTGGGAAAACTGTGAGATCTGTTCAACTTCTCACTTCATCAGCCAATCGAGCTTCCATTTATGCCCACTGGTGTAATACATTTAAAATGGCAAGAGAGAACATATGTTCCAGTGTCCAGGACACCAATTCATTCAACTGGAGTTTGATAATAACAGTAAATTAGAAGTCTCTTGGCAGTCTGTACAATAATGGGGGGGGGGGCTTATATGCTTCTTACTGAAGTGACATCATTCAGAATGAAACACTTAAGTATCATCTAGTGTCAATCAAATCTGTTAGAGTCATAGAGTGATACAGTACTGACACAGGTCCTTTGGCTCGGACACCCCACGACGACTACAGCATCCTCCCTGCTAGTCCCAGTTGCCTGCGTTTGGCACATAACCGTCAAACCTGTCCTCTCTGCATACCCATTTAAATGCCTCTTAAATGTTGTAACTGTACCTGCCTCGACCACTTCTTCAGGCAGTTCATTCCAGATACTGCTCTGTCTGAGGAAGTTACCTTGCAGGTCCCATGTAAATCCAAGAAATAAGAAAAGAACTGGCCAATCAGTCCCTCATGCCTAGTCTCATAAAGCTAACGTTTTACCACAAGGCCACTTTCCTGTTCTAAATACCATCCCTTGATTTCTTAAACTCTGAGCATCTATTGCTTTCTATCTTGAATGTGCCATCTCAGTAACTGAGCCTCCAGGGATGTCTTGAATAGAAAATTCCAATCATACCCTCTCCGGGTAAAGAAATTCCTGTTTATTTCTGTCTTTCAGCATGTTCTGACCAACTGCATCACCATTAGGCATCTGACCAAAGTTCCTACAAAGCATTGTGAGGACTGCTAAGAGGATCATTGGGGTTTCTCTTTCACCCATAAGGGATGCAGTATTCATCAGGAGCATTGAATAGAAAGGACCCTTAGCGTTGTCAATGAACCCTCCCAACCATCCAGCCATCAGCGAGGAGGAACCATAGCATCAGGACAAGGACTGTTAGATTGCGAAACAGCTTCCTCCCCCAGGCAGTAAGACTACTGAACTCCCTGTGACCACCTAGGTCTCACCATGTATGAACTGCCAGTAGCGTTATACTGTATACTTTTTAAACTTGTATTGTAAATTCACCTTATCATTTGTTAATTTATTTGTGGTAATATTACTTTGTGTGTGAGTTATATGTACCGTGTTGTGCACCTTGGTCTGGCGGAATGCTGTTTTGTTTGGCGGTATCCATGTGTACAATTGATTGAAAATAAACTGAACTTGAACTTGGCTTGAGTGGCCGATCTATTGTTTTTGGACTTTGACCTCCTGTTTGTAGGCTCTCTGAAGAGCAAGAAACTTTAACTCTGCATCAACCCTGTCACGTCATTTGCTAATTTTGTATATTTCATGAGATCAGCTCTTGTTCTTCTTAATTTAGGGGCACGTTAGCCTAAAGTAAAGGGAATGGTCTGGCGAATCCTCATTCTACTCCTTCTGTTGCCAGCAGCTCTTCCTTTGCGAAAGCTGTATGTAATAGTTCAGATGTTTCTCTCTGAGACTTTATTGAGTGAGAGCAAGATGTCACTATTCTTGTATTCATAGGCCAAAGTACTGATGAGCTTTATAATTTCTTGTTGGATCTGTACATTAACCTTCAAGCATCACAGAAACTGAGCTCCTAAATCAGGAAGTTTCTCAACTAGTACAACTGCTGTTTCACAGCTGCACAAATTGGGTCCCATCCTGAACTCTATTGCTGTCCTTGTGGAGTTTATAGGCTCTTCATGTGAATGCACAGCTTTCCTCTGGCTGCTCTATTTTCGTCCCACGTCCCAAAGGTGTATAGGTAGGGGTTAATTGACCACTGTAACTTGCTCCTTGAGTGCAGGTAAATGGTAATCCCATTCTCCCTCTTTCTCTCCATAGCTCTTCTCTCCTTTGCCAGTCAAGAACCTATCAATCTCTGCCTTAAATGCACCCAATGTCTTGCCCTTCAGAGCCACCTGTGGCTATGAATTCCACAGACTGAACAACGTCAGGGTGAAGAATTTCCTCCTCATTTGAGTTTTAAAGAGACATCCCTTTATTCTGAAGCTGTGTCCTCTGGCCCACTCTCCTACGAACAGAAACATCCTCTCCATGTCCACTGTATTCTGGTGGGTTTCAGTGAGATCCCCTCATCTTTTTGAACTCCATCAGGTACAGGACCAGAGTTATCAAACACTCTTCATGTGTGAAACCTATCATTCCTGGGATCATTTTGTAAACCTTCTCTGCACCCCCCCCCCCCGGACCAATTTTAAGTATGGGTCCAAAATTGTTCACAATACCCCAAATACAGTCTGACCAACACCTTATAAAGTCTCAGCAGAACATCCTTGCTATTATATCCTAGTCCTTTCAAAATGAATGGTAACATTGCATTTGCTTTCTCTACGACTGACTCCACCTGCAAGTTAACCTTAAAGGAACCCTGAGCTAAGACATCGAAGTCCCTTTGCACATTTTTTTCTGAGTTGTCTCCCTATATGGAAAATAATCTAAACTTTTAGAAGTCAGACTCAGTTTTGACGTCTAATGTTCTGTGTGCTATATGTTCGCTTTTGATTGTTCGTGCAGTTTGTTCTTTTTTTTGCATGTTTCATGGTCTTATTGTATTTTTTTTTCTTTCAATGGGTTCTATGCTTTTTGTTTTGTTTTGCAGCTGCCTGCAAGAAGACAAATCTCAAGGATGTATCGCTGTATACATACTTTGATAACTAATGTACCTGAACTTTGATAACCCCACACTTTCCACCTGCCACTTCTTTGCCTACTCTCCCAACCTATCCAAGTCCTTCTGTAAACTCCCTGCCTTACAAACACTACCCGTTCCTCCATCTATCTCGCTATTTGGAGATGGAGGAGGATACATGGAGGGGATGTTTCTGTTCGTAGGAGAGTGGGCCAGAGGACACAGACTCAGAATAAAGGGATGTCTCTTTAAAACTCAAATGAGGAGGAATTTCTTCACCCTGACATTGTTGAATCTGTGGAATTCATTGCCACAGATGGCTCTGGAGGTCAAGACATTGGGTGCAGTTAAAGCAGAGATTGATAGGTTCTTGACTGGCAAGCGGTCGGCCGAGATGGTGTTCGGTGCTCGGTGTCGAATAGGTGGTCGGAGGCTCGGAGTTTTTCAGACAGACTCGGAGTCGGGCTGTGGTCGGATGCTTCCAGGATGCTGCACCGGCAATTTGGCAGCGCTGGAGGTTTACCGTCTGCGTGAGATGATGGGACTTTCGAGAGACTTTGAGACTTTTACTGTGCCATGGTCTGTTCGTATCAAATTACGGTATTGCTTTGCACTGTTGTAACTATATGTTATAATTATGTGGTTTTTGTTAGTTTTTAAGTCGGTTTGTCATGCATTTTTCGTGATATCATTCTGGAAAAACATTTTATCATTCCTTAATGCATGCATGACTAAATGACAATAAAAGGGGATTGCATGTCCTCAAAATCATATTGTCTGTAAACTTGGCCACAATGCTATCAGTACTTCATCCAGGTTATTAATGTATAAACAATGATAGAATATCCATTATCTCCATGGCCAGCACTTTAAAATACCTAATGAACCATGTTGGATCGATTGTGAGACGTGGCAAGTATGCATACAGCTGGTTGTGCGATGAATCGATTGGACCTCCTACACATGGAGGGTGCTCTCTTTTCACAGGGGCTTTTGAGAGTACATGTTTTTGTCTTAGTGAACCCCGTTCACAGGTGCCATACTGTAAGTTGCCCAACGTGTACAGCGGCCGACGTGGCTCAGTAACAACATTCAATCCGACTGCTCCAACGCCGTTCTTGCTCCACACATAAGCAGCACCTAGGGTGTAGGCCATTAGGTCCTGGAGATTATTGACTTCAATCAATTTCTCCAATACTTTTTATTTTCAAATACTGACTTGTTTGACTGTCTTATTTGCTCCAGACTTGTGTTGCGCTAATGCTGGAAGTTTCTCAGTATCTTCTATGAATACATACGCAAAATATTTGTTCAATTCCTTTCAATTTTCTTATTGCATTTCCTTCTCCTGTTTCTGTCTATAAGGCAAAATCAGCTTTGATATCATTGAGCTATGTTGTGAAGTTTGTTGTTTTACAAAATGAGAGCAAAAGATGAACAGAAAAAAGTAGTGAGGCAGTGTACATGGGTCAATTGTCCATTCAGAAACTGGATGGCAGACGGGAGGAAGCTGTTCCTGAATCGTTGAGTGTGTGCCTTCAGGCTCCTGTACCTCCTTCCTGATAGTAGCAATGAAAAGATGGCATACCCTGGGCATCTGTATTAGTTGATCTTTTCCTTTTAATTTATGCATAAAAGTCTTGCAATTAGTTTTGTTTTGTTTCATGGTGGGCTACTCTCATATTTTACCAACACACAAAAGGCTATAGAGGAACTCAGCAGTTCATTTATGGAAAAGAGTAAACAGTTGTCACTTTGACCTGAGACCCTTCATCAGGACTAAAGGAGAACATACAAACCCTGGACAGACATTGCAAGAACTGAACTCCGATCGACAGAACACCCTGAGCTGTAGTACTGTTGTGCTAACTGCTCTGCTACCGAGGCAACCTAACCTTTAACTTCTTAGAGCTAGATACTTCCTTGCTGTTTATATTTGCCTGGGGGGAGGTGGTATATGTATTACTTACCACTCTGTGTTAATTAATTAAAAATTAGGCATTGCTGATATCTTTACTATAAACTCAGTGGCCACATAATTAGATACAGGACGTTTGTGGTCTTCTGCTGCTGTTGTCTATCCACTTCAAGGTATGATAAATTGTGCATTGAGAGATGCTCTGCTGTACTCCACTGTTGTAATGTGTGGTTATTTGAGGTACTGTCACCTTCCCGTCAGCTTGGACCAGTCTGGCCATTCCCCTCTGACCGCTGTCATTACAAGGCATTTTTACCCACAGAACTGCCACTCCCTGGGCCTCCTGTCCCATGATCCTCTCATATCCCCTTTGCCAATCACCTGTCCAGCTCTTGGCTCCATCCCTCCTCCTCCTGTCTTCTCCTATCATTCTGGATCTCCCACTCCCCCTCCCACTTTCAAATCTCTTACTAACTCTTCCTTCAGTTAGTCCTGACGAAGAGTCTCGGCCTGAAACGTTGACTGCATCTCTTCCTAGAGATGCTGCCTGGCCTGCTGCGTTCACCAGCAACTTTGATGTGTGTTGCTTGAATTTCCAGCATCTGCAGAATTCCTCTTGTCTTACTCACTGGATGTTTTTTTGTTTTTTGCACCATTCTTTATAAACTCTAGAGACTATTATGTGTGAACATCCCAGGAGATTGGCAGTTTCTGAGATACTCTAACCACCCTGTCTGGCACCAACAATCATTCTACAGTCAAAGTCATTTAGATCACATTTCTTCCCCATTCTGATGTTTGGTCTGAACAATAACTGAACCTGTTGACCATGCCTGCATGCCTTTGTGCATTGAGTTGCTGCCACATAATTGGCTGATGAGATATTTGCATTAACGAGCAGGTGTACAGGTGTACCTAATAAACTGGCCACTGAGTGTACTTCCCCGATGAACCACGGCCAACCCACACCTCTTATCTTTAAACTTTGCTTTATTCAGATTTAAAACTGGTTTAAGATTGAGCAGAGTTATTTCGATCTTTATATAAAATTCTGTCATTATGACCATTGTTCTCCAGGGGCACCTTAACAACTAGATCATTAATTAACCCAATTCTAGATTTAAAATAGCCTCATCCCTTTCGGGTTATCAACATAATGATCTGGACATGCATTCATGCCATCTATTCATCCTCCGTTCTATTATTCTGTTATGGTTTGTCCATTCTGTATGTAGATTATTGCTCCCTGATTATTGTAATGCCCTTGTCACATTTACCTCTGACTAATGTAATGCCCTTGCAGTATTTACTTCAAATTTCTTGTTTATACGGAGTCCTACTTTACCACTGCTTGGGAGCACCTGCCATTATCCCCATCATTGTTGTTTCATAATTTCATCATAATAATTCCATTTGATTATTACTTTTATCTCATTGCCACCATCAAGAAGGAGGTCCAGGAGCCTGAAGAACCACACTCAGTGATTTAGGGACGGCTTCTTCCCCTCCGGCATCAGATTTCTGAACGGCTCCTGAGCCTGTGACCACTGCCTCACTATTCCTCTTTTGCTCAATAATGTTTATCTATTATTGTAACCTGCCACTTCCTCATGTCTTGCACTCTACTACTACCATCAGACAGCATACAGTACGCCAATGAAAATAAACCTGATTCCGAGTTTTTGAATTAAGACCCTTTCTTTCGTCTACCATTAAAATCAGGTCCAGCCATCCAATTTCCATTTTGCCTATCTCTAAGAGTTCAGTATTCATGAATATTTAACTCCTGTTGTTGGTCATTCTACAGGCATGATTTGCCTATTGCATGATCACGTCTATTTAGTTTTCTTTGTACCATTAGTTAACCTGCCTTTTTATTAATCTCTGTGTATATTCAAGAAATAGTTTTCAGCTTTTGCCCCTACCATTTGCTGCTACTCTGATTCAAATTCCAGGTTTACTCTTTACAAACTGGGTTTGTTGCTAACAAACTCCGATTAATGTTGCCCACTTTGCCACTCAGCAACATGATTCTGTTCCTTTTTCTTTAACTCTCTAAATTTCCTCTCACCAGAACCCACCCTTCCACTATTTACTCTAAAACAGGGGTTCCCAACCTTTTTTATGCCATGGACCCTTACCATTAATAGTGAGGTCCATGGACCCAGGTTGGAAAACCCTGCTCTAAAGCCATAACTCCATGCAAATAATAAAGGCAAGTGGACTTCACACACACTAGATCTGGCATCCTGTTCTACAATTCTTAGCTTAGTATTACTGTCTGAGAAATAACACATAACTTTCCCCTCCTTCCCCTCATTAAATTATACTTGAGTTTATTTTTTATATACACAAGTAAATGTAAATCACTTCATGTAATCATCGTAAATGATCTCACCTGGTCCGTCAACAGCACCTCTTTGGTTATTAAAGCACAATAGCATCTCTGCTTCACAAAGAGATTGAGGTGAGTGAGGTTCTACCCGCCCACCCCACCTCATTTTAACCAATTTTTACAAGAGCACCACTGAGAATATCCTGGCCAGCTGCATCACCATCTGATACAGAAATGGCAAGGCATCTGACCACAAGACCCTACAAGGGATTGTGAAGACTGTGAGAGGATCATCAGGGTCTCTTTTCCACCCATCCGACATACTTATCAGGAGCACTACGTATGTAGAACCCTTAGCATTATCGGTGATCCCTCCCATCCTTGAACAATCTTTTTGACCCCCTACAATCAGGAAAGAGGTGCCGTACGATTAGAATAAGGACTGTTAGAATGAGAAACAACTATTTCCCCCAGGCGGTAGGACTACAGAACTTCCTATCACCACCCAAGTCTCGCAATGTACAGCACAGTGCAAAAGTCTTAGATATAT
The DNA here is from genome assembly GCF_963921235.1 of Mobula hypostoma. Lineage (NCBI taxonomy): Eukaryota > Metazoa > Chordata > Chondrichthyes > Myliobatiformes > Myliobatidae > Mobula > Mobula hypostoma. The sequence goes on from NC_086108.1 coordinate 97,572,653, forward strand.
ATATATCCCAAGACTTTTGCCCGGTACTGTATTTGTTAACATGCAGCAGAGAGATTTTGCAAAACTAGTGGGAGCAAAGGATGTTTGGAATGGTGAGGCTGGCAGAGGAGTGGTGCCAGGGGCATTGGGTGGTGTGGGTGCATTCAAACCCAGTCCTGAGACACCAGGCAAGGCCATTTGATTCCAAACAATTGGTTTACTGTTCACTACAGAAGTGGTGCTTCCCACTCACTCCTCTCTCACTTCCCCTTTTCCTAACCATAATTACCCACTCCCTGCCCCCTTCCCACACTCAGTCCACAATAGAGACCCACATTAGAATCAGGTTTATCATCACTCATATGTCAGGAAATTACTGTTTTTTTGCAGCAGCAGCTGTACAGTGGAGTACATAAAGTTACTGCATTACTGTGCAAAAGTCTTAGGCACACTATATATTGTCAACCTGCTAGAATACATTTTATTATTTTTCTGGAATATATTTGTGGCAATATTACTTTATGTTATACGTAATGTGTTGAGCACCTTGGTCCAGAGGAACACCGTTTCGTTTGGCGGTATACATGTATCCAGTTGAAATGGCAATAAACTTGAACTTGTACTCACAGTTGCAATGAAACTCTTGCAGCAACATCATAGGCATATAGCATCATATAAATTACATTCATAAAAAAAGCATGAATTAAACATAGACTATACACAATCCTAACAAGAAAGAACACAGTTCGAGGAAACAAAGTTTATTTTATTACAGAGTGTTGCTAAACTGTAGTGATTAGGATTTTGCTGGTTGGTTCAAGAACAGAATGGTTCTTATTAACTGTTAATATTCAACAGTTGCACTTTTTAACTGCTACAGTAGCTACAATCATATATTATATTTGGTATGTTATTAAATACATTGATATCTCACTTAGCACTCAGTATGCTTTCCCAGCAATAAGAGTGCTAATTAATTCACCTCCAAATGGAGTTATTATGTACTGCACTCTCATTGGCTGAGCGCCAATGATGAAACGTATTCTCATTGGGCAAACGAATATGAACATGGTTGCATTGAGCAAACTGACTGTATGTGTTTGGCAAGCAGGTATATTTTTGAAGAATTTATTTTATATTTTGTTTTCTAGCATTTTTTTGGTTAAAAATCTAATTTCTTTGAGCCAAGAGCACTATAGCAGGTCTGTGAGGTAGAACTAAGCAGGGTACTGGTGTAATATAACTCAAATTACCTCAGCTTCTACTTAGATTGTTTCTTTAAGTTTTTTTTCTTGTTTCCTTTGCTCTCATACGCTAACTTGTAGAATGATTCTCTGTAAAAATGGCATTTGGTATCTCTTAGGCTGTATTCGATGTTCAGAGGGATGAGCAGGGAGGAATCTCATTCAAGCTACCAGATACTCTCCTTGCTGCCTCAGTAAAGCGGCCAACATAATCCAAGATCTCACCAAACCAGAACATTCTCTCTTCTCCCTTTTCTCATCAGGGAGAAGATTCAAAAGCCTGAAAGCACGTACCAACAGGTTCCGAGCACAGCTTCTACCCTGCTGCTATAAAGGTTCACGCATAAGATGGATTCTTAACCTTACGTTCTTCCTCATTGTTATCTTGCACCTTCTTGCCTGCCTGCCTGCACTTTCACTGTGGCTAAAACACCTTATGTTATTCCTTTACCTGCACTACTTCAATGACGTGAAAGCACAGAGTAACATCTGGAAAAAATTCTGAAATGCTCGTTCGCTGCTGTCATTACTGCGCGGTCCGGAATCTTTCGGAGAGAAGGCCTCAAGATCCCTGGCTCTGCCTGCTGTTGGCGACCGAGATGGAGGTTGAATTGTTCGGATAGAGATGGCGCTCAGTACTCAGTGTCGGAGAGCTGATCAGAGCTCGAAGTTTTCGGATGACTCAGAGTCGGACCGTGGTCGGGTATGGCTGGGAGAGTTTTTCTTCCTTCTCCCGTCTGCGTGAGATGTGGAACATTTGACAGACTTTGAACTTTTACTGTGCTCATGGACTTCTTCATCAAGTTATGGTATTGTTGCACTGTTGTAACTATATGTTATAATTATGTGGTTTTGTTAGTTTTTTTCAGTCTTGGTCTGTCCTGTGTTTTGTGATATCACACCGGAGGAAATATTGTATCATTTCTTAATGCATGCATTACTCAATGACAATAAAAGAGGACTACGTGTCTTCATAATCTAATGAATTGATCTGCCTGAATAGTATGCAAGTCACATTTTTCACAGTAGTTCAGTGCATACAATAATAAACCAACTTATCAATTATGGATTTGTCTTATGATCTAAAAGCAGACCTTTCCTCGCTCCTATTGTCCACATAGAACTCATGAAGTCACCTCCTCTGACTTTCTGTCTCAGGGTTACCTACACAGCTGTCAATACTTCGATGATTATTCTTTTGTTTCCCTTGTTGAGCTCTGGCTCCAGTGTACTGAGCTGATAATCAGTTTGTCCATGTCTACCCTGACACCTTGCTTTGGATTTAAAGATTGAGATGATCATGGTTATTCTTGGCAATTTTTTCCACAGAAGTGGTTTGCCATTGCCTTTTTCTGGGCAGTGTCTTTATCGAACAGGTGACCCCCCCCAACCATTATCAATACTTTTCAGAGATTGTCTGCTTGGTGTCAGTGGTCGCATGAGCAGGATTTGCAATATGTACCAACTGCTCTTACAACCATCAGCCACTTGCTTCCATGGATTCACATGACCCTGATCGGGGGCTAAGCAGCTGCTACACCTTGCCCAAGGATCACCCGCAGGTCAGCAGAGGGAAGGAGTGCCTTACACCTTCTTTGGTAGAGATGTACCTCCACCCTGCCACCCATTTAAGGTGGGACAAAGGAAAACACAACAGAATACAAGATAGTTACAGGGAAAGTGTAGTGCAGGCAGACAATAATATGCCAGACCACAATGAAATAGATGGTGAGATCAGGAGTCCACCTTAAGGGGCCATTCATTTGTCTGATAATAGTGGGATAGAGCCTGACGGTACGCATTTTCAGGCTTTTGTATCTTCTGCCCAATGAGAGCAGAGGGAAGAGAGAATATCCAGGATGGGTAGGGTCTTTGAAGACACTGGCTGCTTTACTGAGGCAGTGAGAGTCTTCACCATTCACACCTCAGACTCCAACTACTGCACAGAGTCTTGTCATCTTCAGAAGTTTTCTGATGACTCTGCCATAGTTGGATGCATCAGCAAGGGAGATGAGGCTGAGTACAGGGCTACAGTAGGAAACTTTGTCACATGGTGTGAGCAAAATTATCTGCAGCTTAATGTGAAAAAGGCTAAGGAGCTGGTGGTAGACCTGAGAAGAGCTAAGGTACCGGTGACCCCTGTTTCCATCCAGGGGGTCAGTGTGGACATGGTGGAGGATTGCAAATACCTGGGGATACGAATTGACAATAAACTGGACTGGTCAAAGAACACTGAGGCTGTCTACAAGAAGGGTCAGAGCCGTCTCTATTTCCTGAGGCAACTGAGGTCCTTTAACATCTGCCGGACGATGCTGAGGATGTTCTACGAGTCTGTGGTGGCCAGTGCGATCATGTTTGCTGTTGTGTGCTGGAGCAGCAGGCTGAGGGTAGCAGACACCAACAGAATCAACAAACTCATTCGTAAGGCCAGTGATGTTGTGGGGATGGAACTGGACTCTCTGACGGTGGTGTCTGAAAAGAGGATGCTGTCTAAGTTGCATGCCATCTTGGTCAATGTCTCCCATCCACTACATAATGTACTGGGTGGGCACAGGAGTACATTCAGCCAGAGACTCATTCCACCGAGATGCAGCACTAAGTGTCATAGGAAGTCATTCCTGCCTGTGGCCATCAAACTTTATAACTCCTCCCTTGGAGGGTCAGACACTCTGAGCCAATAGGCTGGTCCTGGACATTTCATAATTTACTGGCATAATTTTACATATTACTGTTTAACTATTTATGGTTCTATTACTATTTATTATTTATGGAGCAACTGTAACAAAAACCAATTTCCCCCGGGATTAATAAAGTATGACTATGACTATGACTAGAAGTATAGAGATAGTCCATGGAAATGGAGCTGGTTTCCGTAATGTGCTGGTAAATATCGAAAAAAGATCTTCGGAAGCTGGAAAGGTAAAATCTGCACCTGCATCCAATTGAACAGTTAAATAGTAACAGCATTTCCTGTTGTTCTGGATAGTGAGTTTACACCTTCAAAGTCAAAGTGTAAGTACATTTATTATCAAAATAAAATTTTGAATATATATCTATATACACACACACGTCGCCATTTACTACCTTGAGGTACATTTTCTTGCAGGTGTTTACAGGAATGTCAAAAAATAAATACAATTTATGAAAATTTATACACAAAGACTGACAAGCAATCAATGTGAAAAAGAAGACAAATTGTGAAGATAAAAAAAATACACTGAGCATACAAGTGAGTCTATAGATTAAGGAATCAGTTCACACTTGAAGTGAGTGAAGTTATCCATGCTAGTTCAGGAGCCTGATGGTTGCATGGTAATAACCGTTCCTGAACTTGGTGGTGTGGGACCCAAGGATCCTGTACCTCCTTCCCAATGGCAACATTGAGAAGAGAGCTTGGCCTGGATGGTGGGTGGGGGGGGGGGGTGTTCTTGATGGTGACTGCTGCTTTCTTGTGGTAGTGCTCCTTGAAGATGTGCTCAATAATTGGGAGGCCTGAGCTTGCGATGGACTGGGCTGTATCGACTTCAGTAGGCAAGTTATCTCTACATTGTGAATAGCATTCATTGTCCATTGTCCAGAAGAACAGAAACACAGGCTTGACATCAGAGAATTGAAGTAGTAATGGGGGACAAAGAAATGGCAGATGAACTTAATGGGTACTTTGCATCAGTCTACATTATGGAAGACACTAGCAGCGTGACAGAGGTCCATGAGTGTCAGGGAGCAAGAGAAAGTGCCATTGCTATTACAAAAGAAAAAGGGCTAGGCAGACTCAAAGGTCTTAAGGTGAATAAGTCACCTGGGCCAGATGGACTGCAACTCAGAGTCCTGAGAGAGGTTGCTGAAGAGATAATGGATGCATTGGTCATGATCTTTCAAGAATCGCTTGATTCTGGCATGGTCCCGGAGGACTGGAAGATTGCAAATGTCACTCCACTCTTTAAGGAGGGAGGGGGGCAAAAGAAAGGAAATTATCGGCCAGTTAGCCTAACCTCTGCAGATGGGAAGTGTTGGAGTCTATTATTAAGGATGAGGTTTCGAGCTACTTGGAGACTAATGATAAAATAAGTCAAAGTTGGCATGGTTTCTGTTAAGGGAAAACTTGCCCGACAAATCTATTAGAGTTCTCTGAGGAAGTAACAAGCAGGGTGGACAAAGGAGAGGCAGTGGATATCATTTACTTGGATTTTCAGAGGCGTTTCATAAGATGGACACATGAGGCTGTTTAACAAGATAAAATTCTATGACGTAACAAGAAAGATACAGGCATGGATAGTGGAATGGTTGACAGGCAGGGGGTAACGAGTTAGACTAAAAGGGGCCATTTCTGGTTGGCTGCCAGTGATTAGTGGTGTTCCTCAGAGGTCAGTATTGGGACTGCTGCTTTTCACCTTTTTTGTCAATGATTTGATGAATTTGTGGCAAAGTTTGCGGATGATACGAAGATAGGTGGAGGGGTAGGAAGTGCTGAGGAAACGTGATTGCAGAGGACTTAGACAAATTGGAAGAATGGACTAAAAAGTAGCAGATGGAATACAGTCAAGAGAAAATCTGCAGATGCTGGAAATCCAAGCAACGCACACAAAATGCTGAAGGAACTCAGCAGGTCAGGCAACATCTATAGAATAAAGTACAGTCGACGTTTCAGCCCGAAATGTCAACTGTACTTTTTTTCCATAGATACTGCCTGGCTTGCTGAGTTCCTTCAGCATCTTGAGTGTTTTAGATGGAATACAGTGTCAGGAAGTGTATGGTCATGCATTTTGGTAAAAGGAACAATAGTGCAGACTATTATCCAATTGGGGAGAAGGTGCAAACATTAGAGGTACAGAGGAACTTGGGAGTCTTCGTGCAAGACTCCCAGAAGGTTGATTTATAGGTTGAGTCTGTGGTAAAGAAAGCAAATGCAATGTTGGCATTTATTTCAAGGGAAATAGCACTTGGAATATTGTCAACAGTTTTAGGCATCATATCTCAGAAATGATGTGTTGTCATTGGAGAGAGTCCAGAGCAGATTCATGAGGATGATACTGGGAATGAAGGGATTAACAAATGAGGAGCATTTGGCAGCTTTGGGTCTGTACTCACTGGAATTTGGAAGAATGTGGAGGATCTCATTGAAACCTACTGAATGTTGAAAGGACTAGATAGGAAACGTCCTCTCCACATCCACCCAGTGGCAGGGGTATCCACAACTAGTGGACACAGCCTCAAATTTGAGGGGTGACCCTTTAGAACAGAGGCAAGGAGGAAATTTTTAGTCAGAGAGTAGTAAATCCCTGGAATGCTCTGCCACAGACTGCAGTGGAGGCCAAGTCTGTGGGTGTATTTAAAGTGGAAGTTTATTGTTTCCTGATCGGTCAGGGCATCAAAAGACATGGCGATAAGGCAGGTGTATGAGGTTGAGTTGGAACCGGGATCAGCCATGATGGAATGGCGGTACAGACTCGATGGGCTGAATGGCCTAATTCTGCTCCTATGTCTTATGGTCTTATGGTCTAATTCCTGTCAATCACACTCTCTTTCCCCTCCATTCTCAATGCATATTTATTTCATGAACTAGCAGAGAGAGTGCATTCTCCTAATGAACTACTACGTCAACTCAGGCCTAGGGGGCTGGCGTCGGGCAAATGAAACGTAGCCCAAAATAGAGATATGACCAGCAGCCAACCCGGAAATCGAAAGTTTGGAGAAGAGGGAACTTCAACTAGGTCCACTGACCAAGGATAAATCGCAGAAGAATGTCGTGGCTGCATAATAGAGCTTTGACCAGTGACCAGGGTTTGGGATTGCTTAGTAAGAGCAAATTAAAGGAAGGCAGGGGCAAGAACAGTGGCTGTTGGAGTGGATATAGTCAGGTGGTGATCTTAATAGCAGAGTAGAATATAAAAGCAAGGATGTAATGTTGAAACTTTATAACACAATTGCGAGGCCTCACTTGGAGTATTGTGAGCAGATTTGTACCCCATATCTTAGAAAGGATATGCTGAAACTGGACAGAGTTCAAAGGAGGTTCAAGAAAATGATTCCAGGATTAAATGGCTTGTCATAAATAGAGCATTTGATGGCTCTGGGCCTGGAATCACTAGAATTCAGAAGAATGAGGGGTGACCTCATTGAAACCTATCGAATGGTGAAAGGCCTTGACTCAGTGGATGTGCAGAGGTCATTTCCTCTGGAGGGAGAGTCTAAGGTCAGAGGACACAGCCTCAGAACAAAGGAGCGTCCTTTTAGAATGGAGATCTTTAGCCAGAGAGTGGTGAATCTGTGGAATTCTTTGCCTCAGGCAGCTGTGCAGCCAAGTCTTTATGTATTTTTAAGGCAGAAGTTGATAGATTCTTGACTGGTCAGGGCATGAAGGGATACGGGGAGAAGGTAGAAGATTGGGGCTGAGAGGAAATTGGATCAGCCACGATAAAATGGCGGATCAGACTCAATGAGCGAAATGGCCTAATTCTGCTCCTCTATCTTATGGTCTTATGGTCTAAAATGAAAGCATTTAACACCCTTGTTCTCCAGTTGCAGGAGGGAAGGAAAAGAAACAACTATATTGATTACAGCTATATTGTCTTGACACAGGTCCTCCCCAGGTTACACCAGGCTTCAGTTCCTGACAATTAAGTAATATAAGGGAAAGAACAGTGAGGGCTAATAACTAATAAGTGACTGGTGTCCGTTGTATCCGACGACGACAGTTAGATTTGTGCAGCTCTGTTGTGTATTTGTAGGTGACTACTAAGTCCAAGTTGTGAGCAGCATGGACGTCCACAATAAGGACACGAAAACCCTGCTAGATCTGGAAGTGGAGCCGCTGCTATTGCTTTCCTTCTCTTTCTCGGGCAATGATTAGTACCGCTCGGCCTCCCTCTTCCACGGTGATGTGAGCAGTTCTAATCAAGGCTCGCCAGCTACTCCAGTCTTATGCACTCTGTTCCAGCCATTTTGGTACATGTGCAGTGTTGGCTTTCATGCGGACTTTGAATCTCTTACAGGGCCTGCCTTGATTCCTCTTGCCCATCAAAAGCTCACCATATAGTATTTGCTAGGGAAGTTGGGAATCCTTCATGTGTATGACATGACCTGTCCACCTAAGCTGAGCTTTTACAATCATTCCCTCAACACTCATGGTCCCTGCCCTGTCGAGGACCACTGGGTTTGTAACTCAGTCCTGCCAACTGATGCCAAGGTTCGACCGCATATGGAATCCTGCTAGCATTTTGTGTACGGTCCGGGTTTCAGGTCCATACAATGGACTGCTGAGGACAACAGCTTCGTACGCCTTTAGCTTTGTGGACAGGCAGACTTTGTGCTGGCTCAACACTCGCGATCGCAGTTGACCAAGGCTCCGGCTGGTCTAATGGTAACAAGAGATCACAGAATCTCTAAAATTAGAGATATGGAATGCAGAAGTGTTGAACCCCAGGTTTCAGGAAGTTCATGTTGCAGTGCACATCTAATGATTTTATAGAAAATTGGAATTATTTGTTCATTTTATTTAGCTATACAGTGTGGTATAGGCCCTTCCGGCCTAATAAGCTGCACCAGCCAGGAACCCACCCTCTTATCCCTGGCCTAACCACAGGACAGTTTACAATGACCAATTAACCTATTAACCAGCCAGTCTTTAGAAGGTGGGAAGAAACCGGAGCACCTGAGGAAATACCGTGTGCTCACGGGAAAGACGTACAAATCTTTTACAGAGGATGCCGGAGTTGAACTCTGAACTCTGATGACCCAAGCTGTAATAGGATCGTGCTAACTGATACTTTACTGTGGTGCCTCTGAAATCAAGAGCTGGTTTGTTACTTAATTAAGTAATTTAATTGCTAAATTTCATGAACCCATTAACACCTACCTCACTATTTTGCTCTGTTTTTAGACTTTTTTCTATATTCTTACTGTAATTTACAGTAATTTTAAAAATGTTTTGCACTGTACTAGTTTTTAAATGTTTTGCACCATACTAGTGCCACAAAACAATAAATTTCAAGATATACATCAGAGGTAATAAACCGGATTCTGAATCTATAATCTTTCTGCAACCACCAATTTGCTATCAAAACCTCTTTTCACTCTGAATCGAGTTTCAGTGTAATCTTGTCAGCTGAAGATTGTAAGTGCTGCACAAATTTACACTCAGGCAGATCAGCTTTGACTGGTCTCCTGGTGTGCACCAGTTTCAATAAATCGGCCGTTATTTTGAACGCCAAGTCAGTGTGGCCTTTCCATTTGCTCTTACATGTACATAACCCGAACAGCTTGCAGTTCAGATGTACCACCACCCGGCAATGTACGTGAATGGAAAACTGAGGCCAACCAAAAGGGCAAATGTGATCCTGAACTCAACAATTCAGATTTCTCTGAAAGATGCAGTAATGTTGCCGTCAAGTGAGTTCCCACACAGCAGAAGATGCCTGCAGCCCCTCAGAAGCTAATAAAACCATCCCACTGATCTCCTGGATGTATATACTGGCTGCACAAACATCAGACATTGGTATCCTGGGAAGATGTACAGTATATCGAACTTCCTTCTATTACAAAAATATCACTTCCCATATAATCTAGGCTTTCCAGTGTACATTTGGAACCCCTAGACTTAAAAGCAAAGTTAATGTTTTAAGTCACTCAAAGGAGCAGAATTAGGCCAATCAGCCCATCGAGTCTGCTGATTTGTTATCTCCTCAGCCCCATTCGTCTACCTTCTCCCCATAACCTTTAATACCCATGTTAATCAAGAACTTATCAACTTTTGCTTTAAATATACCTGATGACTTGGCTCCACAGCCTTCCATGCCATGAATTGCACAGATTCACCACCCTGTGGCTCAGGAGCCACTTGATAATACGTAACCCCCTCCTTCAACCACTACCACTCGCCCCTCGTCATTCCTGAACTTGTCTCAGGATTATATTTGCAGCATCGCCAATGTTCCCAAATATCTTCTCTATTTACCCATCTATTCTCTAAAGCCTGAGATTAGATCCCTTGCATTTTTGAGCCTCTTTATCTCAAGTACCCACTACTGTCACACCTCAATGAACTTTGGTCCCAGCTACTCACTCCTGGGACGGATGAGTTTAGACATCTTTCAGCCAGCACCCTTCACTCCACCCGCTCCCCACCAATTGGTCATCACTTTGCCTCGATGACCACACACACTGCCAGCAAATTCCAAATGATGTTTTAAATTACACTTTAGCATAGGTTAAAAACAATTATTTTCAAATGGAAGCTTTTTTATTCTTCATTCACATTCTTTCTTTACTTAATAGGACATCTAGTGGTAGAGCACATAACAACATTGGTTTCAAATATTCAGAAAATGTCAGGCTAAACATTGCTTTATACAAAGAATGGCGGGTTAAAATGTTACTGCAGCAGGTCTGATGAACTTCTTCTGGGGTCATGGAGGGAAGAGTTTTATTAAGAGCAGAAGAGCGTCAAGAGATCATGTGTAAAATGGTAGATTCTCTGAATTTAGGAGACACAAGAGACTGCAAATGCTGGAATCTGGAGCATCGTACAAACTACTGGAGGTCAAGCTGTATATATAGAGAGAAAGGGACAGTTGATGTTACAGATCAAAATCCTTCACCCACACTGTGAAATATCATGACACCCACATTGTTTAACATTTACCATGGCTGCAGCCACATCAAATGTGCATTGCAAGCTGATTAATTCAGGGCTGCAATCCAAGTGCTTTGATAGGCACAGAACTATGCAAATCCACATCCAATGGTGCACTAATACACCATTTATAGTGCCAAATTAATTTACCAATGGATGTCCATTTCATTCATTAAAGAAACAAGTGCCGCATGACCAGAGATTTGGTCTATCCTTTCTCAACCTAGAATGAAAAAGTGTTTGGAAAAGTTGCATTTTCAACTGCAAAGCTCGCTGTTCCCTCTAAGTTGCATAGGTGTGCATCCATGTGGAACTCAAATGCTTCGGTGCACATAGTTTTTGTTGCTGTGTAAATGGAATTTTCTTTTATATATTGTTAATATAATTTTGAAATCTATGTTAATATAATTGTAAAATACCCTGTAATTAATTGTGTTAATGAATATAACCCATAAATTTTCTAAATAATAAACGTACCATAACCTCTACTTTGAAATATTTTAGAGCTTCTATGTATTTACGTTGTCAGTGCTTCAAGTTAAAACACTGTCACAAGTTGTAACAATAAACACAGAATGGAAGCCAGTAGCTCATTGTTAGTAAACCACTGGCCTGCTGAACACCAACGCTGTCTAAAAAAGGTTTACAAAACATGAGGGATTTTATTTGTTGTACTGTATTTCGTGATACCCTTCAATTAATAAATAAAATCAAAAGTATGTGATATTTCAATTTTCATTCTAAATATTCACAGCATGCATGCTACAAAAAAACCAGCAACATTTAAGTACTGCCCAGTTTTCAGGACGTGTAAAAATTTCCTGCTCAGAGCAATGGTTGGTCCACGCAGCTGTAAGAAAAATAGAGGGATCTTCAGTAGAGCCGGTCCTGTGCTAGTCAGGAAGGGTGTTAAACTAAAATGATGATACTGAGAAACTCATTCCCTTCCCACCCTGAATTGGTGGCACTAAATGTGCCACAGGAAATCCACACAGTGACAGGGAGAACGTTCAAGCTCCTTACAGACAGTGGCAGGAATTGAATCTGGGATGCTGGCACTGTAATAACTTCATGCTAACTGCTACACAACTTTGCCACTCAGTATCCTTTTGTTATATAACAGTAGATTGCGATTTGAAATTACAGTCTACTCAGGATTTAACGTCCTGACGATGTTGATCTTTGATCCACATCCAGAACTAGAAAGATACAGTGCCTATAAAAAGTATTCACCCTCCCTTTGAAGTGTTAATGTTTTATTGTTTTACAACATTGAATCACATTGGATTTAATTTGGATTTTTTGGCACTGATCAACAGAGAAAACTCTTATGTGTCAAAGTGAATACAAGTTTCTACAAATTGGTCTGAATTTATTACAATTATTAAATACAAAAAATTGATTGCATAATTATTCACCCCCCCCCCAAATCAGTATTTAGTAGATGCACCTTTGGAAGGAATTACAGCCTCGAGTCTGTGTGGATTGTTCTCTATCAGCCTTGCATGTCTAGACACTGTAATTTTTCCTCCATTTTTCTTTGCAAAACTGCTCAAGCTCTGTCAGATTGCATGGGGATTGTGAGTAAACAGCACTCTTCAAGTCCAGCCACAAATTTTCAATTGGATTCAGGTCCAGACTCTGACCTGTTCACTACATGGCATTAACTTTGTTGTTTTTAAGCCATTCTTGTTTCGCTTTGGCTTTATGCTTGGGGTCATTGTCTTGCTAGAAAACAAATCTTCTCCCAAGTCGCAGTTCTCTCGCAAATGACATCAGGTTTTCATGCATTTTGCTGCATACATTTTACCCTCTACCTTCCAAGCCTTCCAGGACCTGCTGCAGTGAAGAATCCCCACAGCATGATGCAGCCACTGCCATACTTCACGATAGGGATGGTGTGTTTTTGATGATGTGCAGTGTTTGGCTTATGCCAAACATAGCATTTAGTCTGATGGCCAAAAAGCTCAATTTTGGTTTCATCAGACCATAGAAGCTTCTTCCAGCTGACCTCAGAGTCTCCCGCATGCCTTCTGGCAAACTCTAGCTAAGATTTCATGTGAGTGGCTTTCTCTTTGCCACTCTCCCATAAAGCTGAGACTGGTGAAACAGTTGTTATATGTGGAGTCTCTCCCATCTCAGCCACTGAAGCTTGTAACTCCTCCAGAGTTGTCATAGGTCTCTTGGCCTCCCTCACTAGTCTCCTTCTTGCAGGGTCACTCAGTTTTTGAGGACAGCCTGCTCTAGGCAGATTTACAGCTGTGCCATATTCTTTCCATTTCTTGATGACTGACTTAACTGTACTCCAATTCAGTGACTTGGAAATTTTCTTGTATCCATCTCCTGACTTGTGCTTTTCAATAACCTTATCGCGGAGTTGCTTGGAGTGTTCTTCTATCTTCATGGTGTAGTTTTTGCCGGGACACTGGCTCACCAGCAGTTGGACCTACCAACTACTGGTGTATTTTTACTATAATCAATTGAAACACCTTGACTGCACACGGGAGATCTCTATGTAACTAATTATGAGACTTCTAAAACTAATTGGTTGCACCATTGATGGTTTGGTGTGTCATATTAAAAGGTGGTGAAGACTCATGCAATCAACTATTTTGTGTTTTATATTTGTAATTAATTTAGATCACTTTGTGGAGATTTGTTTTCACTTTGACATGAAAGGGTCTTTTTCTGTTGATCGGTGTCAAAAAAAGCCAAATTAAATCCACTGTGATTCAATGTTGTAAAACAATAAAATATGAAAATAAAATATGAAACCTTCTGGGGGGGAGGGAGGTGAATAGCTTATACAGGCACTGTAAATAAAACAGTAGAGATGGTCCAAGTCTAATATTATCAGGTTTCAAGACAAGTGCATCTTAAGAGGAGTAACTAGAGCGATGAAGATGTGAGTAATGATCCAGATTTGCCAGCATATGTTGAAGTCTTTTATTTATTGCACTTACACATAGACAAGAGCCACAATCAAAAAGACATTTTCCTGCATGATTCACATTGCCTGTCCATAAAAGGAAGGAAATATCATATATTTTTTAAAAACACAAAAAATCAAATCCGGAAATCAAGAAGACAAAGCACTTTTGAGCAGAAGCTAAAAGCACTGAAGGAAGCCCGCATCTAAAATTAAAGTTTTAATTTTTCCTTGTGAACCTAGAATGGATGACAAGTCTGTCCAATGTGATGGGCGTCACTGGCACGCAAATCAGTGAATAGAAGTGCTTTTTGTGGCTTGGCTTCATGGGTGGACCCACACAAACAATAAGTAGTTTATCGGAAGATTGTTGCTTTCTGCCCCACAATTTTCCATCCATTTATGTAATGGACAGGAAATCATAGGGAAGGCACAGTAATTTTACAATAAGCTATCCACTACAAGTGCTGTAGCCTCTTTTAAGAAAACAAGATGTGGCTATGAACATTTGGAAGTTGTGTTCCTGAGTGCTCCTTTGAAATCTGGTGTTCTCCCAACAGCCACCACCCTGCCTTTGAGGTTATCCCTAGCCCATAATCACTGGCGTTGACTTTCACTATCTGCGATGCCCTCAGTCTTGCTCTATTCTTAAAGCTGCCTGCAAAAAAAAAGTGCATTTCCTCCCTCATTCCAGGCGCATTGGTCTGATTTTGCTGCGCCCTCGAGAAACAATTACTTCTTAGGTTCAGTGGGGGAGGGCTGTGACAACATGCTTCTTTTCACACTAGCAGATGCTCTTCGGCAATAGGGCTGGGGGAAATGTTTGTGCCAATTAAAGCCAGGACAAATGATTATGTGATTGCCTACAGAATTAGATTGATGCAAGAAAGGCAATTAGTAATTACCATCCCATACCATACACTCAGTGGCCACTTTATTAGGTATGTCCTGTATCTAATAAAGAGGCCACTGTGTGTATGTTCATGGTCTTCTGCTGCTGTGGCCCATCCACTTCCAGGTTCAACGTGTTGTGCATTCAGAAATGCTCTTATGCACACTGCTGTTGTACCATGTGGTTTTTATGAATTAGAGTGGCCTTCTCCTCTGACCTCTCTCATTAACAAGATGTTCTTGCCCACAGAACTGCTGCTCACTGGATGTTTCTGTTTCTTCGCACCATTCTCTGAACTCTAGAGACTGTTGTGCCCGAAAATTCTGAGAGAGCAACAGTTTCTGAGATACTCAAACCACCCCATCTAGCACCAGCAATCATTCAACATTCAAAGCCACTTCGATCGGCAGTGCCCAACCACCGGGACACGGACCGGTACTGGGCCGCAAAGCATGTGCTACCGGGTCGCGAGGAAATGATATGAGTCAGCTGCATCTTTCCTCATTCCCTGTCACGCACTGTTGAACTTGAACATAGGGTTGCCAACTGTCCCATATTTGCCGGGACATCCCGTATATTGGGCTAAATTGGCTTGTCCCATACGGTACCGCCCTTGTCCCGTATTTCCCCCGCTAAGGTAGAGCGTTCCTATGAAACCTTTCGTAAAGCGAAGAGGCAATTACCATTAATTTATATGGGAAAAATTTTTTTGAGCGTTCCTAGACCCAAAAAATAGCCTACCAAATCATGCCAAATAACACATAAAACCTAAAATAACACTAACATATAGTAAAAGCAGGAATGATATGATAAATACACAGCCTGTATAAAGTAGAAATAATGTATGTACAGTGTAGTCGAGAAGATTAAGCCAAAACCAATTTGTGAAAAAAAATCCGCACGTACACGCATGTGCACGTCACGCATGTGCACACAGGTGCCCATGCAAGGCCTCATGGTCATGGTAGTCTTTCTCAGGGTAAACACAAGTGTCCCAGGATTTGATGGCTACTTTTGTCCCTTATTTGGGAGTGTGAAAGTTGGCAACCCTAACTGTAAAAGACATATTGAGGTGAGCTTAACCCTACTTGAACAATCACCCGCCACCACCCCCACCCTCCGCCTCCCCGGTCAGCCGGTCCGCAAGATTATTGTCAATATTAAACCGGTCTGCAGTGCAAAAAAGGTTGGGGACCCCTGACTTAGAACACATTTCTTACCATTCTGATGTTTGGTCTGAACATCAATGGAACCTCTTGACCATGTCTGCATCCTTTTATGCATTGAATTGCTGCCACGTGATTGTCTGATTAGATATTTGCATTAACATGCAGGTGTACAGGTATACCTAATAACATGGCCACTGAGTATAGATGTTATACTCCTTTAAGATTAGGACATTTCCAGTCCTGAAAAAATTGTTATTGAACCATTTTCTTATCCACAGTTTAGTATTTTCTTGGTAGCTGTTGACACTAACTTTTAATTCTAGATTTAATTGCTTGAACTTAATTTTGCTAGAGGCACCATATTGGGACTTGAATGTTTGTCACCAGGTCAATAACATGTGCCTCCGGATATTAGTCAATGCACTTTGCCAAGATATATCTGGGCTCATTTATTTGGCAATGTCTGGTGGTGGTTTTAACATGATTAATAAGCAGAACCAGAATCAGGTTTATTATCACTAACATATGCCGTGATATTTTTTGTTTTTCAGCACTGTACAATACATCAAAATTACCATAAATTTAAAGATAAATAAGGGGTGCAAAAGATAACAAATGAGATAGTGCTCAGAGGTTCATTCTGAAGTCTGATGGCAGAGGGAACATAACTGTTCCTAAAATATCGAGTGTGGTCTCTCAGGTTCCTGTACCTCATCCCGAATAGTAGTAATGAGAAGAGGGCACATCCCGGAGGGTGAGGGTCTTTAATGATCTGCACCGGTGGCATCTACACCGGACTTCGAGGTGAGCGGACGCGGGCTTGAATCTGGCCGGCATCTCGTACGCTTTCCGTCGGTGTCAGGTTGAGTGTCGAGCTGGCAACTCTGCCTCGCAAAGAAACGGCAAGGTTGTTGCCCGATGTGCCGTAAGACGCGGGAAGGAGCCTTCTCGAGGCGTCACCTCGATGGCAGGGGTGACTGTGCATTTGGTGGAACTGGCTGAGTCGTCAATCCTTTGCAGGCTCTTGTGAACCTGTTCATTGGAGCTTCCATTCCAGTCAGAATGTTCTCCACCATCCAGCGCTATCAATTTCCAAAGGTTCTTGGTGGCATACCAAATCTCCTCAAACTCCAAATGCAGTAGAGTTGTTGGTGTGCCTTTTTCATGACTGTATCAATGTATAGGGCCCTCCATAGTCTTCTGAGGTCATCTGGTAGGGATCAAATGTGAACGAGCTACCCCAGAATGGATGTGATAAACTCCTTCACCAGTGATGCTACTCCTCGCTGGACACCCCATACACGCTGTGCTACGGAACAGATTTTAGGTGAGAGGAGGGTATTTTTAAGGGAGTTTCAGGTGAATGGGCGAATGATATTTTGAAAGTGCTGTCTGTGGACGTGGTGGAATCAGGTACGATCATTACATTTTAGAGGGATTTAGACAGGCATTTGAATATGCAAGACATAGAAGGATATAGACCTAGTGCAGGCAAATGAGGTTCATGGAGTTGGGCAAAACACTGGTATGGTTGCAATGGGCCGAAGGGTCGGCTTTCTCCCTTGTACAAACCTACAACTCCATGATGTAAAAAGTTTTCAGTTCCCTCAAATTCAAAGTAAACGTGTTATCAAGATATGTACACTAGATTCATTTTCTTGGAGGCACCCACAGGAAAATAGAGAAACACAATAAAATCCATGAAAAAACACACATAACAAACCCCAACAACATCTAATGTGCAAACGAGGACAGATCATGCATACTGTTAAAAAAAATATACAAATAATACTGAGAACATGAGCTGCAAAGTTTCCAAAAGTGTGTCCACAGGCTGGGGAGTCAGATTAGCAAGTGAAACAATCCAAGCCATTCCAGCAGCCCAATGCTGCAGGGCAACATCTGTTCCCGAATCTGGTGGCATGGGACCCAAGGCACCTCCTGTTCAATGGCAGTACTGAGAGAAGAGGGAGACGAGTCAAACACAGGCAGGCCAGTAGCAACGACTGACTCTGCCTTTTATTCTTGTTAGCTAACAGACAGACCACGGCCTGCGATAAAGAACTGAACGTGCAAGTATCGTTCATGCAGCACTTTGATCAATTCTGGGTGATTTTTGCCAAGGTAGGTAGGAGGTGGACTTGGGGAGTTTGGGGTTGGTTGTGTAGGTCGATGGGAGAGGAGGGATTGGTGGTGGAGCATTGGTGGAAAGTGAATAGAGTTGGTCCTTTTGTCAAGATAGAAAGACATAACGACTTGCACAGCCCACACTCCTTCCCAAGATTGACCTGTGGCGAATAAAGTTCAGAGAATCTAGAGACTCCCCTGAGGGCAGGAGCAAGCCACAGGAATCCTGGAGAACACTGGATCCAGCCGGCACCTACCTCAGGGCCTGGGCTCAGAAGAGAAATGCGAAGGCTTCAGGGAGAGCAAGCGAAACAAGAATAACCAACTGAAGACTAAAGAGAAAAGAAAATGCACAGGGTAATAAATGAAAAATAAGTGCTTTTACACAGCTATATTTAAAGGCAAGAAAGCCAGAGTTCTTGCCACTTGTGTATTGGTTCCGCTCACTGAGAGAAACCATTCACTCATTTGTTTAATCCTCTCAGTGTCTCCAATTTTCCCATGAAAGTGCACAACTGGGTGGATGAGATCAAGAGTCATATCATTATCAGACAGGCCACAGATATCATTATGAAATCTGTGGCAGATTTGTGAGTGGTATCTCCCATCTCTTTGGTATGATTTTTGTTATTCTTTCGGTCGGGCTCCAGCATCCCGGGCAGTGCATCCGTGGCCACTCCACACCCCCGGCTATACCACCTCCTTCTCCGCCCTTTCATCATTGGGACAGTGGATTTACGCTTTTTTATTCAATGCAGCTTTTGGTCTGAGTTTCTTCTTATTCAGGCACTGCCGCGGGCACTTGCTTTGGAAGAATTCTAGTTGGCAGGCTGATTCTGAAGTAAGTTTCCAGCACTCTGAGATATAACACAACAACACACTGAGCACGTTGCTTCTGAAGACCTTTACTTGCCTTGGTGCCTGCTGGATTTGACTTAGAATGAAACAGTGAAGAGGAACGAAGAGAAATTCCTCTCAGCCCTGGTACAGAATAGGTGCTATCAGATTGACCATTGTCTATTCATCAAAACCATCCAATATCTACATCTGCTGACTGCAGAAGAAAGAAGGATTACACGCTGTATTTAATAAATCAGAATCGGGTTTATTATCACTGATATGTACACTCAGTCACCACTTTATTGGGAACCTCCTGTA
This sequence comes from Mobula hypostoma, assembly GCF_963921235.1. NCBI lineage: Eukaryota > Metazoa > Chordata > Chondrichthyes > Myliobatiformes > Myliobatidae > Mobula > Mobula hypostoma. Next base: position 97,591,782 of record NC_086108.1, read on the forward strand.
CGTAATAGAGTGGCCACTGAGTTTATGTTCATGGTCTTCTGCTGCTGTAGTCCATCCACTGCAAGGTTTGATGTGTTGCTCTTCTGCACATCACTGCTGTGACGTGTGGTGACTTGAGTCACGGTTGTCTTCCTGTCAACATGAACCAGTCTGGCCATTCTCCTTAGACTTCTTTCATTAACAAGGCATTCTCGCCCACACTGGATGTTTCTTTGTTTTTCACTCAGCAAACTCTAGAGATTGTTTTGCGCGAAAGTTCCAGGAGGTCAGCAATTTCTGAGATACTCAAACCACCCCCTCTGGCACCAACAATCATTCCACAGTCAAAATCATTTAGATCATATTCCTTCCCCATTCCAATGTTTGGTTTGAACAACAACTGAACCTCTTGACCATGTCTGCATCCTTTTTTGCATTGAGTTGCTGCCACATGATTGGCTGATTAGGTATTTGTGTTAGTGAGCATGTGTACAGGTGTACCTAATAAAGTTGCCACAGAACCTGTAGAGCCTAGAACATCCAACATTACAGTACAGTATAGGCTCTTCAGCCCATGATGATGTGCTGACCTTTTATCCTACCCTAAGGTCAATCTAACCCTTCCCTCCTACATAGCCCTCCGTTTTTTACATCCCCTGTATGGCTATCTAAGAGTTTCTAATACCACTAATGTATCAGCTTTACCACTACCCCTGGCAGGGCATTCCACTCACGTATCACTCCGTGAAAAACCCTCCTCTGACATCTCACACACTTTCCTCCAAACCCGTTAAAGTTCTGCCTCTTCATATTGGCCAGTTCCGCTGTGCAGTGTAACAAGGATTTGGTGATGCTGTTGATGGGAAGACCAATTCCAATAACAAAAGGCAAGAGGTAGCAAAATTGGGAGCTGTTACCTGACGGGGGGTTAGCAACCAACAAGCATGAGATATACAAAAGAGGAAAGGGAATTAATAGACCATAGAACAGTACAGGTGCAGTCCATGCTAGCCTGGTCTTCCTCCTAATCCCATCTATCTACACCCTGACCATAGCCCCCATATCTTCCTCATGAGAATGGAGGAGTAAAGATTATGTGCAGGCATGAGAGGGTTAGTTTAATTTGGCACACGCATTGTGGGCTGAAGGGCATGCTCTTGTGCTGTATTGTTCTATGTACTGTAATCCTGGTCAGCCTGACCCTACACAGACTTAGTCATACAAACCCCTGTCGCTCCTGTCCAAACTCACAGCAAATCCTTTTCACTCTCACCCCAGCTTGCTGCCTTACTCTGGCTTTCAGTTGAGCAAAGCCTTGATTTAAAACTCTCGTCCTTCCTTTCAAAACTGTCAATTGCTTTGTCCTTCTCTCATCTCTATAATCTCCAGCTCTGTAATCCTCCAAGGCTGTAGGGAAAATGTCCAAATCTATCATTAAGGAAGTGATAAAGAGGCATAAGGCACTTAGAAAATAATAATAGGACTAGGCAGAGTCAACATGTGTTTATGAAATGGGAATCATGTTTGACAAATCTGTAGAGTTTTTAGACTTTGTTACTAGCAGAACGGAGAAGAAAGAACCCGTTGATGTGGTGCTTTTGGGCTTTCAGAAGGTCTTCAATATGGTGGTGTACAGGATGTATCATTCACAATTAAAGCAATATCGGGGATACTCTACTGAGGGCGATTGAGACTGGTTAATGTACAGAAAACAGAGTGGGTTAAACAGGTCATTTTGGGTTAGCAAATTGAGGTTAGAGGTTTTTAAATTGTATCTATCTATCTACTCATTCATTTAGCCATTTATTTACTGTTTAGAGATGCAACATAGTAACAGGCCCTTCTGGTCCAGCAAAGCTCTACCACCCAATTACACTCCTGTGACCAATTAATCTCCTAACCGGAGTGTCTTTGGAATGTGGGAGGGAACTGGAGCACTCACAGGAAACCCATGTGGTCATGAGGAGGACGTACAGACCCCTTCATTCAGCGGTGGAATTGAGCCTGGTACGGTAATAGTGCTACACTGATCACTATCCTACCGTGCTGCCCCGACTGTCGCGTCAGGGATTGGTGTTGAGCAACTTACATGAGTGATGTGGATGGGAGAACCAAGTGTGCAAATGTAAGCCTTCTAGATTGCAGTGTGGGCAATACGTCCAGACGGGGCTCCAGGGAGACAGAGACAGCTTCAGTGAACGGGCAGGGACAGAGCTGATGGAATATAATGCGGAAAAGCATGAGGTAGTCTACCTTGGTAGAAAAATATAGGAGCCTCAGGACCAGTTCAGGTTCAGGAACAGCTACTACCTCTCAACCATCAGGCTCTTGTACCAGTGGGGATAACTTCACTTGACCATCACTGAACGGTCCCCACAACCAATAGATTCACTTCCAAAGACTTTGCATCTCATATTCTTGATACTTATTGCTTACGTATTCATTTTGTTATTTTTTTTTCTCTTTTGTATTTGCTCAGTTTATTGTATTTTGCACACTGGTTGTCTGCCCTGTTGGGACCTCTCTTATTGATTCTGTTATGGTTATTGGAGTTACTGAGCATGACCATAAGAAAACACATCTCAAGGTTGTATATGGCAACATACGAAAACATACTTAGATTATAAATTTACATTGCATTTTGAATTTTGAAATATTAGATGAGCAGAGATTTTGAGTGTTTGAGAAACAGTATATTGATCTTCAGAGAGACAAAGATGTCATACATTCAGCACAGAATCAGGCCATTCAGCCCAACCAGCCCATGCTGATTAAGACTCCCACCTGAGCTCATCCCATTGTTAATTAATTACTGATCATTAAAGTACAGTTACAGCAATATCAGCAGAGCAAATGTTTTATCATTCAGCATTTCTCAGCAACATGGCAGAAGACTGTTGTAACCAATTGAACTTATGCCAGCTGTGGCACACATTGCCAGGAATTTGAGTACAAGAGTGGAGACGTCTTACACAAATTATGTAGGGTCTTGCATCTGGAATATTGTGAACCATACTGTGCCTACTGACCCAAGATAAGGTATGCTTGTGACTGTGAGACCGTAGTGAAGATTCACTTGTTTGATTCCTGGTGAGGGAGTCGTGGTGGTTCTCCTTTGAGGCCAGTCAAAGCCGACTGGGTCAATTTCCACCTTAGCTCAGAAGAATGAGAAGTGGTCACATTGAAACGTCTTCACAAATTTGTCAGTGTGGATGCTTCCTCTCAAGGGGGAGTCTACACCCATGAGCCACAGGTTCAGTGCAAGAGGTCAGCCATTCACAAAGAAGATGGGGAGGAAATTCTCTGCTGAAGAGGGCTGAGAAGGATAATGTGTAATCACAAAAGACATGGAGACATTTTTTAATTCCTTGGGGAATCAAGGGACATACAGATCATGGAGAAAAGTAGCACTAATGTCAACTGTGATTTTATTGATGGCATTTAAGGCACATGGGACCACATGACCTCCTCCTGTTTATGTTTTTTATGCCCTCATCTTAGAGTCATACAACACTACAGCACATAAACAGGCCCTTCAGCCCATCTAGTCCATGGCAGACTGGTCCACACTCACAACACCCTCTGAGTGAAGAAGTTTCTCTCTCAGATTTCCCTTAAATATTCCACCTTTCATTGTAAACCTATGACCTCCTAAGCTGTCTGAGCTTTGGTGATTCTGTTTTTTTGCTCACTCTTGACTGTAACCAGTCCATCCTAGGCAGACACAAGAGACTTCAGATATCGGAATCTGAAGCAAAAGTCTATGGGAGGAACTCAGCAGTCAGGCAGTGTCTATGGAGGGAGAAGGATGGTTGACAGTTTGGTTTGTTCCAGCTGCTGGGTCTTGACCCAAATTGCTGACCAGGCTTTTCCTCCACAGATGCTGATTGTCACGCTGAGTTGCACAAGCAAGTTTGTCTTTTGCATCATTGGCAATGTTCCTTCCGTTACTCAACCCTTGAGCTCTGGAATTCTCTCCTTAAAGTTCCTTCCTTCTCATTCATTCTTTAATCTAACTACCTCTTTGACCTGCTGGCTGACATTGAGCTGTTTTTATGATCTGTCCATTTGTTACCTGGTATTTTTTCTCAGGTTGGCCAGCAGTGTAGTGGCATCAGCAGTGGACTTCAAAGCGCATGGTCCTGAATTGAAATCCAGGTTCGAGTCCCAACCTGGGCAGCAGCAGTATCCGTGCAGAAAAAAGGCCTGGCAATCTACTTCCGCATCTTGCCATGAGAAGCCTATGGACAACGACACGATCCACGGGGTCGCCATGAGTCGATGACGACTTGACAGCGCTCAACAACAACAGCAACATGTTATTTCCAGGGCAGCTGGGAATCTTTTTTTTTGTTTAATAGCACTTCACTGAAGTGCTTTTAGATGTTGTTGCTACAGTATGTTAAAGCTACCTTATACGCAATGTTTTTGTCTTTATTCCCATTATGAGAAAGATTTGGGTACTGCCTAGTCCAAAGTTCTTATTTATAGGGAGCCGCTCCTCAATTTTGAACCCAATATACAGTACTGTGAAAAGTCTTATATAATCAGGGTGCCTAAGACTGTAGCACAGCACTGTTTTTGTCAACGGACAGCAAGTTTGCAAACCTGGCGAGTGCAAACGATGTTGGGAATGGTGAGGAGAGTGTGAGACAGGTGGCAGAGAAGGATTGCCAGTAGAGGGGCTGGCCCAGGGGCAGGCACACCCAGTTCCGAGACACCAGGCAGAGTCATTTGATTCCAAACAACTGTCTTATTGATCATTACAGAACGTCTCACTGGCTCTACCTGCTCCCTCCCCTCTCCCTTCCTCTTGTCCCAATCACGTTTCCCCTCTCCCTGCCCCCTTCCCACTCTCAGTCCACAACAGAGACCCGTATCAGAATCAGGTTTATCATCACTCACATATGTCATGAAATGCCTTTTTTTTGTGGCAGCAAGTCAGTGCAATACATAAAATTACTACAGTGCAAATTACGACAGTGCTGTTGAAAAGTGTAAAGCTCCCTCGCTATATGTGTGTGCCTAAGACTTTTGCACAACACTGTATAATTTTCTTCAAATTTCTCACATCCCTTTCCGGTAGCCTGTGAAGATATGACATCCAATTAATCACTCAAGGAAGAATGGTGGACTGAGCAACTCAAAAACTCCTTAAGCTTTTAGTCTGCCTCAAGCTGTCCAAAATCCTCCTGGGAATGGAATTAGTCAGGAGGTTAACTTTTCTTCTCCATCGTGATGGAGCGTCATTCCCTCAACAATGTACTCGGTAGCACCAGGCTAGTTTACTTACTCAGTCACGAAACAAGGCTTCAAAGTACATTTATTATCAAAGTACGTACACTTTATGCAACCTTGAGATACATCTCCTTGCAGGCAGTCACAAAACAACAAAACTCAAAAGAACCCATTAAAACAAAAGAAGAGCATCAAACACCCAATATGCAGAGAAAAAAAATAATTGCGCAAACAATAAAAGTAAGCAAGTAGCATTCAGAACTGAAGTTCACGAAAGCGACTCACAGACATGAAGCCAGTCAGCACCGCAGCAGATTCAGGCGCCTGTTAATTGCAGGACACAGCCTCACTTCAGCACAGAGATGAGTAAACCTTGCGTGAACCGAACCGAGCCATCCTTGTCCCCAAAACCTTCACGGGCCTGCATGATCATCCGGAGGTGTGGGTTCAAATTTCACCGCAAGCACCAAGATAGTTAAATTAATTGAATTGATTAACTTAGCTAAAATGAAACAAGGTAACTGGAGTGTCATCAAAACAAACAAGTTGTTCATGTATCCTCGGCAATGTACTCAATAGCAACAGCCTGGTTGATTTACTCAGTGGCGAAGCAGGCTTAAACTCAATCATTTAATATTTTTGCTTTATTTTTGGAACAAAAGTTATCTAGGAAGTTAAGAGTTTCTCTTCAATTCACACTGCTAACAATGAACAAACATTACGGAAATAGTTTAGCGACTCTTTGCAGATATGCAGACTAATGCATGAAGTAATATTTTAGTTAATCAGGCAAATGAAGATCCCGTGACGTGGCTATTAGCGGGATAATTAAGCATTAGTGAAAGAGATACTTGAGGTTATCATACATTTAGCACAATAGGATTTGTTTTGGCATGAAGGCAAGTAGAGTGCTGAAACTAATCTTAAAGTGTTAATATACATGAGCATATCTTGAAGTTAATTATTGCCAAAAGAATTCACCTACCTCTGTGAATTCACTAATGGATATTTGAAAAGAGATTATGCTTGGTGGTTGTCCATACAAATTAGTTTGATGAGGCTTGCTTGACTAATACAATAGAGTCCATAACATGAGAATAGAGTGCAGAACCTGGTGTACTGGTGCTTGGAGTATGATGGGCAAGAGAGAGATACATTTTCAGTCATTTTTATGAAATAGTTATATAAGGAAACATTCACCAGAAAGTTGAAGGCAATAACGGCATATTATTGAACAATTATTTAATGACACTCAAAATACTAGAGCAGCTGAGAAATTATTTATGCTCAGATGCCACTTTATTATCCTGTACCTAATAAAGTGGCCACTGACTGTATGTCTGTGGTCTTCTGCTGTTGTAGCCCATCCATTTCAAGGTTTGTCGTGTTGTGCATTCAGAGGTGCTCGTCTGCACACCACTGTTGTAACGTGGTTGTTTGAGTTACTGTCACCTTCCTGTCAGCTTGAACCAGTCTGGCCATTCTCCTCTGACCCCTCTCATTAGCAAGGCATTTCTGCCCCAAGACTCCTACCATTAACCAAGGGATCCGTGCACCCAGGTTGGGAAACTCCTGTTCTACAGACAGTTGTGCATGAAAATCCTAGGAGGTCAGCAGTTTCGGAGATACTCAAATCACCCTGTCTGACACTTTGTCCCTCCATGGTCAAAATCATTTGGATCACATTTCTTACTCATTCCGAATTTTGGTCTGAAGAACTATAAGACCATAAGATATAGGAGTAGTTTAGGCCATTTGGCCCATCGAATCTGCTCTGCCATTTCATCATGGCTGATCCATTTCTCTCTCAGCCTCAGTTTCCCACCTACTCCCCATATCCCTTCACACCCTGACCATTCAAGAATCTACCAACCTCTGCCTTAAATATACATAAAGATTTGGCCTCCACAGCTGCCTGTGGCAAAGAATTCCACAGATTCACCACTCTCTAGCTAAAGAAATTCCTCCTCACCTCCATCCTAAAAGGAAAAACTTTTTCACCCAGAGAGTTGTGGATCTGTGGAATGCTCTGCCTCAGAAGGCAGTGGAGGCCAATTCTCTGGAGGCTTTCAAGAAAGAGTTAGATAGAGCTCTTAATGATAGCGGTGTCAAGGGATATGGGGAGAAGGCAGGAACGGGGTACTGATTGTGGATGAGCAGCCATGATCACAGTGAATGGCAATGCTGGCTCGAAGGGCTGAATGGCCTACTCCTGCACCTATTGTCTATTGTCACCCCTCTATCTGAGGTTGTATACCTCTATCCATTCTCCCCTCAATCGTTTTATGTCCATAAAGCATCTGTACAGTTACATGTCACTGTGCCCCAGTACTGGAGGTCAGACATCGCCTAATGAGGCCACCATGGGACCTGTGTGCTGTGATGAGAATCTTGGTGAGTGGTGTGCTTCACAAAGCAGATATGGAGGAGATTCTTCAACCCCATGACTCAAAAACACTTGAGTTGAAGTTTCAAGTGTTTAAATGACACTCAGAGCAACACATGACAACTGTTAATTCAAGTATTGCAAGGTAGGTACTTCCTATTGTCAATAAGTCTCATCTGTCTTACCAACACACATCCTCTCCACATTTATTCTGTCAAGGCCTTTCACCATTCAATAGGTTTCAATGAGGCCACCCCTCATTCTCCTGAGTTCCAGTGAGTACAGGCCCAGAGCCATCAAAAGATTCTCATATAACAAGCCATTCAATCCTGGAAACAACTGAACTCTTGTCCATGTCTGCATGCTTTTATGCACTGAGTTGCTGCCACATGTTTGGCTGAGTAGATATTAGTATTAATAAGCAGGTGTACAGGCGTACCTAATAAAGTGGCCACTGAGTGAAATATTCAATTAAAATTGTGAATATTTTGATATGTGTGTGTGATACCATCAGAGAAGGAGGTTTTAAAGAGAAAATATTCCGAATGGTCATGATGAATGATTTTGAATGGATGTCAAACAATAAGTTTTTGAGGATTTATTTAGGAAATTGAAATGCCATAATACTAGGGCAGCTGAAAGATTATTTACACTCAGATGCGACTTTATTAGGTGCCTCCTTTACCTAATAAAGTGGCCACTGAGTGTATGTTTGTGGTGTTCTGCTGCCGTCACCTATCCACTTCAAGGTTTGATATTTTGTGCATTCAGAGATACCTTCTGCACAGCACTGCTATAAAGCGTGGTTATTTGAGTTACTGTCACCTTCCTGTCAGCTTAAACCAGTCCGGCCATTCTCCTCTGACCTCTCTCATTAAAATTAAGTTATAAGGCTGTGATATAGGCCAAGCAACATGGCAGAACTTGGTACAATCACTTTATTCAAAAGACTTTTACAAACTAGTAACAATGAACATTGAAAAAGTGTGTACAAAAAAAAACCCAACAGAAATTGAGGTAATCAGGTTGGTCAGAAAGGGTTCTTGAACTTTTACCAGCTTGCTATATTCAGATTGAAGATAGGTACGCTGGAAGCCTGAAGGCCAGTGGTTGCACTGTAGTTGAATATCTTCAAAACAAGGATCAAAGACCTTTGGAAATCAAGGGAATCAAGGTATAAGGGAAGAGATTGGAGATTAAAGGGGTCTCCTTTAAACTTTCCTCTGTCGCCCTTAAGATATGCTCTTGATTTTCCACATTTACTTTCTGGGTATTGGTTTCTGGGTATCCAATCGCAGTGAAGCAAATATTATTGGTCAGCATTGTGAGAATAGATTGACTGGTCCATTTGTAGAAAGTAACTCCGAACAAATTGACTACTGATTTTCCCACAAATACAACGTGACTTGATTACAAAGCAAAGTCTTAATTTGCTGCAAAGTATTTTTGGAATTCCTGAGATTAAGGAAGGCTCAAGATAAATCCATGTTTTTCTTTATTACATTGTCCAATCAAAAAAAAGTACCAGAAGACACGATAGACTGCAAATAAGTGAATTTGATGCATAACCCAGTCTACTGGAGGAACTCAGAGAGTCGAGCAGCATCTGTGGGGAAAGGGAATCGTCAACTCAGTACGTTTTGCCTATGACCCTGGCTGTCTATGACATCATTGTAAGGTACGTTAAAATATTTGAGATAAAAAGTGAATCGACAGATATAATATTTATGATTAGTGTCAAATTCAATCTACAGCAAAGAAGGCCCATAGTACAATTTCACTTAGTAACTCACAGTGGTACTTATAGGATAGTCACTTCTTACACAGTCTATGAACTCTAATTCTAAAGCAGCACTCCCACCAAGTCACAACAAGCAATGCCAGAGGAGGTTTGCTGGTGTCTCTTAAAGTTTCCAGTTGCATCTGCCGCATTTCCTATTTTCATGCAACTTGGCACAGTGTTTTGTGCGGCACAGTGGTGTTGCTGTTAGCGTAATGCCAATGCAGTGCCAGCAATTTGGGTTCAATTCCTGCTGCTGCCTATAAGGGGTTTGTACTTTCTCCCTGTGACTGCGTGGGGCCCGGGCGTGCTGGTTTCCTCCCACTTTCCAAAAACGTACGGGTTAGTAGTTTAATTGGTCATGTGGGTTAGACTGGGCAGCGCGGGCTCGTTGGGCTGGAAGAGTTTGCTAATATGCTGTACCTTTGAATAAATAATAGTTTCTGTGCAATATTTAAGTGGAGAAACACCTAGCAATTTATACCTCGCTGCAGTCACAATTTCTTAATTTACTAGTTATTTATTTGTTCTGGAATGTTACTTCAATTCCTGCTACCGGCCTGAACTGTGGTTTAAGCTCAATCTGTCTTGTGAGCAGTACAACTGAGACCCTCTGCTGGTCAAGGTTGACCATGGATGATGTGTGCCACCTGTCTACTTGATACTCAGCCAGTAAGCAAGCCAGGGTAGTCCGATAAGGAGAGCCATGCAGCAGCCTCCTCCAATCCACACAGCTGATGGACCCAAAGGAATGGCAGAGACCAATACAGTTTGGCACCAGCGGGGACGCAGCAGTTGCCAGTCATCGTTGAGCTCAATGTAGGACTGCCTTGGGGGACTCCAGCTCTGGATTTTTCCTTGGGGCTTACTCCCAAAACCTTCCCCATGAACGGGTACAGCCACAAGATTTGAGATCAGAGTTTTCCTTCTCCCAATGAGTTGCCAACTACAGCTGACGAGCCTCATCTGCCTGAAGCGACTGGTTTTAAGGTGCCGAAAACCCGACCTTGCCCCTTCTCCTGAGAGTAGCGATGGTTCCGCTGGGCTTAGTGGCTAAGCCACTTGTGAGGGCCAAGAGCTGGACTTGGTTGTCAGAGGCTATTTGAGTCGCACACCATTGGGAGCATTTAATAGGTAGTGGGAGCTTGTCCCCATTACCATCCCCGGCTATAACAACTTTAAGGAACCAGTTGAAAATATTGAGCAGTTTTCAAAATAATATCTCAGACAATATAATAAGGCCTCCATCATTATAAAACAGCCTCCCATTCAATTTACAACAGCACATAAGCACAGTAGAATTGCTAGGTTGCTGTAAAATAAATATATTCCCAGCTCTTTTATGCCTCTTATGGGATTTGACCTTTACTGTCCATTCTTAAATCCCCTTGAAGTGAGTTACTTGCTGGGCTTTTTACTGTATAATTAAAAGTCAGTCATAATGATGTGCATCTTGAGTCATATATGGGCTGTCCTGGATAAGGAGAGCAAATTCTCTACCCTGAATAAATGACTGGAGCATTGGAATTTGGAAAGCTACACACCGTATACTGGTAAATGGCAAAAAAAATATATGGATACTTGAAGGCTGGCAGAGAAATGGGCAAAATACAGCAAAATTTACAAAAAAATATACTATACATAAACAGAAAAAGACTGACAAATGACTTCAGAGGTCTTCAGGACCCTGTAATGCAAACTCTCCTCAGGCAAAAGCACATAAGCAGCTGGACAAGCCCCCACTAAAAGAAGCTACTGGTTGCCTATAGCACTTTGATTGCCCTGAGCTCTGCCCTAATTAGCACCTCCGAAGAGACTCTTGGCTCTTCAGCCTGAAAACACCAGGACTGGTTTAATGAGAGTGACCAGGAGATCCACAAGTTCATTGATAGTAAAGACAAAGTCGTTTTGGATTTGGAAGCTCCACCAAGCCTCAAGGAAAAAAAATTAGCCCTGCAGGCAGCTAGAGACACATGAGACTGCAGGTGCTGGAATCCAGAGCAACATGGAAAGTAAGCTGGAGGAGTTCAGCAGGTCAGGCAGCATCTATGAAGGGAAATAGACAGCCAGTGTTCAGACTCAAGAACAACTACTTTTCTTCAACTGTTCGCTTCTTGAACCATCTAGTACAACCCTAATCAGTAGAACTGCGAACACTCAAGTTGAGTATGGTGTCCTCCTGAGGGGATGGCTGTTGCTGGGTCCTCAGGTAGCTGTAGAGTCTGATCCAGGGTCCACATATTACGAGAGGCTTACAGACCTTATAATCCTTCCCCCTTCACCACTTGCTGATGGCCACAGGACAATCTGGGATGTTAGGATGGATTCCCTTAATGGAGAATGCCCGACTTTATTTAGCGTGGGACTTTATTAAGGGGGAGGCACCACATAGCCCTTGATAGATTGGGGTCCAGGCCCAGTGACATGGAATGCAAGACAACTGGGGACCCTTTATGCTGCAGCCTTCCTCTATTGTGATGTGTCATCATCCTCTGCCAACTCCCCAAATTGAGCTCCTGGTTGGATCGCACTTGGTCTGGCATCTCCTCCTTGACTTTTCCGCCATGAGGAGCTGAGCTCCAGATGGCTAAACTCCAGACCCCATCACTCTCGGGATCTCGAGAGCTCACAAACCTCTCCACCACGACAAAGTAGCGATCCTAATCAGTACACTTTAGCAACACAATGACTACTTTGATCACTTGGCATAATATAAATTTTGGGTTCTTTTGTGCTAATTGTGTAATTTCTCATAAACATAAAGTATAATTAATGTTCATTTTTTTCTCATGTGAATGCTGCTTATCTGATACAATGTGCCTGTGATGCTGCTGCTGGTGAGCTTTTCATTCAAAGTTTAAAGTACATTTATTATCAAAGTAAGTATACAGTATACAACTCTGAGATTCGTCTTCTCCAGATAGGCATGAAACAAAGAAAACCATGGAAGCTGTTCAAAGAAGATCAACTCCTCCATGTGCAAAAAGCAAATTGTGCAAATAACCATATAACAATATAACAATTACAGCACAGAAACAGGCCATCTCGGCCCTTCTAGTCCGTGCTGAATGCTTACTCTCACCTTGTCCCACCGACCTGCACTCAACCCATAACCCTCCATTCCTTTCCTGTCCATATAGCTATCCAATATTACTTTAAATGACAATATCGAACCTGCCTCTACCACTTCTGCTGGAAGCTCATTCTACACAGATACCACTCTCTGAGTAAAGAAGTTCCCCCTCATGTTACCTTTAAACTTTTGCCCCCTAACTCTCAACTCATGTCCTCTTGTTTGAATCTCCCCTACTCTCAATGGGAAAAGCCTATCCACGTCAACTCTATCAATCCCCCTCATAATTTTAAATACCTCTATCAAGTCCCCCCCTCAACCTTCTACGCTCCAAAGAATAAAGACCCAACTTGTTCAACCTTTCTCTGTAACTTAGGTGCTGAAACCCAGGTAACAGTCTAGTAAATCTTCTCTGTACTCTCCCTATTTTGTTGACATCTTTCCTATAATTCGGTGACCAGAATTGTACACAATACTCCAAGTTTGACCTTACCAATGCCTTGTACAATTTTAACATTACATCCCAACTCCTATACTCAATGCTCTGATTTATAAAGGCCAGCATACCAAAAGCTTTCTTCACCATCCTATCCACATGAGATTCCACCTTCAAGGAACTATGCACCATTATTCCTAGATCCCTCTCTTCTCCTGCATTCTTCACTGCCCTACCATTTACCATGTATGTCCTAGTTTGATTAGTCTTACCAAAATGTAGCACCTCACATTTATCAGCAACAAGAAAATGAACCTCCCCACCCCCACATGCAAACGAGCAAATAATACAAACGGCAACAAGAAAGAATGAGCAAAGACACAAAAAACAAAAGTACAAGACTGAAAGAGTCCAATCCATAAATCATAACTTCAGTACCTGTACTTAACGTTGACTTGTGCATACAAGAATAAACTTTAACTTTGACTTTGTCGTTGACCTGAGGTTTGAGGTTTTATAGACAACTCGTGACTGGAAAGTTAGATGGCAGGAAACGAACGACAGGTCCAACACTCAGTGACACTCATGCACAGTTTCTTCAGCATCTCTGTATTAGCGTTATCTGCTGTTTAATTAATTGGATTCAAATTGCCTGGCTACCTTGCTGGGCTGTGATCCCGCAGACATGAGTCAAACTCATTCATCTGGACTGCATCCTAGTAAGTTAACCAATATAGAGCTGGAGCTGACGGTTCAGCTTGGTGCCCGTAATTCTGAAAGAATTGTTTGCATCGTTTCCCAAGAGGACTGTGTTGTTGGAGAGGTTGGTGAGGGAAGTGGGGGGGGGGGGGAAGGAGGGTTGGGGTGTTTGATTAGGAGTGGAACAGTCCTGGGGATCTCATTCACTCAGTATTCCACGCACACATCACCACCTCTTATCTCTCCGAGCCCAGGCTTGAGTAAGCATTTCGTCATTAAATATCTAATGAGTTACATTAGGCAATAAAATATTGATACACATGATTGCCGGTTAAATGCATGTGCTCAACCTCGTCAGAATAAAGTTTGAAAATTAAACTTTTATTAAACCTTGACCTATAACCTTAAATTGATCTAACGGCTGCTGGAAATCAGTGTGTGCTGGTGCTGATTTTTCACACAACCTTTAGCACTCGTGGGAACTGCCATCAAAGTGTGCAGGTACATCTGACAGTGCCAGGCTTATTACCCACCTCTGCTTTCTGCTCTTCAGGATTCAGCTGGTGCCTTGTTGCTTGCAGTTGTGTGGGAGCGAGGACTTGGTCTGCTTCATTGGCTTTGTTTTTTTTAAAAAAATCCTGCTTCCTCTCTTTGAATGGGTTCAGAATACTAAACCAAACACCGACTAGAGTTTGCTCACGGAGGTGATGGCTAACTTTGTGCACATGAAGCTAGGGGGAGGTGGATTCAGTGAGCACACACAGTCTGAATGCATAAGTCTGTTCTCCCTGTAACACCGCGGGGATGAAAATATGTGCTTGGAAAGAGGAAGACTTGAATTTGTGTGGAACCTCAGCCCAGCTTTCATAATAGATAGCACACAGCATACAGAGCAATGCAGTATACACTCATGGCCACTTAATAAAGTGCCTCCTGTACCTAATAAAGTGATCACTGAGTGTATGTTTGTGGCCTTCTTCAGCTGTAGCCCATCCACTACAAGGGTTGACATGTTGTGCATTCAGAAATACCCTTCTGCACAGCACTGTTTTAACATGTGGTTATTTGAGTTCCTGTCAGCTTGAACCAGTCTGGCCATTCTCCTCTGACCTCTTTCATGAACAATGCATTTTCCCCCACAGGTCTGTCACTCAGAGGATTTTCTTTTTACCGCTGTAGAGATGGTCATGCCTGAAAATCCCAGAAGATCAGCAGTTTCTGAGATACTCAAACCACCCTGACTGGCACCAACAGTCACTTCATGGTTAAAGCCACTTACATCACATTTCCTCCCCTTTTTGATGTTTGGTCTGGACAACTGAGCCTCTTGACCACACCTTTATTCATTGAGTTGCGGCCACATGATAGGCCGATTAGACATTTGTGTTAATGAGCAGGTGTACCTGTGTACCTATTAAGGTGGCCACTGTGTTTATGTACTTCTCTGAGGATTGTCACCTCGTCACGGTGGAGAGGCTTGTGAATTTCTTAGATCCTCAGCGCAATTCGTCTGGAGTTTGGGCACCTGGGGCTTGGCTCCTGGTAGGGTCACCCATGATGGTAAAGTCAAGGAGGAGGTTGCAGACAAAGAGAAGTCAAAATAAGACCTACACGCTGGAGCTGGCAGAAGATGATGACCCAGCGCAGTGACAGTTAAGGTGGATGAAGGTTGCAGCTGTGGAGGTTCCTCATTCTCCTGGCCCCAATCTGTCAAGGATTGTGTGGTGGCTACCCAGGTATCAGCCTCCCAATGTTAAACAAAGTCTCTCACTAGCGTTCTCTATTAAGGGAATCCACTTTAACATCCCGGATATGTGGATCCCAGACTGGCCTCTGCAGCCACCTGAGGAGACACCAATAAACAACTCCTTTGGATATTCAACTTGAGTGATCTCACTACTGCTATATCAATAGGTTTCATTGGAGGCTTGCACAGAAGCTTTCAATGCTTCTCTGTATATTTAATTAACCTGAATTAATGTTCCTGAAGGCCCAACTCAAAACTTAAGTATCAAGATTATTTCTAAATTCCTCCTCTTAGTTTTCCATTGTCAACACAAGATGCTTTTGGACAGCAATCACTGTAGAAAGATGGGTAACACAGAGCAGGTTCCCACAGGCACCAATGAGTCGGCGAAGGAAAAATGCTGTGCAGGACACTGGGGAGACCTCCTTCGAACACGGCTATAAGATCTCGTGCTTTCCACCTGAGAGGACAAATAGGGCATTGCTTAACTCCCCTTCATTTGAGTTGATTTCAACATGAAAATAAAAGTGCAGACAAAGCAACAGCTGATTTGTAAAAAATAGAAAATACACTAAGGACATAGAACATAGACCAGTACAGCACAGGAACAATGCTGTGCTGAACCAATTAAATGAGTAATCAAACTAATCCCTTCTGCCTGCACAATATTCATAACCTTCCATTTTCTTCACATTCATGTGCCTACCTAAACCCTCAAAGTTCAATGTACATTTATTATCAAAGTATGTATGCAGTATGCAACTCAGAGATTCGTCTTCTCCAGATAGCCATGAAACAAAGAAAACCATGGAACCCATTATAAGAAAAACATCATCTCCTGCTCCACGTGCAAAAAAGGTAAAATTACGTAAAGTCAACAAGTACATCAACCCCTCACGGGCAATAATCAAATTGCACAAACAAGAACAACAACATCAACCCCCCCCCCACCACATGCAAAAAAACAAATTGTGCAAATGGCAACAAGAACATCAACCCCTCATGCAAAGAATGAAAAATATTGCACAAACTGCAGCAGGAAAGGACGTTTCTTAAAAGCCCCAAATGTAACAGCCATTACCATCATCCCTGGCAGTGCAGTCCAGGCACCCACTACCCTCAGGGTAAAAAACTTGCCCCTCACATCTCCTTCAAACTTACCCCCTCTCGCCTTAAATGCATGCCCTCTGGTATTAGACATTTCAGCTCTGGGAGAAAGATACAGTCTGTATCTATGTCTCCCATAATCTTATAAACCTCGATCAGAGGTGTGTTTTTTTCAAATTGCATTTTTGAAAGCACTTATTTAGATGCATTTCAGCTTTAGTTGGCTCTGGAGACAGATAACTAACTGGGCAATGACAAACTGTTCCGGCACAAGTTGCCCTTAATCCTCCTATTATTTAGCATGCTTTGTCTTTTAAAATTACCACTGCTTAGAGATGGCTGTGTCATAGGTCCTGTCTTTTCCCAATCTCTTTTTCAGCTACTTACAAAAAAAAATGGCATGTAATAGCAGATGGATTTTATTAATGTGGTCTTTACTGTATTGTGACTTGATGGGCAGCAAATTGCCTCTTCTGATTGCTGATGTCCCTTGAAGAAACGTTTTAGTAACACAATAGATCAAAATAACCTCCGTGTGCCACGTCCCCCATGTTAAATTAAACTGCATTAGAGATGGAGTTCGGGTTCCATGGAATTGTGATTCTAAACTATTGTTCTAGTGGTCAAAATTGACACAAATGAGATGAAAGTTCTGAGTGAAATTGCCTTCTTTGGTCTTTGTTGATCAGCGGTCACATTCTGCCCAGAGCCATGCTTTCTGTAAACTCACTTTGCACAAATGACTTGGCCAGCACTGATGTATTGACACAGTGTGTCCGTGAATGATATTAGGAACTGCCTGGAAATAAGAAAACAATGGAAACAGAACCAGAAAAGTATTTCAGAAAATTATCTTTCCTGGTGACACTCACTCGATGTGCTTTGATGTGGCTGAAGGTGGTTTTAAGTTTAAAATGTCAAAGCAGCACAGAAGGAAATTGATGGAAGTGTAAGGGCTCTGGGTGGATATTTGATCCAGTCAATGGACTCTCCACTGCCAGCCGATTGCAAGCTGCGTATTTTACTACACTACACAGTAACAGACACACAGACACACACACACACACACACACACACACACACACACACAAGCGCATACACACATACACAGATATACCCACATGCACACACACACAAATATACACACACACAGATATACACGGACACACGCAGCTATACACATATGCACACACATACACACACGATTCATTCATTTTTTTCTTTATTTTAATTGAATTCTAATAGCGTAAGGTCAAAGTTAATTTTTAGAAAATACTTAGATCTATTTATATTGATGGTTCCGGATTTGTATTATTTAAATCTACTCTGAGGCAGCTGCTGAAGTTTGGTCAAGGTGTTCTCTGGAGTTAGGACTTATTTATTTATCTATCTATCTAATGGGCACCCATTCAGAACAGAAATGCGAAGGAATTTTTTTAGCCAGAGGGTGGTGAATCTGTGGAATTTGTTGCCACGGGCGGCAGTGGAGGTCAAGTCATTGGGTGTATTTAAGGCAGAGATTGATAGGTATCTGAGTAGCCAGGGCATCAAAGGTTATGGTGAGAAGGAGAGGGAGTGGGACTAAATGGGAGAATGGATCAGCTCATGATAAAATGGCGGAGTAGACTCGATGGGCCGAATGGCTGACTTCTGCTCCTTTGTCTTATGGTCTTATGGTCTATCTATCTATCTGTTTATTGAGATACAACACAGAATAGGCTCAATTTTCTGACGGACAAACGCTGGATTAATATTTAAGGACACAGCTGGTTCACTAATTTCCTTCAGGGAACCGGCCCTAGCTTGGCCTGTATTTGAAACAGACCCACCAATGTGAGTGACTCCTCATCATCCTCTGAAATGTACAAGATACTCAGTTTGAAACCTACAGTGTAATGGACAATATGTGCCAGATTTTCTGTGATGCCTATTTATTTGTGTTTGTTTGCTTGTTTGTTTATTTATTGAGATGGCATGGAGTAGGCCCTTCCAGCCCTTCCAGCCCTTCCAGCCACACTGCCCAGCAATCCATGGATTTAATCCTAGCCTTTACACGGGATAATTTACAACGACCAATTAACCTACCAACCGTTACGTCTTTGGACTGTGGGAGGAAACCGGAGCACCTGGAGGAAACCAACGCGGTAACGGGGAGAACGCACAAACTCCTTACAGTGGGATATCAGAATCACTTCAGATCAGATTCAGATTAAGTTATCACATGTACATGGAACCATACGGTGAAATGCGTTGTTTGCGGTAACAACCATCACGACCGAAGGTTGTGCTAGGGGCAGCCTGCAAGTGTTGCCACACATTCCAGCACTGACATCCAGTAGTATGCCTACAATGCTCAGCACAGCGACAGCAGCAAAGCACCACCTCCCCTCCCTTTCTTCCAACACACACACGCACACACACACATACTGTACACACACCACTCATGCATAAACACACCCTAGACAGAGACATTTTACAAGGATGTTGCTGGGACTTGAGGACCTGTGTTATAGGGAAAGGAGTAATTGGTTAGGACCTCATTCCTTGGAGCATAAGAGGTTGAGGGGAGATTTGATAGAGTGAAACAAAATGACAAGAGGTATAGAGAGGGTAAATGCAAGCAAGCTCTTTCCACTGATCAATGCTTTGATTTATCTAATTTGTCAGCACAAGAAAGATCTCACTGTGATGGCAATATCATTTCCTTAACACTGGAAAACCATAAGAGATAGGAGCAGAATTAGGCCATTTGGCCCTTTGACCCGTTGAGTCTGTTTTTCGAGCCCATCCATTTTCCCTCACAACCCCATTCTCCTGCCTTCTCGCCATAACCTATGACACCCTTACTAATCAAGAACCTATCAATCTCTACCTTACATATACCCAGACTTAACCTCCACAGCTACGTGCGGCAATGAATTCCTCAGATTCACCACTCTCTGGCTAAAGAAATTCCTCCTCATCCCTGTTCTAAATGGTCCCACCATAGAAAACATCCTCCCCACATCCACTCTATCTTGGCATTTCAACATTTTCAATCAGCTTGTTTCAATGATATCCACCCCTCTTTCTTCTGAACTCCAATGAGTACAGGTTCAGAACCATCAAACGTTCCTCATACAATAACTGTTCCATATCTGGGATCATTCTCATAAACCTCTTCTGAAACCTCTCCAACGTCAGCACATCCTTTCTGAGATAAAGCATTTTCTTAGATAAAGGTTTTTCATTTGCAAATGGCAAATTTGCTAATGGTTGAATGTTGTAACAACATAACTTAAACAGATGGCTGGCTGGTTTTATGACAAGGAAATGAGTGACAGAAGAAGGTTTTAATTCCTCTCACCATCCTCTTAACTAATTGAAATTCTCCTGCCAGTTTTGGATGTAGAACCAACTTCAGCTTCAAACCTAATTCGGCTGTAACTGGGTTTCTCTGAAAGATGAAAAGACAGAAGCAGGAAGACCCAGGAGTACAAGTGCATGGTTCCTTGAAAATGGCATTTCAAGTAGACAGGGGGTAAAGAAGGCCTTTGGCATACTGGCTTCATCAGTCAGGACACCAAATACAGAAATTGGGATGATGTGGTGTAGTTGTATAAGACCATGGTGGGGCTGCATTTGCAGTACTGTAGGATCCAGGCAGCATCCTGACCTGCTGAGTTCCTCCAGCATTCTGTGTGTGTTGCTTTGCACTTCCAGTATTTGCAGATTCTTTTCGTGTTTGCAATATTGTGTTCTGTGTTTGCCAACCTACTGTAGGAAAGATGCCATTAAGCTAGAGAGAGTACAGAATAGATTTGCAAGGATGTCGCTGGGGCTTGAGGGACTGAGTTATGGAGAGGTGTTGAGCAAGTTAGGAATTTTCCCACAGGAATATACAAGAAAGGGGGAGGGGTGGTGGAGAATCATATGGAGTTATATATATTATGAGGGGCATAGATAGGGTCAATGCACACAGCTATTTTCTCAGGGCTGGGAAATCAGAGGGCATATTATAAGGTACAATGGGAGAGATTGAATAGGAAGCTGAGGGACAAGTTTTTCAGGCAGATAGAGATCATCTGAGCTGCCACAGGAAGTCATCAAGGCAGGTACATTAAGAACATTTAAAAGGTACGTGGAGAGGTATGTAGATGGGAAAGGTTTAGAACAGGGAATCCCAACCTTTTTTATGCCATGGTCCAATGCCATTAAGCAAGCGGTCCGCGAACCCCTGGTTGAGAATCCAGGTTTAGAGGGAAATGTGTCAAATATGGGCAAGTAGGTCTAGCTTAGGTGGGAGTCTTGGTCAGCATGTATCAGATGGGCCGAAGGTCTGATTTCCACATTGTATGGCTCTACAACTCTAAGCAGGGTCTCCATTTGAAATCTTGACCTATATACTTTATTGCACTGAAGCTGCTTGACCTGCTGAATTGTCCCAGAATTCTGCTTTTCTGTTCTTGTGCCGAGTTAGGGCATTCAGGCCATGGAGTCTGCTCCAACATTCGATCGTGGCTGATATATTGTCCCTCTGCATCCCATTGTCCTGCCTTCTCACTGTAACCTTTGACACCCTTATTAATCCAAAATTAATCAACTTCCAATTTAAATATGTGGACTGACTTAGCCTCCACAGTTGTCCTTCGTGACAAATTCCTCAGTTCATCACCCTCTGACTAAAGGAATTCCTCCTCATCTGCACTCTAAAGAGATGTGCTTCTATTTGGAGGCTGTGCCCTCTTGTCCAAGACTCCCCCAACATTGTCCTTTCAACAATTGATAGGTTTCAATGGGAGCCTCCCTCATTTTTCTGAATTCCAGTGAATGCAGGCCCAGGGCCTTCAAACACTCCTCATATGACAAGCCTTTCAATCCAGAAATCATTTCCGTGAACCTCCTTCAAACTCTCACTAGTGTCAGCACATCCTTTTGTAGATATTTCACTTGGAGTAACAATCACTTTGTCGTCCTTTGTACCAAAGAATGACCATAAACAATCAATAAACAGGACACAGCCTCAGAATGGAGATGAGGAGGAATTTGTTTATGAGGGTGATGGATCTGTGGAGCAAGTCTTTATGTATATTTAAGGTAGAGGTTGATAGATTCTTGATTGGTCAGGACATGAAGGGATATGGGAAGAAGGCAGGAGATTGGGGTTGAAAGGAAAATGGATCAGCCATGTTGAAATGGCGGAGCAGACTCCATTGGCCCAATGGCCTAATTCTGCTCCTATATCTT
This sequence comes from Mobula hypostoma, assembly GCF_963921235.1. NCBI lineage: Eukaryota > Metazoa > Chordata > Chondrichthyes > Myliobatiformes > Myliobatidae > Mobula > Mobula hypostoma. The sequence goes on from NC_086108.1 coordinate 97,613,453, forward strand.
TTGGTCTCATGGAATGGAGGAAAGGGTTTGCATTGATCTTAGAGTAGGTTAAAAGGTCAGCATTACATTGTGGGCCGAAGGGCCTGTATTGTACTGAATTGTTCTATGTGCCGTGTCTGTTCTGAAATATCCTGCTGTTTGACGGTTAGCCATGAGTTTAATTCCATTATCTGTGGCATGAAATTGAGGAGGGAGGTGGGTGTGGGAAATAATATACACTGAACATTGAAACAAGTAATACTTTCTGATATCACAGCATTAATTTAAAATAATTCTGTCCTTTATTTAACGTGGTGCAAACATACAGAAAGGGATAATAAGATGCATGAAAAGTTTTCACCTAATGCTGAGAAAGAAAGAGTAAAAGAGAGAAAAATGACAAACTTCCCGCCGGCAGATGTCTGTGATTTATTAGCCATCTCAAGCGACAGTCAAATCCGCTACATCTAACAGTTGTCTTCAATTAAGCGATGGCATCTATTTGTCCACAGTGTATAAGGCAATAAATAACTCATCTTCTGAAAAATAAGGATGTCATAGACCAAAGCTTTTAATCAAAGCACCGGAGTGCCGTGTTTCCAAGGGCAAGCGCGAGGTATTGCTGTACTTCTATATACAGGAAAATCTGGTGCAAGAAATAAGAGATTGATGATGAGAAAAAGTCAATCCATGTTAAATTTTCTTTCTGCCAAAGGATTACATTTTATTTACTCAGACTGCAGGTGTGAATCCTTTCGTTGACACAAAGACCGTAAGGCACAGGAGCAAAATTAGGCCATTTGGCCCATCGACTCTGAGTTTCAAACCACCATGTACAGTATGTCCTTCTTCACTCCACCACGGGACACAGTTTAGGTGGGTACCAGCTGTGCGGCTTTGAAAAGTATTTCCTCCATTGTTATTGCAGTACAAACCTCGCAGAAGATTGCACAGGATAAATGTCTTTTAACACGTTCACTTAAAGATTAGCTGTGAAAAATCTGCGTCCTTGCTAATGCAGGGAATTGTGTACCACAAAACCCCCTGTTCATTGTTAATTTTTCCTTTACAGGTAAGTGACAAGGTACTCCATTAACAAAGCCTCTTACAGTAGTCAAGACGGGAAATACCCAGAGACTGTTAATAAGTGCACAACATTGTTAAATTCCAGCAATTTAAAGGTGCTGTATCTGTGTTACTTACGCTACAGTATTTAGTCAATAATCCTTAGACTAATTTGTACTTACCTGCAGAAACTCTCTAAGGTACATTACTACACTGTTGTAATACATCACTGTGACACAGCAGGCACTTCGTCTTTTCCAGAGGACACACTTCAGAACAGTTACAGGATCATAAGGCATCCGAGCAGAATTAGGCCATTCAGCCTGTTGAGTCTGCTCTGCCATTTGATCACGTCTGACTTATCTTCCCGCTCAATCCCATTCTCCTGTCGTCATCTACCCCATAACCTTTGATGGCCTGACCTGACATGTTACTTGATTCAAATAGCTTTGCCTAATTTAAAAAAAAAATCAGTTCTTGCAGTTCCATTTGACCTCAGGAGTTCCAATGGCTCATGCTCCAAATCTCAGTCTAGGAATTCACTTTAATAGGCATGGCATCATAGAGCACTGCAGCACAGAAATGGGCCCTTCAGCCCATCTAGTCCATGCTGAACCTTTACCCTGCCTAATTCCACTAACCTGCATCTGGACCATAGCCCTCCGTACCCCTCTTGCCCATGTACTTATGGAAACTTCTCTTAAATATTGCAATCAAGCCAGCATCCACTACTTCCACTGGCAACTCATTCCATGCTCACACCACCCTCCGAGTGAAGAGGTTACCCCTTGGGTTCCCTTTAAGTGTTTCACCTTCACCCTTAATCTAATTCTACTCTCAGCCAACGTCAGTGGAAAACTTCGTGCATTTATCTATCTCCCGCACAGGCCTCCGTTGGTCAGAGTTAACCATGGACATTGTGCTCTAGCTGTCTAGATATGCAAGCCTGGGCAGTACGATATGGAGAGCAAGCTGTTGCCCGTGTAGCAAGCTCCTCCTCTCCATGAATCTGATGTACCCAAAGGAACGGCAGAGACCAATACAGTCTGGTACCAGCAGCATCGCAGGAGTTGCCAGTCAGCATTGAACTCAATGTAGGACTGCCTTAGGGACTTCAGCTCCAATATTTCCCTCGGGGTTTACCTCCAAAGCCTTCCTCATAAGTGGGTGTAGCTGCAAGGCAGCGGAGGTTTGACATCTGAGTCTTCCTTCTCCTAGATGAGCCGACAAGCCCCATGTGCCTGAAATGTTTCAAGTCCTTATATATATAAGATTTATTTTACCAAATGATCAAAAAATTATTTGCCAGTATTCTAAAACAAATCTGGGGTTTGAAATTACTACATACCACTAGAGGCAGAAGGCTAGAAGATATTATTTATTTGTAAAATGAATGAGTTTTGCACATACACTCTCTGGGCAAAGAGTATCCATTTCAAAATGAGAAGCCTTTCTATAAAATCACTGAATAATTCCAATCTAATATCCAAGTGAACAAGTGGCAGGAGCTTGAGAGTATTGAGTGCTTTTTGTGTTTCATAGGATTGTTCTTGCATTTCCATTTATTGTGTTTTCATGCTTATTGTGTTTTTTAAAGATGCATCGAATACAGAGTAACATTGATTTTGTTCTCTTGTGCACTGGTACTTAAGAATGATAAAATAAACTACATTGAATCTTGAATCTTCAATTACTATTTTGTTTCTATGACAGGCCAGATTTTCACTGCATAACACATTCAGACATCCCCTAAAAACTACCCCGCAGAGTGCATGTGAAAACTTCTGCTCCATTTTATAAGCATTTGGATCTCTTTTCACGGGGTAAAGATGCTCAGTTCTCAGTTACACCTTGTGGGGTCAAGGATGAATTGGTCAGCTCTCCAGAACAAGACCAAAGTGTCCAGAAGGTGTGTTTGACATGACAGCATTTTGGTTTAATGTTTTAATTTCCAGGATGTGGACATTACCAACAAGGACAGTGGATGTTTCTCCTCTCAACGTGCCATTGAGAAGCTGGTGATGAGTTGGTATCTTGAACCCCTGTTATCTCACACGGTGTAGTTGAATGGGGACTTCCAGGATTCATCCCTGGAGAGGCAAAGGGAACAGTAACTTATTCCATGTTAGGCACAAAATAACCTGCAGATGCTGGGGTCAAAGCAACACTCACAACAGACTGGAGGAACTCAGCAGGTCGGGCAGCATCCGTGGAAAAGATCGATAGGCAGGGTAAAGATCTTGCCTATCCCCTCCCTGCTTCCCCTCCCCCACCCCTTTATCTTTCCCCTTACTGGTTTTTCAGCTGGAACCTACCAGCCTTCTCCTTCCCACCCTTTCCCCACCTTCTTTATAGGGCCTCTGCCCCTTCCCTCTACAGTTCTGACAAAGGGTTCCGGCCCGAAATGTCGACCGATCTTTTCCACAGATGCTGCCCGACCTGCTGAGTTCCTCCAGCGTGCTGTGAGTATTCCACATTAGGACAGTGTGTGATTACCAGCAACTCAATTAAAATCAGAATCAGATTCATTATCACTGACACCCCTCTGAGGACATCTTCAAAAGGCAATGCCTCAAGAAGGCAGCATCCATCATTAAAGATCCCCATCACTCAGGACGTGCCCTCTTCTCATTACTACCATCAGGCAGGAGGTACAGGAGCCTGAAGACCCACACTCAACACTTTAGGAATAGCTTCTTCCCCTCTGCCATCAGATTTCCGAATAGTCCTTGAACCCATGAACATTACCTCACTACTTTGTTCTCTTTTCATATTATTTATTTATTTCTATTTCTTATTGTTACTTATAGTAACATTTTCAATGCATTACATAGTACAGCTACCACAAAACAACAAATTTCATGACATATGTCATATATGTCGATGGCAGTGCCTTCGATCACAATGGCTTCTATGGGGTCTACAAAGGATGCTACTGTCTTTTTCAAATGTAGCTTTTTATGATTGCAAGATCTTGCTGGACATTAAAAGCTTGAAGTCCTGCAGGTACACCCCGTCGGCGACTTGCTCATTGGCAGAGAAACTGAAGGAGCTGGATGGTGCAGATCGCGCCGCTACTTGCGTCAGAGAGGCTTTGGAGGGTGGGTGCGTGAAGGAGGTGCGTCGTTTAATAGCGAGTGACCATCGTAGTCGCTTCTCTTGTGATTGCAAGACCCTTTTGGACATTGTTAACGTGGAATGCTGCAAGTCTAATTCACTGATTTATTGGTGGACAGCAAGGATAATGGCGGGAGGGTTGCGAGGCCTCGGCTGTAGCAAGGACCAGGTCTCAAGCCGGAGTGTCGCCCGGTTACAGCCACCGGGAGAAGGCGCTGAAGCTGATGCGTTCCACTGGGGCGGGTGTGGGGGGGGGGGGAGGAGTGCTTGGTTCGATGTCCAGGCTGGAGTCAGCACTGCCCCGCCAGTATTTGCTCGGCAGAAGACAAGCTGTCTTGTGGTCGACTTGCAGATTTCTAGGCAATTCATAGACTTGGGGTCTGGATTATATATTTTTGCGTGACTGTATCTTACTGACATCTTGTATGTGCTATGTGTGCTTTATGCTGTGTATGACTGTTGGTATTGTGTTTCACACCTTGGCCCCAGAGTGACACTGTCTCATTTGACTATATTCATGCACGGTTGAAAGACAATTAAACTTGAATTGAATTAATTATATCAGTGATAATAAATTGAGTCCTGATTCTGATTCATAGGTCCTGAAAATTGCCGTTTTGCTGCAGCAGCACAGTACAATGCATAAAAGTTGTGATCAATTATAATAAGAACATATAATGAATAAATAAATAGTGTAAAAAGAGACTAAAGTAGTGAGGTAGTATTCGTGGGTTCATGGGCCATTCAGAAATCTTATGGCAGAGGGGAAAAAGCTGTTACTAAAATGTTGAATGTGCATCTCCAGGTTCCTTCACCTCAGGGGTTCCCAACCTGTTTTATGCCATAGACTCTTCCCATTAACAATGATGTCATTGGATCCCTCCCATTAACAGTGTAGACCATGAAACTACCCCCCCCCATTTACAGAGGAATCCATGGACCCCTCCCATTTACAGAGGTGTTTATGTACCCCTCCCATTAACCGTGGAGTTTATGTACCCTTCCCATTAAGGGATGGGTTTATGTACCCATCCCATTAACAGGGCAGTTTATGTACCCATCCCAATAACAAAGGAGTTTATGTACCCGTCCCAATAATGAAGGAGTTTATGTACCCGTCCCATTAACGGAGGAGTTTATGTACCCGTCCCATTAACGGAGGAGTCCATGGACCCCTGCTTTACCTGCTCATTAATGGTAAGGAGAGGAGAGGACATGTCCTGGGTGGTGAGGCTCCTTCATGATGGATGCTGCCGTCTAGAGGCATCGCCTTTTAATATTATCAAAATGTAAAATGTTGCTATTACCACAGATGAATACGTCTTTCAACTGGATAGAATTAATGTTGTTGCTGTTTTTACTTCACAGATAGAATCAGTGTGTGGGTATCCATTACCAGATGTTCTCCTGAACTGCAAACACACACTGTGTACAGCACCTGTTTAAAGGTGGCCCACTGGTGGAGCTTACAGTCCAGCCAGCTCACTCACTGACGGGCAGCCCCCTTGGGATGGCCCTCTCCTCTCGGGATTCCCGTGCTCAGGGGTTGTTGTGGATTGATGTGCACAGCTTACGGTTATTCTGTGAGCTGCATCTGGCCCTAATGTTGTGGGAGAATGAGGCTGTATTAATATCACGTGGGAGGATGTCTTAGATAGATAGGTAGATAGATAGATATACTTTATTAATCCCGAGGGAAATTTGGTTTCGTTACAGCCGCACCAACCAAGAATAGAGCGTAAATATAGCAATACAAAAAACCCCAACAATCAAACACCAAAATGCAAACTATGCCAGATGGAAAATAAGTCCAGGACCAGTCTATTGGCTGAGGGTGTCTGACCCTCCACTGGAGGAGCTGCACGTTCGATGGCCACAGGCAGGAACGACCTCCCGTGCCACCCAGTGTTGTATCACGGTGGAATGTGGCCGAAGTCCAACAGTAAAAAGTTCAATATCCAGTCTGCATACACGTTCCTCGATTGTAACATACCCCGGTCTTGTGGTTCTTGCTGGTAAATGGAGCAGACTCGTGTTATAGTTCCTGCCTCGTCATGGGTGATCCTCATAAGCGTAAACTGAGCTGGATGCTCTGGGGTGGAAAGTAAACCACAGATGAAGGGCAAAACAAATGCTAGTTCCCTTGGGCTGCCATAATCACATAAAAAAGGCTTGATATACACTCAATGGCCACTTTCTTAGGAACGGGAGGCATCTAATGAATCTCTTTTAAGCTACTGTTCGTGGTCTTCTGCTGCGATAGCCCATCCAGTTCAAGGTTCGAGGTTGTGTGAGTTCAGAGATGCTCTTCTGTACATCACTGTTGTAATGCAGGCTCATTTGAGTTACTGTCAACTTGAACCAGTCTGGCCATTCACCTCTGACCTCTCTCTGCCGCTCATGGGATCTTTTCGTTTCTCACACCATTCTCTATAAACTCCACAGAGAGTGAAAATCCCAGGAAATCTGCAATTTCTGCAATACTCAATCTACCCTGTCTGACGTCAACCAACATTCTACAGTCAAAGTCACTTAGATCACATTTCTTCCCCATTCTGATGTTTGGTCTGAGTAACACCTGGACCTCTTGACCATGCCTGCATGCTTTTATGCATTGAGTTGCTGCCACATGATTGGCCGGTTAGATATTTCTATTAATGAGCAGGTGTACAGATGTACCTAATAAAGTGGCCAGTCTGTGTAAATCATCCATTGGACAGAGTTAGCTGTTTGTGTACTTTGGATAAGTTGCTAATCCAGTGCTGTCACCATTATAACATCCACACTGAGTATTTTCATTTTGATAGACATCCTCAAAATTTTTGCACAATGCCAGGTCACCAATGTACATTTGGCTGTGCAGGCAAGAGTTTCAGGTTAAATCAGCATCAGAAGGGGATTGCAATTTTTAACTGAAGGCTTTGCATATAATGTGTGGACCTGTGCTCATAAATGAAGTGTGAAAGTTCCTTCACAGTATATATTTGAACATAGTAAATAGAACATTACAGAACAGTACAGGCCCTTCAGCACACAATGTCACACTTACCTTTTAAGCTACTCTAAGATCAATCTAAACCTTCCCTCCTGCATAAACCTCATTTTTTCTATAATCCTTATGCTTATTTAACATTCTGTTAAATGTACTGCCTCTCCCCGTACCGCTGCCCCCCCCCCAGCCCGGGAGAGTGTTCCACACCTTCACAACTTTCTGTATAAAAAACTTACCTCTGACATCCCCCTATACATTCCTTCAGTCATCTTAAAATTAAGCTCCCTTGTATTAGCTATTTCCGCCATGAGAAAAATCTCTGGCCGTCTACTCTATGTATGTCTCTTATCAAGTCACCTTCCATCCTCCTTCACTCCAAAGAGAAAAGCCCTAGTTTGCTCAACCTCCCTTCATAAGACATGCTCTCTAATCTGGGCAGCATCCTGGTAAATCTTCTCCGCACCCTCCCTAGAACTTCCACATTGTTCATATAATGACGTGACCAGAACTGAACACAATATTCCAAGTGTGGTGTTGCCAGAGTTTTATGGAGCTGCAACATTACCTCACAGCACTTGAACTCAATCGCCTGACTATTGCATGTCTGCGTATGATAGCTTTTTGTTCACAGTGTGAGACAGCACGAAAACAGGCCCATCCACAAATTCATTACCCTCCGGCGAACGAAATTCCTCCTCAACTCTGTTCTAAATTGACATCTTCTAGTCTGAGGCTGTGCCCTCTGGTTCTAGATTCAACCACTATAGAAAACATCTTCCCTTCATCCTCTCTGTCTAGGCCTTTCATTGTTCAATAGAATTCAATGAGATCCCCCCTCATTCTTCTAAACTCCAGTGATCACAGGCCTACAGCCATCAAGTATTCCTCGTACGTTAACCCTTTCACCCCTGAAATCATTCTCATGAACCTCGTCTGGAACCTCTCCACTGTCAGTACATCTTTTCATATAGAAGCAGCCCAAAGCTGCTCACAATACTCCAAGTACGGATTGACTAATGCCCTATAAAGTCTCAGCATTATATCTTTGCTCTTATAGTCTAGTCCTCTCGTAATGAATGCTAATATTGCATTTGCCTTCTTTACCACTGACTCATCCTGCAAGATAACCTTTAGGGAATCTTGCTCAAGGATTCCCAAGTCCCTTTGCACTTCTGATTTTGGAATTTGCTCCCCATTTAGTCTACGCCTTTATTCCTTCTACCAAAGTGCATGACCATACACTTTCCTATACTGTATTCCATCTGCCACTTCTTTGCCCATTCTCTCAACCTAAGTCTTTCTGCAGAATCCTTGATTCCTCAACACTACTTGTCCCTCCACCCATCTTTGTATCGCCTGCAACTCGGCCACAAAGCCATCAATTCCATCATCCAAATCATTGACATATAATGAGAAAAGGAACGATTCCAACCATTGGGCCCTGAGGAACACCACTAGTTATGGGCAGCCAATCAGAAAAGGTCCACTTTATTCTCACTCTTTCCCTCCTGCCAGACAGCCAATCTTCTATCTGTGCTGGTATCCTTCCTGTAACGCCATGCGCTCTTATCTTGTTAAGCAGCCACATGTGCAGGACCCAGCTAAAGGCCTTCTGAAAATCCAAGTAAAGAATTTCCACTGGCTCTCCTTTGTCTATCCTGCCTGTTATTTCCTCAAAGAGTTCCAACAGATTTGTCAGGCAAGATTTCCCCTTCAGAAAACCATACTTATTTTGGCCTGTTTTATCATGTGCCTCCAAGTACCCCAAAACCTCATCCTTAATAATGGACTCCAACATCTTCCCAACCACTGAAGTCAGGTGAACTGGCCTATATATTTTTTTTTCTTCTGCCTCCCTCCCTTCTTAAATTGTGGAGTGGTATTTGCAATTTTCCAGTCTTCTGGAGCCATTACAGAATCTACTCTGATTCTTTAAAGATCATTACTACTCCCTCTACAATCCCTTCAGCTATCACTGTCAGAACCCTGGGGTGTAGTCCACCTGGTTCTTGTGATTTATCTACCTTTAGACCTTTCATTGTGTAGAAGCTACATCCACTTCTGCCCCCGACCCTCTTGAATTTTGGCATATTGCTAGTGTCTTCCACAGTGATGACTGACGCAAAGCTGCAGTAGCACATTAGCAAAGTGGTTAGCACAATGGTTTACAATACAGGCAACCTGGGTTCAGAATCCACTGCTGCCTGTAAGGAGTTTGTACATTGTCCGTGTGACTACATCAGTTTCCTCTGGGTGCTCCGGTTTCCTTCCACAGTCCAAAGACGTACCGGCTGGTTGGTTAATTGGTCATTGTAAATTGTCCCGTGATTAGGCTAGGATTAAACTGGGGAATTGCTGGGTGGTGTGGCTCAAAGGGCAGGAAGGGCCTATTCTTGTTTTGTCGGGGCATGAGGGGATATGGGGAGAAGGCAGGAGATTGGGGCTGAGAGGAAAATTGGATCAGCCACGATGAATAGTGGAGCAGACTCAATGGGCCAAATGGCCTAATTCTGCTCCTATATCTCATGGTCTTATTGTCTTACTCAGCGCTGTATGTCCATAGATAGAAAAATAAATATATACATAGATAGATAGATCAATAATTAGATAAATAAAATGCTTATTAAATTCCTCCACCATTTCTTTGTCCCCATTACTACCTCTCTATAGCATCATTTTCCAGCATTCTGATATCCACTCTCATCTCTCTTTTACTCTTTATATATTTGGAAAAAAAACTTTTGGTATCCCCTTTTATATTATTGGCTAGCTTCCCTTTGTATATCATCTTTTCTCTCCTTATGGCGTTTTTAGTTGCCTTCTGTTGGTTTAAATAATCAGCCTGCATTTATATATTGTTCTAATTGCTCCAGTAACTCTCTGCCTAGCAACATTTCTTACCACCAGTCATTGTTGTGCTTATAAATAAGTAAAAAATATATTGTGGGCATTTTTTGATTTCTATATTCCCAAATTGCTATGGCTTTGAGGTGATCTACTGAAAGGAACTGCAGAAAACTACTGTCAAGAAAATATTTCCAGTGCAGCCAACTTGTATAATGAAAATACAGACAAGCACAAAATTTCCTTTGCCCGACGCACCTTCCAGCACTTCAGCCTGAATTCTTGTACACAAAGAACACATTGTTACCGGGCCATTATAGAGCTGTTCTTCTCTACTCGACACTACACGACTCAGGGGAAATGGATATAGATTGCAGCGAAAAAGTCCATCAGACATTACATCTGACCTAACTGTTTCCAAGGAAGAATGAGCCGGAACACTCCTGCTGAATGAACAGATTTTCCGACTGTTTTAAATCAGTTTTGAGACAAAAAAAAGAGGGACACAAAGAAATGGATTTGCCCTATAAACATTAAGTGATGTGGTGCCCATTTCTGCTGAAACCTGACATTTAAGAACCTTTCTTGTCGCGGGCTGAACTCGGGGAATAAAACCGCAACAATTAAGCACCAATTGAAGAAAGGCAAGCAAGCAAAAAAAAGGAAGGCTTGTATTATTGTAATAGCTCAGAGTCTTTTCATTTTAGGGACATAAAGAGAGAGGAGAGAGTGCTGTTTTCTTTCCAAAACCCCCTTTTAAAATGGTAACTACACCCACACTCCAGCAGATGTATTTCTTATGACGTCCTGGTATTACATCCGTTCATGGGTTCACATTAGAATTAAATCTCTGCACTCCAATCTCACGGCTGACTTAGCCAGAGCCCATAAAATATTGAAGCCTTTAGAGCCGTCGTCAGCCAGGTTGCGAGAAGTTCATGTCCAGATCCAAGCGTTAGATCCAGAGACAGACTGTACCACTGCGGAAAATAAGAGCACTAATAAAATTTTCATATAAAACGAGCCAAGGATATTGCTAGCATGCTTCCCAGCGTCCGTATGAAAACTTAATCTGAGCTAATGGAAAGGATATGAAAGCCTTTTCTCAATTCAAACATGGTTGGTACATTATTCATAAATTATTTTCAGAAAAGCGATTCCGCTCCGAGATTTATTCTCTTCTGGCTGAGAGTGAGTTGGAAGAGGGAAGGAAAACTCGGCTCTTTCTGACCTTTAATGCTGGTAAATTTTACAGTAGAGCTGTCAGTGTATCCAAAGTAAACTGGTCATTTCAGCAAACAACAACTAAGTGCCAACAAGCACTCACCGTGGGCTAATATTAACACAGCTTTTCAAGGTACCCATATAACTATCAAAGCACACTAACCTACCTGCACTACCCTGGTAAGATGAGAGTGGAATGCAATTTCCATGTTTTAGCAGACAGACGCACAAAAAGGGTAATTATGCCAGCCAAGAACAAATTATTGCAGCCATAATTTTAAAGCAAGGTAGCATTTTAATCATTGAGTTTGTGAATTTGATTTTATAACCGTGATTTGTTTTAAGGAGCATGTTTTCAATTAACCACTGACACTCTGTTGAAATGCCTAATGCATTGTGACAGATCTTTATTCCTTCCGCATGCTTCAGTTAATAAAAACACTGTATGGAAGGCAAAAACATTTTATTCGCCAAGTGCCTGACAATTATATTCAAATGCAGAGTTTATTCCTCGGTACTGAGCATCTGAAGAAAAGCCAAGATACAGATCCCGCTGAGGGGGATACCTATAATATGGTATACCAGGTCAATAGTTTAGTAAAGTTGAGAACCACTTTGTCATCTAGGTTGCGGCTGACTCCCACGTGTAAAGAGGTGCTTAAAAAGTTATATTATTATCCATCAGTTGATATGGGTGGCCCCCTAGATACTTGAGTCAGCGAGCACTACAATTGAAGCCTGGAGTTCGGGGTCCCGTCATTGGCCAGTCAGGAGTTCAAAGTCCCATCATTGACTAGTCATGAGTTCGGGGCCCCGTCATTGGCCAGTTGGGAAATTGAGGTCTGAAGTTTATGGTCCTTTCATTGGCCAGTCGGGAGTTCAGTCCCATCATTGGCTACTCATGAGTTCGGGGCCTCGTCATTGGCCAGTTAGGAAACAGAGGTCTGAAGTTTTGGGTCCCGCCATTGGCCAGTCAGGAGTTCGCGATCGTGTCATCGGTGAATCGTGCGGTCGACACCAGAGATCAAAGCCGAATGACCAAAGCTCTGAGTCTGTGAGTCCACTGTGGAGTCAAAAGGCAACTTTTGAAAGTCCGTGAATCCAGTGGAGGCTAATGGCCCGGTCGGCCCTGGGGTTGGAGGACTGTGTCTGTGTATATGTATGTATGTATGTATGTTGTCTTGTTGCTGTTGTCTGCTGAACTTTATGAGTATGTTATGTCGACGCCGGAATGTGTGGCGACACTTGCGGGCTGCCCCCAGCACATCCCTAGCCTGTGTTGGTTGTTAATGCATCCGGTGCATTTCACTGCATGTTTCGATGCACACATGATAAATAAATGAATCTGAATCTGAGTTGGGTGCCCAGAATCTCCCGTCTACCTGTTGCATTAAATTGGCCTCGTCACACTCAAATCTAAGCAATTTAAAGTGGTCCAAGCCTCAATCTGGAGGTTAAATGTTGAGGTTTCTCTGTCAGCTTCCAAACGTGGTTGTCTGTCTGCTGACTCCTGGATGTTGGTTCTTGTGGGTAGGAGCAATCGTCATACGTACTCTCTTGGCTTCTCTCTTCTAAATTCTGAGAAGAGGAGATTTACCGGGATGTTGCCTGGATTGGAGGGCATACCTTACAAGAATAGGTTGAGTGTACTTGGCCATTTCTCCTTGGAGCGATGAAGGATGAGAGGTGACTTTATGGAGGTGTATAAGATGATGAGGGGCATTGATCGTGTGGATATCCAGAGGCTTTTTCTCAGGACTGAAATGGTTAACACCAGGGGGCATGGTATTAAGGTGCTTGGAAGAGGAAGTAGATACAGAGGGGTAAGTTTTTCACACAGAGAGTGGTGGGTGCATGGAATGCACTGCCAGCAGTGGTGGTGGTGGTGGAGGTGGATACAATAGGTTCATTTAAAAGCCTCTTAGATAGTACATGGAGCTGAGAAAAATAGAGGTCTATGCACTAGGGAAATTCAAGGCAGTTTCTAGGGTAGGTTACTTGGTCGGCACAACATTATGGGCTGAAGGGCCCGTAATGTGCTGTAAATTTCTATGTTCTATGTTTTATTTTAACTGACGTAGATTTCTATGTTCTGTGCTAACTGTCCGCCTGAAATGTTAAGTGCTTCCTTCTCCGCAGATGCTACCCGACCTGCTGACCAGCAACTTAAACCATAGAAACCATAGAAACTGCAGCACAGAAACAGGCCTTTTGGCCTTTCTTGGCTGTGCCGAACCATTTTCTGCTTAGTCCCACTGACCTGCACACGGACCATATCCCTCCATACACCTCCCATCCATGTATCTGTCCAATTTATTCTTAAATGTTAAAAAAGAACCTGCATTTACCACCTCATCTGGCAGCTCATTCCATACTCCCACCACTCTCTGTGTGAAGAAGCCCCCCCTAATGTTCCCTTTAAACTTTTCCCCCCTCACCCTTAACCCATGTCCTCTGGTTTTTCTCTCCCCTTGCCTCAGTGGAAAAAGCCTGCTTGCATTCACTCTATCTATACCCATCATAATTTTATATACCTCTATCAAATCTCCCCTCATTCTTCTACGCTCCAGGGAATAAAGTCCTCACCTATTCAACCTTTCTCTGTAACTGAGTTTCTCAAGTCCCAGCAACATCCTTGTAAACCTTCTCTGCACTCTTTTAACCTTATTTATATCCTTCCTGTAATTTGGTGACCAAAACTGAACACAATACTCCAGATTCGGCCTCACCAATGCCTTATACAACCTCATCATAACATTCCAGCTCTTATACTCAATACTTTGATTAATAAAGGCCAATGTACCAAAAGCTCTCTTTATGACCCTATCTACCTGTGACGCTACTTTTAGGGAAATTTGTATCTGTATACCCAGATCCCTCTGTTCCACTGCACTCCTCAGTGCCTTACCATTAACCCTGTACGTTCTACCTTGGTTTGTCCTTCCAATGTGCAATACCTCACACTTGTCTGTATTAAACTCCATCTGCCATTTTTCAGCCCATTTTTCCAGCTGGTCCACATCCCTTTGCAGGCTCTGAAAACCTTCCTCACTGTCTACTACGATCTTTGTATCATCAGCAAATTTGCTGATCCAATTTACCACATTATCATCCAGATCATTGGTATAGATGACAAATAACAATGGACCCAGCACTGAACCCTGTGGCACACCACTAGTCACAGGCCTCCACTCGGAGAAGCAATTCTCTACTACCACTTTTTGGCTTCTTCCATTGAGCCAATGTCTAATCCAATTTACCACCTCTCCATGTATACCTAGTGACTGAAATTTCCTAACGAACCTCCCATGCGGGACCTTGACAAAGGCCTTACTGAAGTCCATGTAGACAATATCCACTGCCTTCCCTTGATCCACTTTCCTGGTAACCTCCTCGAAAAACTCCAATAGATTGGTCAAACATGAACTACCACGCACAAAGCCACGTTGACTCTCCCTAATAAGTCCCTGTCTCTCCAATTGCTTGTAGATTCTGTCTCTTAGTACTCCCTCCAATAACTTACCTACTACTGATGTTAAACTTACTGGCCTATAATTTCCTGGATTACTTTTCGATCCTTTTTTAAACAACGGAACAACATGAGCCACTCTCCAATCCTCCGGCACCTCACCTGTAGACAGCGATATTTTAAATATTTCTACCAGGGCCCCTGCAATTTCAACACTAGTCTCCTTCAAGGTCCAAGGGAACACCCTGTCAGGTCCTGCGGATTTATCCACTTTAATTTTCCTCAAGACAGCAAGGACCTCCTCCTTTTCGATCTGTACAGTTTCCATGATCTCACTACTTGTTTCCCTTAATTCCACAGACTTCATGCCAGTTTCCTTAGTAAATACAGACGTAAAAAACCTATTTAAGATCTCCCCCATTTCCTTTGGTTCCACACATAGCCGACCACTCTGATCTTCAAGAGGACCAATTTTATCCCTTAAAATCCTTTTGCTCTTAATATACCTGTAAAAGCTCTTTGGATTATCCTTCAGTTTGACTGCCAAGGCAACCTCATGTCTTCTTTTAGCCCTCCTGATTTCTTTCTTAAGTATTTTCTTGCACTACTTATACTCCTCAAGCACCTTATTTACTCCCTGCTTCCTATACATGTCATACAACTCCCTCTTCTTCTTTATCAGAGTTGAAATATCCCTTGAGAACCAAGGTTCCTTATTCCTATTCACTTTGCCTTTAATCCTGACAGGAACATGCACTCTCAAAATTTCTCCTTTGAAGGCTTCCCATCTACCGATCACATCTTTGCCAGAGAACAACCTGTCCCAATCCACGCTTTTTAGATCCTTTCTCATTTCTTCAAATTTGGCCTTCTTCCAGTTAAGAATCTCAACCCTAGGACTAGATCTATCCTTGTCCATGATCAAGTTGAAACTAATGGTGTTTGTGTGTCAATGCAAGGAGCATTCGTAATAAGGTGGATGAATTGAAAGTGCAGATTGTTATTAATGATTATGATATAGTTGGGATCACAGAGACATGGCTCCAGGGTGACCAGGGATGGGAGCTCAACGTTCAGGGATATTCAATATTCAGGAGGGATAGACATGAAGGAAGGGGAGGTGGGGTGGCGTTGCTGGTTAAAGAAGAGATTAACGCAATAGAAAGGAAGGACATAAGCCGGGAAGATGTGGAATCGATATAGGTAGAGCTGCGTAACACTAAGGGGCAGAAGACGCTTGTAGGAGTTGTGTACAGGCCACCTAACAGTAGTAGTGAGGTCGGAGATGGTATTAAACAGGAAATTAGAAATGTGTGCAATAAAAGAACAGCAGTTATAATGGGTGACTTCAATCTACATGTAGATTGGCTGAACCAAATTGGTAAAGGTGCTGAGGAAGAGGATTTCTTGGAATGTATGCGGGATGGTTTTTTGAACCAACATGTGGTGGAACCAACCAGAGAGCAGGCTATTCTGGACTGGGTTTTATGCAATGAGGAAGGATTAATTAGCAATCTTGTCGTGAGAGGCCCCTTGGGTAAGAGTGACCATAATATGGTGGAATTCTTCATTAAGATGGAGAGTGACATAGTTAATTCAGAAACAAAGGTTCTGAACTTAAAGAGGGGTAACTTTGAAGGTATGAGACGTGAATTAGCTAAGATAGACTGGCAAATGACACTTAAAGGATTGACGGTGGATAAGCAATGGCAAGCATTTAAAGGTTGCATGGATGAACTACAACAATTGTTCATCCCAGTTTGGCAAAAGAATAAATCAAGGAAGGTAGTGCACCCGTGGCTGACAAGAGAAATTAGGGATAGTATCAATTCCAAAGATGAAGCATACAAATTAGCCAGAGAAAGTGGCTCACCTGAGGACTGGGAGAAACTCAGAGTTCAGGAGAGGAGGACAAAGGGCTTAATTAGGAAGGGGAAAAAAGATTATGAGAGAAAACTGGCAGGGAACATAAAAACGGACTGTAAAAGCTTTTATAGATATGTAAAAAGGAAAAGACTGGTAAAGACAAATGTAGGTCCCCTGCAGACAGAAACAGGTGAATTGATTATGGGGAGCAAGGACATGGCAGACCAATTGAATAATTACTTTGATTCTGTCTTCACTAAGGAGGACATAAATAATCTTCCAGAAATAGTAGGGGACAGAGGGTCCGGTGAGATGGAGGAACTGAGCGAAATACATGTTAGTAGGGAAGTGGTGTTAAGTAAATTGAAGGGATTGAAGGCAGATAAATCCCCAGGGCCAGATGGTCTGCATCCTAGAGTGCTTAAGGAAGTAGCCCAAGAAATAGTGGATGCATTAGTGATAATTTTTCAAAACTCATTAGATTCTGGACTAGTTCCTGAGGATTGGAGAGTGGCTAATGTAACTCCATCTTTTAAAAAAGGAGGGAGAGAGAAACCGGGGAATTATAGACCGGTTAGCCTAACGTCGGTGGTAGGGAAACTGCTGGAATCAGTTATCAAAGATGTGATAACAGCACATTTGGAAAGCGGTGAAATGATCAGACAAAGTCAGCATGGATTTGTGAAAGGAAAATCATGTCTGACGAATCTCATAGAATTTTTTGAGGATGTAACTAGTAGAGTGGATAAGGGAGAACCAGTGGATGTGGTATATTTGGATTTTCAAAAGGCTTTTGACAAGGTCCCACACAGGGGATTAGTGTGCAAACTTAAAGCACACGGTATTGGGGGTAAGGTATTGGTGCGGATGGAGAATTGGTTAGCAGACAGGAAGCAAAGAGTGGGAATAAACGGGACCTTTTCAGAATGGCAGACGGTGACTAGTGGGGTACCGCAAGGCTCAGTGCTGGGACCCCAGTTGTTTACAATATATATTAATGACTTGGATGAGGGAATTAAATGCAGCATCTCCAAGTTTGCGGATGACACGAAGCTGGGTGGCAGTGTTAGCTGTGAGGAGGATGCTAAGAGGATGCAGGGTGACTTGGATAGGTTGGGTGAGTGGGCAAATTCATGGCAGATGCAATTTAATGTGGATAAATGTGAAGTTATCCACTTTGGTGGCAAAAATAGGAAAACAGATTATTATCTGAATGGTGGCCGATTAGGAAAAGGGGAGGTGCAACGAGACCTGGGTGTCATTATACACCAGTCATTGAAAGTGGGCATGCAGGTACAGCAGGCAGTGAAAAAGGCGAATGGTATGCTGGCATTTATAGTGAGAGGATTCGAGTACAGGAGCAGGGAGGTACTACTGCAGTTGTACAAGGCCTTGGTGAGACCACACCTGGAGTATTGTGTGCAGTTTTGGTCCCCTAATCCGAGGAAAGACATCCTTGCCATAGAGGGAGTACAAAGAAGGTTCACCAGATTGATTCCTGGGATGGCAGGACTTTCATATGAAGAAAGACTGGATGAACTGGGCTTGTACTCGTTGGAATTTAGAAGATTGAGGGGGGATCTGATTGAAACATATAAGATCCTAAAGGGATTGGACAGGCTAGATGCAGGAAGATTGTTCCCGATGTTGGGGAAGTCCAAAACGAGGGGCCACAGTTTGAGGATAAAGGGGAAGCCTTTTAGGACCGAGATTAGGAAAAACTTCTTCACACAGAGAGTGGTGAATCTGTGGAATTCTCTGCCACAGGAAACAGTTGAGGCCAGTTCATTGGCTATATTTAAGAGTGAGTTAGATATGGCCCTTGTGGCTACGGGGGTCAGGGGGTATGGAGGGAAGGCTGGGGCGGGGTTCTGAGTTGGATGATCAGCCATGATCATAATAAATGGCGATGCAGGCTCGAAGGGCCGAATGGCCTATTCCTGCACCTATTTTCTATGTTTCTATGTTTCTACGTTATGATCACTGGAACCAAAGTGCTCCCCTACACAGACTTCCGTCACTTGTCCTAACTCGTTTCCTAACAGGAGATCCAATACTGCATCCCCTCTAGTTGGTCCCTCTATATATTGATTTAGAAAACTTTCCTGAACACATTTTACAAACTCTAAACCATCTAGACCCCTAACAGTATGGGAGTCCCAATCAATATATGGAAAATTAAAATCCCCTACCACCACAACTTTATGTTTCCTGCAGTTGCCTGCTATCTCTCTGCAGATTTGCTCTTCCAATTCTTGTTGACTATTGGGTGGTCTGTAATACAATCTCACTAATGTGGCCATACCTTTCCTGTTTCTCAGCTCCACCCATAAGGACTCAGTGGACAACCCCTCTAATCTGTCCTGCCTGAGCACTGCTGTAATATTTTCCCTAACAAGTAATGCTACTCCCCCACCTTTCATTCCTCTGCCTCGATCACATCGGAAACATCGGAACCCTGGAATATTAAGCTGCCAGTCCTGCCCCTCCTGTAGCCAAGTTTCACTAATTGCCATAACGTCATAATTCCACGTGCCAATCCACGCCTTCAATTTATCCGCCTTCCCCACAATACTCCTAGCATTGAAATTTATACACCTCAGAAGATTTTTACCACCACTCACAACCTTTCTATTAGCGGATTTGCTTGAACTTTTAACATCATTTATCTTCACCCCAGCCACACTGTCAGCTCTGGCACTCTGGTTCCCATCCCCCTGCAAATCTAGTTTAAAGCCTCCCCAACAGCACTAACAAACCTCCCTGAAAGGATATTGGTCCCCCTGTAGTTCAAGTGTAACCCTGGCGAATGGAGTATGACATGGGGAAATGTGAAAATGTCTATTTTGGCAAGGTGAAACATGCTGCCTAGATGTTGAGCTTTGAGATACAGAGAAGCTAGGGTGTCCTACTGCACGATTCACTAAAGGCTATTATGCAAGTAATTAGCAGAGCTCCCAGCACTACATTGTTCATTACGTGGAAAATTGATTACAACATTCAGAGGACATGTTACAGTTGTTTAGGGTATCAATGAGAGTTCGGAGTTCAATTCTGGAGCTGTCTGGAAGCAGTTTGTACATTCCCTGTATCCAGATCAACTTATGCCCTCATGAAGGGTCTCTGCACAAAACATCAACTGATTATTTCTCTCCATAGTTGCTGCCTGATCTGCTGTGAACCCCCAAGCATCTTGTGTGTGTTACTCTAAATTTCCAGTATCTGCAGAATCTCTACTGTCTCCAAATTGTTATTTACTTTACTTTGATTTTTTTTTTGACAGCAATGCCAGTCATTTTGAAATGGTGCATCTGCATTCCACCCAGTCAAATATGTCAGGATGTTCCAGAGATGAAGTTTGGGGCATCATTGCGTAGTTCCAATCAACTCTCGGGAAAGAAGAGTCGACTCTGCATCTGGCCCAGGTGGTGGGAATAGGCAGCAATTCCAAGACATAGGCCAAATCCAAATCAATTCAGGCTTTTGGGTTGATTGTCCAAGTGTGGTTTTGTCAGCAGGAACTTCAACTGGGGTCATATTTTGTTTTTTTTTTCCCGTGTAAATCAACTGCCTGAACTATACGAAGGAACATTGTGGGTAAATTAATGCTCATCCCATTACCACAGAGTGCATGAATTCCATTGTGCTTTATGGAATTTTCCAGACCATTTGGAGGAGATTGAGTGGGTGGTGAGAAATAGGAGGACATGGCATGAACAGAACATGTGTAATATTGAAAATCTTTGCTCAAAATCCTTCAAACACTCTCATGATAGAATTATGCCTTTGATTGCTTATAAGTGTGTGATATTATACCAGCTTACCATTTTTTTCTCCAATTCCAAAATTTGACTCATTTACCTTCAATAATAGGCATCCATTAGTCTCGTGAGACCATGGATTTGCGCCTTGGAAGGTTTCCAGGGCGCAGGTCTGGGCAAGGTTGTATGGAAGACCGGCAGTTGCCCATGCTGCAAGTCTCCCCTCTCCACACCACCGATGTTGTCCAAGGGACGGGCAGTAGGGCCGATACAGCTTGGCACCGGTGTCATCGCAGAACAATGTGTGGTTAAGTGCCTTGCTCAAGGACACAACGCGCTGCCTCAGCCAAGGCTCGAACTAGCGACCTTCACATCACTAGACCAATGCCTTCAATACGATGAAATTTTCAAGTAGTGTTCAATGTACAAGATGCTGGAGGAGCCCAGCAGGTCAGGCAGCATCTGTGGAAGAGTAAACGGTTGACATTTCAGGCTGATACCCTTCTTCTGGACCAGTTCTGAAGAAGGGTTTTGGCCCGAAACGTCAACTGCTTACTCTTTTACATAGATGCTAACTGACTTGCAGAGTTCCTCCGGCATTTTGTATGTGTTGCTCTGGATTTCCAGCTTCTGCAGATTTTCTTGTGTTTCGGATTTTCAACGTACAAGGCTTCCATGTTTTGCAAAATAACCAAGCACAAATTTTAACCTCAATTTTATAAAGTGCCTTTGTAATTCATTTTTATAGCTAGTAGGAGGTGAACTCTGTGTGAAGCAGCTCTAGTGATAGGAGAGGTAATGACTTGTGAGTCTATCACACTTGGAGTATCGCAGAATTTTGCTTTCAAAAAAGTTTGGGGTAACTTTAAATTGTTCTGTGTTTAGTGCATGAAGTTTGTCTGATAAATTACCCAGTAGGTGCTTATGTGTTTTGCTATATCCATGGCAGAGATGACATGGCTTGCATCTTAATTTGGAAGGAGCTAATTTCTGAGTGTGGTAACTACAATCACAGGCTTGTTGATATGCTTGTTCCACCTGGACTTGCTTGGAGTATTGTCAAAAAAGACTACAAATTGAAAACAGACTTGTATGTTTAATTAAGGTATGGGCACTGTAGTCTGATTAACTGGGAATTGAAATGATAAGGAGAATGGAATTCATTACATCAATATTAATGTAACAATTCTTTGACAACTGTATTTGGAGTGGACTAGTCCTTGTTTCTTTCCTCTTGGACCATAGCTGGAGCATACATTTAGTGGCCACTTTATTAGGTACTGAGTGTGTGTTCATGGTATTCTGCTGCTGTAGCCCATTGCTTCAAGGTTCAACATGTTCTGCATTCAGGGATGCTTTTCTGCACACCACTGCTGTAGCATGTGATTGCTTGAGTTGCTGTCGTCTTCCTGTCAGCTTGAACCAGTCTGGCCATTCTCCTCTGACTTCGCTCATTAGCAAGGCATTTTTACTCAAAAAACTGCTGCTCACTGGATTTTTTTCAGTTTTTTTTTGCACTATTCTCTGTAAATGCTAGA
The DNA here is from genome assembly GCF_963921235.1 of Mobula hypostoma. Taxonomy (NCBI): domain Eukaryota; kingdom Metazoa; phylum Chordata; class Chondrichthyes; order Myliobatiformes; family Myliobatidae; genus Mobula; species Mobula hypostoma. Next base: position 97,635,308 of record NC_086108.1, read on the forward strand.
GACTGTCATGTGTGAAAATATCAGGAGATTAGCAGATTCTGAGATACTCAAACCACCTGCGGTCAAAGTCACTTAGATCACATTTCTTCCCCATTCTGATGTTTGGTCTGAACAACAACGGAACCTCTTGACCATGTCTGCATGCTTTTATGCATTGAGTTGCTGCCACATGATTGGCTGAGTAGATATTTGTATTAACGAGCAGCTGTGCAGGTGTATCTAATAAAGTGGGTGCTGAATGTAAATGCCTAACTCCATTCTTCTTTTATCTCGCCCTCCATGTAAACTGCCCAAGTTCCATCGCTCCTTGCTTAAAACCAATAGCACTATTACCATTGATGTGGCCCCTGAGTTGGTGCACCCTTACCCAACCTGATCCCTCTCTGTCCAGTAGCAGAAGAACCCTGCACTGTGGCCCTTCTCCAGAAAGCCCTTGCGATAGCGGCACCAAGCTTCGATGTGTTCCTCAGCATGGACTCTTGCAGCCTGGAATGTGCAAGTCATTAGCATTCCTCCATGGACAGTTCGATGTGCTGGCTGTCCAACAGGTTCTCAGGAGACCAGTGGGCATCTTCCCTCATCACTTGATGTCCATCTGTTTGTGTGTTTTCCTAGAAACAGCCCCATGGATCAGAAAGTCCTCTGTTAGGATAAATTATGACACAAGCCCTTGCATCTTTCTTCACACCCTCTTCACAAACCCATAGTCTGCAAAGAGGTGAGTAAACATTTTGTCCCCAGTAGGGGGCAGCATGTGATGGGGTTTGATGTTTTACTTTTAATTATTTAGCAATACAGAATGGTCTAGGTCCTTTTGAGTTACATCATCCCAGCAACCCTGACAAGCTCAATTAATCCTAACCTAATCATGGGACAATTTTCAATGACCAATTAATCTACTCGGTATGTCTTTAGATCATGGGAGAAAACCAGAGGACCTGGGGGAAACCATAGAAACATAGAAAACCTACAACACAATACAGACCCTTCAACCCTCAAAGTTGTGCCAAACATGTCCCTACCTTAGAAATTACTAGGCTTACCCATAGCCCTCTATTTTTCTAAGCTCCATGTATCTATCCAAAAGTCTCTTAAAAGACCCTATTGTATCCACCTCCACCACCGTTGCCGGCAGCCCATTCCACGCACTCTAACTAGTAGAGTGGATAAGGGAGAACCAGTGGATGTGGTATATTTGGATTTTCAAAAGGCTTTTGACAAGGTCCCACACAGGGGATTAGTGTGCAAACTTAAAGCACACGGTATTGGGGGTAAGGTATTGGTGTGGATGGAGAATTGGTTAGCAGACAGGAAGCAAAGAGTGGGAATAAACGGGACCTTTTCAGAATGGCAGACGGTGACTAGTGGGGTACCGCAAGGCTCAGTGCTGGGACCCCAGTTGTTTACAATATATATTACTGACTTGGATGAGGGAATTAAATGCAGCATCTCCAAGTTTGCGGATGACACGGAGCTGGGTGGCAGTGTTAGCAGTGAGGAGGATGCTAAGAGGATGCAGGGTGACTTGGATAGGTTGGGTGAGTGGGCAAATTCATGGCAGATGCAATTTAATGTGGATAAATGTGAAGTTATCCACTTTGGTGGCAAAAATAGGAAAACAGATTATTATCTGAATGGTGGCCGATTAGGAAAAGGGGAGGTGCAACGAGACCTGGGTGTCATTATACACCAGTCATTGAAAGTGGGCATGCAGGTACAGCAGGCGGTGAAAAAGGCGAATGGTATGCTGGCATTTATAGCGAGAGGATTCGAGTACAGGAGCAGGGAGGTACTACTGCAGTTGTACAAGGCCTTGGTGAGACCACACCTGGAGTATTGTGTGCAGTTTTGGTCCCCTAATCTGAGGAAAGACATCTTTGCCATAGAGGGACTACAAAGAAGGTTCACCAGATTGATTCCTGAGATGGCAGGACTTTCATATGAAGAAAGACTGGATGAACTGGGCTTGTACTCGTTGGAATTTAGAAGATTGAGGGGGGATCTGATTGAAACGTATAAGATCCTGAAGGGATTGGACAGGCTAGATGCAGGAAGATTGTTCCTGATGTTGGGGAAGTCCAGAACGAGGGGTCACAGTTTGAGGATAGAGGGGAAGCCTTTTAGGACCGAGATTAGGAAAAACTTCTTCACACAGAGAGTGGTGAATCTGTGGAATTCTCTGCCACAGGAAACAGTTGAGGCCAGTTCATTGGCTATATTTAAGAGGGAGTTAGATATGGCCCTTGTGGCTACGGGGATCAGGGGGTATGGAGGGAAGGCTGGGGCGGGGTTCTGAGTTGGATGATCAGCCATGATCATAATAAATGGCGGTGCAGGCTCAAAGGGCCGAATGGCCTACTCCTGCACCTATTTTCTATGTTTCTAAACCAAGGACGTGCCCTCTTCACAATGTTACCGTCGGGAAGGAGGTACAGAAGTCTGAAGGCACACCCTCAGTGATTCAGGAACAGCTTCTTCCCCTCTGATTTCTAAATGGACATTGAACCCATGGACACTACCTCACTATTTTTATATTTCTATCATTCTGCACTACTTATTTAAACCTAACTATTTATTAGACATGTACATACTTGATATAACTCAGGTTTTCTTCTCCATATTTATTTATCATGTATTTCTTGGTACTGCTGTCGTAAAGTTAACAAATTTCACAACATATGCTGGTGATATTAAATCTGATTCAAGTGCAGTGACACCTGCTACAGAAAACTAATGTGTCTGGAAAACTACGGAATCAACAGTACTGTAATTACTGGAAAATTCACTGAGCAATTACATTGCATATAGGTGATTATATGAAGTGCAAACAAGCCCAGGAAAGTTAAACTACAAAGGAAATACAAGAAAAGTTAAATTCTGCACTCTAATCTGACAGTGCCAGGTTGTTATTCTGCCTTGGTACCATTGACCCACATCCAGACCATGGCCCTCTGTATGCCTCCCACCCATATTCCTATTCACGCTTCTCTTAAATGCTGCAGTCAAACCCAAATCCTCCACTTCCACTTTGGGTCCTTTCCACACTTGCACCAACCAATAAGTGAAGAAGTTTCCCCTCATACCCCACTTAAACATTTCACCTTTCACTCTTGTCTTATGACCTCTCTTGGCTTCTTATAGAGACCATCTGATGGCCTGCATCAGCCATTTCCATCTCTTCTCCAAGCCAATAGGACCAAATTCCTAAATGTGCACCTTTCTTTACTTCCCCATCTCTCTTCACGCCATATCTGACTTGGCTCACCGCTTCCTTATATCAGAGAGACTGGAATTTTGCAGATGACATCAGAATTGCTGGTTTAGTGGATAATGAAGAAAATTGTTTAAGGTTACAACAGAATCTAGATCCACCAGCAAAGTGGACCAAGGAATGGCAGATGGAAATTAACTCAGACAAGTGTGAAATGATTCTTTTTTGGGAAGTTAAACTAGGCCAGGACAGACACGGTGATTGGCAGGGTCTTGGGAGTATTGTTGACAGAGAGGCCGAGGGTTGTGGGTACTGTACGTATTCCCTGAAAGTGGCAACACAGGTAGACAGAGTGCTGAAGGCATACGGTATTCATGTCTTCACTGACTGCAGCATTGAATGCCAGCGTTGGGACGTCACGTTACTGTTGTCCCCATTGGTTAGGCCGCATCTGGAGTTTTGCAAGCTGTTTTGCTCTCGTACTTCGGGGAAGATGAAGTTACAAAAGGCACAGAAAAGATTCATAAGGTTATAGCTTGGATTTGAAGGCTTGAGTTATAAAGAGGGATATTTGTGAAGTGTTCTGAAATAGGATGGATGTATTATTCAGGGAGGCCTTGTATAATCAGACAGGAACAAGAGACTTCACCCGTCAGCTTCAAAAGTGGCACAGCTTGCTTCTGAATCACACTGTGAATGCCCCAAGGTGTTTCGGAGTAATATAATTAATCCGAGGCAATGTAGGGTGACATTATTCAAAGCGCTGCTACCTTACAACTTCAGCCACCCAAATTCAATCCTTACCAGAGGTTCTGTCTGTAAGCAGTTTGTACGTTCTCCCTGTCACCACGTGGGTATTCTCCCGACATCCCAAAGACGTGTGGGTTAATAGATCAGCTGGTCACTGTAAATTTTGGATTTCAGATTTCAGATTCATTTATTTACTACATGTACATCAAAATATACAGTGAAATGCATCATCTGCAATATCGACAAACACAACCTAAGGATGTACTGGGGGGCAGCCCGTAAATGTCACCACACGTTCTAGTGTCAACGTAGCATGCTCACAAACGCTGGGCAGAACAACACGAGCAGCAACAACAATGACACACCATCAAAACAAGCCCTTCTGCAAACCTCTCACCCACACACACAGATAGGCCTCCGACCTCAAGTCCTCAGCCCTGGTCTCTCAGACTCACAGACTTCTATTAAATGTTGAAAGGCCCAGATGGATTGGATGTGGAGAGGATGTTTTCTGTTGTGTGAGAGTCTGGGATCAGAGGGCACAGCCTCAGAATAAAAGGACGTCCATTTAGGATGGAGATGAGGAGGATTTTCTTGAGCCAGAGGGCGGTGAATCTGTGGAATTTGTTGCCACAGGCAGATGTGGAGGCCAAGTCATTGGGTATATTTAAGGGGGAGGTTGAAAGGTTCTTGATAAGTCAGGGTGTGAAAGGTTAAAGGGAAAAGGCAGGAGAATGGGGTTGAGGGTGAAAATGAATCCGCCACGTTGAAATGGTGGAGCAGACTCAATGGGCTGAATGGACTAATTTTGCCCCTATATCTTAAAATTTTATTTCCCTCACTGATCAGTAGGTAAGGGGTAGTATTTGGAGGAGAATAAATGGGATTAGTATGGTTACCATATACTGGATGGGCTGAAGGGCCTGTTTTGTGGTGAACGCCTATCAGACGTAGTTTATGGAAGGAAGCAGAGGGCAACAAGCCTGGCTGCCAGCACTTGTTGACCAGGCTGTGCAGGTCCAATTCCTTCTCCAGTTGCCTTCGTTCTGTGTATCATCATAAACTCCAGGTGATCCATCGAGTGAGGTGAAGAAACAGCTCATCATGCACAGGGAAGGACGTCCTTCAGCAGCACATCAAGGTCAATGTCACGGTTTCCGTCATGCGCACAAGAACTCTCAGAATCTCACATGGCGTCAGATAAAGCTTCTGGTTTCAGATGGCAGTGGTGAATCTCAACAACTTCTGGCTGGTGGCCAATAAAGCAAAGAAAACAAACAAATACTTTGTTAATCACTCTTTTTCACACAAACGATGATTGTAAAAAATCATCTTCCCTTTGGACTTGGAGGCAATTGGATGCAGAACCAAGGCAAGCCAGCGGACCTGTCACTGAGAGCGAGGAAGACCCTAGGTTCGATGGATTTAAGCGCCGGGCTTAATGGGAAAGGTCGCATATGAGCCAAATTGAGGCAGAGGGGTCCAGATCCCAAAGCATATTGAAGTGACTGAACCCGATGTTGGACAACGATTAGGTCCGGAGCAGCTGGAAAAGGTCAGGGTGTCGACGCTCGAGACAAGGACTGGCCAGTTCAACACCATGAGGTTTACTCATCTCTTCACTGAACTAAGGTTCTGTAGACAGACTCTTTTTGTGAACTTCAGTTCAGAATGCTATTTGCGTTTATTGTTTGCATGATTTGTTTTTTTTTCTCTGCACATGGGTAGTTGACGGTCTTTCTTTTAGAGAGTTCTTTTGGGTTTCTTTGTCTTTATGGCTGCCTCTAAAGAGGAATCTCAGTGTTGTCTATGTATACATACTTGGACTTTGGGCTTTGAGATAAGTGGTATTGACAAGACAAACGTAACATCAATTGCACACAGTAAAAGAGCTAACGGCTCTTTTGAAGGGTTTCTTGTGAAGAAACAAGTCCTTCATCGATGCAAGTCCCACAACTTAAACCATAGAAACTACAGCACAGAAACAGGTCTTTTGGCCCTTCTTGGCTGTTCTGAACCATTTTCTGCCTAGTCCCACTGACCTGCACACGGACCACATCCCTCCATACACTTCCCATCCATGTATCTGTCCAATTTATTCTTAAATGTTAAAAAAGAACCCGCATTTACCACCTCGTCTGGCAGCTCATTCCATACTCCCACCACTCTCTGTGTGAAGAAGCCCCCACTAATGTCCCTTTAAACTTTTCCCCCCTCACCCTTAACCCATGTCCTCTGGTTTTTTTCTCCCCTTGCCTCAGTGGAAAAAGCCTGCTTCCATTCACTCTATCTATACCCATCATAATTTTATATACCTCTATCAAATCTCCCCTCATTCTTCTACGCTCCAGGGAATAAAGTCCTAACCTATTCAACCTTTCTCTGTAACTGAGTTTCTCAAGTCCTGGCAACATCCTTGTAAACCTTCTCTGCACTCTTTCAATTATAATTATTAATATCCTTCCTGTAATTTGGTAACCAAAACTGAACACAATACTCCAGATTCGGCCTCACCAATGCCTTATACAACCTCATCATAACATTCCAACTCTTATACTCAAATACTTTGATTAATAAAGGCCGATGTACCAAAAGCTCTCTTTACGACTCTATCTACCTGTGACGCCACTTTTAGGGAATTTTGTATCTGTATTCCCAGATCCCTCTGTTCTACTGCACTCCTCAGTGCCTTACCAGTAACCCTGTATGTTCTACCTTGGTTTGTCCTTCCAACGTGCAATACCTCACACTTGTCTGTATTAAACTCCATCTGCCATTTTTCAGCCCATTTTTCCAGCTGGTTCAAGTCCCTCTGCAGGCTCTGAAAACCTTCCTCACTGTCTACTACACCTCCAACCTTTGTATCATCAGCAAATTTGCTGATTCAATTTACCACATTATCATCCAGATCATTGATATAGATGACAAATAACAATGGACCCAGCACTGATCCCTGTGGCACACCACTAGTCACAGGCCTCCACTCGGAGAAGCAATTCTCTACTACCACTCTTTGGCTTCTTCCATTGAGCCAATGTCTAATCCAATTTACCACCTCTCCATGTATACCTAGTGACTGAATTTTCTTAACTAACCTCCCATGCGGGACCTTGACAAGGGCCTTACTGAAGTCCATGTAGACAATATCCACTGCCTTCCCTTGATCCACTTTCCTGGTAACCTCCTCAAAAAACTCCAATAGATTGGTCAAACATGACCTACCACGCACAAAGCCATGTGGACTCTCCCTAATAAGTCCCTGTCTATCCAAATGCTTGTAGATTCTGTCTCTTAGTACTCCCTCCAATAACTTACCTACTACTGATGTTAAACTTACTGGCCTATAATTTCCCAGATTACTTTTCGATCCGTTTTTAAACAACGGAACATGAGCCACTCTCCAATCCTCTGACACTTCACCTGTAGACAGCGACGTTTTAAATATTTCTGCCAGGACCCCTGCAATTTCAACACTAGTCTTCTTCAAGGTCCAAGGGAACACCCTGTCAGGTCCTGCGGATTTATCCACTTTAATTTTCTTCAAGACAGCAAGGACCTCCTCCTTTTCGATCTGTACAGTTTCCATGATCTCACTACTTGTTTCCCTTAATTCCACAGACTTCATGCCAGTTTCCTTAGTAAATAGAGACGCAAAAAACCTATTTAAGATCTCCCCCATTTCCTTTGGTTCCGCACATAGCCGACCACTCTGATCTTCAAGAGGACCAATTTATCCCTTACAATCCTTTTGCTCTTAATACATCTGTAAAAGCTCTTTGGATTATCCTTCACTTTGACTGCCAAGGCAACCTCATGTCTTCTTTTAGCCCTCCTGATTTCTTTCTTAATTATTTTCTTATACTTCTCATACTCCTCAAGCACCTTATTTACTCCCTGCTTCCTATACATGTCATACAACTCCCTCTTCTTCTTTATCAGAGTTGCAATATCCCTTGAGAACCAAGGTTCCTTATTCCTATTCACTTTGCCTTTAATTCTGACAGGAACATACAAATTCTGCACTCTCAAAATTTCTCCTTTGAAGGCTTCCCACCTACCGATCACATCTTTGCCAGAGAACAACCTGTCCCAATCCACGCTTTTTAGATCCTTTCTCATTTCTTCAAATTTGGCCTTCTTCCAGTTAAGAATCTCAACCCTAGGACCAGATCTATCCTTGTCCATGATCAAGTTGAAACTAATGGTGTTATGATCACTGGAACCAAAGTGCTCCCCTACACAGACTTCCGTCACCTGTCCTAACTCGTTTCCTAACAGGAGATCCAATATTGCATCCCCTCTAGTTGGTCCCTCTATATATTGATTTAGAAAACTTTCCTGAACACATTTTACAAACTCTAAACCATCTAGACCCCTAACAGTATGGGAGTCCCAATCAATATATGGAAAATTAAAAACCCTACCACCACAACTTTATGTTTCCTGCTGTTGCCTGCTATCTCTCTGCAGATTTGCTCTTCCAATTCTCGTTGACTATTGGGTGGTCTCTAATACAATCCCACTAATGTGGCCATACCTTTCCTGTTTCTCAGCTCCACCCATAAGGACTCAGTAGACAAGCCCTCTAATCTGTCCTGCCTGAGCACTGCTGTAATATTTTCCCTAACAAGCAATGCTACTCCCCCACCTTTCATTCCTCTGCCTCGATCACATCGGAAACATCGGAACCCTGGAATATTAAGCTGCCAGTCCTGCCCCTCCTGTAGCCAAGTTTCACTAATTGCTATAACGTCATAATTCCATGTGTCAATCCACGCCCTCAATTCATCCGCCTTCCCCGCAATACTCCTAGCATTGAAATATATACACCTCAGAAGATTTTTACCACCACTCACAACCTTTCTATTCGTGGATTTGCTTGAACTTTTAACATCATTTATTTTCACCCCAGCCACACCGTCAGCTCTGGCACTCTGGTTCCCATCCCCCTGCAAATCTAATTTAAAGCCTCCCCAATAGCACTAACAAACCTCCCTGAAAGGATATTGGTCCCCCTGTAGTTCAAGTGTAACCCGTCTCTCTTGTACAGGTCCCACCTGCCCCAGAAGAGGTCCCAATTATCCTGAAATCTGAAACTCTGCCCCCTACACCAGTTCCTCAGCCACTTGTTCATCCAGAGCATCCTATTCCTACCCTCACTGGCACACAGCACAGGTAGCAATCCTGAGATTACCACCCTCGAGGTCCTGCTTTTCAACTTCCTACCAAGCTCTCTATACTCACTCTCCAGGACCTCCTCACTCTTCTTTGCTATGTCATTGGTACCCATGTGCACCACAACATCTGGCTGATCACCCTCCCACTTCAGAATGTCATGCAATTGATCAGAGACATCCTTGACCCTGGCACCCGGGAGGCAACAAACCATCCTGGATTCTCTGTCACGACCACAGAACCTCCTATCTGCACCTCTAACTATCGCGTCCCCTATCACTACCGGTCTCCTCTTTTTCCACCCTCCCTTCTGCACTGCAGAGCCAGACTCAGTGCCAGAGATCCGGCTACTGCAGCTTGTCCCAGGTAAGTCATCCCCCCAAACAGTATCCAATGCGGTATACTTGTTGAGGGGAATGGCCACAGGGGAACCCTGCTCTGCCTGCCCTTTCCTCTTTCCTCGCCTGACAGTGACCCAATTTCCTGTCCTCTGCTCCTTTGGCGTAACTACCTCCCTGTAGCTACTATCTATAATCTCCTCATTCTCCTGAATGATGGGCAGGTCATCCAGCTCCTGCTCCAGTTCCCTAACGCGGTTTGTTAGGAGCTGCAGCTGGATGCACTTCTTGCAGGTGTCGTTGTCAGGGACACTGGAGGGCTCCCTGACTTCCCACATCCTGCAAGAGGAGCATTCCAACATCCTGCCTGGCATTCTCTGTATGCCAGACAATCTGAACAAAAAACTTACCGGAACCTACCCTGGCCTCTGCCTGTTCTCGCCGAAGCCTGTTTGAGCCAAAGCCGTCCCACTCTGACTCAGTCCACTCTGACGATGGCCACTGTATATGGTGGTCTGCTTTTTAAACCTTGGCGCGCTACATCACTTGGGTACTTTTGTCAAAAGAAAGAAAGCAGACAACTGAGGAACTAAACTTTGGTTGGAGAAGTGGGTCCTGATCATGGTTGATTTATTATCCCTCTCAACCCCATTCTACTGCCATCTCACTGTAATCTTTGACGCCCTTGCTAATCCAAAACCCATGGCCCACTCCAGCAGGGGCAAAGCCCTCCCCACCTATGAGCACACCTATATGAAATGCTGTCACAGGAAAGCAGCATCCATCACCAGGGACACCCACCACCCAGGTCATGCTCACCTTGCTGGGTCATCAGGGAGAAGGTACAAGAGCCTTGGGACTGACACCACCAGGTTCAGGAACCCTCAACCATCAGTCTCTTGAACCACCATTGAACCTTCACTCTTCACCTCAGGTTATCGAAATTTATTGGTTATTTAGTTATTATTATTTCTTTTCTATTTGCACAGTTTGTGTCTTTTGCACACTGGTAGAACGCCCAAGTTGGTGCGATCTTTCATTGATTCTGTTATGGTTATTGTTCTTTGGATTTAGAAACATAGAAAACTTACAGCGCAATACAGGCCCTTCAGCCCACAATGCTGTGCTGAACATGTACTTACTTTAGAAATTACCTAGGGTTACCCATAGCCCTCTATTTTTCTAAGCTAAATGTACCTATCCAGGAGCTGCTTAAAAGACCCTATTGTATCCACCTCCACCACTGTTGCCGGTAGCCCATCCGACACACTCACCACTCTCTGCATAAAAAACTTACCCTTGATATCTCCACTGTACCCTACTTCCAAGCACCTTAAAACTGTGCCCTGTCATGCTAGCCATTTCAGCCCTTGGAAAAAGTCTCTGACTATCCACACGATCAATGTCTCCCATCATCTTGTACACCTCTATCAGGTCACCTTTCATCCTCCATCGCTTCAAGGAAAAAAGGCTGAGTTCACTCAACCTATTCTCATAAGGCATGCTCCCCAATCCAGGCAACATCCTTGTATATCTCCACTGCACCCTTTCTATAGTTTCTACATCCTTCCTGTAGTGAGGTGACCAGAACTGAGTGCAGTACTCTAAGTCTGACCAGGGTCCTATATAGCTGCCACATTACCTCCCGGCTTTTGAACTCAGTCCCATGGTTTTTGGAGGCTAATGCACTGTATGCTTTCTTAACCACAGAGTCAATCTGCGCAGCAACTTTGAGTGTCCTATGGACTCGGACCCCAAAATCCCTCTGATCCTCCACACCACCAAGAGTCTTACCATTAATACTATATTCTTCCATTGTATTTGACCTAGCAAAATGAACCACTTCACATTTATCTGGGTTGAACTCTATCTGCCACTTCTCAGCCCAGTTTTGCATCCTACCAATGTCCCACTGTAACCTCTGACAGCTCTCCACACTATCCACAAAACCCCAACAGTTGTGTCGTCAGCAAATTTACTAACCCATCCCACCACTTCCACATCCAGGTCATTTATAAAAATCATGAAGAGAAGGGATCCCAGAACAGATCCCTGAGGCACACCACTGGTCACCGACCTTCATGCGGAATACGACCTGTCTACAACCACTCTTTGCCTTCTGTGGGCAAGCCGATTCTGGATCCACAAAGCAAGGTCCCCTTGGATCCCATGCCTCCTTATTTTCTCAATAAGCCTTGCATAGGGTACCTAATCAAATGCCTTGCTGAAATCCATATACGCTACATCTACTGCTCTACCTTCATCAATGTGTTTAGTCACATCCTCAAAAAATTCAATCAGGCTTGTAAGGCACGACTTGCCTTTGACAAAGCTATGCTGACTATTCCTAATCATATTCTACCTCTCCAAATGTTCATAAATCCTGCCTCTCAGGATCTTTTCCATCAACTTACCAACCACTGAAGAAAGACTCACTGGTCTATAATTTCCTGAGCTATCCCTACTCCCTTTCTTGAATAAGGGAACAACATCCGCAACCCTCCAATCCTCCGGAACCTCTCCCATCCACATTGATGATGCAAAGATCATCACCAGAGGCTCAGCAATCTCCTCCTTTGCCTCCCACAGTAGCCTGGGTACATCTTGTCCGGTCCCAGTGACTTACCCAACGTGATGCTTTCCAAAAGCTCTAGCACATCCTCTTTCTTAATATCTTTCTATTCAAGCTTTTCAGTCTGCTGTAAGTCATCCCTACAATCACCAAGACCCTTTTCCATAGTGAATACTGAAGCAAAGTATTCATTAAGTACCTCTGCTATCTGTTCCGGATCCATACATACTTCTTCACTGTCACACTTGATTGGTCCTATTCTCTCACGTCTTATCCTCTTGCTCTTCACATACTTGTAGAATGCCTTGGGGTTCTCCTTAATCCTGCTCGCCAAGGCCTTCTCATAGCCCTTTCTGGCTCTCAATTTCATTCTTCAGCTCCTTCCTGCTAGCCTTATAATCTTCTAGATCTCTATTTCCATCTCACCCCCTCACAGGACATAAGTTCAGGGTGAAAGGTGAAATATTTTCGGGAAATCTGAAGGGGAATTCTTCACTCAGAGGTGATGGGAGTGTGAAATGAGCTGCCTTTGGGAGTGGTAGATGTGGATTTGATTTAGACACCAATGAGAAATTTGGGTGAGGACATGGTTGGGAGGTGTATGGAGGCTATGGTGCAGGTAGTTGGAACTAGGCAGTAAAAACAAAAACAGGTTGGCATTGACTAGAAGGGCCGAAGGGCCTGTTTCAGTGCTGCTGGTCTCTGTGTCTCTAATATAACCTAGTTTGTTTGATCCTTTCGTAAGCTTTTCTTCTTGACTGGATTTACAACAGCCTTTGTACACCAAAGGATGGATTTGTTGTTCTCATCTCCACTGACTGTATTTACTCCACTGGATTTACTGAGTATGCTCAGAAGAAAATGAATCTCAGGGCTGTATATGGTGACATACAGTATAAGTATATCAATAATAAATTTATTTTGAACTTTGAACCTCTGCTTTAAATATAATCAATGACCTGGTCTCCAAAGTCATAGATTTACCACACTCCGACTAAAGATGATCCTCCTTGTTTCTGTTCTAAAGGGATGTCCTACTTTTCTGAGGCTGAGCCTCTGGTCCTAGACTCTCCCACTACTGAAAACATCCTCTTCACATCCACTCTATCCAGGCCTTTCAATGGTCGATAGGTTTCAATGAGATTCCCCCCTCAGTCTCCTAAACTCCAGAGAGTACATGCATAGAGTCATCAAATGCTCCTCATATATTAATCCTTTCATGGCCAGAATCTTCCTTGTGAATCTACTCTTGACCTTCTCCAATGCCAGCACTACCTTTCTTCAATAACTGGCCCAAAACTGCTCATAATGGAGGGGAAATGTATGTGACCTTGATATGAAGGGGCCAAAATCCAGTATGAATCAATGTAATGAGAAGGGGATCCTAGTCCAGGATTAGCCATTAAACAATGGAGCATTTAATGAGCGGGAGGCTACAGTCAGTGGAGATGAGCACAGAACAAATGCATCACTTGGATACTGTTTTACAGTTATGGGCTTTGTGGAACATCAGCTTTGTAGGCTACCAAATCCCAGCCTGTAGCACAGAACCCGAGCAGGAGTGGTATTGAAGATTGATCTCAAATCTGTCTGTAGGTAGGAGAAAGCTTCACTTTGGTGCTGATGGAGGTGCTTCAGGTGGGTCTAACCTGGAATACACAAAAATCTAGTTTCATTGTTTTTAACTGATAATTTAATACAGTTCTCCAATATCTGTGCACCAAGCACAACAAACCTCTGTGAACCTTGATGTCTTGGTTAGGAACATTTCTCCATGAAACCCCAGGAAGGAATCTGAAGCAGAAGACACAGAATCACAATCTAAAAGCAATCAATGAAATCAATTGCTATGCAAACAATGCAGAGTCAGATAATGAAGTATAAGGTGACTGTAACATTACAGGAAATCTTCCACAGTTACAATAGTATTCATGACAAGCCCTTCACATGAGTGAAACACTTTGAAGTATTCTGTCATGGGGAATTGTTCCATTTACAATATAAACATTTTTTAATGTGCTTTGGCGTGCTTTAGTTTAATTTAATTCTTCTTCTTTCTTCACTGTATTTAGTTATTAAGTTCCCGAGCACCGTCATAACGACTAACTTGCATACAATGAGACAGCCATCTTACTCGGTGTATATTTTATTTATCGTGATTTTTTTTGGTTGAGGAGTGTCCGATTAAATATGTGTGGTGCAGACATAGAAACCGTACTTTTGTGTTAGGTCACGAGAGAGAGAAACACCATTCTGTTAAAGACTTTATTCATCAACGGTAGTGTAGCGGTTTGTATGATGCTATTGGACTGTGGGAGGAAACCAGAGCACCCGGAGGAAAGCCCGAGTATATTGGGGTATATGGGGTGTCAGGGAGGGGTAGTACCTCTGGTGGGAGAAACATGTCGCGTCCTTTTCAGGGCAGTTAGTCCACCTTTGGTCCCCACCTGGCACTCAGCTCTCACCTGTGGCTCCCCATAGCTGTTTGCATGCGACAGCAGCCACACCCCAGGCAACGGCTTCGACAAGCCGGCTAAACCAGGTGAGGGTAGCCGATGGGTCTCAAACCCTCGGTGAGATAGGGAGTTGTCTATCCCAGCATGTGAAGACAGACTCCGGCAGATTGAGCGGACGAGACCAATGGAAGGTCCAACGGTCTAGAAGGCGGTCTCTGCAAGCGTCGTGGAACGTGTAGAGCAGGACAAGACACAGAAGACGTCCTGGTCATCCACTGCGCCTAGTCCCATCTCCAGCTGTCTAGACTCTGTCTTGCCACTGGACCCAGATGGGAATTGGGAAGAGAGAGCGAGGCTGACGCTGCGCAACTCTCCCTCACTTAAATCCAAATCATGCGCTGGTCTCGACACCATCATTATGGTGTTGAGGTCCTCATCGACGTCACGATGGACGAACAACACAACACATGATGCTATTACAGCTCGGGGTGTCGGACTTTGGAGTTCAGTTCCACCGACTTCTGTAAGAAGTTTTTATGTCCTTCGCATGAAATGGGGCTTTCCTCCGGGTGCTCTGGTTTCCTCCCACAGTCCAAACATGTACTGGTTAGTACGTTAATTAGTCATTGTAAATTGCCCTGTGATTAGACTAGGAATAAATAGGTGGTTTGCTGGGCAGTGTAGGGCCGGAAGGGCCTGTTCCGTGAAATATCTCGAAATAAAACAAATAAATATGATACAGGTTTTGAATAACATTGAAAATTTGCTCCAGGTCCCCCATGAACAATTTAATTCAAAGTTCAAAGTAAATTTTATTATCAAAGTATATATATGTCACCAAGTACAACACTGAGATTATTTTCCTGTGGGGATACTCAGCAAATCTATAGAATAGAAAGCAGGATCAATGAAAGATCAACCAGAGTGCAGAAGACAAACTCTGCAAGCGCAAATATAAATAAGTGAGTAACGAGAACATGAGATAATGAGATAAAGGGTCCTTAAAGTGAGATCATTCGTTGTGGGAACATCTCTTTTTCTTTCTCAATCTTGTTAATTAAGTTTCGAATTGATAAACATAACAATGATAATGATACAAAGAGATCGGGATTACATTAATAACAGACTCTGAGTAACATATGTAATTTAACCCTCCCGATCTCTTAATAACTGAACATGAAAAAGATTCAAAAAATTTTGTACAAAGAAAACGTCCCCCTACGCTAAAAAAAACAAAACAAAAGCTGGGCTGCCATGTTTCATCGGTTAAAATCATTATTTGTCATTAACCTCACTCCTCTATACACAAACAAAAAGTTATTGTAAAGGATTCGGAAAAGATCAATTTACAACATATGAAAATGTTGAATAAATGGCCTCCAAGTTTCTTCAAATTTAACCGAAGGATCGATAGTACCACTCCTAATTTTTTCCAAGTTTAAACATGTTGTAGTTTGGGAAAACTATTGAAATGTAGTAGGGGGATTAGAATCTTTCCATTTAAATAAAATGGATCTTCTGGCTATTAATGTAACAAATGCAATCCAACGGCAAGCTGCAGGGGATAAACAATTAGAGTCCATCACTGTGGGAACATCATGAGAGTGGGAACATCTCAATGGATGGGCAAGTGAGTGTAGTTATCCCCTTTTGCTCAAGAGCCCGATGGTTGTGGAGTAGTAACTGTTCGTGAACCTAGTCCATACAGTTTAGTCTAAATTAAAGCAAGATGAAGAAACGTCATTATTTTATTGAATGTAGTTTCTGAAACACCAGTGCAAAACAAGCATTAATCCAATAAACTGAAGTTTGGTTTAATTTAAAACTATTTGAAAAACTGTTCAGAAGCATTAAGTGAAGCTACCACTGGGTACTAATTTGCACTGTAACTTATTGCATTTTGTCACTAGAACAATTATTATTTGTGAGAAAGAATACAAAGAAATTATCATGTAGGTACTTCCTAGCAGTGATAATCTAACGTCATTGTGAGGCAGTGGTAGAACTAACTATATTGTTTCAAAATGCAAGAGATTCTGCAGATGCTGGAAATGCGGAGTAACACACACACAAAGTGCTGGAGGAACTCAGCATCTTTGGAAATGAACAAACAGTTGATATTTTGGGCCAAGACCCTTCATCAAGACTGGAAAGTAAGGGGAAAGATGACAGAATAAGAAAGGGGATAACGGAGTACAAGCTAGAAGGTAATAGGTGAAGCCAGGTGGGTGGGAGAGGGGGAAGTGAAGTGAGAAGCTGGGAGGTGATAAGTGGAAAATGTAGTAGGCTGAAGGAGGAATCTGATACAAGGGAGTGTCCCATGGTGGAAAGGGAAGGAGAAGGGGCACCAGGGAGGAGGTGATACATTGTTTCAAGATTTCATTTTAGACACGGATGTATAATGAATTCCAAAATGCTTATTTCCTGCTGTCTTGTATTTGGATTATGTTAATCTGTGTAAGTATCTGTAGTTTACGAATACGGCTGAAAATTCCACATGATCCAATGCAAAATCCTTAATGTAGAACTGGGAATAATTCAGGCCTCAAAGGGTTTGTGTGGATGATTTTGTTATATTTATAAGCACACCCAATGAGAACGTCAAACACTCCCAAATCAGTTATCATAGCAGCCAAATGAATCCCAGCTCCACCCCCAACGTGCACAAATGCACACACACTCTTTTGATGTTGCCTCTCAGCCACAGTCTCGGAGATGCAAGAACACCATCCCAGCAGGGTTTCCCGTACTCCCAGCCCTCAGGGCTGGATTGCTGAATTTGTGCCAATTAGAGCCAAATTGGGGGTAGCTTTGCGCCGCAGAGCATCCCCAGTGGGACTTGGGTTGAACATGCCTAAACTAATTTCACTTAAGATCTTAGCAGCCATCAGAGAGGAGAGAATTTCAGCCCTTCTGTTGAGTTGGAATGGAACTTGGGGCGTCAGGTTTGCACAGTAACACACGGGGCCGTTGCATTCTTCTCATTATTCAGGAGAAATTACAATTATTGCTTTATTCATCATACCCAGAATGCTGTGGAGGAGCATTCCCATCATTGCTTCTTTAATAACTTATGTTAAAACAGAAGCCAGAAGCACCGACAGTCAGATTAACAGAGTACAGGCAAGCTCAAGAGAATGGAGCAGAGGTACCAGGTTCATGCATCATTCCTCAGCAAAATGAGAAAATCTCACTTTAAAAAAATCTATTTTGATCTGTGTTGCTATGGTAATAAGACCACAGTCTCCTCTACTGAGGCCTTGTTATCTGGAGCATTGGTGATTTGCTTTCCACTGGCCACAACTCATCTGTCAAACAGAGATCTCCGTTTTCTCTTTGAAACACGTAACCAGATAATATTAATCACGTCACAGAGACTTTTTCTGCTCTGTGGCCCGTTCAACTACCTTATTTAGACGTTAGCAGAAAGCAGCGAGCCTCTACTTGTAATGGAACAGATTGCCCCAAGGTACTGCTTGTTCCTAGTGGAACAGTGCGAGGCAGGAGGACGACGATGCGGAGAAGCCATCATAGAAACCGGGGACCAGGAGTGGGGCATTTAGGCCCTTGAGCCTGTTCTGCTGTTCAATGTGATCATAGCTGATTCATGATCTACCTCTATACACCAGACTTTGTTGCACGTCCCTAAGTACCCATGTATAACAAAAATATCAACATTAGGTTTAACATTAATAATCCGCCCGGCAACAGTTGCCTTTTGTGGAAGAGAGTCGCACACTTTCTTGCAGAGATTTCCCACAACTTTCCAATTAAGTGCCTCACCCATTTATCACCTCTTGATATCGAGATAACTTCAGTCAGATTATCTTCCACCTAGCTGCGGGAATACTACACGTACCTACAGCAACATGCACAAAGTGCCGGAGGAACTCGGCAGGTCGGGCGCTGTATATGGAGGGGAGTAAACAGTCTTCATTTCGGAGCAAGACCCTTCATCACGACTGGAAAGGAAGGAGAAGAAGCCACAGTAAGAAGGTGAGGGGAGGGGGAGGAGTCAAGCACAAAGGTGACAGGTGAGGCAAGGTGAGGAGGAAGATAAATGGGTCGGGGAGAAGGGAAGAAGTGAGAAGGTGGGAGGTCATAATGGTAGAGATAAAGGACTGAGAAAAAAAAGGAATCTGAGAGGAGAGGAGAGGACAATGGGAGAAAGGAAAGGAGGAGGGGAACCAGAGGGAGGTGAGGAGAAGAGAAGGGATAAGAGGGGAGTCAGAATGGGAAATTCAAAAAAAAGTGGTGTGGGGTGGGGGTGTAGAAAAGATCAGAAGTTAGAGAGATTGATGTTCATGCCATTAGGTTGAGTGGCTACCCAGACTGAATATAGTTTCCTTCTCTCACCTTCCTTAAAAAGATGAGGAATTTGATGGCTGCGGGGTACAGACACAGAAAGGGAGATGGGGCCACGGGCAAGATCAACCAGGATGACATTGGCTCTGGGTTGAAGGGCTGAGTGGCCTACTCCTGCTCTTATGTTCTCCAACGGAAGAAAGATATTTGAGGTTTTCCAATCTGAAGGCAAACTTTCTGCATTGGGAGAAATTACATTATTAGAACATAGAAATTTACTACACAGTATAGGAGCTTCAGCCCACGATGTTGTGCCAATCTTTTAAGCTACTTTAAGATCAATCTAACCCTTCCTCTAATCTCCTATCATCCCTGTGCCAATATTAGTGTTTCTTAAATGCCCCTGATGTATCTGACTCTAGCAGGACCCCTGGCTGGGTGTTCCACGCATCTACCACTCGGTGTAAAGATCGCATCTCTGACATCCCCCCATCCTTTCTTCCAATTAAAATTAAGCACCCTTGTACAAGGCATAAATGTTGACAGCACAAAAGTGCAAGAGAAAGTTGTGGGAGGATATTTAGAGGCTATGGGGGATAGCAGGACTTGAGGAACATAGTTAGAGACATTTCACAAGCTGCCTGACGGCTCTGCCTCCAGTGGTAGAGAAGAGGGAAGAGTTATTGACACCACTAAGCTGGAAAGAAAATCAATGAGAATGTTACCAGGACTTGAGGACTTAAATTGTAGGAGATGTTTAGCAGGTTAGGACTTTATTCATTGAAATGCATGAAACTGAGGGACCTTATAGAGATGTATAGGATCATGAGAAGCATAGATAGAGTGGAAGAACAATCCCTTCTCCCAGGGAAAGAGAACCAAAAACTAGAGGCTATATGTCTAAGGTGAGAGGTGAAAGATATAATAGGGACTTGAGGATCCATTTCATCATGCAGACAGTGGTGTGTATATGGAACAATATGTCAGAGAAAGTAGTCGAGGCATGAACAATGACATCACTTAAACACCGTTTGGATGAGTAAATTGATAGTGTATGTTTTCTGTCTGCATTGTATTCTGCATTGTGCCTTTATGATGTCTATTATAGTAACTAGTCACACGGGAGGGAGGCATGGTAAAAACGAAGGATTTAGCTATGTATTCATGCTTTGTTCTGGTCAGATTTTATAGCTGGATCTGCTGGGTGTTATACCTTCTGTTGACTGCTTAATTATGCTTAATTACATTTGAAATCACTTAACTTGAGTCCTTTTAAGTACATTTGATATTGCTAGTTTTAGTTTCATAAGTTTCATCGCTTCAACGTTGTGTGTTTTGCTATTTGCTGATAAAGGATTTAATACATTTCTTTGACTTTTTGGAACATTATTATTGGATCGATCGGAGGGCACCTCATACAAGATAACTACTTGTGTGGTCAGCAATAGCGGGACTGGTTTGTTCGAGTTGCCTCTACATTCAGTCAACAAAAGGTATGACACCCAGTGGTCCCCAGCTCTAAAAACTGGCCAGAACAAACCATGAAAATGTAGCTAAACCCATCGCTTTTACCATGCCCCCACCCATGTGACTAGCCACCATAATGAATGTGGAACACAGAATACAATGCAGACGGAAAACGGATGTATGGATCCAACAGATAGGGAACATGTTAGAGGTTTAAGGACCAAAAGGGACAAGATTAGGTGGACATCTGGGTCAACATGAACAACATGGGCCAAAGAGCCTGTGTTACCTGATGACTCTATAGCTCTAAATACAAACAGCAGCCGGCACTTGGAAGAGCAGGCAACATAGACTGAGAATTTGTAGAGCGGGTAAAGAACTAAGTCCTTCAGGATGTTGAAGGCACAGATGAGGATGTTAAAATCTTTGTTCCATCTTTTCCCCCACTGAAGTCAAAGGTGAGAATTGGAACTGAGATTGGAATCGGTTCACATGTGCTGAGGTACAGTGAAAAGCTTGTCTTGTAAACTGTTCACACAGATCAATTCATTACACAGTGCATTGAGGTGGTAGAAGGAAAAAAAAACAGAATGATTGTGCACTTCAGAAAGGGTAAGATGAGGGAACACACACCAGTCCTCATAGAGGGATCAGACGGGGAGAGAGTGAGCAATTTCAAAATTCCTAGGTGTCAATATCTGAGGATCTAACTTGGACCCAACATATCGATGCAGCTACAAAGAAGGCACAACACCAGCTATATTTCATTGCGAGTTTGAGGAAATTTGGTATGTCTCCAAAAAGCACTTGAAAATTTCTACAGATGTACCGCAGAGAGCATTCTGACGGGCTGCATCACCTTTTAGGATGGGGGGGGGCAGGCTGGACAAGATCGAAGTAAATTGCAGAGAGTTGTAAAATTAGACATCTCCATCATGAGCTCTAGCTTCTGTAGTATCCAGGATATCTTCAAGGAGCAGTGCCTCAAAAAGGCAGCGTCCATCATTAAGGACCCCCATCACCCAGGACAGGCCCTTTTCTCATCGCTGCCATCAGGAAGGGGCTACAGGAGCCTGAAAGCACACACTCAGAAACAGCTTCTTCCCCTCTGCCATCAATTTCTGAATGGACATTGAACCCATGAACGCTATGTCACAGCTATTTTATTTGTATTACAATTCACATTTTTCTCTATTATTATGTATTGCATTTTCTGCTGCTGCAAAGTCAACAAATTTCACAACATATGCCGTAGTATTAAACACGATTCTGAGAATGAAGTGAGCAACAAAACAGTACAAGGTTTAGATGATGAGGAAGTTTTCTGCAGAGACCAGAAAAAGCAAAAATGCTGGAAACACTCAGGATATATCCGTGGAGAGGGAAACTGAGGCAATGTCAAAAGATCAATAACTCTTCATCAAAACTTCAGGAAGATGTTAAAAAATGTATCCAGAGATTAAAGGAGAAGCTATGCAGAAAAGAATGGGCGGCAGAGGAGATGAGGTTCCTAGCTCTGGTCTGGCTGTGGTATTTGTGTGGTTGAACATAATGCTGAATTTAATTGGGTCATAATGCGAAGTTCCTTACAAATCACGATGAACCTTTTATCTTGCGCCTTTCATGTCGTCAAGAGCTTCTAAACCACTTCACAGACAACAAATTACTGGTAAAAGGTAAATTAAAGTGTAAATGCTTTTCTTAATGCAGGCATATGTGGCTTTCAGATTCCACTAATCTCTACTGAGATAAATCACCAAATTGTTTTATTGGGTTTACTGAAGATTAATGTTGGCAAACTCACCCAATGCTCTTTTGCAAGTATTTAACATGGTGATCAACTTACTGATTTAATGTCACATCTGAAAGACCGCTAATCCACTAATAGCCGGAGTAAAAGTAAAACTTTCAGGAAGTACTGACACAGCAACAAGAGTGACTCCTTTGAATCAATGCTCACCTGCCTGGAGGTCGGGGACCAGTGGTGTTCCGTGGGGATCTGCTCTGGGACCCCTGCTCCTTTGTTAATTTCATAAATAACTTGCATGAGGAAGTGGAAGGGTGGGTTAGTAAGTTTGCAGATGATACAAAGATTGGTAGAATTCTGGGTAGTGTAGAAGGTTGTCGTAGGTTACTATGGAACATTGACAGGATATAGAGATGGGCTTAGAAGAGGCAGGTGGAATTCAACCGAGAAAAGTGTGAAGTGATTCACTTTGGAAGGTCGAATTTGAAGACAAAATGCAGGGTTGATGGCAGGGTTATTGGCAGTGTGGAGGAACAGAACGATCTTGGAGTTCACATCCATCGACCCCTCAAAGCTGCAGCACATTGATAGGGTTGTTAAGAAGGCGGATGGTGTGTTAGCCTTTCTTGGTCATAGATCAAGAGCTGTGCAGCTCTATAAAATCCTGTTAGATCACACTTGGATGTTGTGTTTAGTTCTGATTGCCTCATTATTGGATGGGTGTGGAAGTTTTAGGGAGGGTGCAGAGAACATTTGCCAGGATGTTGCCTGAATTTGAAAGCATGTCTTATGAGGATAGGTTGAGCAAGCTGGTGCTTTTGTCCTTGGAGCAAAGGAAGATGAGAGGTGTACAAGGTAAGAGATATTGATAGAGTGGGCAGCCAGAGACTTTCTCCCAAGGTGGAAATCGCTAATGTGAAGGTACACACTTTTAAGGAGTGGTAATTGAAGGTAGATAAGTCATCTGGACCAGGTAGACTACACCGTAAGGTTCTGAAAGAGGTCACTGAAGAGATTGTGGAGGCACCAGTAATGATTTTTCATGAATCAGTTGATTCTGAAATGGTTCCAGAGGACTGGAAAATTGCAAATGTCTCACGGGGCGGTGCCAGCAGAAAGGAAATTACAAACCAGTTAGCCTGACAAGTGGTTGAGAATGTTGGAGTCTATTATTAAGTGTGAGGATTCAGAGTGCTTGGAGGCACATGATACAATAGGACAAAATCAGCATGGTTTCTTTCAGGGGAAATCAAGCGGAATAAATCTGTTGGAACTCTCTGAGGAAACAACAGGCAAGGTAGACAAAGGAGAGTCAGTGGTTGTTTATTTGGATCCTTCCAGGACAGCGGCGACATGCAGTGCATTGTGGAAGGGCATTCAGGACATCACCTGCCTGTGCTGGTGATGCCTCCCTCCCAGATGCGTTGCACAACTTCTACGCTCGTTTCGAGGCAGAAAATGACGTGGTGGCGAGGAAGACCACTCCTCCTCCCAATGACCAGGTGCTGTGTCTTACCGTGGCTGATGTGAGGAAAACCCTACGCAGGGTCAGCCCATGGAAGGCTGCTGGACCAGACAATATTCATGGCAGAGTGCTTAGAGGATGTGCAGACCAGCTGGCAGATGTTCTCACTGACATCTTCAACATCTCCCTGAGCAGCGCCGTCGTTCCAACGTGCTTCAAGGCCGCCACCATTGTCTCCATGCTGAAGAAGTCTTCAGTGTCCTGCCTCAATGACTACCGTCCCTTTGCACTCACATCCATCATCATGAAGTGTTTCAACAGGCTCGTCATGAGGCACATCAACACCCTGCTGCCCCCCTCACTGGACCCCCTGCAGTTCGTATATCGTCCCATCACCCTCCACCTGGCCCTCACCCACCTGGACAAAAAAGACGTACGCTGGAATGCTGTTCATAGACTTCAGTTCAGTGTTCAACACCATCATTCCTCAGCACCTGATTGGAAAGCTGAAACTGCTGGGCCTGAACACCTCCCTCTACAAATGGATCCTAAACTTCCTGACTGGGAGACCTCAATCAGTCTGGATCGGAGGCAGCATCTCCAATACCATCACACTGAGCACGGGGGCCCCCCAGGGCTGTGTGCTCAGTCCACTGCTGTTCACTCTGCTGACACACGACTGTGCTGCAACACACAGCTCGAACCACATCATCAAGTTCGCCGATGACACGACCGTGGTGGGTCTCATCAGCAAGAACGATGAGTCAGCATACAGAGAGGAGATGCAGCGGCTAATGGACTGGTGCAGAGCCAACAACCTGTCTCTGAATGTGAACAAAGAGATGGTTGTTGACTTCAGGAGACCACGGAGCGACCACTCTCCACTCAACATTGACGGCTCCTCCGTTGAGATCGTTAAGAGCACCAAATTTCTTGGTGTTCACCTGGCGGAGAATCTCACCTGGTCCCTCAACACCAGCTCCATAGCAAAGAAAGCCCAGCAGCATTTCTACTTTCTGCGAAGGCTGAGAAAAGTCCATCTCCCACCCCCCGCCGTACTCACCACATTCTACTGAGGTTGTATTGAGAGCATCCTGAGCAGCTGCATCACTGCCTGGTTCAGGAATTGCACCGTCTCGAATTACAAGACCCTGCAGTGAATAGTGAGGTCAGCTGAGAAGATCATCAGGGTCTCTTTTCCTGCCATTACAGACATTTACACTATACGCTGCACCTGTAAAGCCAACAGCATTGTGAAGGACCCACGCGCCCCTCATACAAACTCTTCTCCCTCCTGCCATCTGGCAAAAGGAACCGAAGCATTCGGGCTCTCACGACCAGACTGTGCAACAGATTCTTCCCCCAAGCCATCAGACTCCTCAATACCCAGAATCTAGACTGACATCTACATCATTTATTATATTGCAATTTGTCCTCTACTGTGCCTATTGTCTTGTTTATTATTTATTGTACCGCCCTGCACTGTTTTGAGCACTTTATGTAGTCCTGTGTAGGTCTGTAGTCTAGTGTAGTTTTTGTGTTGTTTTACATCGTCTAGTGTAGCCTTGAGTTGTCTCACTAAAGGCTGATTTATACTTGTGCATACAGGCTATGCCATAGCCTACGCCGTAGGCTTGATTTATACTTTTGTGTAGCCCTACGCCGTAGCGAGCATGCGTAGTTGTGTCTGCGTCGCTCTGCAATTCACCGCCAAAACGCTAGTTGGCGGTGGGGTTTCAATGCCACTGTGTTGAGTTTCTTCATGAGAGACATGGACGAGGAAATGCATTTCAAATATTTTCGGATGTCGGCAGGTAGATTTGATGACTTGGTTCATTGTCTCCAACCATTTATTTCACATCAGTGTACAGACATGGCGGAGTAAAGCAAACGGAAATGCATATGAGGAAATGCGATGCTACCAAGCAGACCAATCACAGTTGTTGCGGTCTGCGTCGCCACAACATGTGAGTTACATTTTTGGGGAGGTGCACGTCACCCTACAGCGTAAGGTACGCTGTACCTACGGCATACATTTGACGCACAAGTATAAATCAGCCTTTCGTGTGGGCACGTGGCCAAGTGGTTAAGGCATTCGCCTGGTGACCTGAAGGTCGTGAGTTTGATCCCCAGCGGAGGCAGCGTGTTGTGTCCTTGAGCAAGGCACTTAACCACACATTGTTCTGTGACGACACTGGTGCCAAGCTGTATCGGCCCTTGCCCTTCCCTTGGACAACATCAGTGTCATGGAGAGGGGAGACTTGCAGCATGGGCAACTGCCAGTCTTCCATACAACCGTGCCCAGGCCTGTGCCCTGGAGAGTGAAGACTTTCCAGGCGCAGATCCATGGTCTCGCAAGACTAATGGATGCCTTTAAGTCGAGTGTAGTTTTGTGTTGTTTCATGTAGCACCATGGTTCTGGAGGAACGTTGTTTCGTTTTTACTGTGTACTGTACCAGCAGTTTATGGTCGAAATGACAATGAAAAGCAACTTGACTTGACTTGATTTTCAGAAGGACTTTGACAAGGTGCCACACATGAGACTGCTTAGCAAGATAAGAGACCATGGTATTACAGAAACAGTAGTAACATGGATTTAAACGCAAACAACAGGAATTCTGCAGATGCTGGAAATTCAAGCAACACACATCAAACTTGCTGGTGAACGCAGCAGGCCAGGCAGCATCTGTAGGAAGAGGTGCAGTCGACGTTTCAGGCCGAGACCCTTCTTCAGGACTAACCGAAGGAAGAGTGAGTAAGGGATTTGAAAGTTGGAGGGGGAGGGGGAGATCCAAAATGATAGGAGAAGACAGGAGGGGGAGGGATAGAGCCAAGAGCTGGACAGGTGATAGGCAAAAGGGGATACGAGAGGATCATGGGACAGGAGGTCCGGGAAGAAAGACAAGCGGGGGGTGGGGGGGACCCAGAGGATGGACAAGAGGTATATTCGGAGGGACAGAGGGAGAAAAAGGAGAGTGAGAGAAAGAATGTGTGCATAAAAATAAGTAACATTATTTTTATACACACATTCTTTCTCTCACTCTCCTTTTTCTCCCTCTGTCCCTCTGAATATACCTCTTGCCCATCCTCTGGGTCACCCCTCCCTTGTCTTTCTTCCCGGACCTCCTGTCCCATGATCCTCTCGTATCCCCTTTTGCCTATCACCTGTCCAGCTCTCGGCTCTATCCCTCCCCCTCCTGTCTTCTCCTATCATTTTGGATCTCCCACTCCCCCTCCAACTTTCAAATCCCTTACTCACTCTTCCTTCGGTTAGTCCTGACGAAGGGTCTCGGCCTGAAACGTCGACTGCACCTCTTCCTACAGATGCTGCCTGGCCTGCTGCGTTCACCAGCAACTTTGATGTGTGTTACTAACATGGATTCACTGGTTGGCAGGAGAAAATGAGTGAGAATAAAGGTCGCCTTTTCTGGTTAGCTGCTGATGACTGGTGGTGTTCCACAAGGCCAATGCTTCTTTTCACAATATAGGTCGGTGATTTAGATGACGGAATTGATGGCTTTGTGGCCAAGTTTGCAGTCAATATGAAGATATGTGGAGGGGCAAGTAATGTTGAAGAAGCAGGACGTCTGCAGAAGGACTTAGACAGATTGGAAGAATGGGCAAAGAAGGGGCAGATGGAACGCAAGTGTTGGGAAGTGTATGGTCATTCATTTTAGTAGAAATAAGAGTGTAGACAATTTTCTAAATGAAGAGAAAACTCAAAAATCAGAGGTCCAAAGGGACCTGGGAATACTTATGCAGGATTCCCTAAAGATAAACTTGCAGGTTGAGTCAGGGATAAGGAAGGCAAATGCAATAAAAAGGACTCAAATATAAGAGCAAGGATATAATGTTGAGGCTCTATAAAGCATTGGTGAGGCTGCACTTGGAGTATCATGAGCAGTTTTGGGTCCCTTATCTAAGAAAAGATGTGCTGGCGTTGGAGTGGGTCCAGAAGAGGTTCATAAGAATGATTTCAGGAATGAAAAAGTTAACAATAGAGGAGCATTTGATGGCTCTGGGCCTGTACTCACTGAGGTCAGAAGAATAAAGGGCGGGGGGGGGATCTCATTGAAACCTATCGAACATTGAAAGCTCTGGATAGTGTGAATGTGGAGAGTATGTTTCCTATGGAGTCGTAGAAAAATACAGCACAAAACAGGCCCTTCAGCCCACTTTGTCTGTGCTGAACCATTAAAAGTGTCTACTCCAACTCACCTGCACCTGGACCAGAACTCTACGTACTCCTACCATCTCTGTACCTATCGGAATGTCCCTTAAATGTTGAAATTGAGCTTGCATGCACCACTTGTGCTGGCAGCTCACTCTGCATTCTTAATGACCCTCTGAATGAAGAAGTTTCCCCATATGTTTCCCTTAAACTTTTCACTTTTCACCCTTAACCCATGACCTCTGGTTGTAGTCCCACCCAACCTCAGTGGAAAATGCCTGCTTGCATTTACACTATCTATACCCCTCATAATTTTGTACAACTCTATCAAACCTCACTTCAGTCTTCTGCATTCCAAGGAATAAAGTCCTAACCTATTTAATCTTTCCTTATAACTCAGGTCCTCCAGTCCCAGCATCATCCTTGTAAGTTTTCTCTGTACTCTTTCAACCTTACCTTTCCTGTAGGTTGGTGTCCGATACAGCACACAATACTCCAAGTGAGGCCTTGCAAGCATCTTATAAAACTTCAACGTAATATCCTATCTCTTGTACTCAGTACTTTGACTTATGAAGGCCAATGTGCCAATAGCTTTATTTACAATCCTATTTTCTTGTGCCATTAGTTTCAATGAATTATGGACCTGTATCCCCAGATCCCTTTGTTCTACCACACTCCTCAGTGCCCTACCATTCACTATACAAGACCTACCCTGGTTGGTCCTAGCGAAGTGCAGCATCTTGCACTTGAGTCCATTCAATTCCATCTGCCATTTTTCAGCCCAATTTTCCAGTTGGTCCAAATCCCACTGCAAGCTTTGATAGTCTTCCTTGCCATCCACTACACTCCCAATCTTAATGTCATCTGCATATTTGTTGATCCAGTTAAACACAGTATCATCCAGATCATTGATACAGATGACAAACAACAATGGACCCGGCACCGATCCCTGTGGCATTCCACTGGTCACAGGTCTCCAGTCAGAGAGGCAGCTATCTACCACCATTCGCTGACTTCTCCCACAAAGCCAGTGTCTCATCCAATTTACTATCTCATCTTGAAGGCTGAGCATCTGAACCTTCTTGACCATCTTCCCATGTGGGACCTTGTTAAGTGCGTTGCTGAACTCCATGTAGACAACACACACTGCCTTGCCTTCATCAACTTTCTTGATAACTTCCTTGAAAAACCCTGCAAGATTGTTTAGACATGACCTACCACGCACAAACCCATGCCAATTATCAGTCCATGTCTACTCACGTGCTCATATACCCAATCCCTTAGAATACCTTTCAATAACTTTCCCCCTATGGTGTGGGAGTCTTGGACCAGAGGGCATAGCTTCACAATAGAGGGACAGAGATGAGGAGGAATTTCTTTCAGCCAGATGGTGATGAACCTTTGGAATTCATTGCCATGGACGACTGTGGAGGCCAAGTTCTTAGAACATATTTAAAGGAGATGTTGGTAGCTTCTTGATTAGTCAAGGCATCAATGGCCACAGGTAGAAGGCGGGAGAATGGGGTTGAGAGGTAATAAATCAACCATGATGGAATGACGGAGCAGACTTGATGGGCCAAATGGCCTAATTCTGTTCCTGTCTTACAGTCTTATGATTAGAGTAAAGTATAGTGGGGATGTCAGAGGTGGGTTTTCTTCACAGACTGTAATAGCCAGTGTTTAGCCACCTCGATAGCATTAAATGATCTGCTGCATACAGATGTCCAGGCATTATTGATACAGGTCCTCTCCAGGTTACAAACACCCAATTTACGTACAGCCCATATACGAAGATGGGTTTGGAAGACCAGCAGGAGGGATTGCCCGGCTGGTGTGGGTGGGGCATCTGCTGCCATGGGGGAAATTGGTTCACGGCCTCATCTCTGACTTGTAAACGATTCAGGTAATGAATATTGTTCACAGGAATGGAACCCTCTGTAATCTGGGGAGGACCTGCTGATAGGGAAGGGTGACCCTGTCGATTTGCCATACTGCTGGCTGGCTCCGTGGTTGAGACTTACCAGGTGTGATCACAGTACTCCAAGTAGGATCTAACCAGTGTTTTATAGATTGGCAACATCACCTCATGGCTTACCTGAATGACCACTTAATTATGAACAGACTCACGCATACCAGGTTGTTCCTTAACATACTTGAGACTCCCATATGTTTCACGCCTCTGTCTGATTGGTTGCATATTGCGCTACTGAGTGAAATCCTAACAGATAATTCAAGCCAGAACTGCAGCACATCTTTTGTTTTCAGTGAATTTACAGTATTTTAGTCTTATTTATTTTTACGACGCAGAGTAGGCCCTTCTGGCCCAACGAGCTTTACTGCCCAGCAACCCAGCTCCTTAATCCTAGCCTGATCATGGGACAATTTTCAATGAGCAATTAACCTACTAACAGGTATGTCTTTAGACTGTGGGAGGAAACCAGAGGAAATCCACGTGGTCACGGGGAGAACGTACAAACTCCTTACAGAGGATGCCAGAATTGAAATTGGCTTGTGATTTTTTTCATTTTAAGTCTTCCTTATCATTAGGGGATACACGTAATAGGGAGACTCTGTCATCCTGTCATGTTCAGTGGGCAAGGAGAGAGCAGCTCTGGAACTGTAAAGGCAGAAATATTGACAAGCAAGTAATCAGAAGGCAGCATCTGCTGGACACCAAGCAGACTTCTTTGCTCTGTTTGAAAGATTTCCCCATCTCCCTACAGCTGAAGTTGCAACGGTGATCCAAATTAACCAGAAGAATAAATCCACATGATACTGGCTTTGATATCTCATTAGCAGCTGGATTTGCTCTATGTGCACACCTGATGTGTCGGGCCATCAGGATAACTGGTGTCCTCTCCTGGAATTCTGGGAGGGTGAGGGGTTCGCCAATGACTACATTTGGAAATTCCTAAATAGTTTCACAGATGTACTGTAATCTACTTCTGGCCACTTAAGAGGGTGATGAAGTTGAAATCTCTTTAGCTCTTTAATGACTCCTTCTGTGCATAAGAAATTAATTAATATTCCTATGAGTGCTTACAGCACAGCCTCATTAATCAATAAGCACTTGTTCCTCCCCACAATAACAATTACCATGCTAGATAATTAATTTCTTTTATTTGACTTTCTACCTGAGCTCCCACAGCTTAAGTTGCTTGACATAAGGTCTCTTATTTAGTTAAGAGGTCTCTTTTTCTCCATATAACATTCTCTCTCTGGTATTATATATAGTACCAGTTTTTCTTTGCATGAGTAGCATCTTACCCTCTGTGTCCCCATTTTTTTTTTACTGAACCTTCTCATTAATTGTGCATGAAACTGTCAGTTGAAAATTAGAACTCATGTTAATAGCTTAAGTACATTTTTAACAGCTTTACAATTGTTCATGCATTGCTTATGAGGTAAGGGATCAATTCAACTGCTAAATCTTATTCCTACATGTAACACATTCAAAGGATTTTTTTAATTCTAAAATTCAATACTCTTCATGTGGAGTATGTGGGTGTTTCTTTAAGAGGGTCAATTGAGGATGATTTTCTGGGCTTGTACATGCTGGGGTT
This sequence comes from Mobula hypostoma, assembly GCF_963921235.1. Taxonomy (NCBI): domain Eukaryota; kingdom Metazoa; phylum Chordata; class Chondrichthyes; order Myliobatiformes; family Myliobatidae; genus Mobula; species Mobula hypostoma. The sequence goes on from NC_086108.1 coordinate 97,666,528, forward strand.
TAGAAGAATGAGGAGGCTCTGAATGAAACTATTGAATATTAAAAGGATTAAAGAGAGTGGACATGGACATGGACTTAAAGATGATGCTTCCTATAGTGGGGAAGTCCAACGCCAGAGTGCACTGCCTTAGAATAGAAGGGTGCCCCTTGACAGTAATGAGGAGGAATTTCTTTAGACAGAGGGTTGAAAATCTGTGGAATTCATTGCCGCAGACGGCTGTGGAGGCCAAGTCATTGGGTATATTTAAAGTGGAAGTTGACAAGTTTGTGATTAGTAAGGGCATCATAGGACACAGGGAGAAGGCAGGAAAATGGGGTTGAGAGCAATATAAATTAGCCAAGATGGAATGGTGGAGCAGACTCAATGGGCTGATTGGCCTAATTCTACTCCTATGTTTTATGATCTTATCCTTCTTGTATAGTGTATGTAACGAGCGGTTTTTGTTTTCTGTAGACTGGATAAATCACCTGCTGGCTTGGTAAAGTTAACCTGTGCTTTGGTTCATAGTTGATTTATACAGTAAATAAATAGTCTGATTTAGAATGGTCGGTCCAGGCATTTGTTTTGCTACACTCCCGATATATCCATTTCCACCCAACCACATACCATCCCCTAATGCCATGTTTCCTTCCCCTCTTCCACCCACTCCATCAGCTCATCAGCCCATCCTGCCACTGGATCTCCCCATGATTCCCATCTGCTTACTCCCCTCTCTTATTTGGTTCTGTACTCCACCTTCCTCCCCTATCAGATTCCATCAGCTGCAGCCCTTCACTTCCTTCCACCTATCACTTGCCAGCTATTTCCCCACCCTCCCCTCCTCTCCTCTCTTTATACTGTCTTTTCCCTTCCTTCCCCCTGTCCACGTGAAGAGGAAGTATCATCTGTCCATTTCCTTTCACAGATGCTGCCCTGATGTGCTGAATTCCTCCAGCAGTTTACTGTTTAGCTGTTGGGGAAGTCTAGAATGAGGGGTCACAGTTTGAGGATAAAGGGGAAGCCTTTTAGGACCGAGATGAGGAAAAACTTCTTCACACAGGGAGTGGTGAATCTGTGGAATTCTCTGCCACAGGAAACAGTTGAGGCCAGTTCATTGGCTATATCTAAGAGGGAGTTCGATATGGCCCTTGTGGCTAAAGGGATCAGGGGGTATGGAGGGAAGGCTGGTGCAGGGTTCTGAGTTGGATGATCAGCCATGATCATACTGAATGGCGGTGCAGGCTCGAAGGGCCGAATGGCCTACTCCTGCACCTATTTTCTGTGTTTCTAGGTTCTGCCTTGTTTCTCTCCTTTTTCATTCCTTAAATCTAATCCTTCACCATCGTCCCCTGCCTCCATTGAGCCTAATTCACACACTCTTCACATTCCTCCACCATTGTTACTTTCTGAATGCCCAACCTTCCTTTTAATAAAACATTAACTCACTGTTTCAGAGTCAGAATCAGGTTTAATATCATGGAATTTGTTGTTTTGCAACAGAGTGCAATACGTAAACTAGAAATTACAATAAGAAGTATGTATAAAAATGAATTAACTAAGTAGTGCAAAGACGAGAGTAAAATGGTGAGGTGGTGTTCGTGGGTTGATTCATCGTCTGTTCAGAAATATAATGGCAGAGGGGAAGAAGCTGTTCCCAAAATGCTCTGTCTCTCTCCAGGCTCCTGTACATCCTCTTTGATGGTACTAATAAGAGGACTTGTGCTGGGTGACAGGGTGATGACGGATGCACCTTGTTGAGGTGTTAATTTTTGAAAAGTTTCACAATCTCTTACTTTTCTCTTTGATTTTACTTATTAATTTTTTTTTAACATGGTCAGTTTTTAATTATCTTTTTTCCATTCATTTCACTCCCACACTTCCTGTACTTTTCCAGGCTGCCAATGTCTGACAAAAGCTTCCCTTTTACATTGTCCTCTTGTGCATCCTGTCATCAGATTTAGCAACCCCACCCTTTTCCTTTGTGTTCACCTTGAAACTCTTCTTTAAAAGCCTCCCGTCGCTGTACAACTGACCTAACTTCATGAACCTGCTTCAGGTCCACTTTGGCGATATCACTTCTCAGTTAAGTAAACACACCTTCACCCCCAACTTAGAATCTTCATTCTTGCTTGGTAACATTTCTCAAATCTATACTAAATCTAAATGAATTAAAATGTCTCCCACGCAAGTGCTCTCCTCTTGGTACTTCACGGATTTGTCCAGCTTCAATCCCTGATACTAAACACAAACTTGCTCCTTCCCTTTTTGGACTTTCCACATGTGGTTAATTAAATTTGATCATACGTTTTTAAAATACATGTTATTGGTGATGTCAATGGATAAAACACAGTGTGGTGTCTTCTACAACTGAATATATTTATTCATTTTCAGTTAAGTGGATCTTAATGTTACAGTAATGTCTGAGTATCTACAGTACTGTGCAAAAGCCATAGCACATATATAGCTAGGGTCCCTCAGACTTTTGCAGAGTACTGTATTTGTCAACGTGGATTGGACAACGAGTTTGTAAATCTGGCAGCAGAGGATGATGGGAATAGTGAAGGTGGAGCACCGTGGGAGGGGTGTGGGACGGGTGGCAGAGGAGGAGTGCCAGGGACAGGGGTGGCACAGGTGCAGACACACCCAGCCCTGAGACACCCGGCAAAGTCATTTGATTCCAAACAATTGGTTTGTTTTCTCAGCTGCTTCCCACTCCCTCTCCTCTTCCTTTGCCCTTTCCAAACCATGATTCCTCTCTCCTTGCCCTCTTTGCGCTCTCAGTCCACAGTAGATACCCATATCAGAATCAGGTTTATCATTATTCACACTTGTCATGAAATTTGTTTTTTTTTGCAGCAGTACAGTGCAATACATAACATTGCTGTATTATTGTGCATGTGCTAAATGTGTATGTGCCCCAGACTTTTGCACGGTACTGTACATAAACCAGTTATCATGTTATTTCTATGTGATTTACTTAGTTTTTTCTGAAAAAAAAACAGCAGCTGACAGGACGTTAGTGATGGCCTAAGTGCAAACAGAGAGACAGAAACACAGAGCAGTTCATAGAGTTTTAGTAAGAACCGTACAGAACAGGGCCAGTCAGTAAAACACTCAGACTGAAGACAACACTGTCACTGTGGCTAAGGAGCAGTAACATAATACTAAATTAATACCACTCCTTTACAGGGTCAATCTAAATTATTAATCTTCCTTCTCAGAATGTGGACTAAGGTAAGCAGGGAGTGTTGCTGTCACTGTACTTTGGTCAAGACCTGACAAGACAGAAACGAAAGGAAGGAAGTTAAATACAATTACTGAGAAACCCAAATTGGCTGGAGAGTGCACTCTCACATTTGTGATTGCCAACTTCTACCAGCTGCCCACCTACGAGAGCACCTGGATTCCACGGTTGTGACAGCAGCTTTATAGAGTCATAAAGTCATAGAACATTACAGCACAAAAACAAGCCCTTTGGCACATCCAGTCTGTGCTGGACTATTCTAGACTTATTGACCTGCACCCTGACTATCGTTCTTCATATCCCTCCCATCCATGTACCTATCCAAGTTTCTCTTAAATGTTGAAATTAAACCTGCATCCACTGTTTCCGCTGGCAGCTCATTCCACACTCTGAGTAAAGAAGTTCCCCTCATGTTCCCCTTAAACATTTCACCTTTCAACCTTAACTCATGATCTCTAGTTCTAATCTCACCTAACCTCAGTGGAAAAAGCCTACTTGTTTTTACCCTATGTATACTCTTCATAATTTTGTACACCTCTATCAAATCTCCCCTCATTCTCCTACGCTCCAAGGAATAGGGTACTAACCCATTCAACTTTTCTCTCCAGTCCAGGCAACATCCTCATAAATTTTCTCTACAATCTTTGAATTTTATTTACATCTTTCTTTTAGGCAGGTGACCAAAACTACACACAATACTCCAAATTAGCCTCACCAGCATCATATACAACCTCAACATAACATCTCAACTCCTGTACTTAAAAAGGCCAAAATGTGTCAAAAAGCTTTCTTTATGATGCTATCTACCTATTATCCATACTATCATTTGTCATTAACAGTTACATACTTACAGATTCTGGTTGCTACATTAAACCCAACCATCTTCATCAGGCACAAGTTAAGCAAATGACAAGTCCCCCTAGAGACACCTCCTTATGTACCCTCTTAGGTGAGCAGGGCATAATGCTCGATCCTGATGGGTTGGATCTGAATTGCCTATTCCCGATTGGTTAGTTTGAATTGGCCAAAAATACAAAAAGCATGGTATACTATTAAGACCAATTGTGAATTGCACAGGAACAACAACATACTCACTTGCCAAGTACTTAGTTGGGTGTGTTAAATCCATTGTAGAGTGGCATTGCATCAAATATGGCCAACAGTAGAAGCTTTGTGGAAAAGACCTTCAAGTTGATCCACCAAGTGCACTTGGTGAGCTTTGATGGAGTTAACTTATTCACCAGTGTGGCAATGGACCAGGCAATGGTATACTTGAGAGAGGGAATGAATGAAAATGTTTCATAGGAAGAAAATACATTGTTGAATTTTGACCAAATCTTGAAGTTGACTACATTTTATGTTTCTTGCACAGTTTTCCAGTTTGGTGAAAATTACTACAATCAGAAGGATGGAATCTCCTCTGTCTCCTTTACTGTGCAATTTATTCATGGGCAGCCTTGAAACAAAAGCCTTGGTTACAACAGCTGAAGAGCCAGAGGTATGGCTGTGCTATGTGGATGACTCAATTATCCTGTAGAAACATGATCAGGATGTATTAGAGGCATTTTTAATACATTTCAACAGTCAGAACAAGACTGTACAGTTTACCATGGAGGTAGAAATTGAGGATACTTTGCCATTTTTCAGATGTTATGGGAAAGTGGATGGTAGACAAACTGGAGTTAGTGTTTACAGGAAGAAGACTCACACAGACCAGTACCTGAATTTCCAGTAAAATCATCCAAAGAAGACAATACTTGGCATTGTTTGAGGCATGACACTAAGAGCAAATACCTTGTGCACAACTAAAGGACAAGTACAAGAAGATCAGAGAAGCATTGAAGAAAAATGGCTTCCAAATGCACATAATTGAGAATGAAATAGAGTACAAAACAACATCACAACAGATACAACCTCCAGATGGAATGGCTATTGTGCTATACAGTAGCAGCTTAACTGAAAAGCTAAGACAAATTTGCCAATACTAGTCAATAGCAAAAAGTAAGGACACAATTAGACAAAGACAAAGCAAAGGGGAACCTGGAAGACCAAAAGAACTGTGTCAGGGAGTTGTGTATTCATTTGAAGACCAGGATAGCAGAACGTAACAGTGCCTTTAAAAACTTGAGAACAGAAGAGGTGGGATTGCTGAACACTGCCAATCATGCTCATGTAGACCAAGGTTTGATGAGGCTAATATCTTTGGCAAGGAAGAGAATGCCTACAAGAGAAAGATTAGGGAATCACTAGAGACGGAGCACTTGGGGGACCTAAATGTAGGTTCTGAGTGAGATGAGATAGCTCTAGTCTGGGACCATACATTCCTGAAGAGGGTTTGGACTAAAAAATCGACCAACCAGTGCAAGACCAATGAAAAACTAACCAATCAGGAATAGGCACTTCAGATCCAGTCAATCAGGATCAAGCATTAAGCTCTATCCATGGCCTGCTCACTCAAGAGGATATATAAGGAAGTGTCTGTAGCGGAACTTGTCACTTGACTAACTTTTGCCTGAGGAAGATGGTCAGGTTTACTGTTGAAATGTTGCAATCAGTATCTGTAAGTAGATAGCCGTTAAGGTCAAAGGTTAGTATAGATAAATTTGATAACCTGTCAGTCCTACCCAACTGTGACACCACTTTTAAGGAATTATGGATCTGTATTCTCAGATCCCTCTGTTCTACCACACCCTGTAGTGCCCTCCCACTCACCCTGGTTTGTCCTCCCAAAATGTAATACCTCTCACTTGTCTGCATTAAGCTCTATTTGCCACTTTCCTGACAGTTTTTCCACCTGGTCCAGGTCCTGTTGCAAACTTTATTAGAATCAGAACCAGGTTTGATATCACTGGCATATGTTGTGAGATTTATTGTTTTCCAATAAAGTGCAATAGATAACAGAAAAACTATAAATTACAATATGAAAATATTCTAAAAAATTAAATTATATATATGGTGCAAAGAGGGCAAAAATAGAAAAAATCTCAAGGTAGTGTACAAGGGCTCATTGTCCATTCCGAAATCTGATGGTGGAGGGAAAGAAGCTGTTCTTAAATATTTAAGTGTGTCTCTTCTGGCTCCTGTACCACCACCTTGAAGGTAGCAATAAGAGTTCCCCTGGATGATGGGGGTCCATAATGAAGGATGCAGCCTTTCTGAGGTATCGCTTTTTGAAGATGTCCTCGATGCTTGTGAGGCTGGTGCCCATGATGGAGCTGGCTGAGTTTGCAACTTTCTGCAGCTTTTTTCAATCCTGTGCAGTTGCTCCTCCATACCAGATGTTGATGCAACCAGTTAGAAACCTCTCCATGATACATCTGTAGAAATTTGAGAGTTTTTGGTGACTTACCTAGTCTCCTCAAACACCAAATGAAATATAATCATTATTGTGCCCTCTTTGTAATTCTGGTAATATGTTGGGCCCAAGATAGATCTTCAGCAATGTTATAGTCATAGTCATTGTCATAGACTTACTTTATTAATCCCGAGGGAAACTCGGTTTTGTTACAGTTGCACCAACCAAGAATAGAGTATAGATATAGCAATATAAAAACTATAAATAATTAAATAATAATATGTAAATTATGCCAGGAAATAAGTCCAGGACCAGCCTATTGGCTCAGGGTGTCTGACCCTCCAGGGGAGGAGTTGTAAAGTTTGACGGCCACAGGCAGGAATGACTTCCTATGACGCTCAGTGTTGCATCTCAGTGGAATGAGTCTCTGGCTGAATGTACTCCTGTGCCCAACCAGTACATTATGTAGTGGATGGGAGACATTGTCCAAGATGGCACGCAACTTAGACAGCATCCTCTTTTCAGACACCACCGTCAGAGAGTCCAGTTCCATCCCCACAACATCACTGGCCTTACGAATGTGTTTGTTGATTCCACTGGTGTCTGCTACCCTCAGCCTGCTGCCCCAGCACACAACAGCAAACATGATAGCACTGGCCACCACAGACTCGTAGAACATCCTCAGCATCGTCTGACAGTTATCACCCAGGAACTTGAAACTGCTAATGCCTCGATGAGGACTGGTGTGTGTTCTCTCCACTTCCTCTTCCTGAAGTCCACAATCATTTCCTTGGTCTTACTGTTGTTGAGTGTAAGTGTTTTTTTTGTTGCAACACCACTCAACCAGCTGATCGATCTCACTCCTGTACACATCCTTGTCACCATCTGAAATTCTGCCAGCAACAGTTGTACCTAGCCACGTATTCATGGGTGTAAAGAGAGTAGGGCAGTGAGCTAAGCACAAGTCCTTGAGGTTGGCCTGTGCTGATTGTCAGTGAGGAGACATCACTGACTGTGGTCTCCTAATGAGGTGGTCAAGGATCCAGCTGCAGAGGAAGGTACAGAAGCCCAGGTTTTGTTGCTTGTTAATTAGTACTGAGGGTATAATGGTGTTGAACACTGAGCTGTAATCAATAAGCAGCAGCCTGATATAGGTATTCCTCACTGTCCACGACACCCCCAATCTTGGTGCCATCCTCAAATTTGCTGATCCATTTTACCACATTGTCATTCAAATCACTAATATAGATGACAACCAACAATGAACCCAGCACTGATCCCTGCAGCACATACTACTCACAGGCCTCCAGTCAAAGAGGCAGACATCTACTATCACTCTGTCTCGTGAAGTCAATGTTGAATCTAATATACTTCCTCACCTTGAATGTCAAGCAACTGTACACTCTTGACCAATCTCCGATACGGGACCTTGTCAAAGGCCTTGCTGAAGTCCATGTGGACAACATCTGCTGCCTTTCCATCTTCAATTTTCCTGGTAACTTCCTCAAAAGACTCTAAGACTTGTTAGAAATGGCCTACCACACACAAAGCCATGTTGACTATTCCTAATTAACCCCTGTCTATCCAAATAGTTGTATATCTGGTCCTTTAGAATACCTTCCAATAATTTACCCACTACTGATATCAGGCTCACCAGGCTATAATTTTCTGACTTATTCTTAGAGCCTTATTAAACCATAAAACATCATTAGCTCTCCTCAAATCCTCTAGCAGCTGACCTGTGGTAAAGGATGATTTAAATATCTCTGCAAGGGCCCTTGAAATTTCTGCACTAGTCTCCCACAGGGTCCGAGGGACCACACTGTCAACCCCTGGGGAGTTATCCAGCTTAACTTGCCTCCAGACAGTAACCACCTTGTCCTCTGTAATCAGTATAACCTCTGTGCTCTGTTGAATCACTTCTATAGATTCTGTGTCCATCTCCCAAGTAAATACGGATGCAAAAAATCCATTTAGATCTTTGCATTGAGGACCACACTGATCTTCAAGAGGACCAGTTTTGTCCTTTGCCTGCTTTTGCTCTTAATATATCTGCAGAAGCCCTTTATATTGAAGGACCCAGTGTCTCAAAGCCTGCATTATTATAGGTAACATATTAAAACATAATGCATGAACATTGACTTCTGTAACTTACAGCAATTTCTGCAACATCCCCCTTCTCTCTTTTTCCATTTCCCATTCTGGCCTGCCTCTTACCCCTTCTTTTCTCTTCACCTGCCCCTCACCTCCCTCTGATGCTCTTCCTCATTCCCTTTCTCCTGTGGTCCACTCTCTTCTATTAGATTCCTTCTTCTTCAGTCCTTTACCTCTTCCACCTATCAGCTTCCAACTTCTTACTTCATCTCCCTCTCTTCCCCACCCACCCACCTTCCCCCTCACCCAGTTTCACTTACCACCTGCAGCTTGTACCCTTCGCCTTCTCCCACCTTCTTATTCTGGCTTCTTCCCTCCTTTCTTTCCAATCTTGATGAAGGGTCTCAGCCCGAAACATCAACTCTTCATTCCTTTCCATAAACGCTGCCTGACCTGCTGAGTTCCTCCAGTGTTTTGCGTGTGTTCCTATTCAAACAGTTTAGATGCTGCTCCAGCCTATGGTCAGGCCACACTGAGATCCCCTCCAGTTCGCCTACCAGCCCGGACTAGGAGTTCAGGATGCCATCGTCTACCTGCTGAACTGTGTCTATGCCCACCTGGACAAGCCAGCGAGCACTGTGAGGGTCATGGTTTTTGACTTCTCCAGTGTGTTCAACACCATCCGCCCTGCTCTGCTGGGGGAGAAGCTGACAGCGATGCAGGTGGATGCTTTCCTGGTGTCATGGATTCTTGATTACCTGACTGGCAGACCACAGTACGTGTGATTGCAACACTGTGTGTCCGACAGAGTGATCAGCAGCACTGGGGCTCCACAGGGGACTGTCTTGTCTCCCTTTCTCTTCACCATTTACACCTCGGACTTCAACTACTGCACAGAGTCTTGTCATCTTCAGAAGTTTTCTGATGACTCTGCCATAGTTAGCTGCATCAGCATGGGAGATAAGGCTGAGTACAGGGCTACAGTAGGAAACTTTGTCACATGATGTGAGCAGAATTATCTGCAGCTTAATGTGAAAAAGACTAAGGAGCTGGTGGTAGACCTGAGGAGAGCTAAGGTACCGGCGACCTGTTTCCATCCAGGGGGTCAGTGTGGACATGGTGGAGGATTACAAATACCTGGGGATACGAATTGACAATAAACTGGACTGGTCAAAGAACACTGAGGCTGTCTACAAGAAGGGTCAGAGCCATCTCTATTTCCTGAGGAGACTGAGGTCCTTTAACATCTACCGGACGATGCTGAGGATGTCCTACGAGTCTGTGGTGGCCAGTGCTATCATGTTGGCTGTTGTGTGCTGGGGCAGCAGGCTGAGGGTAGCAGACACCAACAGAATCAACAAACTCATTCGTAAGGCCAGTGATGTTGTGGGGATGGAACTGGACTCTCTGACGGTGGTGTCTGAAAAGAGGATGCTGTCCAAGTTGCATGCCATCTTGAACAATGTCTCCCATCCACTACATAATGTACTGGTTGGGCACAGGAGTACATTCAGCCAGAGACTCATTCCACTGAGATGCAACACTGAGCGTCATAGGAAGTCATTCCTGCCTGTGGCCGTCAAACTTTACAACTCCTCCCCTGGAGGGTCAGACACCCTGAGCCAATAGGCTGGTCCTGGACTTATTTCCTGGCATAATTTACATATTACTATTTAACTATTTATGGTTTTATTACTATTTATTATTTATGGAGCAACTGTAACGAAAACCAATTTCCCCCAGGATCAATAAAGGATGACTATGAGTATGACATTGGAAAGGTTAACCTTTATTTATACCTAGTGAATAATTATTGATGCTATTAACTGATTGAGTTTATGTTTCGGTAACAGTGCATTATGTAAAGAAAGATAAACGGTACCGCATCATTAAAGCCAGGACCAACAGGCTCTGGGACAGCTTCTTCCACCAGGCCATCAGACTGATTAATTCACGCTGATACAATTGTGTTTCTGTGCCATATTGACTGTCCTGTTGTACATACTATTTATTACGAATTACTATAAATTGCACATTTAGACAGAGACGTAACGTAAAGATTTTTACTCATGTATGTGAAGGATGTAAATAATAATGTCAACTCAATTCAAATAATGATAAAGGTTTATTTTCATGTGTATGTTGTAGCATCGAAACATACAGTGAAGTGAGTCATTTGTGTCAATGACCAACACAGTCCGAAGATGTACCGGAGGGTTGACCATGCATATTGCATCCTAACGTCCTAGCATTTAGACACGCAAGCCTGGGCAGTACGATATTGTGGAGCAAGCTCCCCCTCTCCACTGACCTACTGAACCCAAAGGAACAGCAGAGACTGATACAACAGCGTCGCAGAAGCTGCCTGTCAGCGTTGAACTCAACGTAGGACTACCTTAGGGACTCCAGCTCCAGATTTTATCCTGAGGATTTACTCCCAAAGCCTTCCTCATGAGTGGGTAAGCCAAAGGCAGTGGAGGTTTGAGATCAGAGTTTTTCTTCCCTTAGATGAGCTGCCAAACATGGTTGAAGCCATGCCAGAAGCGACTGCTCTTTAAGTGCCAGTAACCCGCCTTTGCTCCTTCTCCTGTCAGTCGAAATGGTTCCACCGGGCTTAGTAGCTAAGCCATACATGAAGGCCAGGAGCTGGACTTGGTTATCAGAGGCTGTTTGAGATGCACACCATTGGGAGTATTTAATAGGTAGTGGGAGCTTGTCACCTTTAGCACCCCTGGCTATAACAACATTAAGGAAACTTTTTTGTATATTTTCTGTGCAAAAGCACTTATAATCTTTCCTGAATTGCCTTTGGAAAATATAGAGAGACGTTGAACAGAAGCTTGTGGAGGAGGGAATTAGCTTCATGTTTTCTTAAGTATATTGGTCTATGCACAATTGCCAACCAATAATGCAGGTTGAATCAACAAGCTGTCACTTTGTATATGAACGGGAAGGAACTCCCGTGTTTATCTCTGTGGAAATGTCGATATCTCTGAAGGTAGTTTTACGGTTCATTCATACACTAATAAGAAATCATTATACTTTTTAAGACTATTGACAATTGCACAGACGCATTTAATGGAGGAAAAGGATTAATTTTTCAGTTCGTTAGGCTGGGCATTCCAAATTGGGTCTTTTATTTAACTGAGAATCAAACATCAGGCACATTTGAACCGGAAGACCAATCAGGTTTCCCACAGCAGCTGCGGCCACCATTTTAAGTCAGTTTCAAATGAGTTACAGGTAAAGATTTATTTTTAATTGACAATTATGCAGTTTGATAATTGACTTTTTATTCTGAAATTTGTTTGTAAAGCTGATCCTAAATGTTAAACATGAGAAAGTCTGTACATGCTGGAAATCCAAAGCACACGAATTGCTGGAGGAACTCAGCAGGTCTGGCAGCATCCATTCGAAATGAATAGATAGTCGTTATGGGGCGAGACCCTTCTTCAGGACTGAGAAGGAAGGGAAAAGTGGGGAGGGGAAAGAGGCTAGCTGGAAGATGATAGGTGAAGTCAGGTGGATGGGAAAGGTTATGAGCAGGAGAAAAAGAATCTGATAGGAGAGTGGACCACAGGAGAAAGGGAAGGAGGAGGGGACCCAGGGGGAAGTAATAGGCAGCTACAAGGTCAGAGTAGGGAATAGAGGAAGAGGGGGTGGGAATTAGTATACTGGAAGGAGAAATCAATATTCATATCATCAGGTTGGAGGTTGCCAACACAGAATCTAAGGAATTAAACTCCAAACTTCTGCATGTTTGACCAAGCACATGTATGAGCTCTTATGAGAGTTCATTTATGAGTTTACTCATGTTTCAACTTCTATTGGCAACTCTGCTCAATATCACTTCTCACTTTGTAATGCCCTCCACAAGTCCCTAGACCACTTGTTGATAGTTTCCACAGAGACCATAAAATTAGTGTGGAATTAGGCCTGTGCACTGCTCTACCATTCCATCGTGTCTGATTTATCATCCCTCTCAACCCATGCTCCTTTCTTTCCCTTCTAACGATTGATGCCCTTGTTAGTCAAGAACCTATCAACCTTCGCTTTAAATATATCCAATGATTTGGCCTCCACAGCAAAGAATTATACAGATTCACCACCATCTGGCTAAAGAAATTCCTCCACATATAATAGACATCCCCTATTCTGAAGCTGTGCACTCTGGTCCTAGACTCACCTACTATAGGAAACATCTCCAATTCCAGCCTATCTAGGCCTTTAGATATTGAGTAGGTTTCAATGAGATCCCTTCTCATTCTTCTACACTCCGGTGTGTACAGGCCCAAGCCACTTAATGCTCCTCATTCATTAACCCTTTCATTCTAGGGATCATTCTGGTGAACCTCCTCTGGGCCGTCTCCAGTACCAGTACAGTGGACTATAGATAACTAAGAAAGTAGCTATTGAAAAGATGTCATTAAACTGGAAAGCGTGCAGAAAAGATTTATCAGGTTGCTGCCAGGGCTTGGCGACTGATAGAGAGAGGTTGGACAGGGCAGAACGTTATTCCTTTAGAGTGAAGGAGAGAGGCGATTTAATAGATGTATAAAATCATGAGGGGCATAGATAGGGTGAATGCACTCAGTCTTTTTCCCAGTGTTGAGAAGCCTCATATTTTATTCCTTGGGGTGTAGAGGCACAGCTTGATAGGTGACCTTAGAGGTGTACAGAATCATGAGGGCTAAATATAGGGCAAATGCCTATTCTTCTTTTCCAGGAAAGGGGAACTAAAAACTAGAGTAGATAGGTTTAAGGTGAGAGGGTAAAGATTTAATTGGAACTTCAGGGGCAAGTTTTTACATGAAAGGTGGTATGTATCTGGAAAACAGTGGTCAGGGGAAGTAGTTGAGGCAGGTACAATACAACTTCTAAAAGGCAATTGGACAGGTATGTAGATAGGGAAGGTTTAGAAGGTTATAGGCCAAAAGCTAGAAAATGGGACCAATTTGGATGAGCATAGGGGTCAGCATGGACTATTTGTGCCAATCAATCTGATTCCATGCTCTGTAACTCTACCATCTCCAGAATCTGCCTTCCAACTCGATATTGAATTCAACAACATTAGGTCACCTGTTCTTTCTTTTCATCGATGTTGGAACCTGTCATGAGCCCTGCGGGCCTGTGCACCTGTACCTAGAGTGATTAAGCCCTTGTGCTTTCTGTTAACCTTGTCCAGTTTATTTTGACTGGCATGGGTTTACCGCATGCTGTGATTATTTAAAGCTGGCTCCCAATTAGCACTTATCGTGGGCCCTTGTGTTTCAAGGATGACTCATCTCGCTGTGTTGCTCAGTCAAGCCCATGGTGTTCTGTTGGAATTCCTATGAATAAACTCCTGTTTCTGTCTCTCGTTCCTTTGCACCTGTGTTCAGTCGTTGTCAGTGCACACCGTGACAGGAGCCAGCCGTTTCTACCAGTCATCTCTCTGTGACTTTGTCCTTGTTTCTACTGCCATAACTTGCTCCACTGGGCATGCCCATAACTCTTCTATTAGCAACACATATCAACAAAGAAGCACAATCTGAATCTATCGTCCACACTAACCATTTTGGTCTCACCTTAACAGAGAAATTCCTCTTGTCCTGCACCTCTATCCCACACTTCAACTACTGAACACTAACTTGTTTCCTCTGTATCCCAGTTTTCCTGAGTCATTTTGCACCTGTTTCTCTCTTCACGGATACTGCCTGCTAATGTTCTAGCTTATCAGCAGCCAGTCTTGGATTGGTGTCACAAGTATGTCAGAATGAGGATCAAGTTTATCATTACCGACCTATGTTGTGAAATTTGTAGACTTTGTGGCAGCAGTACAATGCAATACATTAAGTAGTTAAATCAGATAACTAGTGTCAAAATAATAATAAAAAAATCAGTGAGGTAGTGTTCATGAGTTCAATGTCCATTTAGAAATCGGATGGCAGAGGGGAAGAAGCTGTCCCTGAGTCATCGCGTGTGTGCCTTCAGGCTTCCTGATGAATGAGAGCAAGGCATAACCTGGCTGATGAGCGTCCTTAATGAAGGACGCTATCTTTGAGGCGTCGCTCCTTGAAGATGTTCTGGATTCTACAGAGGCTACTGCCCATGGTGGAGCTGACTAATTTTACAACTTCCTACAGCTTACTGCGGTCCTGTGCCGTAGCTCCAATCCTCCCATTCCAGACAGTGGTGCAGCCAGTTAGAGTGCTTGTCGCAGTGTGGATATTTTCAAGTGTTTTTGGTGATATACCAAAACCTTCTCAAATTCCTAAACAAGTGTAGCCATTATTCTGCCTTTTTTTTTAATGCTGCATCGATATGTTGGGTCCAGGTTATATCCTCAGAAGTATTGACACCCAGGACCTTGAAATTGCTCACTCTTTCCACTTCTGATCCCTTTATGAGGGTTGGTGTGTGTTCTGTCATCTTACCCTTGAAGTCTACAATCAGTTTTTTGGTCTTACTGTTGTTTTGTGCAAGGTTTTTGCTGCGACACCACTCAACTAGCTAATATATGTTGCTCTTGTTTGCCCACTCGTTTCCATCTGTGATTCTGCCTACAAAGGTTGTATCATCAGCAAATTTATGGATGGCATTTGAGGTGTGTTTAGCCGTGCAGTCATGGGTGTAGAGAGAGTGGAGCAGTGGGCTAAGTACACATCCTTGAGGTGTGCCAGTGTTGATTGTCAGCGAGGTGGAGATGTTGTTTCCAATCTGCACAGACTGTGAACTACCAGTTAGGAAGTCCAGGATCCAGTTGCAGAGGGGGGTACAGAGCCCCACGTTCTGGAGCTTTTTGATCAGAACTGTAGGAATGATTGTATTAAAAGCTGAGCTGTAGTCAATAAGTAGCATCTGGACATGGGTATTGTAATTATCCAGGTGACCCAAGGCCGCATGAAGAGCCAATGAGATGTCCACCGTAGGCCTTTTGTTGTGATAGGCAAATTGCAGTGAGTACAGGTCCTTACTGAGACAGGAGTTGATTCTAACCATAACCAAACTCTCAAAGCACATCATCACAGTAAATGTACGTGCCACTGGATGATAGTCGTGAAGGCCGCTCAGCCTGCTCTTCTAAGGCACTGGTAGAATTGTTGCCTTTTTGAAGCAAGTGGGAACTTATGACTGTAGCAGTATGAGGTTGAAAATGTCTTTGAACACCTCGCCAGTTGGTTGGTATATCAGAGCTTAATGAGAAAAGCATTTTTTTTCTGAAGGATGCTGATGCGTCCATTGTGATTATTTGTGCGATTTGTCTCTGCATTTTCAGATAGAACCAGACATCGATCTGCTAGTCTTCACTGCCCAAACCATTACCCTCAGTTATAGCAAGACACGAACCCAAATCTCAAATAGGGATTAAGGCCAGCTTGAAGCCCATTAGCTCAGGATTCAATCCCTTCCCTTACTTATGGTTAGAAGTCTTTCGAAGAGAAGTAGAAAAATAATAGGAGAAAAGAAAATATGTTGGCTCAGAGTATTTTCTTTAATAATAATTAAAAACAAAGATTAGTAATGATGAGCAAGTGTGTAGTATTAAGGCATAGTTCCCCAAACAGAAGGGAATGAATATATTAATAGTGATGAATGCAAAAGTGCACATCATGGGTTTTATATTTCAGACAGTGTACTTCAAATTGTGGAAGACAAGAGCTTTAGTCATAAAAAATTAAGGCAATGAATATTGCTTTGGAGGATTGGATGCAAAATATGTAAGCACGAGTCAAGCAATATGTGTCTAGCTGCAAGTCATAACAGAGAACAGCTAAATTATCCGCAGTGCTTGTAGACATACCATGAAACATTAATTCAACTTGAAACCAGGGAGAAGAAAATGGTGATTAATATGCTGAATAAAGAGCAGATAATGTCCATGGATTGAGGAGATGGTGCCAGGTTTGATCAGTAACCATTTGTAAACGTTTTTGCATCTACACATTAAAGCTGTATATATTCAGTAAAAATAAACTAAGACATGAATCATCCAGTAAGCCTTCCATAAAAAGAATCATGAATTTCAAAGCTATTGTGCTGATGGAATTTAACGATCCAAAAAATTTGGACTGAATTTAAATATTCCTTGCATTGTGAAGTTATGCTTTACTTACTTGAAGCTGATGGATTGCTCTTGAGTTTCAGTTATAATTCAGTTGAGTTTCAGGTACAGGAGCCTGAAGGCACACACTCAGTGATTCAGAAACAGCTTCTTCCCCTCTGCCATCCGATTTCTGAATGGGCATTGAACCTGCGGACACTACATCAATAGTTTTTTTATTTTCTGTTTTTTGCACCACTTATTTAATTATTTTGTGTGTGTGTGTGTGTGTGTGTGTGTGTATATATATATATATATATACACACACACACACACTCATACATACATACGCATATATATACACACACACACTTACTGTAATACACAGTTTTCTTGTCCTCTCTATTATCATATATTGCATTGTACAGCTGCCACAATGTTAACACATTTCATGACATATGCCAGTGATATTAAACCCAATTCTGATTCTGATAATGAAAATTATGAGGCCCTTTATTTTCATGGTATGGTATTGTCATTAGTGTAATCTTACATGTTACCTATCTCTAGGGGCTTAAGTCTGCATTTCATTTCTTTATTTGGAATTATCCCAGAACTGACTGCATTTGTTGAAAATTCATGGTTAATTTATTCACTTCAGCAGTCAAGAGTTACTCCAATTTTTCTACAATAATAAGGATTTCATGGTTTCTCCTCCCTTCTGCAGGACATTAATAGCACATGGAATTTCTCCAATGAGAAAGTTCTGATGCTCTACTCAAAGTTGAAAATAAATGTTGTTATCAAAGTACACGTGTCACCAAATACAACACTTGAGATTTATTTTCTTGTGGGCATATTCAATAAATCTATAGAATAATAACCATAACAGAATCAATGAAAGATTACCCAACTAGGGCATTCAACTGGAGTGCAGAAGTCAACGAACTGTGCAAATACAAAAAGAAGAAATAATGATAAATTATTGAGAGCATGAGATGAAGAGTCCTTGAAAGTGAGTCCATTGGTTGTAGAAGCTTTTCAATGAAAAGAAAGAAAGAATAATAATATATAAATAAGCAATAAATATTCATAACATGGTGTGAAGATTGAACATTCAATGATGGGGCAAGTGAAGTTGAATGAAGTTATCTCCTTTGGTTCAAGTGCCTGATGGTTGAGGGGTATTAACTGTTCCTGAACCTGGTGGTGTGAGTCCTGAGGCTCTTGTACCTTCTTTCTGATGGTAGCAGTGAGAAGAGATGTTCTGTATGGTGGGGTCCTTGATGATGGATGCTGCTTTCCTGTGACAGCGTTTCATGTAGATGTGCTCAATGGTTGGGGTGGACTGGGCCGAATTGAACTAGCTGGTACCTGCAGGTAGATCCTTTAGATATAATAGATGGCTTCAATATTTCTGGTTGCATTAATGAGATAGCATTCCACTCATTTACTTCAGTCACATGCAGACAAGTGTGAAGTGTTGCTCTTTAGGAGGACAAACCAATGCAGGACTTGTAAGTGAACAGTAGGGCAAAGAGGAGTGTGAAAGAACACAGGTATCTGGGAATACAGATCCATAATTCCTTGGAAGTGCCGTCCAGGTAGATAGGGTCATAAAGAGAGCTTTTGTTATACTGGCCTTCATAAATCAAATTGCTGAGTACAGGAGTTGGAACGTTATGTTGAAATTGTATAAGACGTTTGTGAGGCCTAATTTGAAGTATTGTGTGAAATTCTGGTCACCTAGTTACAACAAAGATATCAGTACGATTGAAAGAGTGCAGAGAAAATTTACAAGGATGTTGCTAGGAACTGAGGACCTGAGTTCAAGGGAAAGGCTGAACAGGTTTGGACTTTATTCCCTGGAGTGTACAAGTCTGAAGGGTGATTTGATAGAGGTATGCAGAACGATGAAGCGTATAGACAGAGTGAATGCAAGCAATCTTTTTCCACTGAGGTTGGGTGAGGCAAGAACTAGAAGTCATGGGTGAAGGGTAAAATACTTAAGGGGAACCTGAACATGAACTCTTCACTCAGAGGGTGGTATGATGTGGAGAGAGCTGCCACCAGTGTGGTGGATGCAAGTTCGATTGCAACATATAAGAGAAGGTTGGATAAGTACATGGATGGCAGGGGTATGGAAGGAAATAGACAAGGTGCAAGTTGATGGGACAAAGCAGAATAACATTTTGGCATAGACTAGATGGGCCAAAGGGACTTTCTGTGGTGTACAGCTCTTTGACAATATGACTATCGATAATTTTTTTGGAGGCATATAAATACAGATGTGATGTTGTCTGGACTGAAGAGAGTAGAATGGAGTTTGTGGCCTCCCATCCCAACCCTGGGGCCAAAATTGCTTACCATACTTAGCATATAATTTAGGAGACACAGGAGACCGCAGATGCTGAAATCTGGAGCAACGATCTGCTGGAGGAACTGAGCAGCACCTGTGGGAGGAAAAGAATTGTTGATATTTCAAGTCCTAATGGCCCAAAACACTGATGTTTCCTTTCTTCCAGCGGATGATGCTCATCTCACTGAGTTCTTCCAGCAGATTGTTTGCTGTCCCATATAACTGACGGCCATCTTCGACAAAGTGCAGACCATGGACATGGGATCAAAGGGTTAATACCATAACAGAGGCAAATTGTGTTAAGGCTGAGCAGCATTGTTGTGCATTACCCTAAATAAATTGTTGCAGAATAAATGCGAGATTTTTAAAAGATAGTTTTCCCATAACAAAAGAATTAAGCGTAGTCTCAATCTACATGAAAGAGCCTGGGATCTACGGGCCTACAGTTTTCTCTGATCCAGATATTTGTCTCTATTGATCTTTTTATGGACTGGAAATGGAGAGAGTAATTATCCATCCAGACCAACTCATTGATTAGATTTTCCATAGGAGAGCAAGCAATGACTAATCATTATTGAATTCCCAACGGTTTTATCATTTCCATGGTAATTGGTTTTCTTTTTAGTTGAATTGCTTAAGCAAGAGAATTTTTTTTTTTCATTTTGGAAATTAGAATGACCGCCCAGTTTCTTTCCCTTTACCTCTAAATGTACCGTGTAACCTTCTAAACACATTTAGCTTTGATTGAGGTTATGAGGAGTATGTTGATAAGGCAGAATGTCATTATAATGAAGTGGTTACTTAGTAGCTTATTAAAAGGTCAAGAATGGGATTAAAGGAATCAAATGGTCATACTGATTACTAAATTTCTACTGACTGTAACTGCAGTTATGGTTATACATTATGCTACAAAGAACCTTGAAATATTTTACAAAGTGGCTAGGATTCAAATTGCTTGGAGCATCAGAACAGGACAGCACCATTCGGCACAGTATGCCTGTTCTCTCATTGAGTCGGTCATGCTAATCATTCCACCCTTTCTCCTAACCTTGCACAGCAGATCTCTACAGTATTGTTCCTGCTCTTGCAATGTCCAACTGAGCCAGTCATCGGAGGAAGGACCTGTTTCTGTGCAGTAGTGCTCTATGATGCTATAAGAATACTTGACTCCCATGTCTTACGCATGTATCAGCATGATATCATAGCTGAGGAAGGGGATGTTGATCTTAGCAGGTTCATCAGAATAGTGCCTATAGGTGCAAAGGTTAAACTCCAAGGAGAGTTTACAGAAACCAAGGATAGCAAGGCTCGGAATTCCAAAGGTTAAGGGAAACCTTGCCTGGTTTCTGCTGATTGGGAATCCTTGGTCGCCGATCATAGCACTAAAAGCAGTGAAATTGAAATACAATTCTACACATATACAATAGTAAAATCTCTTCCATAAGTGTTCAAAGGTTAATGATTATATTGATAGGTGGATCAAGCTCAAGGTTTAGCTGGTGTAAGCTCATGCAAAACTTGCAGGCTGCCCCCAGCACAATCCCTGCTGGTTTGTATTTTGACACCAATTACACACGTTTCGACATTTCAATGTACAAGTGGCAAATCAAGTTAATCCCTTTAACTGTTCAGGGCAATACAGCATGCTCTCGTACAGTAAGTTACCGTCTCTCTGGAGCCAAGCATGCTGTAATTCTGGCAAACCTTTGCTGTAATTTTCCCAAAGGCTGATATAGTGTTGCTCGTTCCGTGCTTTAAACTGAGGGTCATTACATCAAAGAACAAAGATTTGAGTTCTTTTTTTGGAGGGCAAAAAGTTGCTTAATTTTGATTTTTAGTACAGAAATGGACCATAGTAGAGAAGTTTTAAGCAGGAGATGCCAGAAAAGTAGAGATAAAGGGGAACCCGAGGAGAAACTTCTTCACTCAGAAGGTGGTGCAAGACTGCCAGTGGAAGAAGTAATACTAATTGTAACATTTAAGGGAAGCTTGGATAAGTAAATGGATGGGAGGGGATAGAGGGCTATGGTCGAGGTGCAGTAGATGGAACTAGGTAGAAGACCCATCACGGACTAAATGGCCCAAAGGGTCTGATTCCCTTTGTAGTGCTCTATGACTCCATAACTCTCTCAGTTACCACAGGGAAAACCGGCTTGCAATGGCAATGTTCATAGCAACATCACTTTTCTTTTTTTTTTAATTTTATTTTTTTATTTGGATAAGGAGTTCACAATTATCATGTACTTTTTTCACACATATGACCTTTTCCATTTTTTATATGTATAAAACTACAATTATTTATACATTCTTAAGTACACATTGAGATATAAAAGCAAAATAAACATTTAAATAGATAATTATGTAGTGTGGTAAATCTAACCTATTAGGCTAAGTAATGAAATTAGTTGTTAAGAAAAATGGTAATAATAGTTTCCATACAACCCTTCTGGACTATTTCCACTGGTCCAAAATGTTGCATACAAGCCTATATACCAACCATTGTAGGTGTTTATATCCCAATTTGTTCGTGCTTGTTCCTGCCCGCAGACATAATTATCCAATCCCTATGTACTTATTTACTTAATTTTTTAATTTTTTTTTATCCCTTTCCCAAATCTTTCCCTTTACTTGTGTTAATTCTCTATTTTCCAAAAAAAAACAACAAACATTTAGACTAGGGGTGCTTACGTTAGCAATATTACTGTGTTGATGAGAAGAGCAATATAAATCATTAGGAGAGTCATCTAAAGTCTGCTCGCATTGGGGTTATATATTCAATCCATTTATTCCAGATTTGATAAAATGTTTCTTTTTGAGTTCTCAGGGAGTAGGTCAACTTTTCCATTTTAAATATTTCCAAGATAATTTCGTACCAATCTTCTAATGTAGGTGGTATTGGATTTAGCCATTTTCTAGTGATTGATTTCTTACTTGCCACTAAGAGGGCCTGCAGCAACTTTATATCTTCCTTCTGTTCAAGAAACAATACATGCCCCAAATAGAGCGTCTCAAAGTTCAGAGGTATCTGGGACCTAAGTACCTTAACTAATGTTCCATGAATACCTTCCCAAAATAGACTTAATTTAGGGCAATCCCAGAAAATATGAAAATGATTTGCCTCCTTGGAGCCGCACCTTCTCCAACACATCACATTTGTATCTTTATATTTTTCCTGATATGGGGTCTTGAAGTATCTTATAATGTTTTTCCAACAATGTTCTCTCCAAGTCAAAGAATTAGTCGAGAACCATTGAAAGCTGCAGATTTTCCCCCAAGCCTCCTCTGAAAGTACCAACCCCGCTTCTTTCTCCCACTTCTCTTTAATATACAGTGTATTTACATTTTTAGCATGGGAGAGTGCATTATATAGGCGAGAAACTGATTTACTAGGTATTGAACTGCAAGCCGAATTCAGAATCTTGAAAAATTCTAATTCTACTGTTGATAGGTCTGTATATCTACACCTCTGGTTAACATAGTTTCGTATTTGAAGGTACCTAAAAAAGTCATTATGTTCTAGGCCATGTTTGTCCTGCAGGATTTGGAAACTTTGTAATACTCTTTTATCTATAAATGAGAGGTAGGTTGTAAGACCTTTCTTTATCCATAGCTCAAATCTTTTATCTCCTCTGTTGGGAAGGAATTCGGTATCATATGCACACCATCTAAAGAGTTTTAGCATGTTATTAATTCCACATGAATTAACCACCTTCTGCCATACTTTTAATGTAAGATTTATCCAAGCATTATTAAATTTTTCCAACTGGGCCATCAATCCTTTGTCAGCTATTGAGGCCTGAAGAGGAAAACTGTCAACTAATCCAAATTCTATTTCCTTCCATCTAGCCTTATATTCCCTATTACACCAATATAACAGAGGGGTTATCTGTGAGGCATAAAAATAATTTCTCAGGCAAGGAAGAACCATACCTCCTCTTTCCTTCCCTAACTGTAAGGTGTTATATCGAATTCTAGGTTTCCTTCCTTGCCAAATGAAGCGGGAAATCCATTTGTCCCATTCCCTGAATTGATTATCATCCACCTCCACTGGTAAAGTACGGAAAAGATATAATAACCGAGGAAGAATATTCATTTTTATAGCATTTATCCTTGAATTTAAACTTAAAAAGGGGATAAGATTCCATCTATGCATATCTGCTTTTATCTCTGAGATTAATGGCCCATAATTTACCTGTGACAGTGTTGAAAGATCCTTCGGCAGGGTTATTCCTAAATATTTTAATGATTTAGCTTCCCACTTAAGATCGTATGTATCCTGCAATTTTTTGGATGGTGTATAATTTAGGGACATAACCTGCGTTTTCTTTACATTTATTTTATAACCTGATATTTTCCCAAAGTCATCCAACAGTGTAAACAATCCTATAAATGATTTTTCTGGTTCACTCAGATAGACCAAAACATCATCTGCGAATAACGCCACTTTCTGTTCAATCCCTGCCACCTTGATACCTTTTACGATTTCGCTCTGTCTTATTAGTTGGGCAAGTGGTTCAATATATAGCGCAAAAAGGAGAGGAGAAATTGGGCATCCCTGTCTACTGCCTCTCTCTAAAATGAAGGAGTCAGAGAGGTCCCCATTTATCTTAATTCAGGCTGTTGGGCTGTCATACAGAGTCTGAATTACTTTAATAAACCTTTCTTGAAAGCCGAATCTTCCTAACACTCTGTATAGGAATACCCAACTAACCGAATCAAAAGCTTTCTCAGCGTCCAATGCAACATCACTTTTCAATTCCTGAATGTTGGTTTGAACATTAATTTTCTGTCAGAGTCACCAAATCTACAGGCTCTCCTGTGCCTAGCGTCACCTTATGGACATACAATCAATATAAGCTCATACATTTATATTTATTGTGTTTTTTAATTATTGTGTTTTTTATCTTATTGTGATCCAGAGTAACAAATAGTTTGTTCTCCTTTATACTTGTGTACTGGAAATGATATTAAGCGATTGTGAATCTTGGTTTTTGCTATCATTATGATGCAGAATTCTCTAAGCATTGGATATTAGGGAATGTAAGTTGTGTTTGGACCAATGTGATGCTTCATGGTTTTATCCCATCGGTGATGTGAGGTTGCATTAGTCAACCTGCTCGGTATGAGAGGAGCCACAGGCTCGGGTACTTGATGTGCACGCTCAGCTGAAGAACAAGTAGTGGGAATCTACCATCCATTAGACTACAACTAAGTGTTGAAATCAGAGTCCATGCAATGTTCTTCAATATGGGATGACCTCTGTTTGCTGTGAGCGCTCTCTGGTAAAGAGGAAAAGTAGTTTGATAGCTCAACAATAAATTTAGCTTAAAGTGGAAATGCTTAATTTGTCATGTTAAAATTACCAACGTCTGAGATCATCAGTAATACGATAATTCAGTGAAGTAATTCAGGGAGTAAATCAAGTTTCTTTCAAAGACATTGCAAATATTGAAAATGATTTTCATACCTGCCTACATGTTTGAAAATCACAAAATCTGTGTAGTCTATAGTAGGACCTAGAGACATGAATGAAATTTCAGTATTGAAATCTATAAGGCATAATTTAGTTGAGACACTGATCCTGTCATTCCAGCCAGCTGCCTCTCTTCCGTGTCAACATAAGGCCCTGAGCTCTTTCATACTCCCCTTTAGTTAATAGTTCCCTAGGGAACAGCTGGCTATCTGTGCTTGTGACTCAACTTGTGTCTGACTCTCCATGCACTTTGGAAAATGGAAGTCCTCAGCAAGCTGGATGTTTTCAACGTGGACGTGTGATGAAGGATATCTGTGGGTATTGATTTGTCCCAGGGTTGGATATCTGTGCAAGCAGGAGGCACGAGGGCCAGTGAGTCGATGATCTCAGTTTGAGATCTGGAGTTTGGGGTCCCATCCATGGCTAGTCTGGAGATTGAAATCAAAGATTGAAGGTTGATTGGATGACTGGAGGTTGAAGCATGAGGACTGAAGCCTGGAAATAGGAGAATGGAGACCAGAAGCCTGTCCTGGGGTTAGAGGACTGTGTGTGTGTGTGTGTGTGTGTGTGTGTGTGTGGGGGGGGGGGGCGGGGGCAGGGTGAGGAAAGGAGCTTGTTTTGTTGTTGACATTGGCTGTGTTCTGTGTGGTTCTGCCAGGCATGTGGGCGTGATATTCTGGCGCCAGAATTTGTGGCAAAACTTGCAGGCTGTCTCCAGCACATCCTTAGGTTGAGTTGGTTGTTAATGCAAACCACACATTTCACTGTGTGTTTTGATATACTTGTGATAAATAAATGAATCTGAATCTGAATTAGAACCTGCTCTCTGGGTCAGGCAGGATCTGTGGAGGGAAACGGGCAGTGAACATTTCGGGTTGACATCCTTCTGGATGGAATTCCAGGGAATTATGCAACAAAGAAGCTTGCCCTTTGGCCCCAACTTGACCATCCAGGTAACTGTCTGAATGTCTCTTCAACATTGTTAGTGTACCAGCTTCTACTACTTCTACTGGCAGCTCATTCCGTACACCCACCACACTCTGTGAAAAGGTCACCTCTCTGATCCCTCACCATCAACATAAGCTGTCTAGTTTTAAACTGTCCAACCCTAAAAATAGACTGTAACCATCTATCTTAAATATGCCCCTCTGGATTTTGTATTCCTCTATATGATCATCCCTCAGCTTCCCTCACTCCAAAAGGAAAATGGCCTCGGTATTTTCTCGTATCTCAAAACCTTCAGTTCTGCCAGTGTCCTTGTGTATTTTTCCTGCATCCTCTCTAGTTTACCATTTCTCTCATGGGTGTGGGACTGGAATCCCCAGATAGACCAGAGATCCAAGGGTACTGATGGTGACAACTTTTCTTTCCTGGTGCAACATCTCAGCAATGGCAAATCTTTTAACTTTTGTGACAATCTGACAGGTTCATAGTCAATCTTGTTAACACAAGATTTCT
This sequence comes from Mobula hypostoma, assembly GCF_963921235.1. Lineage (NCBI taxonomy): Eukaryota > Metazoa > Chordata > Chondrichthyes > Myliobatiformes > Myliobatidae > Mobula > Mobula hypostoma. Next base: position 97,692,453 of record NC_086108.1, read on the forward strand.
ATATTTTAGATTATTTAGAACTGCATTCTCAGACTCCCTGGGGGGATTTGAAATCGTATTCTCTGTATTGTTAACCAGTCCAATGGTACTTGTACTGGATTGTTTGATGGATCATTTGAGAATAATTCAATTATTGAGATGGAAACAAAAATTCTCATTTGGCAAAAAGTTCAGACTGAATATGCTAAGAAGTAAATTTGAGCAACTAACATGGCCTGAAAATTCATTCATGCTGGAAAGTTGGGCAGCATGGTAATGTAGCGGTTAGAGCAATTGTTTTACAGCACCAGCAATCACTGTTTGGGTTTGATTCACACCGCTGTCTCTAAGGATTTTGTATGTTCTGCCTGAACTAGCTAGCATACCCTAGCACTTTCTGTTTTTATTTCAGATTGTAAGCATCTGCAGCTTTTTGCTTGTTTATTTTTATTGTTGCTGATTAAAGAATAAACACTGGCCAGAACAGCAAGACGTTTCCGTTACTCCTCATTGAATAGAAATGCTCTGAGTTCTTTGATATTCACTTGACAATGACAGGAGACATCATTTACGATTGTATCCAAAATCCTGCGCAGAACTCCCTCAGTATTGTACTGCATTTCAGTCCATATTTTTATACTGAAGCCTCAGAATAGCACATGACTCCAAATCTTCGACTGAAGAATGGATGGCTTCCTGATAGAACCAGAGAGGAATCAGCATCATAGATCTCTCCACTGGACACATGATGGAAAGGAAATGAAGTATTTAGTAGAGTGTATAAGTGGTTTCAAATATTCCTGGATACAGTATCTGGTTAAGTATTTACTGAAATAATTTCTCATAGTTTTGAATTTAAGTCACTCTGTTGTCAATCTAATACCATGAAACAATATGTAGAGGCCATTTCACCTTTGTTGCCTTCACTATCTCTATCCCCAAAGCCTTGTCCGTCATTTTCCCCATTCAGGTAAACATTCAGTTCCATTTTGAAAATCACTGTTGATGGTTGGGTTGAGTTGTTCTCGGATGTTGGCAATTTATTTGCAAACATTTTGAAACCATACGAGGAGACATCGTCAGTATACTGCTGATTGTGATATGTCCTCTGAATGCTTGGCCAAGGACACATCACACTCAACAGCATATTGACAATGTCTCCTTGCATGGTGACAAAATGTTTGCAAGTAAATTGCCAAGATTGGACAACAACTCAACCCAACCATCAACGACCCGAGCTACACATCTTCCGAATTATCTCCAATCACTACTAAATCCATTTCCCTGAACATCTTCTGACAGAGTGTTCAAATCACATCAGTTCACCGTCTAAAAATCATCTCTCCCATTTTACCAATTATCTTAAATCTGTGGCCCTGGTTACTGACCCTTTTACTGCACCACCCATGATTTGAGTGATAACATTTTTCTGTATTTCATTTTCTATAAAAATATTGAGTGATCATAAAATATTAAAAAAGTACAGGGAAAATAAACCAAATGTAGGCAATAATATGCCAGGTTCTCTGGAGTAGTGCAAAGAGGTTTTCAGCTGTGATTCCCTGGGCTGCAAGAAAGGAGAAAATTTTATTCATGTTGACATATGGATTATTTCCTCAGTGATATATGGAATGACTTTACAGTGTTGTACCAACTAACAGATGAATGTAAATTCCTACATCTGGCCATTCTTTTAAATGATGCAAAAATCTCTGTAAAAATGTGGATTATATCTATGCTTGCAATGAAATAAGATTTGGACAAGAAATTTGATTTTTTTAAATCTATATTTATTAATTTTAAAATTACGAGTCAATGCAGCATCACCCATCAGGATGAGTCAGATATGTCTTCATAATCACAGGCTTGTCTCCCCCGCTTTCAGCAGCAGAGCTGCAGGCAAGTTAAAAGTAAATGTGTTCCTTCCTGCTTGAAGGTCCCGGACTTCAGTGGGCACCAAGGTGTTCTCAAGAGTGGTCACGTTCATTTAATGAGTGCTTTACCGTAAAATATCACTTTGTGTCACCAGTGCCATCTTGGAACTTTTTTTTAACCAGCTATGAATTCCCTGTTGAAACGTTTTTGACCACAGGATACCTCTGTGCCAGGTTGTAATGGCACATTGCTAAAACCACTTTCTCGCTCAGAAGACCTGACTTAATCAATGGGTAAGTAACTTTTAAGATCCAGATCTATGCTGTATTGATATTTTTACTAGAAGAGAATCAATGTAGGCAGAATGGAACATCTCAGCAGGCTTTTTAAATTGTAGCTTTTGGACTGTGAAAAGTAAGTTAATTGATTAAATGAGTAACATAATTGGAAATAAGCCATGCAAATCTGTTCTTCCTTTCACTGAGTTAAGAAGCTGTTCCATTTCCACACCAATATAAGCTTGGTGTTTATAGTTTAATTTGGATGAAGCTGATTAAACAGGCAATGATAAATCTAAATTGAAAATTGTGCCTTTATCCTACAAGGATGTTTTGGTTCCTGTGTTTCCTTCCTTGAACTGAACTCATCTTTTAACTGGATATACCTATGAAGTAATTACTCCATGATAGACCACGCCAAACTGTTAATCTGCCTCGCCCTTGTTCCATAGCCCTCCATCTCTCTTCTGTCTATGTGTCCAAATCCAGCTGTTATTTTTCCTGGGTTGCCAAAATTAGGAAAAGGTCCAATCATAAATGATGTTCCCAAAAATGATGAGGACTTCAGTAACCTCATGTTCCGCCTTATGTTGTGACCTGTGGTGGTCATGCTGAAACTCGAGTCCTTTAAGACGCGCTTGGTTCCCGTCAGTATAGTCTCCAGTAGCTTGGGTTGCTGACAGAACAGATGTGAGTAATTGCAAACAGCTGTAAAGTATTACTCATCTTGCTAATCAAAATGACTTTCTGCTAAATAAACCATGAAAAAAAGCTTTTCCACCATCAGTTCACTGAAGTAGAAATGATACAGACTGCGAAGAGTCCACCACGGTAGATTAATCAGGATTCAGTATTTTTTCCCCTATAACCAGCACTTTACGTGTTAGTGCATATCTTAACTTTAAAAGGATTTATAGAAATGTGTCTGATTCACTGGTTCTCAATGAAACTATGGCAGAAAATCTCCTGAAAGTATAACTACTGTCAAAGACTGATGAAACTGAGGCATAGGGGTCGTACAGCACTCCAGCACAGAAACATCTTCGCCATTTAGACCAGGCCAAACTGTTCTTCCACCTCGCAACTGTCCCATGTCCTCCCATCCCTCTGTCCATGTGTCCAGATACTTACCCTATCTTCTCTTAACTTTCAAAATCAAACTCACATCCATCCACTTCCACTAGCAACTTGTTCCATACTTGCAGCATCTTCCGAGTGAAGAAATTACCCTCAAGTCCCCCATAAATATTTCACCTTTCATCCTTAACCTATGATCTGTAGCTCCAGTTTCACCTAATTGCTGTGGCTGCTTAACAAGATAACATCCCATGGCATACAGGAAAGATACTGGCATGGATAGAGGAATGGCTGTCAGGCAGGATGCAGCGAGTGGGAATAAAGGGGGCCTTTTAAGACCATAGATATAGGAGCAGAAGTAGGCCATTCAGCCCATTGAGTCTGCTCCGCCATTCAATCATGGGCTGATCCAATTTTTCCAGTCATTGCCACTCCCCTGCCTTCTCCCCATACCCTTTGAGCTCTGGCTAATCAAGAAACTATCTATTTCTGCCTTAAATGCACCCAGTGACTTGGCCTCCACAGCCACTCATGGCAACAAATTCCACAGGTTTACCATCCTCTGACTAAAGTAATTTTTCAGCATCTCTGTTCTAAAAGGACGTCCTTCAATCCTGAAGTCATACCTTCTTGTCCTAGACTCCCCTACCATGGGAAATAACTTAGCCATGTATAATCTGTTCAGGCCTCTTAACATTTGGAATGTTTCTATGAGATTCCCCCTCATTCTCCTGAACTCCAGGGAAATCAGCCAGATGTTCCTCATACGGTAACCTTTTCATTCCTGGAATTATTCTCGTGAATCTTCTCTGAACCCTCTCCAATGTCAGTATATCCTTTCTAAAATAAGGAGCCCAAAACTGCACACAATACTCCAAGTGTGGTCTCGCGAGTGCCTTATAGAGCCTCAATATCACATCCCTGCTCTTATATTCTATACCTCTAGAAATGAATGCCAACATTGCATTCGCCTTCTTCATCACCTGCTCAACCTGGAGGTTAACCTTTACGGTATCTTGCACAAGGACTCCCAAGTCCCTTTGCGTCTCTGCAGTTTGAATTATCTCCCCATCTAAATAATAGTCTGCCCATTTACTTCTTCCACCAAAGTACATGGCCATACACTTTCCAACATTGCATTTCATTTGCCACTTCTTTGCCCATTCCCCTAAATTATCTCAGTCTCCCTGCAGGCTCTCCATTTCCTCAACACTACCCGCTCCTCCACCTATCTTTGTAAAATCGGCAAATTTAGCCACAAATCCATTTATCCCATAGTCCAAATCATTGACATACATCGTAAAAAGCAGCGGACCCAACACTGACCCCGTGGAACTCCACTGATAACCGACAGCCAGCCAGAATAGAATCCCTTTATTCCCACTCTGTTTTCTGCTGATCAGCCAATACTCCACCCACGCTAGTAACTTCCCTGTAATTCCACGGGCTCTTATCTTGCTACGCAGCCTCTATTGTGGCACCTTATCAAAAGCCTTCTGAAAATCCAAGTACACCACATCTACTACATCTCCTTTGTCTACCCTGCTTGTAATTTCCTCAAAAGATTGCAGTAGGTTAGTCAGGTAGGATTTTCCTTTCAAGAAACCATGCTGGCTCTGGCCTATCTTGTCATGTGCCTCCAGGTACTCCATAATCTCATCCTAACAGTTGATTCCAACAACTTCCCAACCACTGATGTCAGGCTAACAGGTCTATAGTTTCCTTTCTGCTGCCTCCCACCCTTCTTAAACAGCGGAGTAACATTTGCAATTTTCCGTTCATCTGGTACAATGCCAGAATCTATCGATTCTTGAAAGGTCATTGTTAATGCCTCTGCAATCTCTCCAGCTATGTCCTTCAGAACCTGAGGGTGCATCTCTCTCATTATCTAATTTTTTGATCCTTTCATAAGCTTTTCTTTTCTTCTTGACTAGATTTTCAACAGCCTTTTTACACACTGGTTCCTGTACCCTACCATCTTTTCCCTGTCTGATTGGAACATACCTCTGCAGAATGCCACGCAAATATCCCTGGAACATTTTCTACATTTCTGCCATAGATTTCCTTGAGAACATCTGCTCCCAATTTATGCTTCCAAGTTCCTGCCTGATAGCTTCATATTTCCCCTTACTCCAATTAAACATTTTCCTAACTTGTCTGCTCTCTATCCCTCTCCAATGCTATGGTAAAGGAGATAGAATTGTGATCACTATCTCCAAAATGCTCTCCCACTGAGAGATCTAACACCTGACCAGGTTCATTTCCCAACACCAGATCAAGTACAGCCTCTTCTCTTGGAAGCTTATCTACATAGTGTGTCAAGAAACCTTCCTGAACACACTGGAGCTGTTCGATTCAATATTGAGTTCTGAATGCTACAACATGTATCATTGTATCATTTCTTAATGCATGCATTACTAAATGACAATAAAAGAGGACTGCGTGTCCTCAGTCTATAATCTATATAACCATATAACCATATAACAATTACAGCACGGAAACAGGCCATCTCGGCCCTTTTGGTCCATGCCGAACTCTTACTCTCACCTAGTCCCACCGACCTGCACTCAGCCCATAACCCTCCATTCCGTTCCTGTCCATATATCTATCCAACTTAACTTTAAACGACAACATCGAACCTGCCTCAACCACTTCTGCTGGAAGCTCGTTCCACACAGCCACCACTCTCTGAGTAAAGACGTTCCCCCTCATGTTACCCCTAAACTTTTGCCCTTTAACTCTTAACTCATAACTCATGTCCTCTTGTTTGAATCTCCCCCATTCTCAATGGAAAAAGCCTATCCACATCAACTTTATCAATCCCCCTCATAATTTTAAACACCTCTATCAAGTCCCCCTCAACCTTCTACCCTCCAAAGAATAAAGACCTAACTTGGTCAACCTTTCTCTGTAACTTAGGAGATGAAACCCAGGCAACATTTTCGTAAATCTCCTCTGTACTCTCTCAATTTTATTGACATCTTTCCTATAATTCGGTGACCAGATCTGTACACAATGCTCCAAATTTGGCCTTACCAATGCCTTATACAATTTCTATATTACATCTCAACTCCTATACTCAATGCTCTGATTAATAAAGGCCAGCATACCAAAAGCTTTCTTCACTACTCTATCCACATGAGATTCCACCCTCAGGGAACTATGCAGCATTATTCCTAGATCCCTCTGTTCTACTGCATTCTTCAATGCCCTACCATTTACCATGTATGTCTACACAAAATAGGTGATGCTTTTCTGATAGTCCACATTACAGCAGAGGAGGCAATGGATGTCTTAAATGGTCTAAATGTAGACAAATTTCCAAGGCATGACCAGGTTTATCTAAGAACACAGCAGGAGCTAGAGAAGAAATTGTGGGAGTCCTCGTGAGATATTTGCATTATCGAAAGCCAGTACATTTGGGGGTAGCAAAAGTTGTGCCTTTAGTTAAGAACAGAAGCAAAGAGAAGTCTGGGAATTATAGACCAGTAAGTCTAATATTTATTGTAGGTAAGATACTGAAGAGCATTCTGAGGGACAAGATATACATACATCTGGAAAGACAGGGCTTGATTATTGCATAATCACGGCTTTGTGCATGAGAGATCATGTCCTACAAATTTGATTGAGGTTTTTGATGATGTGACCAGAAAGTTTGATGAGGGCAGGGTGGTGGATGTGGTTTATATGGACTTCAGAAAGACCTTAGATAAATTTTCACATGATTGGCTGCAGTGGACCATTAGATGGCATGGAATCCAGGGAGAGCCAGCTAACTTGAATACACATTTGGCATGGTGATAGAAAGCAGAAGGTGAGAGTGACAGATAGTTTCTTGGACTAGAAGACCATGACTCGTGATGTGTCGCAGGACTCAGTTCTCCTCCCATTATTGTCATCTATATCAATGATTTGGACAAGAATGTACAGGATATGGTCAGTAAGTCTGCAGATGACAGTAAAATAGTGGATAGTGAAAACAGTTACCAACGATTACAAGGGGATTTTGATCAGCTGAGTAAATTGGTCAAGGAATGACAAATGGATATTAATTCAGATAAGTGCAAAGTGTTACACATCAAAGTTGCTAGTGAACGCAGCAGGCCAGGCAGCATCTCTAGGAAGAGGTACAGTCGACGTTTCAGGCCAAGACCCTTCGTCAGGACTGACGGGTCTTGGCCTGAAACGTCGACTGTACCTCTTCCTAGAGATGCTGCCTGGCCTGCTGCGTTCACCAGCAACCTTGACGCGTGTTGCTTGAATTTCCAGCATCTGCAGAATTCCTCGTGTTTGCGTTTTTAAGTGCAAAGTGTTGCATTTTAGCAATCAAATCCAAGCAGGACTTTCACAGTGAATGGCAGGGCCCTGGGAAGTGTTGCAGGACAGGGGGACCTTGGAGTACAACTACATGATTTACTGAAAGTGAAGTCACGGGTAGACAGGGTAGTGAAGAAGGCTTTCGGTAAGCTGGCACAGAAATTAAAGTTGGGAGGTGATGTTGTGGTTTTTCAAGACACTGGTGAGGTCATACTTGGAGTATTGTGTTCAGTTTCTGTTGTCCTGTTGCAGGAAAGATGTTATTAAACTGGAAAGAGTGTAGAAAAGATTTAAAAGGATGTGGCAGAGATTGAGGGACTGAATTATGTTATAGGGAGAGTTTGGACAGCTAGGACATTATTCCTTGGGGTGTAGGGACTGAGAGGTGATCTCATAGAGGTGTATAAAATCACGAGGAGCATGTTGGTCAGGGTTGACTATGGATATTGCATCCTAGCTGTCTATGTGATACACAAGCCAGGGCAGTACGACATGGAGAGCAAACTGTTGCCCATGCAGCAGGCCCCCCTCTCCACGCAGCTGATGAATCCAAACGAACGGCAGAGGTTGACACCACTTGCCACCAGCAGCATCACAGCAGTTACCAGTCAGCGCTGAACACGATATAGAACTGCCTTAGGGACTCCCGCTCCATATTTCTCCCCGAAACTTTCCCTGTGAGTGGGTATAGCCATGAGGTAGAGGAGGTTTATGATCAGAGTTTTCCTTACAGCTGAGCTGCCAACCACAGCTGATGATCCCCATCTGCCCAGCGTGACTGGATTTAAGGTAGGGGTACCCCGCCTTTCCCCTGTCAGTAGAAACGGTTGTGCCGGGTTTAGTAGCTAAGCCATACATGAAGGCCAGGAGCAGGATTTAGTTGCCAGAGGCTGTTTGAGACGTGCACCATTGAGACCATTTAATAGGTAGTGAGAGTTCCCTCCCCCAGCTAGGACAACCTTAAGGAACCTGAGGGGCAGAGACAGGGTGAATACTATAGAAAGGAAATGGGAATTAAGAACCAACGGACATTGGTAATCGATATCACAACATTAAAACAGTTCCTTTAGCCTACCCAGTCCAAGCCAACCTGACCTTCTACCCAGTCCCACCTACCTGCACCCTGATCATATCCCTCAAAATCCCTTACATCCATAGAAACATAGAAAATAGGTGCAGGAGTAGGCCATTCGGCCCTTCGAGCCTGCACTGCCATTCAGTATGATCATGGCTGATCATCCAGCTCAGAACCCTATACCTGCCTTCTCTCCATACCCCGTGATCCCTTTAGCCACAAGGGCCATATCTAACTCCCTCTTAAATATAGCCAATGAACTGGCCTCAACTGTTTCCTGTGGCAGAGAATTCCACAGATTCACCACTCTCTGTGAGAAGAAGTTTTTCCTCATCTCAGTCCTAAAAGACTTCCCCTTTATCCTCAAACTGTGACTGGATCCGTGTACCTATCCAAACTTCTCTTAAACATTACAAGGTTTGAAGTGATAGGAGAAAGCTTTAATAGGATGTTAAGGACAACTTTTTTTGCACAAAGAGTGCAGTTATTGCAGGAAAGATTTTAGCACAGATAAACCAGTGGCTGACTGGCAAGAGGCAAAGAGTAGGAATAAAGGGAGCCTATTCTGGCTGGCTGCTGGTGACTGATGATGTTCCACAGGGGTTTGTGTTGGGACCGATTCTTTTTATGTCAATGATTTGGATGATGGAATTACAAACAAGAGAAAATCTGCAGATACTGGAAATCCAAGCAACACCCACAAAATGCTAGAGCAACTCTTTGTAGCAAAGTGTGCACATGATATGAAGATAGATGGAGGGGCAGATAGTTTTGAGGAAGAAGAGAGGCTACAGAAGGACAAACAGATTAGGAAATGGCAGATGGAATACATTTGGTGGAAGAAATAAAAGGGGTGACTATTTTCTAAATGGAGAGAAAATACAGAAAACTGAAATGCAAAGGGACTTGGGAGGCCTAGTGCAGGATTCTCTAAAGACTAATTTGCAGGTCTGTGGTGAAAAAGTTAAATGCAATGTTAGCATTCATTTCAAGAGGACTAGAGTATAAAAGCAAGGATATAATGTTGAAACTTTGCAAGACATTGGTGAGGCTCACTTGCAGTAATGTAAGCAGGTTTGGGCCCCTTATGTTAGAAAGGATGTGCTGAAACTGGAGAGGGTTCAAAGGAGGTTCATTAAAATGATCCCAGGATTGAATGGCTTGTCATATGAAGAGTGTTTGATTGCTCTGGGCCTGTATTCACGAGTATTCAGAAGAATGAGGGGCGACCTCAATGAAACCATTTAAATGGTGAAAGGCCTTGATAGAGTGGATGTGGAGTGGAAGTTTCCTATGATGGGAAAGTCTAAGGCCAAGGATACAGCCTCAGAATAGAGGGGTGTCCTTTTAAAATGGAGACGAGGAGGAATTTCTTTAGCCAGAGGAGAGTGGTGAATCTGTGGAATTCCCTGCCACAGGCAGCTGTGGAGACCAAGTCTTTGTGTATATTTAAGGCAGAGATGATAGAAGTGTTTGGTCAGGGCATAAAGGGATATGGGGAGAAGGCACGAGATTGGAGCTGAGGGGAAAATTGGATAATGAAATAGTGGTGCAGACTCAATGGGCCAAGTGGCCTAATTCTGCTCCTATATCTTATGATCTTATGGTCTTGTAGTCTTATGTGGAATGAGTTGGCAGAGAACGTGGTTGAGGTCGGTACAATAGAGTTTTTAAAAACAGTTGGACAGATACATGGATTAGAAATGTTTTGAAAGTTATGAGCCAAATGCTGGCAAATGGGACTAAATTCGATGGACATCTTGGTCGGCAAGGGCCAGTAAGACTCTAGGCCTTGTTATCATGTTGTATTACTTCCTTTGAAGGAGGCCTCAGATAAATAGATCCGAGTGAAATTAGGGTGGAGAGCGAGAGGATCATACAACTGAAAGCTCAGGCCATTCTCGCAGACAGAATGGAGGTGCTTTGCAAACTTATCACTCCATCTGCTTTTGGCTACTCCAGTTCAGTGAAGATACTTGTTAAATTTGTTAGTTATTAAAAAGCAACACACAATAAACACACATAAGATTGCTTATATGCATAGATTGATTGTATGTCCATAATGTGATACTAGGCTGTATATAAGGTGACTGACAGGAAATAATAAAGAAGTGTTGGAGATAGTGAATGGAGACGTTGATAAACCTTACTGCTTGGAGAAAGTAACTGTTTTTGAGTCTGGTGGTCCTGGCATGGATGCTATGTAACATGCTCCCAGATGGGTGTAGCTCTACTTCATTAGGAGATTTAATATGTCACCAGCGAGTCTTGCAAAGTTCTACAGGTGTACAGTGGAGAGCATTCTGACTGGTTGAATTACCATCTAGTATGGAGACGCCAAAGTGCAGGACTGACTGAGGCTGCAAAGGGTTATAACTTCCTCCATCTTGGTAGCTGGTAGTGGGGATAAGCTGCCTCACAAACCTACCGCGATTCTTTGAGGAAGTTACAACCTCCATCATTGGCACAACCATCGAAGACATTTTCAGGAAGGACCCTCATCATCTGAGACATGCCATCTTCTCATTAATACCATCTGGAAGGAGGAACTGGAGCATGATGGAAACATACTCAATATTTTAGAACAGGGGTCCCCAACCTTTTTTGCACTGTGGACCAGTTTATTATTGACAATATTCTCGCGGACCGACCGACCCGGGGTGGGGGGGCGGGGGGGTGTGTAGGGTTGCCAACAGACAAGAGCAGCAGTCAAATATGTTGTATTTACCCAAAAAGACTATAATGACCATGAAGCCTTGCGTGGGCACCAGTGAGCATGCGTGACCTGTGCATGTGTGTACCTGTTGATTTTTTCCCTGCAAGTTGTTTTTGGCAATTCTGTTCGGGGTCAGGGGGATGTTAATCACGAACGGGATGTTAATCACGAATGGAATATAGGTGATAAGTGGCTAATACACTCAATTTCGTTTCTAAAAGGGTTTATCTAACAAATTTAATATTAAACACACAGCGCATATTTTCCTCATGTGAATATAGTGATAAGTCAATTATCAAGGGAGAACAGGGGATCTTGAAGTAAGTGTTGAATGAACTTCCAGTAGAACTGGTAGAGGCAGGTTTGATATTATCATTTAAAGAAAAATTGGATAGGTATATGGACAGGAAAGGAATGGAGGGTTATGGGCTGAGTGCAGGTCGGTGGGACTAGGTGAAAGTAGCGTTCGGCACGGACTAGAAGGGCTGAAATCACCTGTTTCCATGCTGTGATTGTTATATGGTTATATAGGTAAGTCAATAGCATCCTAACATTTTAAGTAACGTTTGGATATTAAACACACAGCACATATTTTCCCCATATGAACATATAAAATCATTGCCACACACCAATATCGCTGAATCAGTGGGAGCCCTGGGCTTGTTTTCCTGCAACAACACGGTCCTATCGAGCGGTGATGGGAGACACCGATACTCGAAGGGGCTTCCTTGTGTCCAGTCTATTCTGCAATTTAGTTTTCGTTGCATTCATAGCAGAAAACTCTGCTTCGCAGAAAAATGTTGGAAATAGAAACAACGTTTTCAGTGCTTTTGTGGCTACCTCAGGATATTTAGCCTTGACTTTGATCCGGAATGCCGGCAGAGATATTATGTCAAACTTACTTTTCAGCCTGCCGTCATTTGCAAGCTCGAAGAGTTGATCTCCTTCCCGCGCTGACATGGATGACACGCGGGTAATGACCTCTCGTGCGTTCAAGCTCAACAGTGGGCGTGACAGGGAATGAGGAAAGGTGCAGCTGACTCATATCGCCAAATCATATCGCTTCCTTGCGGCCCGGTAGCACATGCTTTGCGGCCCGGTACCGGTCCGTGGCCCGGTGGTTGGGGACCGCTGTTTTAGAACAGCTTCTTTCATTAGATTTCCAAATGGTCCATGAACATCATCTCACCATTTTGCTCTCTTTTTGCACTGTTTTAAAAATTTATTTGTAATTTACTGTAATTTTCAGATTATGTGCTGTATTGCTACCAGACAGCAGCAAAGTTCAGAATATACACCTAGTGGCACTTTATCAGGTACACCTGTACACCTGCTTGTTAATGCAAATATCTAATCAGCCAATCGTGTGGCTGTAACCCAATGCATAAGAGCATGCAGACATGGTCATGAGGTTCAGTCGTTGCTCAGACCAAACATAGAGTGGGGAAGAAATGTGATATAAGTGACTTTGACTGTAAAATGATTGCTGGTGTCATTTGGGGTGGTTTGAGTATCTCAGAAACTGCTGATTTCTTGGGATTTCCACAAACAACAGTCTCTAGAGTATGCAGAAAATGGTGTGGAAAAACTAATAACATCAAGTGAGTGATGGTTCTGTGACCAAAAATGCTTTGTTAATGACAGAGGTCGGGGAGAATGGCCAAACTGGTTCAAGCTGACAGGAAAGCGAAGGAAACTCAAATAACCATGTGTTACAACAGCGGTGTGCTAAAGACCATCTCCGAACCCATAACATGCTGAACCTTGAAGTGGATGGGCGACAGCAGCAGAAGACCATGAACACAGACTCAGTGGCCACTTCATAAGGTACAAGAGGTGCCGAATAAAGTAGCTACTGAGTGAATGTCAGAGATAATAAACCTAACTTGGATTCTGATTCTGATTCTAAAAGTATGGTCAGAGAGGGAGATATAAATGAACATCTAAAACAACTCACCGTACAAAATAAAGCCAATTCTTTTCCCTTCTGACTAAGTAATGCAAGAATAGAAGATCAAATCAATAGAAGAGCTGGAAGTTCGATGTGTCTAGCAACTGATTAGATATGTTTCATCTCAAAGTGAATGGACATGAGCTGGTAAATGTTCAATCAGGTGGGTGTGAAGGGATTTTCTGTAAATTTATTGAATGATGATCTTCTGCATGTAAATAACTTAATATTTAGCTTGATCAGAATCAGAATTAGGTTTAACATCACTGACATATGAAATTTCTTGCTTAGGAGCGGCAGTACCATGCAATACACAAAGAATGCTTTAAATTACAACGAGAAATGTATATAAAAACTAAAGTAATTAAGTACTGCAAAAAGAGAACAAAAACTGGTGAGGTAATGTTCGTGAGTTGGTTCATTGTTCGTGCAGAATTCTGATGACAGGGGGGAAGAAGCTGCTCCTAAAATGTTCAGTGTTTATCTTCAAGGCCTTGTACCTCCTCCCTGATGGTAGTAATAAGAAGAGAGCACAGCCTGGGGTCCTTAATGCTGCCTTTTTGAGGCATTGCCTTTTTAAGATGTCCTAAGTGCTGGGGAGACCAGGAGCTGGCTGAGTTTATAACTTTCCGCAGCTTATTCCGATCCTGCGCAGCAAACACTCCATAACAGAGCGTGATACAATCAGTTAGAATGCTCTCCATGGTGTATCTGTAGAAATTTGGTAGTCTTCGGTGACATAACAAGTCTCCTCAAACTCCTGATGAAATGTAGCCACTGCTGTGCCTGCTTTGTAACTGCATCAATATGTTGGGATCAGGATAGATTTTCAGAGAAGTTGACACCAAAGCAACTTGTAACTGCTCATCCTTTCCACCTCTGATCCCTTGATGAATAGTAGTGTGTGTTCCCTTGACTTCCTTCTCCTGAAGCCAACAATCAATTCCTTCATCTCGCTGATGTTGAGTGCAAGGTTGTTGTTGTCACACCACTCAACCGGCTGACCTCTCTCACTCCTGTTCACCTCTGCATCACCATTTACGATTCTGCCAACAGCAGTTGTGTCAATGGCAAATTTATTAACGGTATTTGAGCTGTGACTAGCCACACAGTCGTGGGTCTAGAGAGAGTACAGCAGTGGGCTAAGCACACATCCTTCAGGTGCACCGGTGACGGTTGTGATAAGGGAAAGATGTTATTTCCAATTCACACAGACTGTGTTAGGTTATGTTTGGGTAAGTATTACTGTGTCAATGACCCTCACAGAGTATCTGACCAGAACACAGTTCATGTCTTGCACCTGCTTCTCTCTGCAGTACCGTGCATGCTCTATGTCACAGCTTTACGATTCAATATATATTTCATTTCTCTCCGCACCATCTCTCAGCTCACAGTTATGGGCCTTGAATGGCACTCAATTAAATAGCTGTTTACTGGGTGAAATGGCTTCCAGTTCCATTACTGAGATTATTTGTTATCCTTGTATCAGACCACAGACACAGGATGTGTCTGTGTTACTCTTTGTCATGAGTAACACATTCAGACTCCAGTACGGATCACATACTTTTGGATGGTTTGTTAGCAGATCAATTCAGCTTTAGATTAATTTTTATTTATCACATACAGTGAAATGCGTTGCTTGTATTAACAGCTAACATGTGCTGGGTCTGCCAACAAGTGTCACCACACATTCTGGTGCCTATATAGCATACCCACAATGCTCAACAAAACAACAACAAGCAATAAAACAACAGTAAAGTAGGCCCGTTCCAGCCTCCCAGCCACCCACCTTCCCACACACATGCACAGTCCTCCAACCTTGGCCCAGGCCGTCTCCAACCTCCAGTAGATCTGCAGATTCGCAACATTCGGCTTCAACCTCCTCAGGTTCAGGGCTCCAGCCACTGGGCTGCGACCTCCAGACTTCTGATTGACCTTTGGTTTCAATCCCAGGACTCTCTGACGAAGACGAACGAGGATTCTGGTTGAGGACTCTGAACTCTAGGCCGTGAACTCTGGGCTCACAAATGGAGATAATGAGAAAGATGCATCTTACCTGAATGTGAAATGTGAGGTAGCCTCCACGGGTTACTCCTGCTTATCATGCCAATCGAAAGACAAAAGGACTCGATAGAGTGGATGTGGAGAGGATGTTTCCTGTGGTGGGGGAATCTAAGACCAGGGGACACAACCTCAGAACTGAGGGATGTCCATTTAGAATGGAGATGAGAAGAAATTTATTTAGCCAGAGATGGTGAATCTGTGGAATTTGTTGCCGCAGACAGCTGTAGAGCTATATTTAAGGCAGAGGTCGATAGATTTGTGATTAGTCAGGGCATATAGGGATATGCAAAGAAGGCAGAAGATTGGGGCTGAGAGGGAAACGGATCAGCCATGATGAAATGGCGGAGCAGACTTTATGGGCCAAATGGCCTAATTCTGCTACTGTATCTTATAGTCTTAAGCAATGCAAGCAATAGGTCATTGAGCTGGCATGTTATTTCTGCTTCTCTCTCTGCCAGACCTGCTGAGTATTTCCACCATTCCCTCTTCACAGATACTGCCTGACCTGCTGAGTATTTCCACTATTCTCTCTCCACAGATCAAGTCAAGTCAAGTAATTTTTTATTGTCATTTCGACCATAAACTGCGGGTACAGTACACAGTAAAAACGAAACAACGTTCCTCCAGGACCATGGTGTTACATGAAACAACACAAAACTACACCAGACTAAGTGAGACAACACAAGGCTACACTAGACTATGTAAATCAACACAAAAACTACACTGGACTACAGACCTACGCAGGTACAATAAATAATAAACAAGACAATAGGCACAGTAGAGGACAAATTACAATATAATAATAAATGATGTAGATGTCAATCTAGACTCTGGGTGTTGAGGAGTCTGATGGCTTGGGGGAAGAAGCTGTTGCACAGTCTGGTCATGAGAGCCCGAATGCTTCGGTACCTTTTGCCAGATGGCAGGAGGGAGAAGAGTTTGTATGAGGGGTGCGTGAGGTCCTTCACAATACTGTTAGCTTTGCGGGTGCAGCGTGTGGTATAAATGTCTCTAATGGCAGGAAGAGAGACCCCGATGATCTTCTCAGCTGACCTCACTATCCGCTGCAGGGTCTTGCGATCCGAGATGGTGCAATTCCCGAACCAGGCAGTGATGCAGCTGCTCAGGATGCTCTCAATACAACCTCTGTAGAATGTGGTAAGGATGGGGGGTGGGAGATGGACTTTTCTGCCTTCGCAGAAAGTAGAGACGCTGCTGGGCTTCCTTTGCTATGGAGTTGGTGTTGAGGGACCAGGTAAGATTCTCCGCCAGATGAACACCAAGAAATTTGGTGCTCTTAACGATCTCAATGGAGGAGCCGTCAATGTTGAGTGGAGAGTGGTCGCTCTGTGTCCTCCTGAAGTCAACAACCATCTCTTTTGTTTTGTTCACATTCAGAGACAGGTTGTTGGCTCTGCACCAGTCCATTAGCCACTGCATCTCCTCTCTGTATGCTGACTCATCGTTCTTGCTGATGAGACTCACCACGGTCGTGTCATCGGCGAACTTGATGATGTGATTCGAGCTGTGTGTTGCTGCACAGTCGTGGGGCAGCAGAGTGAACAGCAGTGGACTGAGCACACAGCCTTGGGGGGCTCCCGTGCTCAGTGTGATGGTATTGGAGATGCTGCTCCCGATCCGGACTGACCGAGGTCTCCCAGTCAGGAAGTTTAGGATCCAGTTGCAGAGGGAGGTGTTCAGGCCCAGCAGTTTTAGCTTTCCAATCAGTTTCTGAGGAATGATTGTGTTGAACGCTGAACTGAAGTCTATGAACAGCATTCGAACGTACGTGTCTTTTTTGTCCAGGTGGGTGAGGGCCAGGTGGAGGGTGGTGGCGATGGCGTCGTCTGTTGAACGGTTGGGACGATACACGAACTGCAGGGGTCCAGTGAGGGGGGCAGCAGGGTGTTGATGTGCCTTTTGACGAGACCCTCGAAACACTTCATGATGATGGATGTGAGAGCAACCGTTGAGGTAGTCATTGAGGCAGGACACTGAAGACTTCTTCGGAACGGGGACGATGGTGGTGGCCTTAAAGCACGTTGGAACGATGGTGCTGCTCAGGGAGATGTTGAAGATGTCAGTGAGAATCTCAGCTAGCTGGTCTGCGCATCCTCTAAGCATTCTGCCAGGAATAGTTTCTGGTCCAGCAGCCTTCCGTGGGTTGACCCTGCACAGGGTTCTCCTCACATCGGCCACGGTAAGACACAGCACCTGGTCATTGGGAGGAGGAGTGGTCTTCCTCACCACCACATCATTTTCTGCCTCGAAACAAGCATAGAAGTTGTTCAACACATCTGGGAGGGAGGCATCACCAGCACAAGCAGGTGATGTTGTCCTGTAGTTGGTGATGTCCTGAATGCCCTTCCACATGCGCCACGTGTCGCCACTGTCCTGGAAGTGGCTGTGGATTCACGGGCATGTGCACGCTTTGCCTCTCTGATAGCCCGGGACAGTTTGGCCCTCACTGTTGTTAGGGCTGCCTTGTCGCTTGCTCTGAAGGCGGAGTCACGGGTCCTCAGCAGCGCACGCACCTCCGCGGTCATCCATGGCTTCTGGTTAGCGCGTGTAGTGATGGTCTTGGCCACAGTGACATCATCGATGCACTTGCTGATGAAGCTAGTCACTGATGCCGTGTACTCCTCTAAGTTGGTAGCGTCACCATCGGTTGTAGCCTCCCCGAACATGTGCCAGTCAGTGTGCTCAAAGCAGTCTTGAAGAGCAGAGATGTCTCCTGCTGGCCAGGTTTTCACCTGCTTTAGAAATGGTCTGGAGCATCTGATGAGTGGTCTGTATGCTGGGATTAGCATAACAGAGATGTGGTCTGAGTAACCAAGGCGGGGCTCCACCCCGAACGCGTCGGGGATACTGCTTGACCTGCGGAGTATTTCCACCATTCTCTGTCCAAAGATACTGCTTGACCTGCTGAGTATTTCCACCATTCTCTCTCCACAGATACTGCTTGACCTGCTGAGTATTTCCACTATTCTCTCTCCACAGATACTGCCTGACTTGCTGAGCATTTCCAACATCCTCAGTTTTTATTGCAGATTCCCACGATCAGCAGTAATTTGCTTTTGAATGCTGTACATTTTAATACACATCAGAATTGACCATTGTATTACAGGAAAGTTTCTGGTATGGTTAGGTCATTGGCTGATTGGTAGGACGCAGTGAGTGGGAATGAAGGGATCCTTTTCTGGTTGGCTGCCAGTGACAGGAGGTGTTCCACAGGGGTCGGTTTGGGACCACTTCTTTTTATGCTGTATATCAATGATTTAGATGATGGAATAGATGGCCTTATTGCGAGTTTTGCAGATCAGACAAAGATTGGTGGAGGGACAGGTATGTTGAGGAACCGGGTAGGCTGTAGAAGCACTTAGACAGATCAGGAGAATGGGCAAGAAAGTGGCAAATTAAATACAATGTTGGAAAATGCATAGTCATGCACTTTGGTAGAAGAAATAAATTTGTAGACTATTTTCTAAACAGGGCAAAAATCCTAAAATCTGAGATGCAAAGGAACTTGGGAGTCCTTGTGCAGAACAACCTACAGGTTAACTTGCACGTAGAGTATGTGGTGAGGAAGGCAATTGCAATGTTAGCATTCATTTCAAAATGTCTAGAATACAAGAGCAGGAATGTGATGCTGAAACTTTTTAAGGATGATTCTGGGAATAAAGGGTTATCATACGAGGAACATTTGATAGCTCTGGGTTTGTACTTGTTAGAGTTTAGAAGGATGAGGGTGGATCTCATTGAAATATTTCAAGTGTTGAAAGGCCGAGATGTGGTAGATGTGGAAAGGATGTTTCCCATGGTGGGGGAGTCCAGAACCACAGGGCACAGCCTCAGGATAGAGGGGCATCCATTTAAAACAGAGATGTGGAGAAACTTCTTTAGCCAAAGGGTGGTGAACTTGTGGAATTTATACCACAGGTATCTGCGGAGGCCGGGTTGTTGGATGTATTTAAGGCAGAGCTTGATAGGCTCTTGATTGGACATGGCATCAAAGGTTATGGGCAGAAGGTCGGGGAATGGGAAAGGAAAAGGATCAGAGGATCAGCCATGATTGAATGGTGGGGTAGACTCAATGGGCCCAATGGCCTAATTCTGCTCCTATGTCCTATGGTGTTATGGTCCAATTGGTTCTCTTTCAATATTTTTATTAGTTTCTGCATAGAAGAATACAGAGTACAAGAAGATATATATTATAAGTCAAAAGAAAAAATAAAATAGTACCAAACACATTGTATTAAAAATACAATTACAAACACAAAACCCTGTATTCATAAAAACTTAATTAAATCATAATATTGAAATATAATAATTTTGTTATACAGAAAAAGAAAATCTAAACCCACTACCAAAGTCAGAGCTGTTAGGAAAAGCAAGAAAAAGGGGATAAATCCCTTATCATATAATAAAATATATTATTAGCCACCATCTGTACTTTTACAACAAATCAAAGGTTTTGAAAATAACCCAAAAATGGTTCCCACAATGTATAGAAGTCTTGGCTAGATTCAAAAACTGAACAATGGATCTTCTCTAAACTTAAGCATGAGATAACATCAGGTAACCATTGAGCGTGAATATACAGAACAGCATCCTTCCATTTAAGCAAGAGCGCCCTCCTAGCTATAAGAGAGATAAAAGCCGAAATATTCAAATCAGATGTCTCCAAAATAAAGCCTTTTCCTCCAACAATACCAAATAATGCAGTCAAAGGTTTAGGCTTAAAATTTACCTTGAGAAGTACAGAGAAAGTTTGGAATACAAAAAGTTTGGAAAACTCAATTGGTTCTAATATAATTCTGCTGCTTAAATTGTAGCGTGTAAATGATAAAGCTTGGGGTGGCAGAGGAGCAAAGCAGTTAGCGTAACACTGTTACAGCACCAGTAACCCGGGTTCAATCCCGCCACTGTCTGTAAGGAGTTTGTATGTTCTCCCTGTGGGATTTCTCCAGCTGCCTCAGCATTCTCCCACATTCCAAAGACTTATGGTTTGGTAGGTTAGCTGACTGTAATCGGGAGGCATGGACCCATTGCACCAGAAGGGCCCGTTATCACGGAAACACACACAGAATGCTGGAGGAACTCAGTGGGTCAGGCAGCATCTATGGAAAGGAATAAAGAGCTGATATCTTCAGCACTGTTTCTCTAAATAAGAAAATAAATAAAAATAAAGCTTCCGTAGATCAGTTGGAGAAGGTTGAATTGCCACCCCCTGCTTAGCTGTACCTTGACATAGGTACAGATGAAGTCTGTCCATTCCCTGAGCCTGTTCTGCCATTTAGTTTGACTGGAATTGATCACTGTCTTAACTCCAGCTACTCACTGTGGCCCCAAAACCCCTTTACACACTTCATTTGACATAATTTTTTCTTGCTCTGTGAGTTTCAGATTTTATCCTTTTGTTAACTGAAACATGCCCTGACAATTTAGCATTGTTAAGTAATTGTTATGTTGGAGTCATAGTATAATCTAGCATGGAAACAGGCTCTTTGGCTTAGTGTGTCCATGTCAGCCATCATAACCTATCTATACCAGTTCTGTTTTCCATTACTCACTCTGTAGCCTTCCAAATGAGACTCCAGGAGGGTATGTTGCCTCCCTGATGCAAGGGTCAAGGATGTCTCTAAGCGGCTGCAGGACATTCTGGAATGGGAGGGTGAACAGCCAGTGGTCATGGTGCACATAGGTAAAAAACAGGATGAGGTCCTACAAGGTGAATTTGGGGAGTTAGGAGATAAACTAAAAAGTAGGACCACAAAGGTAATAATCTCTGGATTACTACCAGTGCCACGTACTAGTCAGAGTAGAAATAGGAGAATATATCAGATGAATACATGGCTTGAAAGATGGTGCAAGGGGGAGGGATTCAAATTTCTGGGGCATTGGAACCAGTTCTGGAGGGGGTGGGACTGGTACAAACAGGACGGTCTGCACCTGAGCTGGACTGGAACCAATGTCCTAGGGGGAGCGTTTGCTACTGTTGTTCAGGAGTATTTAAACTAATGTGGCAGGGGGATGGGAACAAGTGCAGAGAGACAGAGGGGTGTAAAGTGAGGGTAGAAGCAAAAAGTAGTAAGGTGAAAAGTAAAAGTGGCAGGCTGACAAATCCAGGGCAAGCATCAAAAAGGGCCACTTTTCAACATAATTGTATAAGGGCTAAGAGTGTTGTAAAAACAAGCCTGAAGGCTTTGTGTGTCAATGCAAGGAGCATTTGTAACAAGGTGGATGAATTGAAAGTGCAGATAGTTATTAATGAATATGATATAGTTGGGATCACAGAGACATGGCTCCAGGGTGACCAAGGATGGAAGCTCAACATTCAGGGATATTCAATATTCATGAGGGATAGACATGAAAGAAAAGGAGGTGGGGTAGCATTGCTGGTTAGAGAGGAGATTAATGCAATAGAAAGGAAGGACATGAGCCTTGAGGATGTGGAATTGATATGGGTAGAGCTGCATAACACTAAGGGGCAGAAAACGCTGGTGGGAGTTGTGTACAGGCCACCTAACAGTAGTAGTGAGGTTGGGGATGGCATTAAACAGGAAATTAGAAATGCGTGCAATAAAGGAACAGCAGTTATAATGGGTGACTTCAATCTACATATAGATTGGGTGAACCAAATTGGTAAGGGTGCTGAGGAAGAGGATTTCTTGGAATGTATGCGGGATGGTTTTCTGAACCAACATGTCGAGAAACCAACCAGAGAGCAGGCCATTCTAGACTGGGTATTGAGCAATAAGGAAGGGTTAGTTAGCAATCTTGTCGTGTGAGGCCCCTTGGGTAAGAGTGACCATAATATGGTGGAATTCTTCATTAAAGATGGAGAGTGACATAGTTAATTCAGAAACAAAGGTTCTGAACTTAAAGAAGGGTAACTTTGAAAGTATGAGACTTGAATTAGCTAAGATAGACTGGCAAATGACACTTAGAGTGTTGACGGTGGATATGCAATGGCAAGCATTTAAAGATCGCATGGATGAACCACAATAATTGTTCATCCCAGTTTGGTAAAAGAATAAATCAGGGAAGGTAGTGCACCCGTGGCTGACAAGGGAAATTAGGGATAGTATCAATTCCAAACAAGAAACATACAAATTAGCCAGAGAAAGTGGCTCACCTGAGGACTGGGAGAAATTCAGAGTCCAGCAGAGGAGGACAAAGGGCTTAATTAGGAAAGGGAAAAAAGATTGAGAGAAAGCTGGCAGGGAACATAAAAACTGACTGTAAAAGCTTTTATAGGTATGTGAAAAGGAAAAGATTGGTTAAGACAAATGTAGGTCCCTTACAGTCAGAAACAGGTGAATTGATCATGGGGAACAAGGACATGGCAGACCAATTGAATAACTACTTTGGTTCTGTCCTCACTAAGGAGGACATAAATAATCTTCCAGAAATAGTAGGGGATAGAGGGTCCAGTGAGATGGAGGAGCTGAGGGAAATACATGTGAGTAGGGAAGTGGTGTTAGGTAAATTGAAGGGATTAAAAGCAGATAAATCCCTAGGGCCAGATGGTCTGCATCCCAGAGTGCTTAAGGAAGTAGCCCAAGAAATAGGATGCATTAGTGATAATTTTTCAAAACTCTTTAGATCCTGGATTAGTTCCTGAGGATTGGAGGGTGGCTAATGTAACTCCACTTTTTAAAAAAGGAGGGAGAGATAAACCAGGGAATTATAGACCGGTTAGCCTGACATCGGTGGTGGGGAAAATGCTAGAGTCAGTTATCAAAGCTGTGATAACAGCACATTTAGAAAGCGGTGAAATTATCGGACTAAGTCAGCATGGATTTGTGAAAGGAAAATCATGTCTGACGAATCTCATAGAATTTTTTGAGGACGTAACTAGTAGAGTGGATAGGGGAGAACCAGTGGATGTGATATATTTGGATTTTCAAAAGGCTTTTGACAAGGTCCCACACAGGAGATTAGTGTGCAAACTTAAAGCACATGGTATTGGGGGTAAGGTATTGATGTGGATAGAGAACTGGTTGGCAGACAGGAAGCAAAGAGTGAGAATAAACAGGACCTTTTCACAATGGCAGGCAGTGACTAGTGGGGTACCGCAAGGCTCAGTGCTGGGACCCCAGTTGTTTACAAGATATATTAATGACTTAGACAATGGAATTAAATGCAGCATCTCCCAAGTTTGCGGATGACACGAAGCTGGGCGGCAGTGTTAGCTGTGAGGAGGATGCTAAGAGGATGCAGGGTGACTTGGATAGGTTAGGTGAGTGGGCAAATTCATGGCAGATGCAATTGAATGTGGATAAGTATGAGGTTATCCACTTTGGTGGCAAGAACAGGAAAACAAATCATTATCTGAATGGTGGCCGATTAGGAAAAGGGGAGGTGCAACGAGACCTGGGTGTCATTATACACCAGTCATTGAAAGTGGGCATGCAGGTACAGCAGGCGGTGAAAAAGGCGAATGGTATGCTGGCATTCATAGCAAGAGGATTCGAGTACAGGAGCAGCTAAGTTCTACTGCAGTTGTACATGGCCTTGGTGAGACACACCTGGAGTATTGTGTGCAGTTTTGGTCCCCTAATCTAAGGAAAGACATTCTTGCCATAGAGGGAGTACAAAGAAGGTTCACCAGATTAATTCCTGGGATGGCAGGACTTTCATATGATGAAAGACTGGATCAACTAGGCTTATACTCTCTGGAATTTAGAAGTTTGGGGGGGGATCTTGTTGAAACATATAAAATTCTAAAGGGTTTGGACAGGCTAGATGCAAGAAGATTGTTCCCGATGTTGGGGAAGTTCAGAACGAGGGGTCACAGTTTAAGGATAAAGGGGAAGCCTTTTAGGACTGAGATGAGGAAAAACTTCTTCACACAGAGAATGGTGAATCTGTGGAATTTTCTGCCATAGGAAACAGTTGAGGCCAGTTCATTGGCTATATTTAAGAGGGAGTTAGATATGGCCCCTGTGGCTAATGGGATCATGGGTATGGAGAGAAGGCAGGTACAGGGT
Source organism: Mobula hypostoma (assembly GCF_963921235.1). Classification (NCBI taxonomy): domain Eukaryota; kingdom Metazoa; phylum Chordata; class Chondrichthyes; order Myliobatiformes; family Myliobatidae; genus Mobula; species Mobula hypostoma. Next base: position 97,716,781 of record NC_086108.1, read on the forward strand.
TCTGAGTTGGATGATCAGCCATGATCATACTGAATGGTGGTGCAGGCTCAAAGGGCCGAATGGCCTACTCCTGCACCTATTTTCTATGTTTCTATGTTTCTATTCCATGTAAACATTTCTTAAGTGTTGTGAGAGCACCTGGCTTCACTGCCCCTTCAGGCAGTGCATTCTAGATTTCAACAACCCTCAAGGTGAAATAAAATTCTTTCTCAAATCCCTCTAAATCTTTTGCCCTTTGCCTTGATCCTATGCCCTCTGGTCATATCTAATGCCCTTTGGCTATATATCTGCCATATATGTTATGATACCGACTTTAAGAACATAGTGCATTTCCCTCTTCAAAACTCTGTATGAAATTGTGAACATTGAAGTAGATGTGGGTGTATGAATCTTTTTGAATGATGTGCGTCATGTGATCTGAGTTTTCCTGTACTCTATTGATATATTGCCGATTGCCATTATGCTATCATCTCACACAGCCCTCAGAACAAGTTCCTGGGAACAACACTGCTCATTGGATCAACTCTAAAAGAGGTCATTACGTGCTGCGGTGTGATTTGCTGAGTACCAATGGCATTCTGCGATCCCATTGGCTGATTAAAAATAAGCAAAGTCGGTGCATATTGCAAGCTGTACAGATATATTTAGTAAGCTGATGAATGGGTAAACTGATAGGTTTGGATGATCTGACTTCTTTTGTTGTTGTTTTGTAATTTATTTTTGGTAAAAATACATTTTCCATGTCCAAGAGCACCAAATTGTATTAGCACCCTGCATGTAGAGTTAAGCAGGGTGTTAGTGTAGTTTATTGGTGACCATCTTCATTAAAGTACAAACTTATTAAGTGCAACACCTTCCTGTATAGAGGGGAGTGCAGAACCAGAGGGCACAGAATAGAAGGATGTCTCTTTAAAACAGAGATGAGGAGGGGTTTCTTTAGATAGAGCATGGTGAATCTATGGAATTCATTACCACAGGTGGCTGTAGAGTGAAGGTTCTCGATTAGTAACGGCATCAAAGGTTACAGGGAGAAGACAGGAGAATAAGGTTGAGAGAGATGATAAATCAGTCGTGATGGAATGGGGGGAGAAGACCCGATGGGCCGAATGGCCTAAATCTGCTCCTACATCTTCTGGTCTTATGGTTTTATCTTGGTTAATAGTTTCATGTGTAGCACCTTGTCGAGGGCCTTCTAAAAATCCAAGTAAACAACCTCCACTAAATCTCCTTTGTCGATGCTGCCTGTTATTTCCTCAACAATTTCCAACAGGTTTTTCAGGCAAGATTTCTCCTTAAGGAAATCATGCTGACTTCGGCCTAATTAATCATGTACCTCCAAGTACCTTCAACCTCTTCCTTACAACAGACTCCAACATCTTTCCAACAATAAAGTCAGGCTAACTAACCTATAATTTCCTTTCTTTTGCCTCCGTCCCTTCTTAAAAAGTGGAATGACATTTGCAATTTTGCAGTCCTCCAGAACCATTCCAGAATCTAGTGATTCTTGAAAGATCATTACTAATGCATCCACCATCTCTTCAGCTATGTCTTTCAGAACCCTGATGTGTAGTTCGTCTGCTCCAGGGGACTTATCTACCTTCAAACCTTTCCATGTACTTTCCCCTTGGTAATAGCTATTACATTCATTTTTGCCTCTCCTGCGCACCCCCCCCCCGAAACTCTCTAATTTCTTCCACCATATTGCTGGTGTCTTCCATAGTGAAGACTGACACGAAATACTTATTAAGCTTCTTCGCCATTTGTTTGTCTCCCATTACTACTTCTCCAGCGTCATTTCCAGCAGTCTGATATCCACTCTTGCCTCTCGTTTACTCTTCATATATCTGAAAAAACTTTATGTATCCGCTTTCATATTATTGGTTAGCTTACCTTCATATTTCATCTTTTCTCCCTTTATGGCTTTTTAGTAGTCTTCTGTTGCTTTTTAAAAGCTTCCCAATCCTCTGGCTCCCCATTAATTTTTGTTGTATTATATGCCCTCTCCTTTGCTTTTATGCTGTACTTGACTTCCTTGTCAGCCATGGTTACCTCATCCTCCCTTTGGAATACTTCTTCATCTTTGAGATTTATCTATCCTGTGTCCTCTGAATTGCCCCAGAAACTCCACCCAATGCTGTTCTATTATAATTTCTGCTACATTCACTTCTAATCAACTTTGGCCATCTCCTCTGTATTTCCCTTTACTCCACTGTAATACGGATACATCTGACTTTAGTTTCTCACTCTCAAACTGCTTCATATTTAATCTTTCTAATGCCTTCTATGCTCACTTTGACCGTCATAACATGGAGGAACCATCACAAACTCCCACAGCCCCCAGTGGTCCTATGATCTCAGTCTCTGAGGCCGTCTCTCAGGAGGATGAACCCATGAAAAGCATCCAGCCCAGACAGGGTACCTGGTCGGATACTAAAGACCTGTGCCAATCTACTGACTAGAGTGTTCACCTCTCACTTCGGCAGTATGTGGTACCCACCTGTTTCAATCAGGCTTCAATTGTACTGGTGCCCAAAAAGAACGTGGTGACCTGCCCCAATGACAATCGTCTGGTCGCACATCCACGATTTAGATCCACTCCAATTTGCCTACTGGAGCAACAGGTCTACAGCAGGTGCTCATTGGCTTGTCACTCAACCCTAGAACACTTGAAGAGGGAAGATGCATATATCAAGATGCTCTTTATTGACTACAGTTCAGTATTCATTACCATCGTCTGCTCAAAACTAATCAATTAGCTCCTAGATCTTGGCTTCAATACCTCTTTGTGCAATTGGATCCTTGATTTCTTCACTTGCAGAATCCAGTCAGATCAAGTTGGCAGCAACATCTCCTCCATGACCTCCATCAGAACAAGTGCAACACAAGGCTGGGTGCTTAGCCCCTTGCTCTATGTGCTTGAAACTTATGACTGTGTGGCTATCACATCTCCAATGCCATATTTAAGTTTGCTGACGACACCACTATCGAAAGCCAAATTAAAGCTGATGATTATAAGAGCTTTTAGGAGTGAGACTGAAAATCTGGCTGAGTGGTGCCAAAACAACAACCTCTTACTCAACGTCAAGGAGACCAAGAAGCTGATTGTTGACTTCAAAAGAAGGGAACCAGAGTTCCATGAGGCAGTCCTCAACATAGGTGGCAAGGGTCAGCAACTTTAAATTCCTTGGTGTTACTATTTCAGAGGACCTGTCCTGGGCCCATCACGTAAGTGCAATTATGAAACAAGCACGGCAGCACCTCTACTTCTTTAGATGTTTGTGAAGATACGGCATATATCTAAAACTTTTATAAATTTCTAAGGATACGTAGTAGAGAGTATATTGACTGGCTGCATCACAGCCTGGTATGGAAACATCAATGCCCTTGAATGGAAAATCCTACATAAAGTAATGGATGCGGTCCAGTCCATCACGATTAAAGCCCTCCCCACCATTGAACACATCTACATGAAGAGCATCCAGGAGGTCATGAAACACTGTCGCAGGAAAGCAGCATCCATCATCAGGGACGCTCACCACCCAGGACATGCTATCTTCTCGCTGCTGCCATCAGGAGGAAGGTACAAGGACTTCAGGACCCATACCACCAGGTTCAGGAACAGTTATTACCCCTCAACTATCAGGTTCTTTGACCAGAAGGGATAACTTCACTCGACTTCACTCACCCCAGCACCGAACTATTCCCATAACCTATGAACTGATTTTCAAGGATTCTTCATCTCAAGTGTTTGATAGTTGTTGCTTATTTATCTATAATTGTTTTTTTCTTTTTGTACTTGCAGTTTGTTGTCTTTTGCACATTGGTTGTTTGTCCATGCTGTTGGGTGCAGTCTTTCATTGATTCTATTGTGTTTCTTGCATGTACATTGGATGTCCACAAGAAAATTAATCTCATGGTTGTATATGGTGACATATATATACTTTGATGATAAATTTACTTTGATCTCTGAACTTATAGGCCAGTTAGCTTGATTTCGGTGGTTAGGAAAATATTGAAGACCATTATCAAGAATGAGATTTTGGGGTACTTGAAAGCACATGATAAAATAGGCCATAGTCAGCATGGTTTCCTTCAGGGGAAATCTTGTTTGACAAATCTATTGGAATTTGTTGAGGAAATAACAGACAAGGAGAATCAGCAGATGCTGTTTATTTTGATTTTCAGAAGGCCTTTGACAAGATGCCGTACATAAGGCTGCTTAACAAGATAAGATCCCATGATATTACAGGAATGATCCCAGCATGGATAGAAGATTGGCTGACTGGCTGGAGGTAAAGAGTCGGAATAATGATGACCTATTCTGGTGACTAGTGGTGCTCCGCAGCGGTTGGTATTGGGACCACTTCTTTTTATGTTATATGTCAACGATTTGGATGATAGAATCAACGGCTTGTGCCCAAGTTTGCGGACAATACAAAGATAGGCATAGGGGCAGGCAGTGTTGAGGAAGCAGGGAGTCTGCAGAAGGACAGACAGATCAGTGGAATGGGCAAAGACGTGGCAGATAGAACATGCTATTGGGACGTATATGGTCATGCACATTGGTCGGAGGGATAAAAGAATGGAGTATTTTCTAAACGGAGAAAATTCCAAAATCAGAGGTGCAAGGGGACCTTTAAGGAGTCCTTGTGCAGGATTCCTTAAAGGTCAACTTTCAGGTTGAGTCAGTGGTAAGGAAGGCAAATACAATGTGTTAGCATTTATTTTGAAAGGACCAGAATGTAACAGCAAGGATGTGATGCTGAGGCTTTATAAGGCATTGGTCAGATTGTACTTGCAGTATTGTGAGCAGTTTTATGCCTCTTATCTAAGCAAAGATGTGCTGACATTGGAGAGAGTCCAGAGGAGGTTCATGAGAATGATCCCAGAAATGAAAGGGTTAATGTATGGGACACGTTTGATGGCTCTAAGCCTGTACTTGCCGGAGTTTAGAAGAATGAGGAGAGATTTCATTGAAACCTATTGAATATTGGAAGGCTTAGACGGAGTGGATGTGGAGAGAGTGTTTCCTATGGCAGGGAGTCTAGGACCAGAGGGCACACCTTCTGAATGGTGGGATATCCATTTAGAACAGAAATGAGGAGGAATTTCATTAGCCAGAGGGTGGTGAATCTGTGGAATTCATGTGAAGGGCAAGCATTTGAGTATATTTAAATTGGAGGTTGATAAGTTCTTGATTAGTCAGGGCATCACAGGTTACAGAGAGAAGGCAGGAGACTGGGGTTGAGAGGGATAACAAATCAGCCATGATGGAATGGCTGAGCAGACTTGATAGTCCGTGTGGCCTAGTTCTGCTCTACGGCTTATAGTCTTATTCAACCACTAGTAATGGTCAATAGAACAATACATCAGCAATTTAGGGATGGTATGGTAACACATTAGTTAACGTGTTTATATTATAATGTCAGGATTCAGTTTCAAATCCTGTTGCTGTCTATATAGAGCTTGTACATTCTCCCTATGACTGCATGGGTTTCCTCCCTGGAGTCTGGTTTTCTCCCACATTCCTAACACGTATGGATTAGTCGGCTAATAGATTACAGAGGTAGCACAGGCTCACTGGGCCGGAAGGTCCTGTAACCGTGCTGTATCTCTGAACAAATAAGATAAATTACTGGATAAAGAGGCAGATGGATTGAGTGTTTCCCACTCTGTTTTCCATATTCTGTTCTGTAGGGCAGACAAGGAGATAAGAGTTGAAATAACTGAACATATTTTATTCACTTTGGTGACAGTAAATACTTTCTAATGATTGGAGCGCCAGAGGACATGGATTCACACTTCCCACACACCTGCTTGCTGTGCAAAATGGATTGATCCCGTCCTAAAGTCAAAAGAATTTAATAGTTATTTAGCAATTATTATCACAGCTTTAAAAGTATGCAAATGTTACCTTCTAAGAATTTGTCAACTATTAATTTAGTGTTCCACATTAATAAATTGCTGTTAGTTCTGTGAATTTCCTTTCCACTTGCAAACAAAATCCACTTGTTCTTTCTTGTGTAGATATTAGACCATAAGATATAGGAGCAGAATTGGGCCATTCAGCCCATCGAGTCTGCTCCACCATTCCATCATGGCCGATTTGTATTCCCTCTCAACCCCATTCTCCAACCTTCTCCCCATAACTTTTAATGTCCTTACTAATCAAGAACCTAGCAATCTCAGCTTTAAATGTACCCAATGACCTGGCTTCCACAGCCATCTGTGGCAATTGATTCCACAGATTCACCACCCTTACCACCCTAAATGAATTCCTCCTCATCTCTGTTCTAAAGGGACACACTTATATCTGAGTTCCTCTGGTCCTAGACTCCCCCACTATAGGAAACATCCCCTCCATGTGCACTTTACCTAGGCCTTTCAATATTTGATAGGTCTCAATAAGATGCACCATCATTCTTCTGAGCAAGTACAAGCCCAGAGTATCATTCTATGTATCGTTGTCCAAGAGTGTCACTAACAGCAGAAAAGTGAGCCTTTGGTAATTATACATGTATTCAACAGGATAAGACTGACATTCTTCTCTGACAGCTAGTGCCTGTGGAAAGTATAAGGAGCCAAAAGCTATACTGAGCCAAGGAGTCAGTATGAAATTGGGGATTGATCAGTTCTATGCCCATTCTTTATGGTGGGAGTTCACATCACAGACAACCTCACCTAGACCATTGACATCACCTCCCTGAGTAAGAAGGCACAATAGCGCCTCAACTTCCTGAGGAGACTGAGGCATGAAGCTGCCCTCCCCCCACCCCCACCCCATCTTAACTGGATTTTCCAGGAACACCGCAGAGAGCATCCTGACAAGTTGCACCTCCATCTGGTAAGGGAGCAGCAGAGCATTGGACCAGAAGTCCCTACAAAGGACAGTGAGAATGGCTGAGAGGATCATAGGGGTCTCCCTACCATCCATCAGGGACATTTATCAGGCGCGCTGTGTACACAGAGCCCTTAATATTATCAAGGATCCCACCCATCGATCCAGCATCCTCTTTGACTTTCTACCATCAGGCAAGAGACCCTGATGTATTAAGACAAGAACGGTCAGGATGGGAAAACAGCTTCTTCCTTCAGGCCGTTAGGCTTCTGAACTCCCTGCCACATCACATTCGAAATGTCACCAGATAACTTGTACAGTACCCTACAATATTTAGTTTATGCACTTTACTTTGTTTATTTATATGTAATTCATTTCTAGATTTAATTCTTACTTTCCTAAGTTATTGTCTGTTATATGTGCGTTATATGTACTACTGTGCTTTTACATTCTGGTCCAGAGAAACATTGTCTTATTTGACAGTATACATGTATATAGTTAAATGACAATAAACTTGACTCGACTCGTCTTGAATCAGGTCTTCCAATTAACATATTGTATCCTTGAGAGAAGTACTTGTAATTATTGTGCATTGCAAATTGTCCAAAATGCATTGAAAGCTTTTTGATCATCCCTAGCACCTTAAATTTAGGAGTCAGTTTTGTGATTACAATCATTATTACAATTAGTATCATGATGCTAACTGTAATATAATAACATAAGAACACAAGCAAGTAGTAGCTGGAGTTTGCTACTTGATCTATAAAGCCTTCCCCCCTCATTCAGTGAGATCCTGGCTGTTCTGTTCTTGACGATATCTCCTCCTGTGTGCCAATTCCCAACGGCCCTCAATTTACCGACTGTTTCAAAAATGGATCCATAGTCGATAAGATATAGGAGCAGAATTAGGGCATTTGGCCCATCGAGTCTGTTCCGCCATTTCATCATGGCTGATCCATTTTCCCTCTCAGCCCCAGTCTCCTTCCTCCTCCTCATATCCCTTCACGCCCTGACTAATCAAGAATCTATCAACTTCTGCCTTAAATACACTGATTCGCTATTCCTTGCTAAAGAAATTTCTCCTCATATCCATTCTAAGTCAATGTCCCTCTATTCTGAGGCTGTATCCTCTGGTCTTAGACTCCCCCACCACAGGAAACATCCTCTGCAAATCTACACTGTCAAGGCCTTTCAATATTCGATAGGCTTCAATGAAATACCCCCTCATTCTTCTGAATTCCAGTGAGTACAGGAGCCATCAAACACTCCTCTTATGATAGACCTTCCAATTCCGAAATCACTTTGATGAACCTCCTTTGAACCCTCTCCAATACAAACACATCCTTTCTGAGATAATAGGCCTCCAAATGAGGCTGCACTAGTGCCTTATAAGGTTCCATGTCCTCTTGAAATACCATAAGACATAGGAGAAAATTAGGCCATTCAGCCCATCAACTCTGCTCTGTCATTCCATTATGGCTAATTTATTGTCCATCAAATGTTCCTCATATGTTAACCCTCTCATCCCCTGGATCATTCTCATGAGCCTCTTCTGGACCTTCTCCAATGCCAACACATCCTTTCTTAGAAAAAGGACCCAAAACTGCTCACAAAGCATCAAGTGTGGCCTGACCAATCTCAGCAGTAAATCCTTGTTTGTATATTCTAATCCTCTCAAAGTGAATGCTAACATTGCATTTGCCTTCCTTAGCATCGACTCAAGATGCAAGTTAACCTTCAGGAAACCCTGCACAGAATTCCCAAGTCCCTTTGCACCCCTGATTTCTGAATTTCCACCCCATTTAGAAAATAGTTGATGCCTTTATTCCTTCTGTGGTGCATAACCATACAATTCCCTGCATTGTATTCCATCTTCCAATTCTTTTGCCATTCTCCCAATCTGTCTAGGTCCTTCTGCACATTCCCGCTTCCTCTATATCCTGATGATCAAGCCTCTTCAACTCTCTGGGCTGGAGAATCCCAGAGATTCATCACATTTTGGTGACCAATGATGCTGCTTAGATCATAGTTTGTGGAAATCCACATCATTCTTTACATAAAAAGAAATTTGATTTGTCAAAACAGAAATGTTCACATGATAAATTTGCAGAGATGAAAACTATGTTCACACTAAATCATCTATGAATCTTTCAGTTCAGAAAACTGAGAGTAATTATCATACAGGGCAGCCAACGCAAAGTACCTCACGTTCAAAAATTCTGCTCACAGCTTTGTTCAACTAATATCATCCAAGCATCAATACGGTGAACATTCCTGCTTTTTCTGGGTGCTGATTCAAAGGACAATAACCGGTTCTGCCCCCCCGCCCCTCGCACCCCGACATGGAGACCTGAAGACTGCCCAAAGTCGGCCCACCGTCGACAGCCAGCACCTGCCAAGTCAACCCCCAGACTCAGCTTGTCGTCAAGCTGAACCGCTCCCCCCCAGCATCCACCGATCCGGGGAGCAAGGGGTAAACCGCCAGTCGATCTGCAGTACCTGGCTTACACAGAAAATAATGGGCGTTGTCAACTGAGTGTATTCCCAATGGACCTTGCAAAGCAGACACCACGCAGGCAACTATCACAGTCTAGCTGGTGCAGTATGTCATTGGTTGTACCCATGTGCCACTGAAGGTCCTCTATGATAATTACTCTCAATTTTCTAAGCCAGAAGGGTTCCATTCAATTAGTGTGCAGCCGGTACGTGGTGCCAATTCGCACAGTTTGGCTTATCATGTCTACTATCCAAGACGCTGCCAGGACTTATCCCTGGATTGCTGAGCCAATATAGTGCATCATGTCGGCTGACTGTATACCAGGGCTAATCTTCTGTAGCCCTGGCTGATGGCACCTCTTGCAGCATTCACACCCAGCAGGGGACAGGAGATATCAAGAAGCCCTTGGAACAACTCTGATTGTTACTGGAGCACCGAAGCCTGGTCCCAGGCACGGTGGCAGATGTGGTGGAGCCCTGCAATATGGCCTGGCAAGGGTCTCCGGCATAATTGCGGCCTGTGCGTGGTTGACAATTGGAAAAGGGGATGGATGAGGATGATAAAGAGGAAGGAGGAACCGGTCCAACATTGCCCGAGGTTGCTCAGAAGCTCAACGATTCGCGAGGATCCAGCTCCAGGAAAGAAGCGAGGAAATTATCACCAAATGTTTTTGGAGGCCTCAATAAAATGCTGCAGGGAGTAGGGTTGTCAGCGCGGGTGGATGGGGGGTGGGAGGAGGGAGGGAGGTTTGGGGGCAGGGGAGAAACTAGATCTGCCCAATACACCCTTCAACCATGATACTACTGGGTTTCTTTGGGCTGGGAAAGGGGTTATGAGTTATGGCCTCTGCCAGATTGGAAGTAATTGCATGCAAAAAGTGCTAACTCCACCAATCCCAGCACACTGTAGAAGTTTAGGTGCCTCATAATACTAGGCTAGAAGGAAACAAAAGCACTAGTAAAATCTGATCCCAATGGGAAAGTTAGATCCATGGGAATGGCTGCCCTTTGATAGTGAAAACAGTCCTAATGGGAATAGCTACCACTCTATAGAAAAATCCTTTCCTTTCGGAATGGCTGTACACCTAGTGGGAAAAGCAGTTTCATTGGGAACAGCTATCCCTTGATAGAAATAGCAATCCCAATGGGAACAGCCCTCCCCACAGGTCCACTAGAAAGGCAGATGTAATGGGAAGAGACATCCCTACACATCCATGGGAAAGGCAGATCCAATGTGAACAGACATTGAGAATGGCTTTCCATTGGTTACAGCCACCCTTCAACAGGATAAACAATGTCTATAGTAACAACTGCCCACTCCCCCACTGGGAAAGGTGATTCCTCTGGGAACAGCTACACTCCCATTGGGAAACGTGCTCCAATAGGAATAGTTTCTTCTGATGGTAAAAAAAAATGATCTAATCCAGGGCACACAGTCTCAGAAATCAAGAATGTTCCTTTAGAACAGAGAGAAGAAGGAATTTCTTTAGCCAGAGTGTGGTGAATCTGTGGAATTCATTGTCACAGATGGCTCCGGAGGTCAAGTTATTAGGTATATTTACAGTGGAGGTTGATAGGTTCTTGATTAGTATGAGGTTCAAAAGTTACAGAGTAAATGGGGTTGAGTCGGAAACTAAATCAGCAATAATAAAATGGCAGAGCAGACTCGATGGGCTGAATAGCCTAACTCTGACCCTACTGTGTGCCTTATGGTCAGTCAATCCATTAGCCCATCCTTGGCCATATAGGGAGCTCCTTTCCTGCCTCATCATCAAAGCATCTCAGCATCCACAATGAGTTTGACCTGAGGGCCAGGACATTGGTATGCTGACTGAGGCTGGCACATGACACTGAGTGCGTCCTGCTCTAAAACACCAATCTGAAACCCACCTGACATATCCAGACCTCACCAGCCACTACCAAGACAACATATTGATGAAAAGAAGTCTTTGAGTTCCCATCCGGAAGATGAAAGCGTAAAAATGATTCATTCTAGAATTAGTAAGCCATTTCAGTAGCAGCAACCATAAGTTTCCGGAATGTTCTAACTGATTGACAGAAATGTCCTCCCTTACCCTATCGGGCCCATTTGTGACTTCTTGTAGAGGGGTTCAATGGGGAGGGGAAGTGGTGTAATCTCGCAGGTGATTGGTGAAGCCAAGTGAGAGGGAAGGTGGGACAGTTGTGGAGGGGGAATGAAGTGAAAAGGTGAAAAAGGGAGGTGATAAGTAGAAAAGGTAAAGGGCTGAAGAAGAAACACAAACAGGAGAAAATCTGCAGATGCTGGAAATCCAACACACAAAATGCTGGAGCAACTCAGCAGGCCAGGCAGCATCTATGGAGAAGAGTAAACAGTCGAAGTATCAGCTCTTTTCCATAGAAGCTGCCTGGCCTGCTGAGTTCCTCCAACATTCTTCCAGCATTTTGTGTCTGTTGCGTGAAGAAGGAGGTATCTGATAGGAGAGTAGAGGAGAGTCCACCACGGGCAAAAGGGAAGGAGGAGGAGAGCCAGAGGTGGATGATGGGCAGGTGAGTTGAAGAGGAGGGGAGACAAGGTAATCAGAATGGGGAACAGAAAAAAGAAAGAAGAGGGAGGAGGGAGAAATTACTGGAAATTAATATTCATGCCATCAGGTTGGAGGCTACCCAGGTGGAATATGAGGTGTTGGTCCTCCAACCTGAGAGTGACCTCATCGTGGCAGTAGAGGAGGCCATGGGCAGACATGTTAGAATGGGAAAGGGAAGTAGAGTTAAAATAGGGTTCAGTGAGAAGTCCTGCCTGTTATGATAGACAGGTAATTAGGGATGGACAGTAAATATTGGCCATCCTGGCAAGCTCCATATCCTGTAAATGAATTAAGCAAAACCTAACTTGTATGAAATTAACGCAAACACGAGGAAATCTGCAGATGCTGGAATTTCAAGCAACACACATAAAAGTTGCTGGTGAACGCAGCAGGCCAGGCAGCATCTCTAGGAAGAAGCCCTGCTGCGTTCACCAGCAACTATTATATGTGTTGCTTGTATGAAATTATTTTTCTTTGGATGATGTCCCATTATTTTTCCCATTTCTGGGACAATTATGGTACAAATGCAATGAGCAAATCGATGCAGTCACCATCAAAAACAGACATGTTCTGAAAAATGTCTTCATTTGTTCCAAATGAACACCAGTCACGGGGTTGACTGTGTGGTATGAAAATCTCCTTCATCGTGTTGTAGAGTCAGATGTTGAACAACTTCTTTACAGACTGTGGGTTTGTGAAGAGGTTGTGGAGAAAGGTACAAGGTCCTGTGTCATTGTTCATCCCCAGCAGCCGTGTGACAGCAGACTCTCAGATCTATGGGTTGTTCCCAGAGTCACACACACACAGACAAACATCAATTGCTGCAGATCATCAACTCAGTGAAATAAGGTTGAGGATGGGCAGGTTAGCTTCTCATACACCGATCCTTTCATTCCCAGGATTATTTTCATGAACCTCCTCTGCGTTTTGCAATGATTAAGGCTAAGTCAAAAAGGTTTAGTCAAGGAGGTAGAGTATAAAGATGCCCTTCGATCTGCCTGAACGTTGTTGGTCTCTCAGCACATTGAGATGTCCGTGGGTGAATTCTGCCGACTGGCACACTTCAGGCTGCAGGAGTACGTGGAGAGGGATGCACTGAAGCTTGGTGTAGCCACCGCAAGGGCTCAGTGGGGAAGGACCACAAGGTAGGGTTCTGCTACCGCGGAGGCAGGGGTTGGGTTGGGTGAGGAGGTCCCTCAACTAGTTTATCACCAAGGCAGTCATAGGAGTGGTAGCAGTGTTATTGATTTGTAGGAAAGTATTAGAACAGTATAGAAAACATTGACTGTGAATGGAAAGAATGAAGAGACATTGCAAGGTTTATAAATTCTTATTATGAATAAAGTTTCTTTTTAAAAAAGGATGTTGGATAGTTCCACTCTATTCTCAGCCAATAACACAGTCAGGGGAGCACCCACAGCCAACCTCCAGAGCAAAGCTCCCTGGAGGCCACTGCTGAGAGCAGCCAGCTTTCTATTCGCTGGCAAATCTTGGAAGTCTCCTCATCTCCTACTCACACTCACTTCCTGCTCGATGGCTCTCCGTGCTACTCCCTGTGATAATCCCTCCCACTCGCTAATTATTTCTCCTGGATGGTGCATCAAGGCTGGAGTTGCAAGGGGACCACTCTTGCACCTATTTCTTCGTTACCTCAGGCATTCTTTACGACTGCTTCCAAGCCTTATGTTTCAAGACATCCTTTTCAAGTGAATAAAGTTAGTTTTGAAGTGCATTTTGCAGTCAATGGATCTGGGGTTGAAAGGGTAAAGAGCTTCAAGTTCCACGGCATCCACATCATGGACCTCACGTGATCTGTACACACCAGCTGTGTGCTGAAAAAAAGCACAACAGCGCCTCTTTCACCTCAAACAGTTAAGCAAGTTTGGTATGGCGCCCCAAATCCTAAGAACTCTCTGCAGGAGCACAATTGAGAGCATCCTGACTGGCTGGTATGGGAACTGTACCTCTCCCAAATGCAGGGCTCTGCAGAGAGTGGTGTGGACAGCCCAGCGCATCTGTAGATGTGAACTTCCCATGTTTCAGGACACTTATAAGGACAGGTGTGTAAAAAGGGCTAATGACTAGGATCATTGGGGACTCGAGTCACCCCAACCACAATCTATTCCTGCTGCTACCATCTGGGAAACGGTACCGCAGCGTAAGAGCCAGGACCAACAGGCTCCGGGACAGCTTCTCCCACCAGGCCATCAGACTGATGAATTCACGTTGATCTGAGTGTACTCTGTATTATGTTGACTGTTCTATTTAGTATAAATCATGATAAATTACTATGATTGCACATTGCACATTTAGATGGAGATGTAATGTAAAGATTTTTACTCCTCATGTACGTGAAGGATGTAAGAAATAAAGTCAAATCATTTCAATTCGATTCAATTCCTGTCATCTAATAAGCACAGAGAGAAGGCAGGAGAATGGGGTTAAGAGGAATAATAAATTAGCCATTGTCGAAAACATCTTTGCCATAGAGGGAGTACAAAGAAGGTTCACCAGATTGATTCCTGGGATGGCAGGTCTTTCATATGAAGAAAGACTGGATGAACTGGGCTTGTACTCGTTGGAATTTAGAAGATTGAGGGGGGATCTGATTGAAACGTATAAGATCCTAAAGGGATTGGACAGACTAAATGCGGGAAGATTGTTCCCGATGTTGGGGAGGTCTAGAACGAGGGGTCACAGTTTGAGGATAGAGGGGAAGCCTTTTAGGACCGAGGTTAGGAAAAACTTCTTCACACAGAGAGTGGTGAATCTGTGGAATTCTCTGCCACAGCAAACTGTTGAGGCCAGTTCATTAGCTATGTTTAAAAGGAAGTTAGATATGGCCCTTGTGGCTACAGGGGTCAGGGGGTATGGAGGGAAGGCTGGGTTCTGAGTTGGATGATCAGCCATGATCATAATAAATGGCGGTGCAGGCTCGAAGGGCCGAATGGCCTACTCCTGCACCTATTTTCTATGTTTCTATGTTTCTATGAATGGCGGAGCAAATGGGATGAGTCAAACTGTCTGCTTCTGCACCTATGTCTTATGCACCTATGTCTTATGGTCTCATACGCAGAGAGGTTGAACTTCACTTGTTCTGAACAACTTATTTGACCTAAAGGAAAGGTCTCAGGTGAATGAAGCTAATGAACAATAAAAACTACAGGCAAAAACTTAGACTATAAAACACAGGAGCAGAATCCAGCTATTAGGCCCATCGAGTCTTCTCACCGTTCCGTCCTGGCTGACTTATTATCCCTCTCAACCCCATTCTCCTGCCTTCTCCAAGTAATCTTTGATGCCCTTACTAATCGAGAACTTTTCAACCTTTGCTTTAAATATACCCAATGACTTGGTCTCCGCAGCCATTCGTAGTGATGAATTTCACCGATTTACCAGCCTCTGGCTAATGGAATTGCTCCTCATCTCTGTTCTAAAGGGACATTCTTTTATTCTGAGGCTCCGCCCTCCAGTCCTAGACTCCACCGCTACAGGAAACATTCGTTCCAGCTCTGCTCTTTCCAGGCCTTCCAATATTCAATAGGACTCAGTGAGGATCCAGCGAGTACAGGCCCAGAGACATCAAACACTTCTTTTATGCTACCCCAGGATAGTTTTCATAACTCTCCTCTGGACCTTTTGCAATGATTACGGCTAAGTCAAAGAGGGTTAGTTAAGAAGGTAGGGGATAAAGACGCGTCTTAACTGAGAAGAGAGAAGTAAAAGACAGAGAAGGGAATTCCAGAACTTGGGATATAAAATACTAAATCCATAGCTGTCAATTATTTTTTTTTAGATAAATTGCTACCTTTGCAGAAACATAGAATTCTTGGACAGTTGGAAGAACTAGTCCCGGAGAGATGTGAATGCAATAGCAATTGTAGAAAGGGGATGTTACTACTCTCCAGTACAATAGGAAATATTAATCTGTGTATATTATTCATTGTAGGTGTGTGCTGGCATAACAACTGAAAACTACAAGGCCTGGAAGTCAAGTTTAAATTTCAAACGCTTCAGGACTGATTTTGCAAGGTGCAATGGTGCAGGCAGGTTACCATGACAACCATTCAACTACCAAGAAGAATTAAGTGGTCTGTTCTTGCTTGACTCTGCAATGTTTTAATACAGTTTGTTTATAGAGAATTGTTTTAACACTATTTTGAAATATTAATTGCCTAAACAATAACACACTTAACATAATACAAGGCTAAAATGAGGAGACATAATTTTAAGATGATTGGAGGAAAGAATAAGGGGCATATCAAAGGTATTTTTTTCACAGAGAGTGGAGCGTTTGTGGAATGTAGTGCCATGGGTGGTGGTAGAGGCAGATACATATAAGAGACTCTTAGAGGGGCAAATGAATGATAGAAAATGGAGGGCTATGTCGGAGGGAAGAGTTAGATTGATCTTAGAGTAGGATCTAAAATTGACACAGTATCATGGGCTGAAGGGCCTGTAGTGTGCTGTAGCACCAGTTCTAACACCGGTTTTCAATGTCTATCAAGTCTGCAAGCCCAGGTCTTCTGAGGTAGTCCGTCAGCATCAGGGGTGACTTGCTTCTAGTCTAGTTCTATTGGCTCTGAGGTGGCTGATGAGCCCTGTGGTGGGATTCAGAGAATCGAGAGGTGGGACATGTGCAAGGTGGGATATGTGTGAGATGGGGTGGGGATTGGGTAGTGTGGGCAGTGGTGCATTCTGCCCCCGCTTCCATTTCCATCAAAAGCAATTTGGCGTGTCCGCTTTGACCTTCACCAATTTTTATTGATGCACCATACTGTAGATCAGGATGCTTGGTATGGAAGCTGCAGAGAGTTGTGGTCACAGTTCTACACATCACCAAACCAGCCTCCCCTCCACTGACTCCGCCTACACTTCCCACTGCCTCTGTAAAGATTCAAGATTCAAGTTTACCTATCATGTATACACTAAGACATACAGTGAAATGTGTTATTTGCATTAACAAACCATACATGAGGGGACAGCTTGCAAACTGTCACCATACAGTCCGGCAGCAACATGGCATGTCAATAAAGCAGTCTGCATTATCATAGTCCTGGCCCACCTCGGACTTTCTCTCTTCTCCCCACTCCCAAAAGAAATTAGATACAAAAGCCTGAAAACATTTACCATCAGGCTGAACGACAGCTTCTATCCCACTGTTTTACTGGTTCCCTAGTATGAGAAGATGGACTCCTGACCTCACAGTCTACCTTGTTATGAACTTGCACCTTATTGTCTACTACGCTGTGCCCGCTCTGTAACTGTAACACTATATTCTGCATTCTGCTATTTGTCACAGGGTGCGCTTGAAGGACTGGACCCAAGTCAGAGGAACGAGAGACCTTCTCTGTCACGGTGGTTGCTGGCTCCGGCTCACCCCAGGAGAGGAGGATGGGTAGGCTCATGACCTGACCCAGGGGCGGGGGAATGGCAGAATCCCCATGAAGAGACAGAAACAAGAGAATAGGCATAGGAATGCCAACAGAGGGACGACTGAGCGACACCGTGAGACAGATCATTGTCTTTATCATAGTAGGACTCTGCTAAAGAGCTAACTTTAAATAATCATAAAATGCAGGAATCACGTGCCAGTCACAATTAACTTGACAAGAGTAAATAGAAAGCACAAGGGCTTAATGGCTCTAGTTAAGGTAACAGGGTAAATACAAGTGCTCAAGAAACTCAGAAGATCAATGTTCTATGACAAGCTGCAGGGCTCATGATAGCATTTTTTAATGAATTGAAATTTTATGCAAGTCAAGTTTTTCACTGTACCTTAGTATATGTGACAATAATAATCCAATTTACTAATTTAGCATCAATTTTACTTCTCTTTTTTTTTGCATGCAATTCTGGTCTCTACATGTGTAAAGACTTGAGTAGGCTTACAAGAGGTTCCACGGACAAGGTGAACGTGGAGAAACCAGAGGAGGTTTGGCAACACAGGGGACTGCAGATTCTGGAATCTGGAGCAACAAACAATCTTCTAGAAGAACTCATTGGATTGAGCAGCATCTGCGGGAAAGATGGGAAAAAGGAACTGTTGATATTTCAGATCATCTCGCTACATCAGGACTCCTTGAGAGGAGATGTGTTTTGTTTGACTATTCTTTTTGGGATATGAGTAACTCTGGCAAGGCCATCATTTCTTGATCAACCCCAATTGATGGACAGCTTAGTGATTAATAAATATTTAGGTCAGGACATGAATTATATCAGTTCCCACCGGCTGATTAATGGTCCATTGACTAGGAATGTGGCAAGGAAAAGGAGGCACTAAAGCCCAGGAATAGAAAAGTCCACAAAAGTGATGGATACTGCCCAGTCCATCGTAGGCAGAGCCCTCCCAAAATTGAGCACATTTAGATGGAGCACTGACACAAGAAAGTAGCATCCATCTTCAAGGATACCCACCTTCCAGGCCATGCTCTCATCTCGCTACTACAATCGGATGGAAGCCTAACGTCCCACTCCACCAGGTTCTGGGACAGTTATTACCCTACAACCATCAGACTCCTGAATCAGAGTGGGTAACATCACTCACCACAACTTTGAACTGATTCCACAACCTAGAGACTCACTTTCAAGGACTCTAAAATGCAGGTTCTCAGTATTAACTTTTTATTTGCATAATTCGTCTTCTTTTGCACATTACTTGTTAGTCTTTATTTGTGTATATTATTTCATAAGTTCTATTACATTTCTTTATTTTCCTGTAAATTCCTGCAAAAAAAGAATTGCAAGGAAGTGTATAGTAACATTAAATTTAATTTAATAGCAATGTAATAATTTAATATCTCCTAACGGCAACTCCTTTGCTTGCATCTTCAGAAACAGCTCTATTTCCATCTTTAATATCACTATTTTTCCCTTTCAGGGTTTTTGAAGACCCTGACCTGGAGCTGCACACTGACTTTGGTTCTTTGCGGGAACGGGACTCGCTCTCAGGGTTTCACGACTGGCCGTTACTCGATATGCAAGGATGCAGCCTAAGAGATAAGTTCGCTTTCGGAGTTCCGGGATCTTGTGGCTCTGGAGACAGGAGGACCGAAGGTCAGTGTCTCGGCTTCATACCGGTGTGCCATAGGAGACAGAAGATCTCTAACTGTGCGCCCAGAGACCAGAGATCTTTGGGCACGCAGCTCGGAAAAAGCAACGCAACGGACTTTTAACATTGTAAATCAGCGAGTTGTTTGTTATGTCTCCCCTCTCGCTGTGAGGACAGAGACACTTCTTTCTCCCTTATTAGGGAGAGAGAGAGAGCCTGCGGTATGTCGAATACCGGGTGAATGAGCAGTCTTTCGGGTACTGTAAGTCTGTATCTCTGCTGTTGCTTTGCTTCACGCTCGAGTGCTCAGTGGCGGGTGCTGATGATTTTTTTTGCTGGTGGGGGAGGGGAGATCGTTGCTTTGCTGCTGCTTACATGTGGGAGGGGGGAACTGGGGGAGGACTTTGGGGTTCTAACATTTAACTGTTGTTCATTCTTTGGGGCACTCCTCTCTTTTCGTGGATGGTTGTGAAGAAAAAGCATTTCAGGATGTATATTGTATACATTTCTCTGACATTAAATGTACCTTTGAAACCTTTGAATTTCACTTTTACTTTGACTTAGAGATGCCAATTTAAAGTTTAGGGCGAGCGTTACAGAGAAGACCAGGTTTCTGCAGCAAGTGGTGGAGACCTACAGGGGTGATGATAACACAGATGATCAATGATGGACACCAGTTGAGCTCTGGAGGGAAATAAAGTCAGGATCTGGAGCTGGGGCAAGGGAATAGGACTGACAGGATTTCTCCACTGAAGACTTTAATGATCACAGTGGGTCAAAAGGCTTCTGTCTGTGTGGTTAAGACTCCATAAATAATTACCAAACAATTCAGAAACAATGACCAGAAAACTCGCAATTACTTTTTTAAAACCTGCACCATCTGCTTCTACCCTTCATAGGGAAATTTGTCTTTCACCAATCTGACTTTCTGTGCAACTCCTCAGCCCACAAATTTCCATTTATTCAAAATTCAAAGAAAATTTATTATTAAAATACATAAATGTCACCATACACAATGCACAGATTTGTTTCCTTGCAGGCATTCACAGGAAATGAAAAGAAACCATGCTCTTTTCTCACTGCTGCCATCAGGTAGAATGTACAAGAGCCTCAGGACTCACACCACCAGGTTCAAGAACAATTACTACCCCTCAACCGTCAGGCTCTTGGACAAAAGGAGATAACTTCTCAAATTCTGTTTCTGGTGTTTTTACAACAGATGGTCTCACTTTAAGGATGCTTTATCTTGTTATTTAATGCTGTTTATTTATATTTGCATTTTCATAGTTTGTTGTCCATTGATCCTGTTTACAGTTACTGTTGTATGGATTTGCTAAGTATGCCTGCAGGAAAAAGAATCTCAGGGTTGTATGTAATGACCTGTATGTACTCTGATAATAAATTGTACTTTGAACTTTGAAACAAAGAATGCTTCAGCAAACAATGTATTTACAATTTTTTTTTAGCCCTTAACTCCAAGTAGAGTCATTGGGATGCTGTCAGTGTGGCGTTTTTTTTTGGCAGGCTTTCTTATTTTTACGAGGCCAAGTTGCTAGCTTGACGCTCAACCCAGCACGGATGGAAAGCGTGCAAGGGAGCTGGCTGGATTCGAACTCAAGAATCAGCTCCTTGGTCTTGCTGACATTGAGTGAGAGATTATTGTTGTGGAACCACTCAGCCAGATTTTCAATCTCTTTCCTATATGCTGATCTGTCGCCACCTTTGATTCGGCCAACAACAGTGGTGCTGTCAGCAAACTTAAATATGGCATTGGAGCTGTACATAGCCACACAGTTATAAGTGTGAAGTGAATAGACCACTGAGCTAAGCACACAGCCTTGTGGTGCACCTTTGCTGGTGGTGATTGTGGAGGAGATATTGTTGCCAATCAGAACTGACAGGTCAGCAAGTGAGGAAATCCAGGTGCACAAGGAAAAAATGAGGCTTAGGTCTTGGAGTTTATTGATTCATTTTGAGGGGATGATAGTATTCAGTGCTGAGCTGCAGTGATTGAACAGCACCCTGATACATTCATCTTCACGTCCTGATGTTCCAGAGCTGAGTGAAGAACCAATGAAAGAGCATCTGCTATTGACCTGTTATGATGGTAGGCAAATTGGAGTGGATCCAAGTCGCTTCTCAATCAGGAGTTGGTATGCTTCATCACCAAGCTCTCAAAGCACTTACATCCACTCTGATGAAGTGCTTACAGTGGATGTAAGTGCTACTGGATGATAGTCATTGAGGTAGGTTACTACATTCTTCTTAGACACCGGTATAATTGAAGCAAGCAGGTAACTCAGATTGCCAAAGTGAGAGCTTAAAGATGTTAGTGAATGCAACAGCTAGTTGATTAGCACAGATCTTTATCACTTAGCTAGGGACCCCTCTGGGCTGGATGTTTTCCTAATGGCACGGCTGTATTTTACTGATACCCCATATGCGCTTGCTACCTTGTATGTGCATGGACTAGGCCTCAAGCCGTGGTGTCACCTGGTTACAGCCGCCAGGAGAGAGGCGTTGGAGCTGCTGTGCTCTACCGGGGCTGGTGTGGCGTGGGGCCCAGGTTGGAGTCGGTAACGCCCCCCAGTGTTTGCTCAGCAGAAGACAAGCTGCATTGCGTTCGTCTGCAGATTTCGGCAGTGTTGAATGGCTCAAGTTTGGACTCCTATTGTGCGCTGTATCTTTCTATCTTATACACGCTATGTGTGCTTTGTGCTGTGTGTGACTGTTGGTACTGTGTTTTGCCCCTTGGCCCTGGAGTAACACTGTTACACTTGGCTGTACTCATGAGTATTCACATATGGTCAAAGGGCAACTAAACTTAAATTAAGTTTAATTGAAAGTTACGAGAGCCCCAGATGAAGTATATAGGAACATAAGGCATGAGATTCTGTTGATACTTGAAATCCAGAGCAACTCACACAAAATGCTGGAGAAACTCAGCAGGTCAGGCAGGATCCCTGGAGAGGAATAAAGAGTCTATGTTTTGGACCAAGACTCTTCATCAAGAACTATGTGTCCTGATGAAGGGTCCCAGCCTAAAATATTGACTTTTTCCCTGTCCTTAAATGCAACCTGACCTGCTGGATTCCTCCAGCATTTTGTGTGTGTTACCGTAAAGTAAGCTGGAAAGACTTACCTTTATAGTGATTAGTAGAGGTTTAGAAGGTATAAGAGATTACTTTAAAAATGCAAACAACAGGAATTCTGCAGATGCTGGAAATTCAAGCAACACACATCAAAGTTGCTGGTGAACGCAGCAGGCCAGACAGCATCTCTAGGAAGAGGTACGGTCGACGTTTCAGGCCGAGAACCTTCGTCGGGACTAACTGAAGGAAGAGTTAGTAAGAGATTTGAAAGTGGGAGGGGGAGGGGGAGATCCAAAATGATAGGAGAAGACAGGAGGGGGAGGGATGGAGCCAAGAGCTGGACAGGTGATTGGCAAAGAGGATATGAGAGGATCATGGGACAGGAGGTCCGGGGAGAAAGACGGGGAGATGGGGGGAACCCAGAGGATGGGCAAGGGGTATAGTCAGAGGGACAGAGGGAGAAATAGGAGAGTGAGAGAAAGAATGTGTGTATAAAAATAAATAACGGATGGGGTACGGGGGGAAGTGGGGCATTAGCAGAAGTTAGAGAAGTCGATGTTCATTAGCGGAAGTTAGAGAAGTGACTCTCCCCCTCCCCCTCCCACTTTCAAATCTTTTACTAACTCTTCCTTCAGTTAGTCCTGATGAAGGGTCTTGGCCTGAAACGTCGACTGTACCTCTTCCAAGAGATGCTGCCTGGCCTGCTGCGTTCACCAGCAACTTTGATGTGTGCTGCAGAGATTACTTTACTTACTTTACTTTATACTTTATTGTCACCAAACAATTGGTACTAGAACGTACAATCGTCACAGCGATATTTGATTCTGCGCTTCACACTCCCTAGATTACAAATATTAAACAATAAAGATATTGAAAATAGTTAAAATTAGTAAATATTAAAAATGTAAATTGTAAGTCATAAATAGAAAATAGAAAAATGGGAAGTAAGGTAGTGCAAAAAATATCCTTTAGTTACAGGGTGTGTGAGATTTGAAACTCGCTACATGCAAGTAAGTGTAGGTGAGTCTGAAGCCCTAAGGACGTTTCAAGAGGACTTGGATGTGGACATGATGGTTTCTGACCTGTAGTGCTCTGAACCCAGTGCTGAAAGATGGGATCAGTCTGGGGGGTAGGGGGCTGCTTTACAGCTGCCAGTATATCATGGGACAAATGGTTTTGTTCTGTGCTGTAAAAAGCCTTTGATGATGGTTGGCTGGTGGGGTATTATCTGGTCACGGAGAGGGTTTGGATATAGTATGCCCTGTGAATGAATAAAGCAAATAGATGTTAATGAAAGATTAGATTTAATTGTTACATGTACCAACCTCTACATTGAAACACTGAAACATATAGTGAAATGAATCGTTTGTGCTAGCGACTGAGGATTGTGCTGGGGGCAGCCCGCAAATGTTGCCATGCTTCTGGCACCAACATAGTGCATCCACAATTTAGTAATGTAATGCTACCCGATTTGCAGATATTTTATGCTGTCTCCAAGAAACAACAACACACTGGATGTCCTTGGCATGAGTCTTCCAATTCAGATTTATTTAACTTCAAAGTCCAAAGTCAATTTATTATCCAGGTTCATATATGTCATTAGACAATAGACAATAGGTGCAGGAGTAGGCTATTTGGCCCTTCGAGCCAGCACTGCCATTCACTGTGATCATGGCTGATCATCCACAATCAGTACCCCGTTCCTGCCTTCTCCACATATCCCTTGACACCGCTATCATCGAGAGCTCTAACTCTTTTTTAAAAGCATCCAGAGAATTGGCCTCCACTGCCTTCTGAGGTAGAGCATTCCACAGATCCACAACTCTCTGGGTGAAAAAGTTCTTCCTCAACTCCGTTCTAAATGGCCTACCCCTTATTCATAAACTGTGACCTCTGGTTCTGGACTCCCCCAACATCGGGAACATGTTTCCTGCCTCTAGCGTGTCCAATCCCTTAATAATCTTATATGTTTCAAATCAGATCCCCTCTCATCCTTCTAAATTCCAGTGTATATAAGCCCAGTCGCTCCAATCTTTCAGCATATGACATTCCCACCATCCCGGGAATTAACCCAGTGAACCTCTGCTGCACTCCCTCCATAGCAAGAATGTCCTTCCTCAAATTTGGAGACCAAAACTGTACACAATACTCCAGTCACCATATGCAACCCTGAGATTAATTTTGTTGTGGGCATATTCAATAAATTTACTAACCTGTATGTCTTTAGAATGTGGGAGGAAAGCAGAGCACCCAAAGGAAACCTGAGTGGCCTCGGCCATGGACTCCTTACAGACAGCATCCGGGATTGAACCTGGGTGGCTGGATGGCTAACATCTATACTGTGCTGTCATCCTGAACTCTGCTGTACCACCCTGAACTCACAAGAACATGGAGAAATCTGCTAACAGAGATTGGCAGGTAATGGATTTAAAGATAAAGCATAAAGTCATTTGTAAAGTACAATTATTTTTCATATTTTCTTACATGCAATATGTATAGTAGTTACATAGATATGTGTGTGTGTGTGTGTGTGTGTGTGTGTGTGTGTAGAATATATAGTCTAGGTCCATCCCTGATTACAAATGCATAATTTATGTATAAATGAGTGTTTGGGAGACTGGCGGAATAGATTTGCCAGCTGCTGCAGGGCTGTAGGAATCTTCTGTCTTGTGGGAACATGGTTTGCAACATTATCATTGTATCTTGCGGAGAAATCGGAATGCCAGAGTCGAATGCCCAGGGTTACAAACTGTTCTCAGGAACAGAACCCAGTTGTAACCGGGGGGGAACTGCATTTCAAACAGAGGGTAAAAATCTTCTGAAACTAAAATGATTCAAGGAACGTTATGACCTATAACCTATGGACTCAGTTTCAAGGGCTCTGCAACGCATGTTCTCATGTTATTTATCTGCTAACACAAGAAAATTTGCAGACACTGGAGATGCAAAGCAACACACATAAAGTGCTGGAGGATCTCAGCAGGTCAGGCAGCATCTACGGAAAAGAGTAAAAGTTAATGTTTTGGGCTGAGACGCTCTTGAGTCCTGAAGAAGGGTCTCGGCCCGAAACAGCAACTGTTTACTCTTTTCCAGAAATGTTGCCTGACCTGCTGAGTTCCTCCAGCATTTATGTGTATTATTAATTTGCTATTTATTTATTATTATTTATTTTACTGTATCTGCACTGTTTGTCTTCTTTTGCACATTGATTGTTTGTCAGTCTCTATTTGTGTGCAGCTTTTCATTTCATTCCCATTGTATTCCTTTATTCCACTGTGAATGTCCACAAGAAAATGATTAGAAGGTAGTATATGGTGACATACATAATTTGATAATAAATTTACTTTGAACTTTAAAGTTGGTTTTGTACAAAAAAGGTTCTAATCAGTGCCTTAGCACCCATTCTTTGCACTAAAAACTAGTGATTGTTAAAATGTATTGTTCTGAAATGATGTCATGTAATAGTATTTTATCTGTTGGCCTAGCCTATCAATGAGGTCCCAACATGTCAGAACACGCAAAAAATATGTTACACTTCCTCTTTAATAGTTCTCTATTTTTTCTTTTCTTATCACAGACACTGGCTTTATTACTGAGCTCAGATGTTACCTGTATGCCGATAAATTGGCCAGGTCCCCGAAGGGTTTCTCGGTCACCTCTCATCCCAGATGTAAGAGCTTAGACTTCTGCTGTAATTGTCTGGTCTCAAGGTTGTCGCCAAATTGGAGCAGTTCAGCTTCCTTTGAACATTGTTCCTTCAGTATGATGGTACCTGCTTTGCAGGTGTTTTATGCTGTTTCAAATAAACAACAACACACATGATGTCCAATGAGCCTGCCAATTCAGATTTATTTAAGTTCAAAGTGCAATGTAAATTTATTATCAAAGTACATATATGTCACCACATTCAACATTGAGATTCATTTTCTTGAGGGAATGATCAATAAATCCATAGAATATCAATAATAGAATCGCCGATGTGCAAAAGACAACAAACTGTGCAAATACAAAAAGATAGAAAGAAATAATAAATAAATAATGAACGAGCAATAAATATCAAGAACATGAGATGAAGAGTCCTTGAAAGTGAGTCCACAGGTTGTGGGAGCATTTCAGTCATGAGCAAGTGAAGTTGAGTGAAGTTATCCCCTTTGGTTCAAGAGCCTGATGGTTGAGGGGTAATAACTGTTCATGAACCTGGTGATGTGGGCCTTGAGGCTCCTGTACCTTCTTCCTGATGGCAGCAGCGAGAAGAGAACTTTACCTGGGTGGTGGGGGCCCTTGTTGACGGATGGTGCTTTCCTGCGACACCACCCTGTGTAGATGTGCTCAGTGGTGGGGAGGGTTTTACCTGTGATGGACTGGGCCGAGCACCACACACAAAATGCTGGAGGAATTCAGTAGGCCAGGCAGCATCCAGGAAAATAGCACAGTCGACGTTTTGGGCCGAACCGTCGACTGTACTCTTTTCCTAGATACTGCCTGGCCTGTTAATTTCCTCCAGCATTTTGTGTGTGTTGCTCAAATTTCCAGTACCTGCAGATGTTCTCTTGTTGTGAATGTACTGGGCTGTGGCCACTACGTTGTGTAGGATTTCCATTCACGGGCATTGGTGTTTCCATACCAGGCTCTGTTGCAGACAATCAATATACTCCCCGCTACATGTCGCATGTACATCAAAACATGCAGTGAAATGTGAAATTTTGGTCAACAATCAACGCATTTGTTCAGGGGGGCAGCCCGCAAGGGTTGCCACACATTCTGGTGCCAACACAGCATGCCAACGTTAGAACAACACGGAACACAACAAAACAGAACATACCAAGAAAATAAGCAACAATGGCGAAACAAGCCACATTCCTCTCAACCTCCCACCCTCTCTCTCATGCAGATACACAGCCCTCTAACCCCAGGAAAGGCCATCTTTGGCTGCAGCATACAGCAAACTTGTGGATTCACAGATACTGGGCCGCAACTTCATGCACATTGAAGTGTGAGTCCTATCTCTCAGGCAATGTCTAATCTACTTGCAGGGGGCATCAGCATGTTAAATTATATGTGTTGATGTTCTGCGAGTCTAGACCTGTTTCTCTGAATGAACTACAGCAGAAGAGTCCTTGTATTGCTCCTAGTTCATGCCCAAAGCATGATGGGATACTTAGCATTCATGGCTACCATTTTGTGGTCACCTCTGCACTATTCTGAATCCTCACCTGTCAAAGTAGCTAGAATTTGCCGCAAGTGAAATACGTTCAGCACTGTTGTGCATGGTGTAAGAACGTAAGCTAGAAGCCAACACCTGAAAATACCAGCGTGGCTGGTAGGAGGACTGGGACATGCAGAGACTAACATTCCGACACTGGAATGAACCATAAGGATTTCACGTTGGGGTGCTTGAGGGAGCTGGAGACCAGGGAACAGAGCTGAAGACTTGAAAATAGAGCCTGAAGAATTAGGAGAGCTGAACTGACCCCTTGAAGCAAATATTTTCTCAAAGAAGCTCTGAGTGTATACTACCAACAGAGGGGAGGTACAGAAACGGAAAACACACGCTCAACATTTTAGGTACAACTTCTTTACTTCTGCCATCAGATTTCAGAACAGACAATGAGCCAACCCATAATCACTACCTCATTATTTTTGCATTACTTATTTCATTTATTTTTTATATTTTTAATAAGCTTCAAGACCATGGCCTCAACACCTCCTTGTGCAATTGGATCTTCAATTTCCTCATTTGCAGACCCAAGTCAGTCTGGATTGGCAACAACATCTCCTCTACGATCTCCATCAGTACAGGTGCACCTCAAGGCTGTGTACTTAGCCCCCTGATCTACTTGTTTTACTCTTACAATTGTGAGGGTAAGCACAGTTCCATTGCCCTATTTAAGTTTGCTGATGACACCATTGACGTTGACCGAATCAAAAATGGGGACAAATCAGCATATAGGAGGGAGACTGAAAATCTGGCTGAGTAGTGCCACAACAA
Source organism: Mobula hypostoma (assembly GCF_963921235.1). Taxonomy (NCBI): domain Eukaryota; kingdom Metazoa; phylum Chordata; class Chondrichthyes; order Myliobatiformes; family Myliobatidae; genus Mobula; species Mobula hypostoma. The sequence goes on from NC_086108.1 coordinate 97,744,814, forward strand.
CCACCTCTTACTCAATGTCAGCAAGACCAAGGAGCTGATTATTGACTTAAGGAGAGAAAATCAGAGGTCCATGACCAATCTTTATTGGGGGATCAGAGGTGGAGAGGATCAGCAATTTTAAATTCCTTGGTGTTATTATTTTAGAGGACCTGTACTGGGCCCAGCACATGTGCAATTATGAAGAAAGCATGGCAGTGTCACTTCTTCCTTAAGAGTTTGCAAAGATTCAGTATGACATCTAAGACTTTGACAAACTTCTATAGATGTGTAGTAGGGAGGTTAATGACTGGCTATATCACAGCCTTGTATGGAAACACCAATGCCCTTGAATGGAAAACCCTACAAAAATTAGTTGATACAGCCCAGTACATCATGAGTAAAGCCACCGCCCCCCACCATTGAGCAGATCAACATGAAACTTTGTCACAGGAAAGCAACATCCATCATCAGGGACCCCCAACACCAAAGACGTGCTCTGTTCTTGCTACTGTCATCAGGAAGAACGTACTGGAGACTCAGGGCTCAGAACACGAGGTTCGGGAACAGTTATTACCCCTCAACAATCAGCCTCTTGAACCAAAGGGGATAACTTCACTTCTCCCATCATTGAGATGCTCCCACAACCAATGGACTCACTTCCAAGGACTCCTCATCTCATGTTCTTGATATTTATTGCTCCTTTACTTTTATTTTTATTTATTTATTTTTGTATTTACATAGCTTGTTGTCTTTTTTGTTTTTTTTTTAAATATATATTACGGTACTTCTCTTTTTGCACTATTTAAAAATATATATATATTCTGTAATTTATTTATTTTCTTTCTATATTATCATGTATTACACTGTAGTGCTGCTGCTAAGTTAATAAATTTCACAACACATGCCAGTGATAATAAACCTGATTCTGATTCTTCTGCGCACAGGTTGAATGCCCAAATTGGTGTGATTTTTCATTGATTCTATTATGGTTATTATTCTATTATGGATTTATTGAGTGTACGTGCAAGAAAATGAATCTCAGGGTTGTATATGGTGAGATATATGTACTTTGATAATAAATTTACTTTGAATTTTATTGTAGTTTATTCATTTTTATGTCTTGCACAGTACTCCAGCTGCAAAACAACAAATTTCACAACATACAGTATGTAAGTGATACTAAATCTGATTCTGATTCTGATTCTGCGATGTGCATGTCTGAGTCTGTATACACACAAGGGACTGTAGCCGAATGTACATTACTTTGATGTTGGCTGCTTCAGGGACTTTGCAGCTATAATGAACTCGAAGAAGGAATTCGCGCCTGGGCAGAATGACTGAGCCCACTGTGGCGTAAAACTACTTACACAGAGGAGCTTGGGAACTGGAATAAAAAGAGATTGTTTGTGCAATGACCAGTTGATGGGGAGTCACTAGCAGAAGTTCAGTGCTCAGTGAGAATGCTGGTGAGTTATGAACTAGGTCTAGATAAATATGAGTAACTCATCATCTGTAGTAATAAAAGCTCAGAAGTTGCCAGCCACTGATAATAAGGACCCAAATTTATAGAAACATAATAAATAATAAAGGCATCTGTTAGTCTTGCGAGACCGTGGATCTGCGCCTGGAAAGTCTTCACTCTCCAGGGCGCAGGCCTGGGCAAGGTTGTATGGAAGACCAGCAGTTGGCCATGCTGCAAGTCTCCCCTCTCCATGACACCAATGTTGTCCAAGGGAAGGGCATTAGGACCCATACAGCTTGGCACCAGTGTCGTCGCAGAGCACTGTGTGATTAAGTGCCTTGCTCAAGGACACAACACGTTCCCTTGGCTGGGGCTCAAACTCATGACCATCAGGTAGCTAGTCCAATGCCTTAACCACTTGGCCACGTGCTCACACAATAGAACCATAGAAACATAGAAAATAGGTGCAGGAGTAGGCCATTCAGCCCTTCGAGCCTGCACCACCATTCAGTATGATCATGGCTGATCATTCAGCTCAGAACCCTGTACCTGCTTTCTCTCCATACCCCCTGATCCCTTTAGCCACAAGGGCCCATATCTAACTCCTTCTTAAATACAGCCAATGAACTGGCCTCAACTGTTTCTTGTGGCAGAGAATTCTACAGATTCACCACTCTCTGTGTGAAGAAGTTTTTCTTCATCTCGGTCCTAAAAGGCTTCCCCGTAATCCTTAAACTGTGACCCCTCGTTCTGGACTTCCCCAACATCGGGAACAATCTTCCTGCATCTAGCCTGTCCAATCCCTTTAGAATTTTAATGCAAACAACAGGAATTCTGCAGATGCTGGAAATTCAAGCAACACACATCAAAGTTGCTGGTGAACGCAGCAGGCCAGGCAGCATCTGAGTCCTGACGAAGGGTCTCGGCCTGAAACGTCGACTGCACCTCTTCCTGCAGATGCTGCCTGGCCTGCTGCGTTCACCAGCAACTTTGATGTGTGTTGTCCCTTTAGAATTTTATACGTTTCAATAAGATCCTCCCTCAATCTTCTAAATTCCAGTGAGTATAAGCCTAGTCGATCCAGTCTTTCTTCATATGAAAGTCCTGCCATCCCGGGAGTCAATCTGGTGAACCTTCTTTGTACTCCCTCTATGGCAAGAATGTCTTTCCTCAGATGAGGGGACCAAAACTGCACACAATCTGAAGTCCATTATGAAGTTAAGGCATAAAGAGCAAATAAACCAAGTTAACATTCAACACTACACAACATAATAGCAACACAGGCAATGGAAGTGAAACTACTTCTTGCTGCTGAATGGATTGTAAGCAATGCAATCTGTAGTAATGATGAACTTGTTATGAAAGTGAGCATGCTATCTTAAAGCATAACTCTATTGGTCAAAAATAAATGGTGAACCATGAATTGTTTCCATGAAATTCAACAGATCCATTTTGTTTCTTGAGTTTATTGGTAAACATCTGAGAAATGTCACCTCGGTTACAGGTCAGGACAAGCAACATCAGCTTTCTTCTTACTGCAACACACACACAGTGCTGGAGGAACTCAGCAGGTTAGGCAGCACCTATGGAAATGAGTAAACAGTCGATGTTTCGGGTTGAGACCCTTCATCAGGACTGGAAAGGAAGGGGGAAGATGCCAGAATAAGAAGGTGGGGGGAGGACAAGCTCAAATGTGATAAGTAAAGCCAGGAGGGTAGGGGAAGGGCAATGAAGTAAGAAGCCTGGAGGTGATAAGTAGCTGAGGCAAAGGGCTGGAGAAGAACGAATCTGATAGATTAGATTAGATTCAACTTTATTGTCATTGTGCCAAGCACAGATACAAAGCCAATGAAATGCAGTTAGCATCTAACCAGAAATGCAAAGAATAATGTTATTTACAAAATAACTGCGAATAAAAAGTAAGTGCTACAGCACCCAAATATGAAAGTACTGAGACGGTACAATATGGGTGCAATACTGCTTAGCGCTGTGATGAGAGGTTCAGCAGGGTCACAGCCTCAGGGAAGAAGCTCTTCCTGTGCCTGCTGGTGCGGGAGCGGAGGCTCCTGTAACGCCTACCGGATGGGAGGAGAGTTGGGGTGAGATGCATCCTTGATAATGTTTTCACCCTGCCCAGGTAGCGTTTATGGTAGATGTTCTCAATGGTGGGCAATTAGGTGCCAATAATCCACTGGGAAATTTTCACCACTCGCTGGAGTGCTTTGCAGTCCGATACAGGACAATTGCCTTACCACACTGAGATGCAGTTGGTGAGTATGCTCTCACTGGTACAGCGGTAAATGTCCATCAGTGTCCTGGGACAGAGGAGAGCTTTCTTGATGCTCCGCAGGAAATAAAGGCACTGTTGCGCCTTTTTGATCAGGATGGAGGAGTTCAGGGACCAAGTGAGATCCTTGGAAATGTGGACACCAAGGAATCTGAAGCTTGACACACGTTCCACTACAGCTCTGTTGATGTAGATGGGGATGTGAGTGTGGGTCCTAGCATGCCTGAAGTCCACAATGATCTCTTTGGTCCTCTAGGTGTTAAGGGCCAGGTGTTGTCGGCACACCACGCAGCCAGGTGCTGGACCTCATCCCTGTAGGCCGTCTCGTCATCCCCTCTGATCAGGCCAACCACCGTGGTGTCGTCTGCGTACTTGATTATGGAGTTAGAACCATGTACAGGAACGCAGTCATAGGTGAAAAGGGAGTACAGAAGAGGGCTCAGCACAAAGCCTTGAGGCACGTCGGTGTTCAGGGTGAGAGTGGAGGAGGAGAGGTTGTCTAACTTAACTAATTGAGGTCTGCTAGTCAGAAAGTCCAAGGTCCATTTGCAGTGGGATAAGCTGATACCAAGCTGGCGAAGTTTGGCGATCAGCTTGGAGGGGATCGCAGTATTGAATGCCGAACTAACGTTCTGACATAAGAGTCGGGGCTGTCCAGGTGGGTCAGGGCAGAGTGAAGTGCCGTGGAGATGGCGCCCTCTGTTGACCTGTTGGTGCAATAGGCAAATTGGTGGGGGTCCAGGGTTGTGGGCAGACAGGATTTCAGATGTGATAGAACCAGTTTCTCAAAGCACTTTGCAATGATGGGGGTGAGTGCAACTGGGAAAGAAGAGTGGACCACCGGAGAAAGGGAAGCAGGGGAGGCACAAGCTGGAGGTGATAGGCAGGTGAGGAAAAGAGGTAAGGAGCCAGAGAGGGGAAATAAAGAAGAGGGGAGATGGAGGGGGAAGAAATTTCTGGAAGTTGGAGAAATCAATGGTCATGCCATCACATTGGAGGCTACCTGGATGGAATATGAGGCGTTGCTCATTCAACCTGAGAGTGGCCTCTTTGTGGCAGAAGTGGAGGCCATGGGCCAACATGTTTGAATGGCAAATGAATTGAAATCATTGGCCACTGGGAAATTCTTCTTTTTGCGGATGGAACTGAGGCGCTCGACGAAGTTGTCCCCCAATCTACGTCGGGTCTTACCAATGTATAGGACGCCGCATCGGGAGCACCGGATGAGGTAGACAACCTCAACAGATTTGCATGTGAAGTGTTGCCTCACCTGGAAGGACTGTTTGGGGTTCTGAATGGAGGAGGTGAATTGGCAGGTATAGCACTTCTGCTGCTTGTAGGGATAAATTCCAGGAGGGATGAATGGAAAATGGAATCACAGACAGAGTGATCCCTATTAAAAGCAGAGAGTGGAGGAGGTAAGGATGTGTTTGGCTGTAGGATCCTGTTGAAGATGATAGATAATATGTTGGATGCAAAGGTTCATGAGGTGGTAAGTGAGGACAAGAGGAACTCTATCACAGTTGAGGTGATGAGAATGTATGTCCAGAAAATGAAGGAAATATGGGTTAGAGCAGCATCAATTGTGGAGGAAGGGAAACTCTGTTTTTTTGAAGAAGGTGGACATCTCCGATGTCCAGGAAAGGAAATCCTCATCCTGGAACAATTGTGTTGGAGACAAAGGAACTGAGAAAAGAGAATAGCATTTTTGCAGGAGACATGGTGGGAAAAGGTATAATCAAGATAGCTGCGGGAATCGGGAGGTTTATTAAAGATGTTGGTAGATAGTTTGTCACCAGAGATGGAGACAGAGAGTTCCAGAAAAGGGAAAGAGGTCAGAAATGGATCAAGTGAATTCAAGGGCAGGTGGAAGTTGGAGGCAAAGTTGATGAAATTGATGAGCTCAGCATGGCTGCTTGCTGAGCACCAATGCAGTCATCAATGCAGCACAGAAAGAGTTGGGCAGCGTTGCTAGGGAAGGCTTGGAACATGGACTGTTCCATATCACCAATGAAAGGGCAGGCATAGCCAGACCCCATGCAGTGTCCATGGGCTACACCTTGAGTTTTGGAGAAAGTATGAGGAGCCAAAAGAAAAATTGTTGAGGGTAAGGACCAGTTTTGTCAGAGGGACGACTGTGGTGGCAGTGGAGAACTAGTTGGGCTGGTTGTCAAGAAAGAAATGGAGAGCTTTAAGAACTTCTTGATGGGGGGTAGAAGTATATAGGGACTGGACATCCATGGTGAAAATGAGGCAATCAAAACCAGGGAATTGAAATTTGTTGAAGAAAAGAAGAGCATGAGAAGTGTTGCAGATATAGGTGGGAAGGATCTGAACCAAGGGGGGATAAAATAGAGACAAGGTATGCGGACACAAGCTCAGTGGGGCAGGAGCAAGTGGAAAGAATGGGCTTAGAGTGAGATAGGTTTGTGGATCTTGGATGGGAGGTAGAAATGAGCAGTGTGGGGTAAGGAAACTATGTGTTTCATGGCTGTGGATGGGATATCTCCAGAGTTGATGAGGTCAGTAATGGTGTCGGAATCAACTTTCTGATAATCTTAACTGGTATCTTCTTCAAGAGGTAAGTAAGAGGAGGTATCTGAGAGTTGCAGCCTACCCTCAGCAAGGTAGAGGTCAGTCCACCACACTAAAAGAGCAGTCCCTTCGTCTGTTGGCTTGATGGTGAGGTTGGAACTGGTGTGCAGAAAATGGAGACCAGTTGATTCAGAAAGGTTAAGGTTCGAAGAGGAGAGAAGAGCTCTGTATCTGTTTTTACTAAAGACTCAAAATCAATATCAAAACAGTGAAGAGCAAAGAGACTCACGAGACTCACATAAAGAGAAAGTGATAAAGTTAAAAAAAAACCTTATTACTGAGGCATTAAACAAATAATTGGCATTGGTTTTTATTAAATGCACAGACATTCTACCAAAATAGTATAGAGCCAAGAGACATGAAAATGATGAACTCATTACTCATAAAGAGGAAGTACTGGATAGAATTGGAAACTCAAAAATTGCCCGGGTTTGTTGGTTGACAGCCAAAAGCTCCAAGACTATGATTACAGAGATATTCGATTGCTGTCTTCCAAAATTCCCTACATTCTAAAATGGTTCCCATAGTTTAGAAGAAAGGAAAGTAATAAACTAGAGTTGCAGGTCAGTCAGTTAATCAGTCATTGGGAAGATATTGCATTATTGAGGATATGATAGCACAAAAATCAGACTAGATAAATGGTTCAGTTAAATTTGCTAATGCTAAAAGTAACTTGGAGGAAACCACTTAGTACTGTACTGTATAGAACTTCACCACAAGTTGTTGCACAAATTAAGAGCTTGTAGTGCTGGGAGTAACATACTCAAAGTTTCATTCAAAAGTTTGAAAGTTCATTTAATATCAGAGAACGTATACAGTATACAACCTGAAATTTGTGCTCTTCACAGACATCCACATAACAAGAAACACCATAGAGTGAATGATAGAAACGTCGAAGCATCAAAGCCCCCATCCTTTCAGACCAAGCAGCAGCAAAAGCAATGTCCTCTCACACCCACATCAGTAGAAGCATCAGCCCCCACCCTCCCATCATGCAAGCAACAGCAGAAGCCCCCCAAGGAGACCTAGATCCAGAGTCCATCGACTCTACTGTCCTTAACCCTGACCATTGGTATCTCAGGCAGGCATTGCTGATGAATTTATTTATGTAAAGCGTAAAGCAGGCAGAGAAAAAACGATAGGCTTTAAATAGTGGGCAGGTGGTTAGTAATGAGGTACTATGTGAATCATTGCTATAACTATTTACAGTCTCCAACAATGCATGAATGCACAGACTGTAAAGTACTCCAAGTTGCTAATGACACAAAGTTAAGTTAGAAAATCAGGTCTAAGAAGATCTGTAAAGAGTTGTAGACAGGGCAATTAAATGGATAAGAATTGGGCAAATGGACATTATCACCTTGGCAAGTGAAATAAAAGTTGAGAATATTTTATGAATGACTTTCCAAGAGACACAAACAGCTTTGTATAGAAATCATATAGCTATAGTTTGGAAAACACACAGTACGTTGACCATTAATGCAAGGGTTGGAATGGAGTGCAGGAATGAAGAAATCTTGCTGAAATTAGACTGGGTTTGGGGAGACCACACTTGCAACTTTGTGTGTAGTTTGGTCCCTCTACAGAGGGAAAGTTATACTTGCTTTAGAAGCTTTGTAACAAAGAATTCTTTGAATTAATTCCTAGGAAGTGCAGGTTGTCCTGTGAGGAGAATTGTCTGATACACTTTGATGTTTGGAAGGATTTGATAAAAGCTCTTTGAAACTTACAAGATTCTGAAAGAGTAGATGCTGAAAATGTTTCCAGAGGCTGGAGCGGCTTGAAGCTTGGATACATATTCAGTCATTTAGGACCAAGATTAGGGAGGTTTTACTCATCTACTGGGTTGTTAATGTTGGACTTTTTAGACCCAAAAAGATACTCAACTATTCAGATAATTCAGGGCTACAACCAATTACAATTTGGACACTAAGAATATCAAGCAATATGGGGATTGGGTGGAAAGTTCAAAGTACAGAAGTTCAAAGTTCAAAATAATTTTATTATCTAAGAACGTATATGTCACCATACACAACCCTGAGTTTCATTTTCTTGCAGGCATTCATAATTGAACAAAGAAAAACAATAAAATCAATGGAAAACTACGCACAGACATAGACTGACAAACAACCAACATGCATAAGAAGTCAAATAGTGAAAATACAAAGAAAACAAACAAACAAATAAATAAATAATACTGAGAACATAAGTTGTAGAATCCTTGGAAATACTGAGAACATGAGTCTTGACAGTGAGTCCATAGGTTGTGGAATCAGATCAGAGTTGAGGTGAGTGAAGTTATCCATGTTGGTTCAGGAACCTGAATGGTTGCAGGGTAATAAATGTTCCCGAACCAGGTGATGCAGGACTAAGACTCTTGTACCGCTTTCCTGATGGCAGCAGCAACAAGAGAGAAAGTGTGGATCTGCTGGGAACTTAATGAATGATGGGGCAAGTGTTTATTTCTTAGCTCAGATTTTTGAAAGGAATGCAGCTGCTCATGAAAAGTATTTTCCCATGGAACTAGAACTGCAGCATGCCAAGAAAATTGTGTGAAAATTGGGACATCTCAGATTATCCAAGAGGCCATCCTTGTTCTGTCTGGAACACTCATAGTATCAAATTCATAGTAAGCTACATGTAACTTCCGTAACTGAGAATTTATTTAGTCGACCTGACCTCAGGTGCTGCTGTAGAATTTGCGCATTCTCGTGTGTCAGCAGGGGTTTCCTCTGGCTACTCCAGTTTCCTTCCACATCCCAAAGATGTTGAGGTTCATGGGCTACGTGGCCACTGTACATTGGCCCAGGTGTATAGGAGAATGGTAGAATCTGGGAAGCAGTGGTGGAGCTTGATGGGAATATAGGGAGAATTTTACAAAAAGGAGATAATGTAAGATTGGTGACAATGGTGCAGGAGAAGGAGTCTTTTTTTGAGGTTAATGTTCCTGTTCCATTTTGTGGGGTTTGGGGGATTGATGATCAGGATGACATTCTTCTTTGTGTGGGTGTGGAATTTTGATATTTCTCTCTGAACGACTTTCATGTTCTTTCTTTGTTTCATGGCTACCTTGAGAAAATGAATTTCAGAATTGTATATGGATACATGCTTTGATAATAAATGAACCTTTGAACCTTTGAGTTGTTGAGGGCTAGGTGTGGTGTCAATGTGCAGAAGGGCCAATCCTGCTGTGAATCTTTATGATTCTTCAAATAACTTACAGTAAATATATGCACTTAATTTTCAGTATTTCTAGTGTATTTTCTTTTATTTTAAAATATTAAATCAATTTTAAAGGGAGTTTAAGGTACTAATAAATTTTCAGAATCAAAATCAAGTTTATTGCTGATGACTTTAGTGTCATGTTTTATAACTTCCAAACATTAAACTAATTCAAAGGAGGACGCAAAAGTCTGAAATGGGGCTCTAACTTCGTGTTTACTTTAAACGAGGTGTGTACATGTCACGTGGTAGTATGATGACATATGCAATTCCCGTATTTATACATGGTATAACATGTAATTAATCATTTAAATGAATGTGAATGCTTAGTCAAATATATACAGTATATATACAAGATTACTGAAATGTTACTTAAAAACACAACAATTAGGTGTGAAATTTGTTGTTTTGAGGCAGCAGTACAGTGTAGGCTTAACATATTACTATAAGTTACAATAAAACATAAATAATAAGTAGTGGACCGCACGACCCAATTTACATCGGTGGTGCACAAGTGGAACAGGTCAAAAGCTTTAAGTTCCTCGGGGTGAATATCACAAATGACCTGACTTGGTCCAACCAAGCAGAGTTCACTGCCAAGAAGGCCCACCAGCGCCTTTACCTCCTGAGAAAACTAAAGAAATTTGGCCTGTCCCCTAAAACCCTCACTAATTTTTACAGATGCACCGTAGAAAGCATTCTTCTAGGGTGCATCACAACCTGGTATGGAAGTTGTCCTGTCCAAGACCAGAAGAAGATACAGAAGATTGTGAACACAGCCCAGAACATCACACAAACCAATCTTCCGTCCTTGGACTCACTTTACACCGCACGCTGTCGGAGCAGTGCTGCCAGGATAATCAAGGACACGACCCACCCAGCCAACACACTTTTCGTCCCTCTTCCCTCTGGGAGAAGGCTCAGGAGCTTGAAGACTCGTGCGGCCAGATTTGGGAACAGCTTCTTTCCAACTGTGATAAGACTGCTGAACGGATCCTGACCCGGATCTGGGCCGTACCCTCCAAATATCCGGACCTGCCTCTCGGTTTTTTTTGCACTACCTTACTTTCCATTTTTATATTTTCTATTTATGATTTATAATTTAAATTTTTAATATTTGCTATCGTTTTGTAATCCAGGGAGTGGGAAGTGCAGAATCAAATATCGCTATGATGATTATACGATCTAGTATCAATTTTTTGGTGACAATAAAGTATAAAATATAAAGTAAAGTACAAGTACCTGTCACGTGGTAGCATGATGACATATGCAATTCATGTGTTTATACGTGATATAACATGTAATGAATTATTTAAATGAATGTGAATGCTTAGTCAAAAATATACAGTATTTGTACAAGATTACTGAAATGTTACTTAAAAACACAACAATTAGGTGTGAAATTTGTTGTTTTGAGGCAGCAGTACAGTGTAGGTTTAACATATTACTATAAGTTACAATAAAACATAAATAATCCAAAAGAGGAATTGTGCGGTAGAGTTTAGGGGTTCGTAGTCTGATGGCAGAAGGGAAGAAGCTATTCCAAAAGCGTTCAGGTTCCTGTACCTTTAGAATATTTATGAATGTATTCAATCTTCACCCAACGTTAAAACTTTTCAGCTTTGGCAGCAAATTCTGTCTAAACCAACCGTCAAAGAATCTTTCATGGGCTAGAGAGTTCCTATATGTGGCTGGTCACCAAGGTGTGGTCACTAATCAGTCCAGAACCAGTTTGAGAGACCAAATTATCCCTAGAGGATTGACTCCAGGTAAGCCTGAAGCTAACTGGCCATGTTGGGCCAAGAGCAGGAAGTTCATTGTTCCCAGGAAACTCCAGGTCCTTGTAACCTTACCCTGACTAGCAGTCAGACAGTTTCATGAAAAGTTCACAGTAAAGTACATTTTATTTGGATCTTTAATATATAACAATACTTCTCAAGTTGCTTCAGATGAATTTTATCAATTAAACATTTGTAGTACATACAGTAAGAGAGATCTTAAGCCTGATGACCTAATGTGTGGTTAAAGAAGCATGATTTAATAAGTGTCAACGTCAAAGTCAATTTTTTATCAGCGTACGTACGGTATTTGTCACCATATTAAGATTCATTTTCCTGCAGACACTTACAGAAGAATAAAGACATACAATAGAATTCATGAAAAACAAGAGTAAAGACTGACACATAACCAATATGCAAAATAAGACAAGGTATGGAAATTAAAAACATAAAACTGTGTTGTATATAGAGTGCTTGAAAGTGAGTTTGTAGGTTCAGTGTTAAGGTGAGGGAATCTATCTACGCTGGCTCAGGACCCTGATGGTTGTTGGGTTACAACTGTTCCTGAATCTGGTGGTGTGGGACCAGAGGCTCCTGCCCAGTGGCAGTCGCAAGATGGTTGCAAGGCCTGGTTGGTGGACAAAAAGTCAAGGATAAAAGTAAATTAGAGAGAGAATTACAAAGGTTGCATGTCTTAGCTGCAGCATAGGGGGCATATGCTGCAGAATGAGAATGTAGAGATAGGGAAGGTGAACTCGATGGAGGATCCTCTAAGCAAAGCCAAGGATTTTTAAACTGAGGCACTGTCATGCTGGAAGTTCAAATGGGCAGTAAACACAAGGGTAACGGGAGAAGTATCACACTAAAATAGAAGTAAAAGGATCATTCGCCAAATGATCGTGTACACTAATTATATGTTTAAATCATTAGTCATTAGATTATGGAAATGGTGCATATGGTTCTTCTGGGCTTTCTCAACAATTTGTACTTTAATCATCTATCAGCCATTAGTTAATATCTTTGATAATAAGAGGAAATTCACACAAAACATATTTTAATTTACAACAGCCCACAAAAAAACACAATTTCTCTGGAGATTTCTGCTAAACAGACACTCAAGTTGCATTTTAAACACCAAACACTATCAGATAGTTTCCCTTCACTGATCCTGTTATTATAATTGGTCTCTTCCTCCCTAGGTCTTAATATAATAGGATTCAATCTGTGCATAAGGGAGCATGTGGAACAACCTCCAGCTACATCTCTCAGACTGGAAAGTCCACATGGTAATGTATTGGAAATGGTTATGCTCCTTTATAAAATGCTCATCCCTTTGATCTTGGCTTTCCAGTGCACAATTATACTTGCTGAGGCTGTCAGTGGTCCTCTCGTGACACAGTAAACAGTGAGGCGAAGGGAACAAAGGTTTACATTAGAGGGATTATCAACAAGGAAGAGTGGTGCCATGAAGGAATTGTGACATCTACAGCATGCATTCGCACTTCTCAGGGCTACATAGTGTCTTTCGTTATCAGTCACCCTGCTTTTCCCTCTTCCAGCCCTGATGCAGCTTCAATGGGTACCTCATCCCGTGACTGTCACGTCAACATCACATTGACATTCATCTATTTATCACATGTACATCTAAACATACAGAGAAATGCGTCACTTGCATTAACCAACACGAGCTAAGGGTGTGCTGGGGGCAGCCCACAAGTGTCAGCATGCATACTGGTGCCAACATAACATGCCCACCATGTTTGCTGAATGCACAAACAACAACACAGCAACAAAACAAGGAAAGCAAAACAAGCCCCTTACCTCTCCTACACACACACTCACCAGCCATGTACACACACACACACACACACACACACACAGACAGTCCTCTAACCCCAGGACAGGCCGGTCTCCAGCCTCCAGCCTCCAGTGGACTCAGACACTCAGACTTCGGGCCTTCGACTTCCCCAGCGGTCTTGCAGACTCACAGACTCAGGCTTCAGCCATCGGGCGTAGACTTCCACACTTCCAATTGACCTTCAGTATCAACGCCAGGACTCACTGATAGTGACCAGTGAAGACCCGGGACTCCAGGCTTGGAATTCAGGACCCTGAACAGTAGGCCTCAAACTCTGTTCTCGCTGACTCGCATACTTAGGGGGTCTCTGGCCCTTATGCCTCCTGCCCACATGGAATTCCAATACCGGGACCCACCGATTTCTTGCTGATATGGAGGGGTGGGTCCACCAGCACTCATCACTGCTGGTCTGTCAGCCTGACATCCAGCCATGGATGTCCTTCCTGACATGTCCACATTCGACTGCAGAGCCTAGGCTCCAGCCCGACCTCTAATTCCCTCATATCCCTGTCCCTAAACATCTTAACCTAACACCTAACTCCCCAGAACCATCCATACAAACCTCAAATCCAATTAAATCTGACCTACGGCCATGAAGAAGACAGTGCCATCTTGACCAGACAGGAGACAGAGGAATGGAGATGGAGGAGTGGCTAGTAGCTGCTCAGCAATAGATTTATTTACTATCCACGAGAACACCGCACCAGATACATTGGCCTTTCATTGCCAATATATCCTGTGTACCAGGCTCCCATCACTAATTCCAGCCTTCTCTCTACCTCTTTCATTCTGGGATCATTCTCCTGCCTTAATATCTCCCAGCATCCATTAACATATGATTCTGTCTGATAACACTCTTGGAGGGCAAAGTGCAATTCTTTTCATCACCATTAACAATAAGATGGCCTACAGAGAGGACGCGAAAGAGCTCGAGGCCTGCTGCCAGGCAAATAGCCTCTTCCTTAATGTCAACAAGACAAAGGAGATGGTATCCACTTCAGGAGAACTCGCACCACTCACACGGCACTTTACGTCAGTGGTACAGCAGCAGAAACTGAGAGCAATGTCAAACTCCATGGCGTGCACGTCTCACTCAACCTTTCATGGTCCCAGAACACAATATATACTGTCAGGAAAGCTCACCAATGCCTCTACTTTCTGAAGATGAAGATGAAGCTGAAGATCGCTATGCACATATCCTGTATCGGGTCGCAAAGCACTCCAGCGTGTGGTGAAAACTGCCCAGCGGCTTATCGGCACACAATTGCCCACCATTGAGAGCATCTACCATAAATGCTGCCTGGGCAGGGCGAAAAGCATTATCAAGGATGCATCTCACCCTAACCATGGACTTTTTACTCTCCTCCCATCCGGTAGGCGCCACAGGAGCCTCCGCTCCCGCACCAGCAGGCAGAGAAAGAGCTTCCCTGAGGCTGTGACACTGCTGAACCTCTCATCACAGCACTAAGCAGTGTGGCATCCATATTCTACTGTCTCAGTACTTTTATATTTGTGAGCTGTAGCACTTTTTTTATTCGCAGTTATTTTGTAAATACTACTACTCTTTGCATTTCTGGTCAGATGCTAACTGCATTTCATTGGCTTTGTATCTGTACTCGGCACAATGACAATAAAGTTGAATCTAATCTAATCTAAACATCTATACTCACGTCATTCTACAAATGTGCAGTCGAGAGTATTCTGACAAGGTGAACGCTGCATGGTATGGAAACTGCACTGCAACAAGCACGAAGGCTCTATGATGGGTAGTCAAATCTGCTCAACATATCACTGACACCAGCCTACCCACCAACAAAGACATATATTCAGAAAGGTGCTGGAAGAGGGCTAATAATATGATGAAGGATTTCACCCACCCTGCTCATGGACTGTTTGTTCCACTCTCATTAGGTAGGATGCTACGTAGCATCCACACCAGGACAACCAGACTCAAAAACAATTACTTCCCCAAGCAGTAAGGCTGATGAACACGTCCACCCACTAACCCACCCCTCCACACCCTCAACCACCACTACTTTATCATTTCCTGCCGGTCACCTTATGTACAGATAGTCCTGTGCCTAGCTTCACTTAATGGACAAATATTCAATCTATATTATATAAACTATATTATGAACTTATACGGTACTGTGCAAAAGTCTTAGGCACATGTAAAAAAATTTCTCTAAAGTGAAGATGCTTTCAAGATAATGAAATGAAAAGTTTCTAAACATCAAAAAATATTGTAAAGAGCAGTAAACAGTAAAAAACTAAATCAAATCACTATTTGGTGTGACCTTCCTTTGTCTTTAAAACTGCATCAATTCTCTTATGTACTCTGTCATGTAGTTTTATAAGAAAATGTCAACAAAATAGACAGAGTACAGAGAAGATTTACTAGAATGTTACCTGGGTTTCATCACCTAAGTTATGGAGAAAGGTTGAACAAGTTGGGTCTTTATTCTTTGGAATGTAGAAGGTTGAGGGAGGACTTAATTGAGGTATTTAAAATTATGAGGGGGATAGATAGAGTTGACGTGGATAGGCTTTTTCCATTGAGAGTGGGGGAGATTCAAACAAGAGGACATGGGTTGAGAGCTAAAGGGCAAAAGTTTAGGGGTAACATGAGGGGTAACTTCTTTACTCAGAGAGTAGTAGCTGTGTGGAACGAGCTTCCAGCAGAAGTGGTGGAGGCAGGTTCGATGCTGTCGTTTAAAGTTAAATTGGACAGCTATATGGACAGGAAAGGAATGGAGGGTTATGGGCTGAGTGCAGGTCGGTGGGACTAGGTGAGAGTAAGAGTTCAGCATGGACTAGAAGGGTCGAGATGGCCTGTTTCCGTGCTGTAATTGTTATATGGTTATATGGTTAAAATCAGCTGGTATCTCCAAGATGCCAGGTTGTTTCAGGCATCTTGGAGGACTTGCCACAGATCTTTCTGCAGACTCTAGCTGTCTCGCTTGCCTCTCCCTCTCCAGGTAATCCAAACAGCCTCAGTGATGTTGAGATCAGGGCTCTGTGGAGGTCATACCATCTGAAACCATATAAAAAATCGTGGGTGCCTAATACTTCTGAACAGTAATAAAATTATTGTATTTTTTAATTACTATTGTGTTCTTTATATCTTGTAGGATTTTTTTTGTGCTGCATCAGATCTGGAGCAACAATTATTTTGTTCTCCCTTACACTTGTGTACTGGAAATGATATTAAACGTTAAATAATCTTCTACAATTTTAAAGGAGCAGCTAAGTATTTTGGGGCAGCAGAAGATCTATCCTATAAACGGGTGGTGAAATTTGTCCTCTGATGTGGTACAGCCCTGATTTGCTATTATATTTTGACTGCTCTTTCTACACAAAACACTGTTGCAGGAAAACAGCATTCATCATCAGGGGGCCCCACCACCCAGAATATGCTCTCTTCTTGTTGCTGCCGTCAGGAAGAAAATACAAGAGCCTCAAGACTCACACCACCAGGTCATAAACAGTTATTACCCCTCAACCATCAGGCTCTTGAACAAAAAGGGATAACTTCACTCAACTTCACTTGTCCCGTCATTGAACTGTTCCCACAACTAATGAACTCACTTTCATCTCATGTTCCCAATATTTATTGTTTATTTATTTATTATTATTATTTCTTTCTTTATGTATTTGCACAGTTTGTTGTCTTTTGCACCCTGTTCAAACACCCAAGTTGGTGCGGTCTTTCATTGATTCTGCTATGGTTATTATTCCATGGGTATATTCCTCCAAGAGGACCAACATCTTGTCGTAGGATTTGGGGGCTTACACACCTCAATGACCTAGAGAGCGACATTGGCTGGAGTCAGGGTCTTGTGCTTTGGCTCTTGGTAAGGTCACCTATGCCAAACAGGTCAAAGGGTAGAGGCCAGACTAAGAGTGGTCCACTGGTCCTCCAGGTTCGGGGGTTCAGCTCAGGGCTAACAACCCTGACTGGTCATAAAAAATTGTTATGGAAACAATAATGAAGAATCCTTCTTTACCTGTGTGCAACAGTATGGACAGACAGAGATGGAGGCACTTCATTGCTGGCCTAACTGCCAGCGGCCTAATGGGCAGTAGGTAAATAATTCTACGAATTTATTGAACATGCTTGCAAGAAAATGAATCTCAGGGTTTTATATGGTAACATGGTTCTAAGGTTGTCAAGCCGAGGAGTGACAATCTCCCAGTACCTAAAAGTGCTCCTCATGGCATGCACCTCAAATAGCCTCTGACAACCAAGTCCAGCTCCTAGCCTTCTCATGTGGCTTAGCCTCTAAGCCCGGCGGAACTGTTTCTACTGACAGGAGAAGGGGTGAAGGTGGGTCCTGGTGCCTTAAAACCAGTGCTTTGGGTAGATGGAGCTCATCAGCCTGGGAAGGCAGTCCATCGAAGATAGAGAAAGCTCTGATTTCAAACCTCCGCTGCCTTGTGGCCATACCCACTCTCGGGAAAGGCTTTGGGCGTAAACCCTGAGGAGCTGGAGTCCCTAAGGCAGTCCGACATTGCCTTCAACCTCGTTCTGGCAACTCCTGCGACAACGCTGGTGCCAAGCTGTATCGGCCCTTGCCCTCCCCTTCCCTGTCGTGGAGAGGGGAGACTGGCTGCTTGGGCAACTGCTGGTCTTCCATAGAACCTCGCCCAGGCCTGCGCCCTGGAAAGGACACTCCAGCATTGCCTCACCGCAGACTGAAACAAGACTTTCCAGACGCAGATCCATGGTCTCGCGAGACTTGCAGATGCCATCACCGCCATATGATAACATATATGTACTTTGATACTAAATTTACTTTTAACTTTGAATTTTGCTAAAGAACTGAATCCCAGAAATAATATCTCATACACTTGCACATTTTACATTAGCTTCTCCTCCACAACCAGTTTCTGATACATTAAATGTCATTTTCTTAATGCACAAAATGAACTGTGCTTTAAGAAAATACTTGCGCTTAATTGCTGTATTTTTTTGACTCTAGATATTAGTCCAAACAGCTTTACAGTCGATATTCATGTTATAACATTGGAGCATAATTACATTAAAGCATGGGAAGTCTTTATCAAATGTTAGAGGATAGAATGATTTCCAGAACTAACCATAATATGAGCTAAATAAATATTCTAACTGAGCAAACACATCTTGACGCATTTTATGCAAACTTTCACCTCTCAATAAGGAAATGTTCAGTCGTAATGAAGTTTGAGTTTAACCTTTCAGGTTTAAGTAGTTAGACTGTCTGGGAGAAGTTGATGGAAAATGCAAGAGATAAAGGTGACAGCATTTCACACCAGAAAATAGTGTTTTCTCGTGTATTGTCTTAATCAGCAGTTTCCCGTAGCACATCTCAGAAATAATCTCAGGACACTGTGGCATTTGCTTGTCACTACATGCGGGACTTAGTACGGGCAGGATAGTGTGGAGATTTCAAACATCATTTCCACACACAGCGGGAGACAAAGTAGGCTCAACTGGACAGTGGCAGCAGAAGCCTGCTCTCTGCTGTACCTTTAACTGGAAAATCTCTCTGTATCCACATAATTCTTTCACCTCCACTGAAGTATAGTGAGTAGTGAGGCCCCTCTGAATGGCACAAAACTCAAATCAGTTATAATATTTATCAATAGGATTCCTTCATACTGGATGTAATTATACCCAAATGAGCAAAGAAGTGGCAGATGGAATATAGTGCAGGAAACTGTATGGTCATCTACTTTGGAAGAAGGAAGAAAGACATAGATCAGGTGCAAATGGACTTGGGAGTCCTCTTGCAGGATTCTGTAAAGGTTGAATTGGTAGTAAGGAAGGCAAACGCAATGTTAGTATTCATTTTGAGAGACTAGAATATAAAAGCAAGGATGTAATACTGAGGCTTTCTAAGGTATTGTTCAGACTGCACTTGGAGTATTGTGAGCAATTTTGGGCCTCTTAGCTAAAAAAAAGTGCTGGCATTGGAGAGTGTCCAGAGGTGGTTCACAAGAATGATTCTGGGGAAGAAAGGGTTAACTTGGGAGGAATGCTTAATAGTTCTGGACCTGTATTCACTAGAGTATATGAGGGGGTGGATCTCATTGAAACTTATGGAATATTGAAAGACCTAGATGTGAAAGTGGGTAAGATGTTTCCTATAGTAGGATAGTCCAGGAGCACAGGGCACAGCCTCAGAATACCTTTAGACCAGAGTTGAGAAAGATCTTCTTTAGCCAGTGGTGAACCTATGCAATTAATTGAACAGATGGCTGTCTATTGCCAAGTCATTGAGTCCAGGTTGATAGGTTCTTGGATAGTAAAGGCATCAATGGAGTTGAGAGAGATGATAAATCAATCATGATGGAATGGTAGAGTAGACTTGCTGGGCTGTATGGCCTAATCCTACTCCTATATCTCCCAGTCTTATGGTCAAACAAGGTGCTTAAGCTAGAAGTGGGCAGAAAGAGAGACACAGGATATGCCCTCTTCCACAATAATCATTAAGCCTTTTAAAGATGTGTGTGTATACATTTACACACACACAAAATAGGAAGAGGAGGAGAATTTGTCTGCCCATTCCATTATTTGATTAGACCATGGGTAACCTGCTGACTTCCTTCAGCATTTTGTGTGTGTTGTCAAGATTTCCAGTATCTGCAGAATCTCCTGTGTTTCTGGGTGATTATTTCTGTCAACAAAATCTATTGCACCAAAAATATATGTCTTCATTCCCTTAATATCTGAAAATCAACCAGGCTCTGTCTTGAATGTACTCACAGACAGAGCAACCACAGCCCTCTTGGGTGGAGAAGTCCAAAGACTCATATTCCATGAATTCTCTTGTGTCTCCATTGAATTAACCCTTACCTCCTGCCTTCCCCTCTCCCTCTCCTTCTTACTCATCTTTGGTGAAGAAATTGCTCCTTACCTCTGTCCTGAATGGTAACTCTTGGTGGCACTGTAGCATAGCAGTGAGCAGAACACTATTGCAGAGCGAGCAAACCAGGTTCAGTACCCACTGCTTTCTCTAAGGAACTTGTACATTCTCTCTGTAATGGTATGGGGTTCCTCCGGGTACTCCAGTTTCCTCCCACATTCCAAAGACATATCAGTTACTAGGGTTAATTGGTCACATGGGCTTAATTGGACATTGCATGCTAATTGGCCAGAAGGGTCTGTTACCATGCTATATTTTAAAATAAAATAAATATTTTGAGACTATGGACCCTGTTTCCAGATACCCCAGCCATAAGAGTCAGTAATGCCACCTTTACCCTGCCGAGACCCCTAAAAAATTTCTGTATGTTTTAATGCGATCACCTTTCATTCTTCTAAGCTCAAGAGAGTATAGGCCCCCATCAGCTTAATTCTCTATAAGATAAAGCTAACATCACTGGAATCATTTCACCATCTTTATGGCAAGTGTATCCTACAGTTACGGCGACCAGACCTGTACACAATATTCTAGATGTGATCTCACCAGGATTCTAGTTAATGTGAGCAAGACATCTTTATTCAATTCTCTGGCAATAAAGGTCAGCATATCATTTGTCCTCACAACTGTTCCTTAAGCTCCATGTGTTATGTCTGCACAGGGCAAGAACAACAGAGCAATTTGATTAGCAACACACACAAAGTGCTAGAGGAAATCAGCAGGCCAGGCAGCATCTATGAAAACGAGTAAACATTCAACATTATGGGCTGAGATCCTTCAGTAGGACTGGAAAGAAAGAGGAGAAATCAGAGCAAGACGGTAGGGGAAGGGAAGGAAAAAGTACAAGGTGGTAGGTGATAGGTGAACTGGAAGAGGGAGGTATTGAAGTGAAGAGTTGGGAAGTTGATTGGTGAAAGAGATTAAGGGCTGGAGAAGAGGAATCTGATAGAAGAGGACAGAAACCATATAAGAAAGGGAAGGGGGGAGATGATGGGCAGATAGGGAGATAAGGTGAGAGTGGGAAACAAGAATGGGGAAATGATGAAGGAGAGGAGGGGGCCAATTACCGGAAGTTTGAGAAATCGATGTTCATACCATCAGGTTGGAGGCTACCCAGATGGAATATAAGATGTTGCTCCTCCAACCTGAGTGTGGCCTCATCATGGCAGTAGAGGAGGCCACGGACTGACATGTCAGAATGGGAATGGGAAGTAGAATTCAAATGGGAGGCTATCGGGAAATCCTGCTGTTTGTGGAAGATGGCACATAGGTGCTCGACAAAGCAGTCTCCCAATCGATGTCAGCTATTATGATTAAGCATTTTTACTGTGTCGTGTTAGTAATGGTACACTTACTGTGCAGGAATGGCAAACCAGTCCCACACAGACAAAATGCATGTGCGCTTAAAAGCCCGCACAAAAAGAGAGAGGGCCCTCTATGTGTAGGATGCCCAATTGGTCTGTTACAGTTCAGCATATTGGCTTTCAGTGATGCTTGTGTAAGTTCTGTGCTACCAACAAGTATTAACCTTAATACAAGTTGTACTGCTGCACACTGACTGGAGAATATTGCGCTACATTGGCCAGTGGTCAGATTCTAGCAAAAGCCAGTAGGAAGTGTGTTTGCCTCTTTGCCAGCATTAAAAAAGATTAAAGATGAAGTTTAAAGGATTGCACTATCATGAAAATTATAGTACAGCCGGCCTCTCCGCTTTTGAAGATCTGAGATCCGACAGCAGTTCAAACAATGAATAAGGAGGTATCTGAATATGGAAGTGTTCAGTGCTCAGGGATTATAAAATCAATAAAATGGACACTTGCTTTTATTCCTCAATCACTGTGGCAACTCATGAATATGAATAGTTTTATCATAAATTATGTATAAAACCATAAGTTTAAAATTCACAGCACTATTAGACACAGGAGCAGCAGACAGGAATGCCAATACAAAGGAGATAGGTGACAAGCAATCGGTGAGAATGGGCTATCAGATCTCACAACTCTGCTTTGGACAATCATTGCTTATCCATAATAGCAACCAATTGCATTGTTGGATGTAATTTTATGGCTGTAAAATGATGCTTATAATATTCATTTTCATAGCAAAATACCGAGGAAACAAAGGCAATGACTCCAAAAGACAGCATCCATTATTAAGGATCTCCATCATCTAAGACGTGCCCTTCTCCCATTGCTACCATCAGGGAGGAGGTACAGGAGCCTGAAGATACACACTCAACGATTCAGGAACAGCTTCTTCTTCACCATCAGATTTCTGAATGGACAATGAACCCATGAGCACTTCCTCAATATTTTCCCTCTCTTTTTATTTATTTTATTTATACTTCTTATGTAATTTATAGTTTTTAATTTTATGTATTACAAAGTACTGCTGCAGCAAAGCAACACATTTCGTGACATATGCCAGTGATATCAAAATTGATTCTGATATTGATATTGATATGTGGTCACATGATGTAAAATGATGATTTCACATTTTACATGATAAATATATAAGCTCTGTTTTATGTTATACTCAGATTATAGAACATGGAACTGTATATCCTTCAGCCCATGCTGTTATGCCAACCTTTAAACCTACTCTAAGATCAATCTACCCCTTCCTTCCTACTTACTGTAGCTCTCCATTTTTACTATCATCCATGTGCCTGTCTAAATGTTTCTTCAATGCCCCTAATGTATCTGCATCTACCACTATTCTCAGCAGTGTATTCCATGCACTCACCACTCTCAATGCGGAGAACTTAACGCTGACATCCTCCCCATACTTACTCCAATCACCTTAAAATGATGTCCCCTCATACTAGCTATTTCAGTCAGGAAAAAGTCTCTGGCTGTCCATTCTATCTACACATATTTTCATCTTGTACACCTCTATCAAGTCACCTTTTGTCCTCCTTCATTCCAAAGATAAAATCCTTCTCTATCATGTTACCTCTCAAGACCTAGCTCACTTAAACTATCCTCATAAGACATGCTCTCTAATCCACACAGCATCCTGGTAATCTCCTCTGCACTTTCTCTAAAACTTCCACATCCTTCCTATAATGATTCGGCCAGAACTGAACACAGTTGTGATATTCTGATTACAGTAGATGCCATGAGTGCTTAAGGAGGAATGCGACAATACATATTTCATTAAACTGTGAAGATTCTGACCCTATCATGATGTGATTTATCTGGCGAGGATTTCAGAATAAAGTAGTGTGTTGGTTCACAGAGAATCTACAACCAGAGTATATCTGAGGTTGCAATTATGCACTCAGTGGCCACTCCTTTTCAGAAATGTTCTACTGCACATCACTGTTGTAACGTGTGGTTGTTTGAAATTACTGTTGCCTTGCTGTCTGCCTGAACCAGTCTGGCCATTCTCCACTGGTCTCTCCCATTCACAAGGTATTTTTGCCTATAGAACCGCCACACATTGGATTTATTTTCGCTTTTTGTACCATTCTTTGTAAACTCTAGAGACTATTATGCAATTTCACAGCTCAGTGGCCAGCTTGGGTTTGAGGTAAGTGAGCTTCTTGTTCAGTGAACCGTGAGTCAAATTGAATCAATGTTGGAGGGATTTGGTCAGGGAGAGTGAGAGGATCCAGTTTCTCGAGTGGTGATAATCCAGAAACGAAGGGCAGATCCTGGCCCTGTCTTTGTGTCCCCTTTGATGAGTTGGGGGTAAGATATTGATGTGGATAGAGAATTGGTTGGCAGACAGGAAGCAAAGAGTGGGAATAAACGGGACCTTTTCAGAATGGCAGGTGGTGACTAGTGGGGTACCGCAAGGCTCAGTGCTGGGACCCCAGTTGTTTACAATATATATTAATGACTTGGATGAGGGAATTAAATGCAGCATCTCCAAGTTTGTGGATGACACGAAGCTGGGTGGCAGTGTTAGCTGTGAGGAGGATGCTAAGAGGATGCAGAGTGACTTGGATAGGTTGGGTGAGTGGGCAAATTCATGGCAGATGCAATTTAATGTGGATAAATGTGAAGTTATCCACTTAGGTGGCAAAAATAGGAAAACAGATTATTATCTGAATGGTGGCCGATTAGGAAAAGGGGAGGTGCAACGAGACCTGGGTGTCATTATACACCAGTCATTGAAAGTGGGCATGCAGGTACAGCAGGCGGTGAAAAAGGCAAATGGTATGCTGGCATTTATAGCAAGAGAATTCGAGTACAGGAGCAGGGAGGTACTACTGCAGTTGTACAAGGCCTTGGTGAGACCACACCTGGAGTATTGTGTGCAGTTTTGGTCCCCTAATCTGAGGAAAGACATCTTTGCCATAGAGGGACTACAAAGAAGGTTCACCAGATTGATTCCTGAGATGGCAGGACTTTCATATGAAGAAAGACTGGATGAACTGGGCTTGTACTCGTTGGAATTTAGAAGATTGAGGGGGGATCTGATTGAAACGTATAAACTCCTAAAGGGATTGGACAGGCTAGATGCAGGAAGATTGTTCCCGATGTTGGGGAAGTCCAGAACAAGGGGTCACAGGTTTGAGGATAAAGGGGAAGCCTTTTAGGACTGAGATTAGGAAAAACTTCTTCACACAGAGTATGGTGAATCTGTGGAATTCTCTGCCACAGGAAACAGTTGAGGCCAGTTCATTGGCTATATTTAAGAGGGAGTTAGATATGGCCCTTGTGGCTACGGGGATCAGGGGGTATGGAGGGAAGGCTGGGGCGGGGTTCTGAGTTGGATGATCAGCCATGATCATAATAAATGGCGGTGCAGGCTCGAAGGGCCGAATGGCCTACTCCTGCACCTATTTTCTATGTTTCTATGTTTCCATTAAGTGTGAAAGTCCCAGAAGATCAGCAGCTTCTGTAATATTCAAGCCACCTGCCTCTCGCACCAACAGTCATTCCAGATCACATTTCTTCCCCATTCAATGCTTGGTCGAACAACAACTGAACCTCTTGACCATGTCTGCATGCTTTTATGCATTGAGTTGCTGCCACGTGATTGGCTGATTAGATATTTGCATTAATGAGAAGGTGTACAGGTGTATCTGAAAAAGTGCACACTGACTGTATAAAGTAGTTGGAACAAGGAGGCCAATGAGCAGTGAGGCTGTACAGCAGGGTTCTACATCTTGGTCATCTCAAGCTGGCGAAGATGGTAGAGCACGACAAGCCAAGAAATAGGTAGGATCCACCTCAAGGAGTTGTGCCATCTCTCTCTCTTGCTTCTTCCCCATTTCTTGTGGTCATTTAGCCAGGTGGATTTCCTTGAACCGTGGAGCTGTTCCAGCACACTTCTTGTTCAGCAATCCAAGTGTAAGGGGTTTCTTTTTTTTATGTCACTGTGTAGTCTAATTAAAATGGCTTCTTTGTTATGTTATAATTGAAAGGGTTTCTTTGTTATGTTAACTGCTGAGAAAGTCCTTCCCGCTAGCAGTTTGTTTGAATCACATTACTGATAAGAAGATGTTATGAACCAATTGCAACAGTTGTTATGTTTTTGGTGTACCTGTAAGATATTGTATGCACGGGGTTTTGGGGCAGAAGGCGGGAGAGAGAGACAGAGGATGGACCGGGTGCTGTGAGTCCGCTAACAGGGTCGGACCCCGAGTGGGGCGTTCGGCGAGGAGAGGAGACGGAGACGGACTTGTGTGGCGCGTCTGGTCTACCACTGTTGTTGGTCCCAGGCGGCCGGTCGAGGTGGTCCAAGGTAATCACACCCTACTCTCAGAGCAACAGCGACCGAGCTAACATGACCAGTCATAACTCATTCTGAGTGATAATTGGTGCAACAAACACAAAATGCTGAATAAACTCAGCAGGCCAGGCAGCATCTATGGAAAAAAAAGCGCAGTCAACGTTTTGGGCCAAAACCCTTCAGTAGGACTGAGTGATAATTGGTTTATTTTTGTCACGTGTTCAGAGATATAGAGGAAGGTTTTTGTTTGGCTATCATCCAGTCAAAAGGTTTTGTGCATAAGTACATTGAGATTGTACAAAATGGAGAAAAACAAAATGCAGAATATAGCGTCACAGCTACAGAGGAAGTGCAAACCCCACAATGAGGTAGACTGAGAGATCAAGAGTCTATCTTTACCACACAAAAGGTTCATTCAAGAGTCTTATAACATCAGTACAGAAGCTAACTTTGAGCCTGGTGGGTATTAGCAGTAGCATTATCGTGCACACAAGAGATTCTGCAGATGCTGAAAATGGAAGCCTGGAGTTGCAAGTCCACTGGCGAACTCAGACTGAAATGTCTGCAAATCAAAGAGTCCGCTACACGCTGAAGATGGCCTGTCCTGGGGATGAAGAACTCGGTGGGAGGGACGAACGGGACTTGTTTTTGCTGTTGTTGCTTATTGTATTCTGTTTTGTTCTGTCCAACATTGTGGACATGCTATGTTGACGTTGGAATGTGTGGTGACACTTGCCCACAGCACATCCTTACGTTGTGTTGGTTGTTAATGCACATGTTGCATTTCATTGTCTGTTTCAATGTACGTGTGATAAATCAATGAATTCGAATCTGAACCTTGAGCAAGAGGCATAGAATGCTGGAGGATCTCAGTGGGTCAGGAAACATCTAGGGAGGGGAATAAACAGTCAACAGTGTTATTTGTGCTTGGGATTTGAGCATGACAGGAAGGTCCACTGTCCATTAATGTCCTGATGAGAATTGATGATGAACCACTTGCTTCAGTTGATTGCTACGGAAGGGAGCTTCCAGATTTTGAACCACCTTTGGCATAATAATCATGAATTTATACTCTGTGACCCACTTTATCAGGTACACCTGCACACCTGCTCGTTAATGCAAATATCTAATCAGCCAATCACGTGGCAGCTGTTCTATGCATAAAAGCATGCAGACATAGTCAAGAGGTTCAGTTATTGTTCAGACCAAACACTGGAATTGGGAAGAAATTTGATCTAGGTGATTTTGACTGTGGAATGATCGTTGGTGCCAGAGAGGGTGGTTTGAGTATCTCGGAAACTCCTGATCTCCCAGGATTTTCACAGGCAACAGTCTCTAGAGTTTACAGAGAATGGTGTGAGAAATGAACAGCAGGTCTGTGGGCAAAAATGCCTTGTTAATGAGAGATATCGGAGGAGAATGGCCAGACTGGTCCAAGCCGACAGGAAGGTGAGAGTAACTCAAGTAACACCAGCAGTGTGCAGAAGAGCACCTCTAAACACCCAACACATTGAACTTGAAGTGGATAGGCTACAGCAGCAGAGACCAGCTGGGTTCCACTCGTGTACAGAATAAAATGGCCACTAAGTGTATTCCCAAGCCAGATGTGTGCGATTTGGAGGACAGCTTTAAATCAGTGGTATTCCCTTGTACTGACTGGAGCAGGTTGTGGGAATAGCGAATGCAATCCAAGACCTGTGGAGTAATTACCTTGCAGCTTATAGATGATGTGCACCATTGCGATGGTAGGCACTTGTAGTGGAGGGTGAGGTATCCATGGCAATGAATATGATGCCAATCAAATGAATCCCTTTGTTCTGGTGCTGACCCTGCTGAGTGTTATTGGAACTGTATTTCTTAGGCAACTGCGATGATTCTATCACACTCATGACTCATGCCTTGTAGATGGTGGGAAGAGGTTGGAAAGTCAGCAATTGAGTCATTCAGCTTCTTCTTGTTGCCATAATCCTATGGTGCCAGATCCATTTAAGTTCCTCAGTAATATTAACTCCAGAATATTGATGGTTGACAAGATTTGTCAGTGCCAGATACTGTGGTTGAGCCTTCTCTTACTGGCAGCAATCTTTCCAGTGTTCCTGAGAGTCACAAGTGTTACAGGTTACATAGCAGCCAAACCAAAATGTAATCTTGGTCTTGCTACACGCAGATATGGGTTGCTGAGGAACTGGAAATGGAACTAGGTGATAGTTAGTTATCAAGAAGCACCCACAATTGATATCAATGAAGATGAGGAAGTCTGTTGTTCAGTCAGGCCTCTCAGGCCTGAGTCATCGTTATGAACGCATGGAGCGATGACAAGAATGGATAAAGAAGGAGACCTGCCAAAGGGTTTCGGCCCGAAACATCAACTGTACTTTTTTCCATAGATGCTGCCTGGCTTGCTAAGTTCCTCCAGCATTTTGTGTGTGTTGCTCAGATTTTCAGCATCTGCCGATTTTCTCTTGTTTGTGGAACAAGAATGGATTATTGGGTGTAAACACTTCTACTGTAAACTTGAGCATTCAAAAGTCTGTACAAAAAAGAAGGGGCCTTCCATCTGTAGGAGGCCCAACTAATTCACTGGGCGATCATTCAGCCATATGTACACTTGCTACAACTCTCCATTGACCTGATACTTATGAACACTGTCTTGAAGACCTTCTTGATGACACAAAGGTTGGGGGTGTTGTGGATAGTGTGGAGGGCTGTCAGAGGTTACAGCAGGACATCAATAGGATGCAAAACTGGACTGAGAAGTGGCAAATGGAGTTCAACCCAGATAAGTGTGAGGTGGTTCATTGGAGGAACGTTGTTTCATTTTTACTGTGTACTGTACCAGCAGTTATGGTTGAAATGACAATAAAAGCAACTTGACTTGTTTTGGTAGGTCAAATATGATGGCAGAATATAGTATTAATGGTAAGACTCTTAGCAGTGTGGAGGATCAGAGGGATCTTGGGGTCCGAGTCCAAAGGGCACTCAAAGCTGCTGCGCAGGTTGACTGTGTGATTAAGAAGGCATATGATGTATTGGCCTTCATCAACCATGGGATTTAGTTCAAGAGCTGAGAGGTAATGTTGCAGCTACATAAGACCCTGCTCAGACCCCACTTGGAGTACTGTGCCCGGTTCTGGTCACCTCACTACAGGAAGGACGTGGAAACTATAGAAAGAGTGAAAAGGAGATGTATAAGGATGTTGCCTGGATTGGGGAGCATGCCTTATGAGAATAAGTTGACTGAACTTGGCCTTTTCTCCTTGGAGTGACGGAGGATAAGAGGTGACC
Organism: Mobula hypostoma; assembly: GCF_963921235.1. Lineage (NCBI taxonomy): Eukaryota > Metazoa > Chordata > Chondrichthyes > Myliobatiformes > Myliobatidae > Mobula > Mobula hypostoma. The sequence goes on from NC_086108.1 coordinate 97,773,873, forward strand.
TGATAGAGGTGTATAAGATGATTAGAGGCATTGATCATATGGATAGTCAGAGGCTTTTTCTCAGGGCTGAAATGGCTAACACGAGAGGGTACAGTTTTAGAGTCCTGACGAAGGGTTCCGGCCCGAAACTTCGACTGATCTTTTCCACGGATGCTGCCCGACCTGCTGAGTTCCTCCAGCATGTTGTGAGTGTTGCTTTGACCCCAGCATCTGCAGATTATTTTGTGTTTACAGTTTTAGAGTGCTTGGAAGTAGGTACAGAGGAGATGTCAGGGGTAAGTTTTTTACACAGAGTGGTGAGTGCATGGAATGGGCTGCTGGCGACGGTGGTGGAGGTGGATACAATAGGGTCTTTTAAAAGACTCTTGGATAGGCTAATGGAGCTTAGAAAAACAGAGGGCTATAGGTAACCCTAGGTAATTTCTAAAGTAAGTACATGCTTGACACAGCATTGTAGGTTTTCTATGTTTCTATGTAAGCAGTATTCTGGGGACCTCAAAAATAATTGCAACACACTTTCGCTGTAACACACAAAATGTTGGAGGAACTCAGCAGGTCAGGCAGCTTCCACAGTTGATGTTTCGAGCCAAGGCCCTTCCTTCTCAGTCCTGAAGAAGAGTCTCGGCCCGAAACGTCAACTGTTTGTTCATTTCCACGGAAGATTGCTTGATCTGCTGAGTTCCTTCAGCATTCTGTGTGTGTTGCTTTGCATTTCCAGCACTGCAAAATATCTCCTGTTGACCTCTTTATCTGTAACAGGTAAAACTGGAGCGTTTTCCTGAATACCACTGACATCAGTTTTACTGGGACTCATTGTAACTGGCCTCATTCGAATAGTGCCTCTATGTCAAGAGCGCCCATTCTCCCCTTTGGATCTCAGGTCTTTTGCCTGCATTGGAGAGGATGTAACCCCGTTGGCCTGAACAGGTCCAAATTTTACATTGGAGAGCAGATTATTAATGAATGAATGCTGCCTGATATGACTGATGGCAGCCCCTTCCTTCACTTTCTGCTGATTGAGGTCAGAATCAGAATCTGAATTGGAATTGGAATCGGAATCGAATCAGGGAGTGATTTGATTCATTTGATCCAGCTTTTCTGAACTGATCATGGCTGGTGTATTTTCCAGTTTGTCGAGTAACTGCTAGTTTTTAGCTGCATTGGAATGGCGGAGCTAAAGAAGCTATTTCTGGAGCCTGCCCTCAGCTTTAAGCCAGAGATGCTGCTGTGGCCCAGTGGCTTTGCTGTAACTAGTAGTGCGCTCATCCATTTCCTGTTATCACTTGGAGTGAATCAAATTGGCTAAAAAGCAGTAACTGCGATGCCTGTGACCTCAGAAGGAAACTGAGGTGAATCATCCACTTGGCATTTCTGGCAGAAGATAGTTACAACCAATTCATAGAAACATTTAAATAAAAACAGCAATAGCAGTAGGCCGTTTGATCTGGCTACACCATTCAGTATGAACACAGTTGATCCAAGTGTCCAGCTATCTTGATACCATACTCTCACTCTCTTCTCTCTACCCTTGATGCCATTATGCATGGAAATTCACCCCTCTTCCTCTTAAGGATGTTCAGCAACTTGGCCCCCACAGCCTTCTCGGAATGAGAATTCTATAGGTCCAAACACACTGAGAAAGAAAACTTCTTCTCATAGTCATAGAGTCTTAGAACAATTCAGCACAGAATCAAGCCCTTTGGCCATTAGTCCATGCCAGACTATTATTCTGCCTAGTTCCATTGACCTGCACCTGGACCATAGCCTTCTATATCCTTCCCATCCATCCAAATCTCTCTTAAATGTTGAAATCGAACCTGCATCCATCACTTCCACTGGCCGTTTGTTTCACACTCTCCGCCGTCCTCTGAGTGAAGGTTCTACCTCATGTTCCCCTTGAACATTTCACCTTTCTCCCTTAACCCATGACCTCTAGTTGTAGTCTCAACCAACCACAGAGGAAAAAAATCCTGCTGGCATTTACCCCATCTGTACCCCTCATAATTCTGTACACCTCTTTGAAATCGCCCCTCATTCTCCTATGCTCTGGGAAAACAGCAGTAGGCCTCTTGATCTGGCTCCATCTTTCAGTATGAGCACAGTTGATCCAAATGTCCAACTTTCTTGATATCATCTTTTCTCTCTCTCTCTCTCTCCTCTCACCTCTTGATGTCTTGTGTCTGAAGATTCACCCCTTTCCTTCTGGGATGCTCAGCGACTTGGCTTCCCCCGCCTTCCCTGAATGAGAACTCCACAGGTCCACACTCTCTGAGTGATAAAGTTTCTCCTCATCCCAGGCAGAAAAGCCTTTCAGCTGAACATGTGATCCCTTGTTCTGGAAATTCCAGAGGGAAACATCCAGCCCATGTTGGTTTCAGTTGGATTCCCCCCCTCATTCTTCTAAACCCCAGTTCTAAGCCTAATCGACCTAACCTCTCCTCATCTGACAGTCCCACAATCCCAGGAATCAGTCTGGAAAACCCAGCTTTACCCTTAGTTCCAATTGGCATTGAGGATGGTGGTGCCTTCACAGCCCCTTCCTCCATTGAGTTTCATGGGTCACCACCATTCACTCCTTGCCGGGACTGCAGGCTTCTGGTTTGATCATTAGTTATGAAATAGTTCAGATTGTTAGGAAAAAGTTATTTTCAGTTACTTGACATGTATTGTAGCTTCATGGCCTCGGTTAGGAATGTGATGTTTTTCCATGCTTTTCAGCCCACCCCAGAGGACCAGGGTTGGGTGGGGGATATGCCAGTCCAAGAGTGGCGCGATACATTTCTATTGCTGCCAATGCCCATAGCTGTATGGATGCAAGTTTGGAACTTCTACACATATTCTTTAGGTATAGAGCCATAGAGTTAACACAGCTCAGAAGAAACCCCACACTGCATGATAGAGGGCTTCCTGCATGTGAAGGTGGGACGTTGATCCCACCAGAGTCTTCCTTGTGGAGCCATAAGAAAAACAGTTGCAGTACTTCCCCCAAGCCATCAGGCCGATCAATACCTCCACCCATTAACCCAACCACCATGCCCACCACCAGTACATCCACATCAGTCACTCCTCTCCACAGGCCCCTGCACCCTCATTCACTGTCCCCCCCCCCCACCGCCATGCACTGCCACTTTACACTTACATTCCACGCCCCATACCTGCACTGACACAGTCACTGCCGTACTGTGCTTTCAACTGCCCTGCCGCTACAAATGATCCTCTTGCTAAGAGTCGATTTGTCACCTTATCACTTCCTGTCAGAGTCACCTATGCACAGATACCTAGTGATGCCCAGTGACTACTTATTGGTAGCAAAAACCCAAAACAAAGAAAACTACTAAATACCGTATTAATAACACTTTATTAGTAATGATCAATGCTAACAATGGAGAGGTGAGTGGTGGTGCTGGTGGAGGTGAAGGCACAGGCGAGGATTAGTCGAGGAAAATGGAGGCGAGTGATGGTGGAGATGGAGGTGCAGGGAAGGCCTAGTTGAGGCAAGTGAAGGTGGAGGTGGGGTTGAAGCAGAGTCAAGGCAGAGTTGTGGCATTCCCGAGAGTGAATAAAGTCCAGGTGTCTGATTGATTTAAGCGCTGGGCCAGATTGAAAAGGTCAGTGTGGGAGGGCCGGTTGTGCTCACTGCACTGTGATGTTTACTCAGCTCTGCACTAAACTGAAGCTGCGGTCTGCTCTGGCTACAATGATGCCTGGTTTTGCATCTGTGGCCTCAGCTCTGCGATGAACAGGGGCTGTGGTCTGTCCCAGCTGCAGTGCTGCCTGGTATCATGCCTTTCATAAAATTTCTGTTCTGAAGCTATTTGCTTGCTTTTATTGTTTGCACAATTTGTTTTTTTTTCTCTTTCTCTCTGAATTGGGTGCTGTTAATGAGTTATTTTGAGGTTTCTTTGTTTTGTGGCTGTCCGTAAGGAGACAAATCTCAAGGTTGTATAATTTAAACATACTTTGATAATAAATGTACTTTGAACTTCTGCACCTAGCATCACTTTTTGTACATACAGTCAAGTTCAAGTTTAGAATCATTGAACGCTACATGTATACCGCCAAACAAGACAACACTCCTCCTGACACAGCACACATAACATATAAAGGAATATTATCACAAATTAACAAATAATAAGGAACATATATGAAATAATTTAAAAAGTAACCAGCATAACGGTGCTCACACTTCCTATGGGATGAAACCTGGGTGGTTGCAGGGAGATCAGGAGTCTTTTGAACTGGGGAGTAATCAGTGGACTGATTAGACCGATAAGCAAATTGGAAAGGGTCCAATCTTGCAGGCAGATAGGATTTAATGAGATCCATAACCAGCCACTCAAGGCACTTCATTATTGGTGAGGTTAGTGCCACTGGACAGGAGTTGTTGAGGCAGGTTACTGTTGCCCTCCTGGCACTGGAGTGACGGAGGCTGCCTTGAAGCCTGAAGGAACAGGGGACTGTTCTAGAGAGATGCTGAAGATGTCTGATAGAACCTCTGTTAACTGGGCTGCACAGACCCTCAGCACACGACCAGGTATGTTATCAGGCCCTGCAGCTTTACATGGGTCAATGTACAGTATATAGTCTAATCTTATGTATACACGACCACACTCATACAGATACTTGAACATTGTGCTTTATGAGATTGCTTTTATAGTTATGTTTACGTGTTTTTATGCTTGTGGAGTTTTTCTACCCTGCATCAGATCCGGATTTTGTTCTTTTTTACACTCGTGCACTGAAGAATGACAGCAAACAATCTTAAATCTTGAATAAAGAGGGGGAAAGTAAAGTAACCCTTTTATCTCAATTTGCTTCTCTTGCCATCTGTCGCAGGCTGAATGAAGCAATAACGTTCTCCAGAACCCAGCCAGGTCAGGCAGTACCAATGCAACTGGACTTTCTGAGTGATGGCCATGATATATCCCCAGCCAATCTATGATCTTGTTTAACATGGATGAGCTCTGATTCCTCAGCTAATGATCACAGGTAACAATTTGTTGTCTTCCTGTGGTATCAGTGTGAACGTTGAGGACTCCAGTGGCCATTTTCTGTTGCAAAACCTGCAGCATGATATTGGGTGTGTTGTGGATGTCCACTGATGAGGACAGAACGATTCTGCTCATTTTTCTGTGCCAGGATATTACCTGTATAGAGGGATAGCTCTCCCAATTTTTGGCCCATTTCCCTGTTGCTAGTGAGGAATTAGCTAAATGCATCTCAATCAAACACAATCATAGAGTCATAGAGCACTACAACACAGAAACAGACTCTTCAGCCCATCTAGTCCATGCCAAACTGTTATTGTGCCTGATTGCATTGACCCGCACCTGGACCATAGCCCCCGATACCTCTCCCATTCATGTACCTATCCAAATTTCTCTTAAATGTTGCATTCAAAGCCCTATCTACCACTTCCACTGGCAGTTCATTCCATGTTCGTGCCACCTTCTGAGTGAAGAAGTTTCCCCTCAGGTGTCCCTTAAACATTTCATCTTTCACCTTAACCTTCTAGATGTAGTCTCACCCAAACTCAGTGGAAAAAGCCTGTTTGCATTTACCTTATCTATACCCCTCTATCAAATCTCCTTTCATCTTCCTACACTCTAGAGAATAAAGGCATAACTGTTGGGGCATATTCTGGAGTTGTGGTATATGGAAAAGATCAGTTTCAACAGCAATTGGTCTTCGGATCTGAATATGGATTGTAGGTTGAATTTAAAATGCAGCTCTGAACAATGGTCTTCCTGGAGCTTCAGGCTGGTTGATTGCAAACTTATGCACCTGAGATGTCTGCATATGCATGAATACAGCCTAGAGACAGTGGGGATTAACATTCACTTGGGGTGTCTGGAGTGTTGGTATGAAGATGGAAGTGTTTAAAAATTATATATAATTCAAAGGAAGCAAAGTGGAGCCATTGCAACTATAGAACTGTCCTGCTTTTACCTCCGGCCTTTAGCATATGAAAATGTCATGAAATATTGGGTCAGGCAGGCCTCTTCTTCCAAGAGTGTCTCCAAGTATGATGCCTGTTGCTTGTTTTGCTGAATAAAGACTTCTATATCCACTAACTTCAGTATCCCTCTGATGACTTTGTTCACAGCCACAACAGTAACCTATTCAACCTTTCTCTAACCTTGTTCTTCAGCTAACGCTGGCTGCTGCATCCTATCTTATCCCTTCTGTAACTGATTGTAGCTATTTGGAACAACTGGTTGTCTTGCCATGCAATCTGAGGGGCTGGTCAGAGCCAATCATAGTGCTTTTTCACACCTACTCATCAAAATGGGTAAGGATTTCCTCTCTGATGAACCAAATAGTTTTTCTTCCATTGCTCTAGAACAGCATGCAAAAAGCGGATCAGTACCTAGGACAAAACAATCCACTTACTTTGCACCTGTAGAAGGCTTTCTCACCACCACCGACTGCAGTGAATTTAGCATGTCCCATGCGCTGCAGTTCCTCAACTGATCACTGGTCAAGCACATGGCACCTATCATTGTGAAGGTCAAGGATAGCGGACATGTGAACACTACCCTCTGCACGTTCGCATGCAAGGCACAGTCTATCCTCACCTCAGAATCAGAACCAAGTGTATTATCACCGACATGAAAGGTCATGAAATTGGTCATTTTGTAGCATCAGGACAGTGCAAGACATAAAAATTTCCATAAATGAATAAATAATTTGGGCAATAGTGAGGTAGTATTCAAGGATTCATGGGCCATTCCAAAAATCTGATGGCTGAGGGGAAGAAGCTGTCCCTGAAACATTGAGTTGGGGTCTTCATGCTCCTGTACCCCCTCCCCAATGGTAGTATTTATTTATTTGTTTGTTTGTTTATTGACATACAGTGCAGATCAGGCCCTTCTGGCCTTTCGAGCCAGGCCACCCAGCAAACCCCTACTTAATCCTAGCCAATTCACAGGACAATTTACAACGACCAATTAGCCTGCCAACCAGTATGCCTTTAGACTGTGGGGGGGAACCGGAGCAACCTGAGGAAACCCATGTAGGCACGGGGAGAACGTGCAAACTTCTTCCAGGCTGCAGCAGGAACTGAACCTGGGCCAATTGAACTGTAAAGCGTTGTGCTCACCATTAAGCTTCCATGCTGATAGTAATGAGAAGAGGGCATGACCTGGATGGCGAGGGTTCTTAATGAGGCTAGAGGCATCAACCTTTGAAGATGTCCTTGATGGCAGGGGAGGGCTTTGCCTGTGATGGAGCTGGTTGAGTCTACAACACACTGGAGCTTCCTTCAATCCTGCACATCCTGTATGGAGCCTCCATACCAGTCAGAATGCTCTCTACCGTACATCTGTAGAAGTTTGCAGTTAGGTATCACTCCTTGTTCTAAATTCTGGGACTCCCTATCCACCAGCGTTGCAGGTGTGGCTTGTCCAGAAGGATTTCAATGGTTCAAACAGTGGCTTATCACCAACACCTGACCTACACAAACATCCTGTTTCACTGCGTGTTTATAAGTGGGTGGAGAAGATGGTGAAGTACTACCTTCGACTGCTACAATCATTCTGGTAAAGGTATTCCCAAAGTGTAATTGGATACAGAGCTACAAACATCTCAATAAATCCTGTGTGTGTGTGTGTGTGTGTGTGTGTGTGAGAGTGTGTGTGTCTGCCTGTCTGTCAATCTGTGCCTGTGTCCGACAATGTGTTTGTGTGTATGTACGTTTGCGTGTGCATGTATGTACGCATGTGGGCCCGCAAGCTAGATTCTATGACTGAATTCCACTCTTTTATTTTCTAATACTTTGACATATATTCAAACTTTTTATTAAATAAAGACTCTGCATATATTAAAATTTCTTGTCTAGACACCAGTTTATAATCCTTGAATGTTTCATAAGTGCACACGAACAGTGTATTGTTTTGTTTGCCTATTTATATGAAAAGATTAAAGCAAACGAATTCTAAATCAACCGACTAGGGAAAATGAACTCATTGTATCTCTCTTTGAAGCTTGTTAGTAGTAATAATAAATGAGCTGGCAGCTGACAGCTAAAACCTAATCCCCTTTAATGCCATCATAGGTAATAACTCGTAAGCTCAGTAAATTTGTGGTAATGTCTGAGAAGCGGATCCAGGGTCAGCCACTGCCACCTTATAAAAATACAGTAGAATTGCTCATATTAATAATTTAAAGGACAGGAAAATTGTAGCAAATACAAAGTTATTGCTGCAAAAATTAAATGTTTTTTTTGGACCAATTGTGCGGATGACCTGGTTTAAGGCAATGAACGATTAATAACTGTCGTGGTGATTAAATATCTACATCTTTTAAGATTAGAAACCAAAAGCTTATTTACAAGCTCATAACCCTCTGTATACCAACAGTTCCAATAATACTATGTAGCTGTTTTGCTAAATTGCAGTGCTTTCAAGCAATACCAGGAAAATTATTTCAATTAGGGTGCAGATTTCATAAAAGATGGGGCCATAACTAATTTCAAAGTTAACCAATACATCTCCATAAGTGATAATTATTATTTTGCATTAAAATTTCCCCTGCAAAGAAATGTAATAATGATAGCTGGAGTATATCATTAGTTATTGTTATGCCTTTCTTCCTCATTTTTTTTATTGAGGCCTTTAGGCATGTACAGACATTTGCATTGGTGCCTCATCATTTTCTCCATGGAGACATGAGGTAGAGAAATAATCATGCATAGGGCAATCAAACAGCAATCACATTAACATCATGTCTCTCTCTGTAGCGGTACTTTGTCTGTTTGTGGTTTAAAATCTAAAGTGTGTGGGAAAACATGACATTTTTACTTTCCCAATTTCAAATGCTTTTTAATCCAAATACATCGTGTGAATGCCAACAGGAACTTGGTCATTTGGGAACTATCTAATGCCGTTCCAGTTACATTCAAAGTGGCGTTCTGCACACTTCGTTACATTCCTGTTCTCAACAATCCGCATGACATTTAATGCTCAACCAATAGTTCATGATGGCAGAATGTGAATCAAGGATCAAGAATCAACTTTACTCACCATATACATTTACGTGTATTAGGAACTTGCTGTGGTGTGTTGGCACAACATGCAATAAAAAAATAGTATTCAAATATTATAAAGAATTATTATAAATAAAGATAGAGGTTAAAGTACAGACAGGGAATAAAATGAGCATAAATACATAAATACCAGCACAATGTAAACAGCATTATAAAATGTAGTTTGAAATGTTTACAGTACAGTGCAATGACAGGGGTAATAGATAGAGAGGGATGGGGGCTAACTAGAATGGTTAATCAGATTAACTGCCTGGTAGAAGAAACTTTTAAGATGGCGTGAAGTTCTTGTTTCAATAGCCCCATAGAGCTTTATAGAAGTGAGCTTTTAGATAAAAAACAGTTTGCAGAGTAAATGAACTATCTCTCAGTTGAAGATTCTTCATTGAAGACGGAGTGTGGATCCCTAACCTACCGGTACAGTTCAAAGTACAGTTATTACCAAAGTAAATAAATGTCACCATATGACAAAGTTTAAAGTACATTTATTATCAAAGTATATGTAAATTACATGACCTAGAGGTTTGTCTGCCACAAAACAAGAAACTCGAAAGAACCCATTAAAAATAATTTCAACAAATGCCAAATGTGCAGAGAGAAAAAAAAAACACAAATCATGCAACAGCATTCAGAACGAAAGCGATTCCGTAGCTTCAGCCTCAGTTCATCACACAGCAGGGCAAATCGTCATAGAGCTCACTTCCCAGAGCAGCCTCACAGCCTCAGTGTTGCAGGGAGTGGAGCAGGGTAGCAGAGCAGTGATCAGAACTGACCCAACCCTTGCCTCTGGTCCTGACACCCGGCCTTTCAGTCCATCTGGGCCACAGTTTAAATTGTCCAAGCACCGGGCCCTGTCACTTTGAGACATTCTGGGCCTGGACCCAGCTGCCACCTTTTGCTCATACATAACCTTTCCAAATCTACCCTGAGATACATTTTCTTGCAGGCATTCACAGTAGAACAAACAAATATAATAGAATCAATGAAAAAAGGCTTTTTTTTAAAACAAATGACTTTATGTGAGAGTGATAAAGTAAAAGTAACAGTTATACATTCAGTGCCTTTAACAAACTATAGACCGTATCACAGGAACCAACCCATGGGGGAATTAACATCAGGCCATACAGGAATGAATAGTACATGTGGCCAAAAGAATAACCAAATAAGTAATATTATGGAGCTTCTTAAAGGAGGGGATAGGGGTGGGATCCTTCGGAAGGGATTTCCAGAGTTGGGGCCTTGGGAGCTGAAAATACAGCAGCCAATGGTATAAGGGATGAAATTAAGGAAGCACATGGACACATATTAGAGGAGATCCTGAAAGGTGTACATCACACACAGTGAGTATAAATTGGTTGTCTATAAATGACCTCTCTTTCACTAAGCCAAAGATTCAACTCTGAAGACTTCCAAAGGAAAACGAAACATATTGTTGCATATTGATGTAATGATCATGACATTAAAAAGAATAATTGGCCATTAATCTGAATTTTATTGTAAGGAAAAGACCACAATTGAAAAGTTCCATGTATATTAGCCACATATGGTAAATGTTCTGAATCTACATTTAATCTAGGGTACCACATCAACTGATTAATCATTCTGCTATTAATGGTGTACACTGAAAATCTATCAAATGGCTGCCAATCAAGGCCTAAAGAGCTCTGCGTTCGCAACATCATTGAAATTTGGAATAGCAACAGTGGTTAGTCTCCAAATCCCGCAGGCTTTTGCCTTTGGTTTGCAAAATGTTTTAGCAGCCATCAGCCAAGAAATGCATGTGTCATCTGCAAACCCAAATTGATAAGAATTCGGTTCAAGTGATATGCACGGAGTTAAAGCTCTGAAGGGTTGAGAGTCGCCGGAAAACAGATTTTAAAAATAGAGAAATGCGAAATGCAGAGAGCGGAAGAAGCTGTTATCGCCTTTGATCTGAAAATAGATCCAGCTTCGATATCATGCAACAGGAACAAACATTACTAGTTTCCCTGTCATTGCATGAAAGGTCAGGCATCTTTTGGGCAATTGGGGAGGATGTGGTTTCAGGGGGTTTGCAGATGTGTTTAACAGCAGGGTATTTTCCGCTGTCATAGCCAGTTGAAGAAAACTTTGTATAAAGCACATCTGCTGATAAGCAGTTCGGCCTTGCTGTGAAGATCACATCCCTTCTCCCTGCTCAACGCTGCGTGAACATCCTACCTGGACAAAAGCTCCAAGCTCCCGAACCAGTCGAAATTTAACTGGGGGAGAGAAAAAAAATGTGCGCAGTGGTGATGGACCCCAGGGACTCTTCATTACCTGTCATTAAATGTTTTAAAGTTTGCATAATTGATCTGGCCAATAAGTCATCATTGATTTAGGTAGGTCTCAGCTGAAGAGGTTCTCTTTAAAAATTCATAATGCTGGTATGTGTCTTTACAATCCATTAGCTGTTTATGTGTCCATGGTCCAGAGATTGATCGACCTTTGGGTAGTGATTCCCATGGACTCCTGTCTCCGTACCAGCCTTCATAAGGCGAGAGCTGTTTAGAGTCATCCCTTGACAGCAATACTTTGATTCTTTTTTACATCAAAATAGAACTCTACTTTGAAATGATGAATAAATAAAGCATATTCTATAAACAGCTTTTCAGTCTTATTTAGGATTTTGAGCTTCGTCTTGGCAATCCTTATTTCTCTGCCATCAGATTCAAGTGTGTAAATGTTCTAAAAGGCCCTGAATGATTTATGATGATTTCAAGGAATGATGGAGTAATAGTTGAAGAATGAAGCTATTAGTTTTAATATTTATATTGAGTGCTCTGAAACATTAATGTGACAGGATGTAGGAATCAGAGCAGCGGGACGTATTTACTTTACGACTTCCACCACGTGGCAAATGCATTTGTATTCTGTGGCCGTGGTGCCGGATATTTACTTGCGATAATTCAAGTCCGGCAGCGATTCGCCGATAGCACAGGGCGTCAGAAACAGTGCCTTATTCCAGTCGTGGCTTGGGGAAACGATGGTTGAGCCGATACAATTTATTTATTGAGATAGAGCACGGAGTAGGCCCTTCCGGCCCTTTGAGCCATGCCACCCAGGAATCCCCTCATTTAACCCTAGCCTAATCACCGCACAATTTACAATTAACCTACTAACCTTTGTGTCTCTTGGAAAGTGGGAGGCAACTGGAGCATCTGGATGAAGCCTATGTAGTCACAGGGAGAAAGTACAAACTCGTTACAGGCAGTGGCAGGAATCGAACCTGGGTTGCCTGGACTGTAAAGCGCTGTGCTAACCATTTCGCTACCATGCTACTCATTTCGATTACATGGAATCAGATCTGCCTGGACCCTGTAGTGATATTCAGACTTTATATTTCTGATCAAAATAAACTTTATTAGCAATAAAAAATATTCACAGAAAATAATTTGTGTAATGCCTTTTCAGTCTTACATTCATAGCCAAGGCTCTCCAGAGGGCTTATTTTAATTGACTGTAAATGGACAAAGTCAGTACAGACACCTAGTGTAGATAATGGACGACCCTCATACAATGCTTTTGATGATTGCACCCTCCAAATTTTCATTTTTATTGTAACATTCAAGATGATAGCACAAGAGAGAGAAGTTTTAAGGGGCTTGGAGGTAGGTACAGAGGAGATGTCAGGGGTAAGTTTTTTACACAGAGAGTGGTGAGTGCATGGAATGGGCTGCCAGCGACGGTGGTGGAGGCGGATACAATAGGGGCTTTTAAGAGACTCCAGGATAGGTACATGGAGCTTAGAAAAATAGAGGGCTATGGGTAACCCAAGGTAATTTCTAAGGTAAGGACATGTTCGACACAGCTTTGGGGGCTGAAGGGCCTGTATTGTGCTGTAGGTTTTCTATGTTTCTATTATTGTTAATACTTTCAAATTCTTCATAGTTCCTAACGCGCTGAAGTAGTGAAATAATTTCATTTTCACTCCCGGCCGTTTCTGGCATCTCCAAGCCTGAATGCTTGAAACCACAGTAAGCAAAGCAGATCTGAGTTGTTCTACTGCTTATTCCTTGCTAACCATCAGTGACAACAATCACTGTTTTTTGAACACAAACACAGGCAACTGAAGCCATTTAAAAAACCATTCACTCTAAACACGGTGTAGCCACACAAGCACACACGACTGATGCTAGTTAGAATCTGTTCGGCAACAGTCTCCTGCCTCAATTAAGCAGCATAGTGTCCCAAATAAGCAAAGGGAATCCCTGCTCTTTTCTCAATTGGTTTTTGTTCTTTAAGAGTTGTCCCAAATAAGCAGCTGCCCCAATTAATCAATTGCCCAATTAAGTGGAATCCACTGCATTGAAAGGCCTAGATAGAGTAGACATGAAGAGGACATTTCCTATAAGGGGGGAGTCTGGGACCAGAGGACACAGCCTCAGAAAAGAGGGACATCCATTTAGAACAGAGATGAAGAGTAATTTCTTTATCCAGAGGGTGGTGAATCCTTGGAATTCATTGCCACAGGTGGCTGTGAAGGCCAAGTCATAGAGTATATTTAATGCGAAGGTTGATAGGGTCTTGATTAGTAAGGGTGTCATAGTTTATAGAGAGAAGGCAGAAAAATGGGTTTGAGAGTGATAATAAATCAGCCATAATGGAATTGCGGAGAAGACTTGATGGGCCGAATGGCCCAGCTCTGCTTCTATGTCTTATGGTCTTTCAGTACAGTTCTGTTATATTCCTTAAAACCAATAGAACTGTTGCTACTCATGTACCCCCCTGGCCCCTCCCTGTCCAGTAGTGGAAGAACCCTATACCGTGGTCCTTCCCCAGACTTTAGCCCCTAACTCAACTAAGTTGGTTCATGCACACGTCTTAAATAACAGAGCTAATTTTCCATTCAGGTTCAGAATGCACTCACATTGCGTAAATGGTGGAAGCGGGTCTTTACGCTGCCGGGCATCACGGTGCAGCAGATTCCAGACTCCAGACTTCGCCAATGAGCACGTATAGCTAAATCCGCTCAATGAGGCAGAGCATTGGGTCCGCGGGGTGAGAAATAGACTGGCTCGCTCCCGTCCCAGAGGAGGCGATACCTGCTGGCGATTCATGGAGTGGAATTGATGATGGAGGCGCTGGAGAAACCCAAGTCTCAGATAACGTACCTGCTGGAACTAAAGGAAGGTGGAACTAAAAGGGGCCACAGGAAATGATCTAAAAGCTAGCAAAAAAAAAGCTTTTAGATAATTTCTGGGCATTTTTACCAATTTAAAACTGTATAACAAACACTGTCACGTTTCCCAAGTCTATATACTTAATCCTTCCTAATTTGTCTTTAGATTATGAGAACACTCAGTCCACTTTTATTGTCATTTAGAAATGCATACATACATTAAGAAATGATACAATTGGAATCATCCTGCATAGAGTGAGAAGAATGTGATGTCACTATCTTTTTGTGGAATTCATTGCCACAGGTGGCTGTGGAGGCCACATCATTGGGTTTATTTAAAGCAGAGATTGATAGATTCTTTATTGGAAGGATGTAAAAGGTTACCAGGAGAAGGCAGGAGAATGGGGTTGAGAGGCAAAATAAATCAGCCATGATGGAGTGGCAGAGCAAACTCAATGGGTCGAATGGCCTCACTCTTCTCCAATATCTTACGGACTTTTAGTTTTATCTTTTTGGTGTTCAACAAAGTTGTGGCACAGTGCTTTACAGCACCAGGGACCTAGGTACAATTCCTGCCACTACCTGTAAGAAGTCTGTACCATGTGGGTTTCCTCCAGGTGCTCCAGTTTCCTCCCACAGTCAAAAGACGACTGGTCGGTAGGTTCATTGGTCATTGTAATTAGGCTCGGGTTAAATCAAGGGTTGCTGAGCGGCACGGCTGAAAAAGAGCCGAAAGGGTCTACTCCACGCTGTATCTCAATAAATAAATACTGGCTGCGTATTGGAAGTTGCCCCTATAAATACATAACAGACATTGTAATATAATCATTTTGCTCTTCGTTCATTCAGACAGCTTGCTGTGAATTATATTAAATTACTCACTTTTCCTGAACATTCAAAATGATGTTAACATTGCTTTAAAAAAAAAGCTGTGCATGAACAATGAGTATTGAAAATGCTCGGGGCCTTGTTGTACATGCGTGTGACTGATGCTACAAGACATCCTTGCAAGTGCTGATGGAAACCAAGCAGTTGTTAACTAAAGCAATGAAGACAATTACAGCTGTTCCACTAACCTCTGTACTGCTCACCTCTAACCCCGGCGGTTCTTGGGGGCTTTCAGCAGTCAGAACGCTGGGAGAATTAGCACATGTCAAGTATGCAATATCCACACAGCACATTACCATAGCCTGTGATTTGCAAAGTGTGGTGTGCAGGACGAGAATAATACTTCTGCTTAGCTACTGAAAACAAGGAGCCTATCCAAGTCTAATGTCGTACAATTCATATTGTGGATAAAGTAAGATCATCCTTGCAGCATCTTTCATCTGTTCAAATTAATAGTTTGTTTTATCTGTTATGCTTTTAACATGGTAATAAATTATACTTTGACTTTTAACAAGCACGTTTAAATATTCAGTAGAGCTTTCCAAAATTTATATTTGATGTCTAGTGTTTTGCACCTGCACTACATTTTGGAATTTAAGTTATGCTAAGGTAGGATGATAATTATGGCAAGATCTTAATTATCATCCTACCATAGCATATCTTAAATTTCAAAGTGTAATGCAGGTGCAAAACACTAGACATCAAATATAAATTTTTGTGCAATTAGTAATTGTAATATATGATTGTTGTGCGTTAATTGAATAATTATTGGAATAATAAGTTGTGAAAATAAATAGCAACACAACAAAATGCCGGAGGAACTCAGTAGCCCGGGTAACATCTATGGAAAAGAGTACATTCCTGGCCGAGACCCTCCATCAGGACTGGAGTGAAAAAAGATGCAATTCCGGGCCGAGACCCTTCAGCGGGACTGGAGTGAAAAAAGATGAGGAGTCAGAGTAAGAAGGTGGGAGAAACACAAGGTGAAAGCTGAAACCGGGGTGGGGGGGAGGGAAGGGGTGAATTTTCATTAAAATGGGTGGCTAGTGGGAGATCTCACTTTTTCTGGCAAACAGAGCATAGGTAAGTATTACAGTTGATGTTGTAAAGATTCAAAATTCAGGATTGTTTAGTGTCATTTTCAGTACACAAGTGTAAAGGGGAATGAAATAAATGTCATTCTGGATCTGATGCAGCTTATAAAATACACACACACACTAACATAAAGAACACAATAATAAAAATAACACAATAAATATCAATACATCAGATAGCTTACATACAAAGATTGATTATATATACATAAAGAGCACAGGAGACTCTGATAAGAAATGAAAAATTGGTGGTGGTTTGGGTGTGTGGAGGGGTGAGTTAGTGGGTGGAGGTGTTGATCAGCCTTGCTGCTTGGGGAAAGTAACTGCGTTTGAGTCTGATGGTCCTAGCGTGGATACTATGTAGCCTCCTCCCTGATGGTGCACCCAGAGAAAACCCATGCGGTCATGGGGAGAATGTACAAACTCCTTATAGACAGCAGCAGAACTGAGCCCAGATCTCTAAGCTCTATGTTACCAAGCCACCCCAAAGAGGAGCTCATCCGGGATCTGAACCCAGTACCTTTTGCACTGAAAGCAAGAATCATACCTCTACACCAATATAATGATATAATATTATGATTAACTTTTCATCTTTCTACTAAGTCACTCAGACCAGTTATTTGGGGCCAATAAGTCCTTAAGTAACAAAAACAAATAAAATATAGCTGATTTTTTTTTTCTTTTTCAAGCATATTATCACATTTCAGTTAATTTGATTACTAGTACTGGACTCTGTAATGTATAAAAACATTTCAATTCATAGTGCAATCTATTTTTGAAAAGGCAGTTATCCAAGCTTGTTTGTCAAATCGCAGTAGGATGCCAATCTAAAAACATACAGTATCTATATAAATATTCCTTAAGGTTGTTACAGGCAGACATAGTAGTGGGGATAAATTCCCACTACCTATTAAATGCTCCCAATGGCATACGGCTCAGGTAGCCTTTGACAACCAAAGTCCAGCTCCTGGCCTTCCCAGGCAAAGGCAGGCTTCGGGTGCCTTAAAACCAGTCACTTTGGGCAGATGGGGCTTGCGAGCTGCCAGCTCATCTAAGAGAAGGAAAACTCTGATCTCAAATCCCCACTGCCTGCAGCTATACCCACTCAAGGGAAGGTTTTGGGGGTAAACCCTGAAGGAAAAATCCAGAGCTGGAAACCCCAAAGCAGTATTATGTTGAGTTCGATGCTGACTGGCAACTCCTGCGACGCTGCTGGTAGCAAACTGTATCGGTCTCTGCCGTTCCTTTGTTTCATCAGATGCGTGGAGAGGGGGAGCTTTCTACATGGGCGACAGCTTGCTCTCCATATTGTACTGCCCAGGTTTGCATATTTAGACAGCTAGGACATAAAATCTATAGTCGACCCTGGTTGATTGAGGCTCAATCTCAAAAAAAATTATCAATCAATATATGTATTCATATAAAATATCTAGGATAGTTGGCTAGCCTCTGAAATGGTCGTGTATTGTGGATGACTTTGAGATTTAGAAACATAGAAAACCTACAGCACAATACAGGCCCTTCAGCCCACAAAGTTGTGCCGAACATGTCCCTACCTTAGAAATTAATAGGGTTACCCATAGCCCTCTATTTTTCTAAGCTCCATGTACCTAACCTCTTAAAAGACCCTATCGTACCCGCCTCCACCACAGTTGCCAGCAGCCCATTCCACGCACTCACCACTCTCTGAGTAAAAAACTTACCCCTGACGTCTCTTCTGCACCTACTCCCCAGCACCTTAAACCTGTGTCCTCTTGTGGCAACCATTTCAGCCCTGGGAAAAAACCTCTGACTATCCACATGATCAATGCCTCTCATCATATTATACACCTCTATCATGTCAGTTCTCATTCTTCGTCGCTCCAAGGAGAAAAGGCTGCGTTCACTCAACCTGTTTTCATAAGGCAAGGTTTATTTATGGCAAGGTTTATTTACATCTGATTTTCAGCATCATTTAGATAAATGCCAATAGATTCATAGAGCTATATAGCATAGAAATAGGCCATTCAGCCCAACTTGTCCAGGCTAACCAACTTGACTAAATGAACGAGTCCCATTTGCTTGCATTTGCCCATATCATTTAAATTCTTCGTACCAGTTTGTAATGGAGTTGCATTTATGCAGCACCTTATGTCCACTGACAAACTTTTGAGATGTAACACACACAAACTGCTGGAGGAACTCAGCAAATCAGGCAACATCTATGGAGTGGAATAAAACAATCGACATTACAGGCCAGGACCCTTCGTCAGGATTTGAGAAGGAGGGGACTGAAGACAAAACAAGAAGTTGGGAGGGGAAGTGAAGAAGTACAAGTTGGCAGGTGATAGGTGACAAAATGGTGGGTGGGTGGGGGGATGGGGGCTGAAATAAGAAGTTGGGAAGTGATAGATGGAAAAGGTAGAGGGCTGAAGAGGAAGGAATCCGATAGGAGAGGATAGATGACCATGGAAGAAAAGGAAGGAGGTGGGGAACTAGAGGGAGATGACAGGCAGATGAGGAGAGGAGAAGGGTTTGGAAGGAAACCAGAATGGGGAAAAGAAAGAGGGAGAAGGGGACAAGGGGGAGATTAAGCATTATCAATTAACAATAAATAATGTTGGATTTATTTCTGACAAACTTCTATGTTCTGCACACTTTGCAAAAGGCAGGATGTTTTAGGGCTGGAATGAATGTTGGTGATGTGTAAATAGTGTCGAGATTATACACAATGTACAGTGGAAGCCTTGGCCACCATCTGTGGGCAGGCATTGATGTTACATTGATGTTAAGAGTCTTACATGATGATACATCAGAGAAACAAAAAAAAAATCACTGAATTGATCAGGATTTCCTCTTTTAATGACAAATTGCTGTGGTGTAGTGTTCACCTGAGTGGCATGGTAGCATAGCGGTTGGTGTAACAACTTACAGTGCCAGCTATGGGTTCAATTCCCGCCACTGTCTGCAAGGAGCTTATACATTCTAGCCATGACCGTGTGGGATTCCTTTAGGTGCTCCGGTTTCCTGCCACATTCCAAAGGCATAAGGGTTAGGATGAGTAACATGCAGTCATGCTATGTAGGTAACACTCGCAGGCTAACGCAGCACATTATTTATTTATTGAGACACAGCATGGAATAGGCCCTTCTGGCCTTTGAGCTGTGCTACCCAGTAATCCCCCGATTTAATCCTAGCCTAATCATGGGACAATTTAGAATGACTGATTAACCTACCAAATGGTACGTCATTAGAACGTGGGAGGAAACTGGAGCACCCAGAGGAAACCCACGTGGTCACGGGGAGAACGTGGTGGGAGTTGAATCCAGAGTCCTCTGTCCTGGGCTGGAGGTTGATCAGCCTTGTGGCTCCCGCTTTCACTACACGACTTCATACATCTTCTAAGCGAAGATCCTTCCTCTTTCAGGGATGAGTCTTTGCAGCTTCTGTTGGTGTTCCTGTAGCTCTGGGTTTTAACAGGATGGGGTAGATAGACCTATGCCCAACCCTCCTCCTATCTCAGCCAAGCTTGGGACTGTCCGTGGCAGAGTTATGTCATAGTTCAGTGAGATATAAAGATCAAAAACAGAAGAAGAATAGTGCCAAAGGATCAAGTGTTCATAGAAGTGTGGTGAAACAATACATGGCATTTGAGTCAGAAAATTAAATAAGGACAAATGGTCAAAAGCTTGTTTTTAAGGAGCTTCGTAAAGGAGCAATGAAAGATGTGAGGGGAGAGAGTTCAGGAGCTTGAGTCCTGCCCATCAGTGGGAGAGCAGTTAAACTTGGGAATGATCAAGGTAACAGAATTTGAACAGCACAGATACCTTGGAGCATTAGAAGAGATGACAAAGTTCGGAAAGAGGCAGACCACAGAGAGATCTGAAACCAAGGTAATAATTTTAAAACCAAAGCTATTTTGCAGGACAGCAGAGTGTTGCAGCAGGTAGTGCTGCTGAGTCGTCTCCAGTGATTGGGTTCGATCCTACCCTCCTGTGCTGGCTGGATGGACTTTGGACCTTCTCCCGTTGATTTCCCAGGGCTCCAGTTTCTTCCTGCATCATAAAAAAGTGCAGGTTAATTGGTTATTGTAGATGATCTCCAGTGTAGATGAGCGGTAGGTGAATCAGGCAGATTTATCGGACATGTCATAGAGTAACAGGGCGCTACAGCACAGAAACAGGCCCTTCAGCCTCTCTAGTCTGCACTGAACTGCTATATTGCCTTGTCCCATCTATCTGCAGCTGGTTCATTGCCCTCCATTCCCCTCCCTTCCAACCAAACCTCTTAAATATTGACATCAAGCCCATGTGCACCACTCCTGTTGGCAGCTCATTCCACATTCACACCACCACCTGAGTAAAGAAGTTTCCTTAAATATCTCACCTTTCACTCTTAATCTCTTCTAACTTCAGTGGAAAAAGCCTCCTTACATTTCCCTTATCTATACCCTTCATAATTTTGTGTACTCTCATCAAATCTCCCCTCATTCCCCTACACTCCAGGGAATAATGTCCTAATCTGTTCAACCTCTCACTATAGCTCCTCAAATTCCGGCAACATCCTTGTAGATCTTCTCTGTACTCTTTCAATGTTATTGATATATTTTTTGTATTTATGTGCGAGAGAATACATTATGGGGAAATAACTGGGGGAATGGGTCTGGTGAGCCATTTCCCCTTTCACGAGTAAATAGGAAATTACACTGAAGGTCAACATTGAAGTTCACCCTTAAGACTGGGTGCCCTCCAGAGCAAGGGTAGCAGATCTGAATGACCTGAAATACACAGGGAGTGGTCATCTGCGAGGTGGGTGGCACTCTGGTGCTGATCCAGAACACCACCAACTCACAGTCAATCCTGACCACCCAAGTGTCCATGTGGAGTTGGCAGATTTTCCCAGAGAATCTGATACTATGTGGGTTTCTTCTCATGTTTCAAAGTCATGCAGATTAACTTTAAATTGGCTCATCTAACATTTAACATCTGCCGGACGATGCTGAGGATGTTCTACGAGTCTGTGGTGGCCAGTGCGATCATGTCTGCTGTTGTGTGCTGGGGCAGCAGGCTGAGGGTAGCAGACACCAACAGAATCAACAAACTCATTCGTAAGGCCAGTGATGTTGTGGGGATGGAACTGGACTCTCTGATGGTGGTGTCTGAAAAGAGGATGCTGTCCAAGTTGCATGCCATCTTGGACAATGTCTCCCATCCACTACATAATGTACTGGGTGGGCATAGGAGTACATTCAGCCAGAGACTCATTCCACCGAGATGCAACACAGGGCGTCATAGGAAGTCATTCCTGCCTGTGGCCATCAAACTTTACAGCTCCTGCCTCGGAGGGTCAGATACCCTGAGTCAATAGGCTGGTCCTGGACTTATTTCCTGGCATAATTTACATATTACTATTTAACTATTTATGGTTTTATTACCATTTAATTATTTATGTTGCAACTGTAACGAAAACCAATTTCCCCCGGGATCAATAAAGTATGACTATGACTATGACTAAATTTCCCTAAGTGTGGAGGTGAGTGGGGCAATTGATGAGAACCTAAGGAATTGGAATTGGTTGATTATTGTCACATGTTCCAAGATATAGGCAAGAAAAGTCAGGAGCTCAGCCATCTCCTCCCTGTAAGGATGCAGCAAAACATACGCACACCGTGGTTGCTTTGGCAAGCTGAGCCATACAAGTCATAGGAGATGGCAGATACTGGAATGATGATGGAGCCACAAACAATCTGCTGGAACAACTGAGCAGGAGGAAATGTCAACGCTTTGGGTGAAAAACCTGAATCAGCACTGAGACTGGAGGAGGGAGAGAGTCTGTATAAAGTGAGGAAGACTGGGGATGGGAGATGACCAGTATAAAGTAGGGAAAAGGTGGAGGGACAGCTAATATAGAGTAAAGAGCCAATATAGAGCGGGGAGGGCATAAAGCCAATATAAAGTGGTGAGGGGAGACAGCTGGTATAGAGTTGGGAAGAGATTCATCCAATATAGAGGGGGGGAGCAATAAAGCCAGTATAAAGTGGTGAGGGGAGACAGCTAGTACAGAGTTAAGGCAGGGATGGCCAACCTATGGTGCATGCGGCAAAAGTGGCGCTTTGGATGATTAGAAGTGGCGCATTGCACCCCAGTGATAATAGTAAAGAAGAAAGCCCTAAATATTAACCAAAAACCAATTCGTAGAGAAAAAAATCTATAACAGGAATTCAAGTAGCTTAGAGCTGGAAATGGGTTTTACTGAGAATAAATCTAAAACTTAGCAATTATTTTTAGCGATTTTATTATTTATTGCACACCTTTTGGCGAATGTTATCTTCTTTCACATTAATCTGTTTTCAATTTTTAAATATGTTCAATGAGTCAAACTAGGAAAGAAGGACTTTTGTTCTGCAGTCGTTCCATAACTGTTCAATACATGTTTGATACCTGTTTGATCCTGAGGCGCCAGGTGTCTGCACCAGCGGTGCGTCGCAGGTTTTTCCCAGTCAGTTTACAATTGACACTTGTGTGCTATGGAGATGTGCTTTGTTCGTCCTTTGTGAACATTTGCAGTTCTGTACTTTTTCAAAAATTAAGATTTGTTTTTACATTCAGTTATCCATCACAATGCAAAAGAAAATGATCAAAAGAAAAGCAGGAAGTGATAGTAAGTGTGAATTCAATAAACAGTGGGAAAATGAGTTCTTATTTATAGTGGGTAAGTCAGGAAGACCGTTGTGCATTGTTTGTGAAAACACTTTCTCACATAATAGAAGAAATGATCTTAATAGACACTACAAAACACAACATTAGACTGAAATTGAAGGAAAACTGAAGCTAGTGCTTGGGTCTGAGTTATGGAAGGAATATGTGATTAAGAAAAAGGAAGAAATCAAAAGAAGACAAAATATATTTGTTATAAGTCTCATTAAGGTAAGTATTGTTTATCTTGTTTTATATTAAATCAATATATCATGTAAAAATGCTAAATATGTCTATATTAACATATTTTTACAAGAATTGAATGGAGGTACAAGAGTTGTATAACGCATCTGAACTCGTGCGTGAAAAAATTGACACATGGAATGTAAAAGGTTGGCCACCCCTGTGTTAAGGGATTCAGCCAGTATAGAGTGGGGAAGAGTGGGGAGGGGATAACACCGTATAAGGTAAGGATGGATCTTCTCCACTTTATACTGGCTTTGTCTCCTCTCCACTCTCACTCCAGAAATTCCTGGCCTGCAAAGTCAACAGTTCCTTTCCCTCCACATATGTTGCTTGACTACCTGACTTCATCCAGCAGATTGGCTCTTAGAACATGGAACACATAACATAGAACATTACAGCAGAGTATAGGCCTCTTGGCACACCATATTGTGCCGACCTTTTAATCTACTTTAAGATCAATTAAACCCTTCTCTCCTACACAACCTTCCATTTTTCTATCATCCCTGTACCAATCTAAGAGTTGCTTAAATGTTCTAACGTATCTGATCTAGCACCACCCCAGCAGGGCAATCTGTACATCCACCCTCTATGTAAAGAACTTATCTCTGACATCCCCCTATACTTCCTTCATCAGTTTAAGATTATGGACCCTTGTATTAGTCATTTCTGCCCTGCGGGAAAAAAAGTCTCTGGATATCCAAGCAACACACATAAAAGTTGCTGGTGAACGCAGCAGGCCAGGCAGCATCTCTAGGAAGAGGTGCAGTCGACGTTTCAGGCCGAGACCCTTCATCAGGACTAACTGAAGGAAGAGTTAGTAAGAGATTTGAAAGTTGGAGGGGGAGGGGGAGATCCAAAATGATAGGAGAAGACAGGAGGGGGAGAGATGGAGCCAAGAGCTGGACAGGTGATAGGCAAAAGGGGATACAAGAGGATCATGGGACAGGAGGTCCGGGGAGAAAGACAAGGGGGGGGAACCCAGAGGATGGGCAAGGGGTATAGTCAGAGGGACAGAGGGAGAAAAAGGAGAGTGAGAGAAAGAATGTGTGTATAAAAATAAATAACAGATGGGGTACGAGGGGGAGGTGGGGTACCAGCAGAAGCCAGAGAAGTCGATGTTCATGCCATCAGGTTGGAGGCTACCCAGATGGAATATAAGGTGTTGTTCCTCCAACCTGAGTGTGGCCCCATCTCTACAGCAGAGGAGGCTGTGGACAGACATGTCAGAATGGGAATGGGATGTGGAATTAAAATGTGTGGCCACTGGGAGATCCTGCTTTCTCTGGTGGACAGAGCGTAGGTGTTCAGCAAAATGGTCTCCCAGTCTGCGTCGGGTCTCGCCAATATATAGAAGGCCACATCGGGAGCACCGGACGCGGTATATCACCCCAGCCGACTCACAGGTGAAGTAACATACATCAAGGTTGCTGGTGAACACAGCAGGCCAAGCAGCATCTGTAGGAAGAGGTGCAGCCGACGTTTCAGTTAGTCCTGACGAAGGGTCTCGGCCTGAAACGTCGACTGCACCTCTTCCTACAGATGCTGCTTGGCCTGCTGCGTTCACCAGCAACTTTGATGTATGTTGCTTGAATTTCCAGCGTCTGCAGAATTCCTGTTGTTTGCGTTTAAATTCACAGGTGAAGTGTCGTCTCACCTGGAAGGACTGTTTGGGGCCCTGAATGGTG
The DNA here is from genome assembly GCF_963921235.1 of Mobula hypostoma. Taxonomy (NCBI): domain Eukaryota; kingdom Metazoa; phylum Chordata; class Chondrichthyes; order Myliobatiformes; family Myliobatidae; genus Mobula; species Mobula hypostoma. The sequence continues at coordinate 97,798,643 of NC_086108.1, forward strand.
GTAAGGGAGGAAGTGTAAGGGCATGTGTAGCACTTGTTCCGCTTACACGGGTAAGTGCCAGGAGGGAGATCAGTGGGGAGGGATGGGGGGGACGAATGGACAAGGGAGTTGTGTAGGGAGCGATCCCTGCGGAATGCAGAGAGGGGGGGGGAGGGAAAGATGTGCTTAGTGGTGGGATCCCGTTGGAGGTGGCGGAAGTTACGGAGAATTATATGTTTGTACACCTCTATCAAGTCATCTCTCATCACTCCTTCTCTCCAAAGAGAAAAACTATCTTCATAAGACATGTCCTCTATTCCAGAGCAGCATTCTGGTAAATCTCCTCTCTCCGTTCTCCACGTACTTCCAACAGTGAGGCGAACGGTGCGAAGATGTGCAGGGAGCAGCCCACATATGTCGCTGTGCTACCGGCGCCAAGAGAGCATGTCCAACCCGTAAGTCTTTGAAATGTGGGAAGAAACCGGAGCGCACGGAGGACACTCGAGCGTTCACGTGGAGAACGTACGAACTCGTTACAGACAACGCTGGAACTGAACCCGGATCGTTGGCGTTATCAAACGTTATGCTAACTGCTATACCACCTTATTGCAAGTAACAGGGAGAAGCAAAGCCTCTCCTTATTTCTCCATACAAGTTGTTGGTGGAACCGCTATTGTTGGTAACAATATCAATCGGAGGAGCACCGGTTGGGATAACGGGAGTGGGGGACATGACGGATTGCTGATTAATCCTACATTTTCTGCGATGACTATTCCGGAGTGAGATTTTCTCACCGCGAGCAGTTCTTTTTCACTCTCGTAAAACCCTAACCATTTAGCTGATTCACTTCACCCAGCCGTGCAGGTTGCTTGGCATGAGCTGGAAGAAATACCGGGAGAGAGGCGACGGCATTTAATGCAGAGCGATGTAACTGTCAGCACGCTCCCGCTGCAGTGAGCATTGCTGAACAATTTACAGTTTAAAAGAATGTTATTTATCCTTTTGAATCGAATCAGTCAGATCTAGTCTGACAATAGATTTAACAATGCCTCTCAAAGAATCAAATGGTTTAGGGACATGACTGGGGGTTCTTGAAGATGGCGGTTACAGAGAGAGATGTGAGTGTTATTTTTGCCCCCTTCCAATCTCGGTTTCCTCCTTTTCATCCCAGTGAGTGACACTCGGCACATCAACGCGCCAAAGAAGATGAAACAGCCTCTCCCGCTGTCCTAATCAACCCAGCACAAGTTTCCTGCTACAGCTTCCTACCCCTGGGAGCTGCTGTCAAACGTGACTCGGCGCCATCCCTGACGAAGATTGTAAATAAGTTACAAGACAGTTGCCTTTGTCACCTGCTTTGGCGCCGCAGATTAGTATGCAAATGAGCCTGCGCAGGAACAGGCTGCAGCGCCGGCGCTAATACCCTAAATGATCCTTCAAAACAGTAATTAGAAGTTTTTTATCACACTAATTTGACATGGCAAATTAGTGAATCTGTGCGAAGGGGACGAGCCAGGGCTTCTGTGTGCAAGCACAGCCTCTTGCCAAGAAAGTCCAGCCTCACCGAGGGAGCATGGTAACAGAGCACAGAAGCGACAATTAGCAAAATCAGCAGAAAATATTATCAGTTTGCGGCTTTTAAACCCTATTAAATTGGGACTACAACTTGTCATTCCAATAATTCCGCTCGATGAGCTATGCGGTGAGATTTCTGTTTGGTCACTGGGTTTTAAAACTGCTTGTAACTCCGTTTACGGAGCCAATAGTCTCTCGGCGTGAATTAACCTGTCGTTACCTCCTCCTGTACGTGTTAACAACTTGGTTGAGCCTTAAGCCAAGAATATCAGAAAAGATACCACAGCTAATGGTTGCCATCATGTAATCACAGGCACCTGTCACCATGGGATGTGGGCAATTTAATATTTTAATTCCCATTGTAAATAGCTTAAATATTTATTTGGGCTAGTTGGGGATGCGGGTGGGGAGGTGTCCAGCGCTGATTAGCTGAAGAGTGGCAAAAATCACTTTTCATTTTTAAGTTCCATTTAGAATTATGGCAAGAGTCTAGTTTGTACCGCATTGTCCTTAATCATTTCAAGAACAGCTTCTTCCCCTCCTCCATTGGATTTCTGGACAGCCCATGAACTTATGAACCTTTTGCAATATTTATTTCTTTTCAGAAACAGGTTTAATATCACCAGCATGTGTCATGAAATTTGTTAACTTTATGACAGCAGTACAATGCAATACATGATAAATAAATATAGAGAAGAAAAAAACTGAGTTACAGTAAGTATATATTTGTCTATTAAATAGTTTAGTTAAAATAAGTGGTGCAGAAAACAGAAATAAAGTAGAAGATTGTGTTCACGGGTTCAATGTCCATTTAGAAGTCAGATGGCCGAGAGGAAGAAGCTGTTCCTGAATCACTAAGTGTGGGAAACTTACTTGTAGTAATTTTTTTATGATTTGCACTGTACTGCTGCTGCAAAAAAACAAATTTCATATCATTTATCAGTCTAAATAAAATGAATTCTGGTCCCTTTTAAATTGTCAGAAGTTGCTACTTCACATCAAGAGGAATTCTCAATCCGAACAGGATGAGCTGTCCTACTACATACTTGGATGATTTGAAATTCATCAGCCATACCATAACGAGCATTCAAGTCTAACACACACAAAATGCTGGAGGAACTCAGCAGGTCAGGCAGCATCTATAGAGAGGAATAAAAAGCCAGCATTTCGGGCTGAGACTCTTCGCAGTGTTGATCGGCCTGAAACATCAGCTCTTTATTCCTTTCCAGAGATGCGGCCTGAACTGCTGAGTTCCTCCAGCATTTTCTGAGTGTGTTACACTGAATTTCCAGCATCTGCAGAATCTCTTGTGCTCAGCATCCAAGTCCAATCCCTCTCCTCCCCCCTTATCCCTTTCATGATTTATTCCAGGTTATCTGTGTGCTCCTCTCATGTGGACTAGAGGAAAATGCCTTACTGATTACACTCTGCCTGAGGTTTTACATCCTTGCTTTTATACACTAGATGTCTCTCAATCCTCACTAACATTGCTTTAATAATATAACCATAGGAGCAGAATTAGGCCATTCAACCCATCAAGTCTGCTCTACCATTTCATCATGGCTGATTTATTATCCATCTCAACCCCATTTCCCTGCCTGCTCCCCGTGACCTTTGATGTCCCGATTAATCAATAACCTCTCAACCTCCACTGTAAATATACCCAATGACTTGGCCTCCATAGCCATCTGTGGCAATGAATTCCACAGATTCACCACCTTTTGGCTAAAGAAATTCCTCCTCGGCTCTGCTCTCAAAGGTTTCAAAAGTACATTTAATGTCAGAGAAATGTATAAAATATACATCCTGAAATGCATTTTCTTCGCAAACATCCACGAAAATAGAGGAGTGCCCCCAAAGAATGAATGACAGTTAAATGTTAGAACCCCAAAGTACCCCCCTCCCAGATCCCCCTCCCTCTCGCGTGCAAGAGGCAGCAAACAACAATCCCCCCTCCCTCCACTGGCAAAAAAAGATATGTTGGCAACCACAGCTGGATGTTCTTCTGTTCTGAGGCTGTGCCCCCTGGTCCTAGACTCCCCCCACTATAGGAAACATCCTCTCCACATCCACTCTATCTAGGCCTTTCAATACTCAATAGGTTTCAATGACATCCCCCCCTCATTCTTCTAAACTTCATCAAGTACAGACCCAGAGCTGAACCCCAACTGCCCCTCAACTGATGGGTTGTGAGATTTCCTGAACAGAAATCTTGTACGATAGGATGGATTCTTGACCTCACAATCTACCTCGTTATGATCTTGTGCTGTATTGTTTACGTTCTCTGTCGCCTTTACCTTGTATTGTCACTGCTGTACCTTGTTCTATACCTCAATGCACTGATTTATAGGAACAGCACACAAGACAGGCTTTTCACTGTACCTTGGTACAATAATAAACCAATACCAATTTTAATGGCTGGTTAATAGCCGTCCATATCATGGCCCAGGTGTCACGGTAGCAGGTAACGATGACCAGAAGAACACTGCATGCAGAAATTCCCTTTTTTATCGAGAGGCTAATTTCCACAAAACTAGAGGAAAGTTCAGAATCAGAATCAGGTTTCACATTGCCGGATCATGTTGTGAAACCTATCTTCACGGCAACTGTGAATTACAGTAAATATATATATAGTTAAACAAGCAGTGCAAAAAATAAAAATTAGAAATAAGAAAAAAGTAGTGAGGTAGTGTTCATGGGTTCAATGTCCATTCAAAAAACTGATGGTTAGGGGAAGAAGCTGTTCCTGAATCACTGAGTGTGTGTCCTCAGGCTCCTTCCTGATGGTAGCAATGAGAAGAAACCACATCCAGGGTGGTGGGGGTCCTTAATGATGGACGCCGCCTTTTTGTGGCACCACTCCTTGAAGATGTCTTGGATACTACAGAGGCTATGGCCCATGATGGAGCTGACGTCTGAAGTCTACAGTTTGCTCCGATCTTGTGTAGTAACAGCACTCACCATCCCACCCCCCCCCCGCATCCCGCCCCGCCATACCAGATGGTGATGCAGCCAGTTAGAAATGCTCTCCACGGTACATCTGTAGAAATTTGCAAGTGTTTTAGGTGTCATGCCATATCTTCTCAAACTCCTAATGAAATATAGCTGCTGTTGTGCCTGCTTTGTAGCTGCATCGATATTGCATGAAATGACTTTTTTTAAAAATAGAAAATAAACTAGCCTAAGAGTGAATGCTGACCTGGTGGCAGACACATGTTAAATGCATTCACATGAGACACTTTAGTTTGTACTGTACAAAACTGTGGAGCAGTTTATCAAAGTAATAGGGTGGGAGTGGAATAGTGCAGAACATATTTAACGTCTACCCATTCATTCCGCTGACTGTCATCTCTTGGCTGAATTGGAAGCATTCATCACAAAGCACGTCCCAAGTCAGTAAAAAGAATTTGCTGCATTTGAGTTATTGTTTTTGAAAACAAAATGCACATTTAATGTGAAGCTGCCAGATACCAAAGTTCACTGCAGGCAGCCTATTGAAATTGCACAAAGATGCTGCATGCATCCCTTTGCTGGGATGCTTTTTGAAGTTCGCTCATTGGATAGCTTGTTGACGTGTTTCTATAGCTGATTGTGATGCCATCCCAGAAGGCTTCAGTTGCCACTGGCTTCTATTACATTATGGTTTCCGTGTGAGGGTAACTTATGCCCTGTCAGCCATGGAAGAACAGAGAAGCTTTGTTGTCTTAAGTGTGATAGTCAGTTGAATAAGTAACAGATAAAACAATGTCTTCACGATCACATAAACCCCTTCATCAAACCAGATGTCATTTGCCATACCATCCATTAGAATGCAATAGATTTACTATCAAGGAACTCTAGCTTACCTTCAATGCTGATGAAAAACAATGTCACACTTTCCTTCAAGATAAAAAAGAAAAAATATAAGGAAATAGTGAATCTGAAATGAAAACAGAAAAATACCAGGAGATACACAGAGGCCCTGTCAGTATCCAAAGCAGGAAATAGATAGTTTAATATTTCTGAAATAGAGCTTTGGAGTGTTGTCATTGCTGAGATGGTGGGAACATAAGTAAGCAATTTATGCACAGTAAGGTTTAACAAAGCAATAATGAAATTAATTATTGGATCATTTGCTTTAAGTATTAGGTGTAATGGAAGAAAATGTTCAATGTCTTTTATGAAGTCAGTAGGCCTTAGTGTGAGTGGCAGGGTGGATATACATCTCTACCAAGGAAGGTGTGAGGTTCTCCTTCCTTCTGCTAGCCTGCAGGTCATCCTTGGGCAAAGTGTAGTTCCTGCTTATCTCCCTGATCAGGGTCACGTGAAGCCATCGGACCAGGTAGTGGATCACAACTCCTGGTTATGCAACCACTGATGCCAGGCAGACAATCATTGAAGAGTATTCATAATGGCTGGGGGGTGGGGGGGGTCACAACGGCTTGTAAAGACAATGTCCAGAAGGAGGCAATGGCAAGCTACTTCTGTAGAAAAATTTGCCGAGAACAATCATGGTCATCAGACGGTGTTCGCCACAGCATATAACACGGCACATAATGACGATGATGCTGAGGCTAAATATCCAGGTCATTTCTACCCAACTGTCGTTAAGGCACATTGACAAAACAGTTAAGAATTGGCCTCAAATAACTTAGAATCAGAATCAGGTTTATCATCATTGACATATGTCATGAAATTTGTTGTTTTGCAATACATTAAAAAGAACTATAAGTTATAATAAGGAATATACAGTGTAAACAAAATAAATAAGTAGTTCAAAAAAGAAACCAAAGTGTGAGGTAGTATTTTTAAAAACGCAAACACGAGGAAATCTGCAGATGCTGGAATTTCAAGCAAGACACACAAAATGCTGGTGAACGCAGCAGGCCAGGCAGCATCTCTAGGAAGAGGTACAGTCGACGTTCCAGGCCGAGACCCTTCGTCATGAGAGCGCTTCCTAGAGATGCTGCCTGGCCTGCTGCGTTCACCAGCAACTTTTATGTGTGTTGTGTGAGGTAGTATTCATGGGTTCATGTCCATTCAGAAGTCTGATGATGGAGGGGAAGAAGCTGCTCCTAAGCCATTGAAGCTGGTTCTTCAGGCTCCTGTGCCTCTTCTCTGATGGTAACAATGAGAGGAGGGCATTTCTTAGATGGTGAATGTCTTTCATGATGGTTGCCGCCTTCTTCAGGCATGGCCTATCAAGGATATTGAGGTGGCTAGTGCCCACAATGGAGCTGGCTGAGTTTACGATCCTCTGAGGCTTTTTCTGATCCTGTGCATTTGTGCCCCCATACCAGGTAGTGATGCAACCAGTCCAGATTGCTCTCCACAGTACTTCTGTGGAAATTTGCTAGTCTTTGGTGACATACCAAATCTCCTCAAACTCCCAATGAAATATTGTCGCATGCCTTTTTTGTAACTGTATCAATATGTTTGGCTCAGGGTTGACCTTCAGAGATCTTGATAGGAACTTGAATCTGATCACCCTTTCCTCTGCTGACTCCTTGATGAGGATGGGTGTATGTTCTCCTGACTTCAGTCTGGCCTACTGCTTCTAATTTATTACACTGCTTGCCTAATGCTTGGGGAACGAAAATGTTCTCCAACTAGATGTTGGAAAATCTGAAGCGGGTGCTGTCTTCATTGGTTGGATAATTACTAGGAGGGGTATGGAGGACTATGGTCCAGGTGTAGTTCGATGGGACTAGGCAGAGTAACAGTTCATCATGAACTAGATGACTCAAGGGCCTGTTTCTGTTCTGCAGTGCTCTATGACTTCTAGAAACTTATATCAATTCTCCCTTCAGCCTTTGATGCTCCAGAGAAAGCAACCAAATTTGTCCAACCTCCCCTTGTGTCTCTTTCCCACTAATCCATACAAAATCCTGGTTTCTCTCTTCATCTTTTGGAGGTAAATCCTACAAAAAGCAATGGATACAGCCCAGTCTATCATGGATAAAGCCCTCCCCACCATTGAGCACATCTACACAGAGCGTAGTCACAGGAAGGCAGTGTCTTAGTGTACATGTATCTTGTTCATGTTCCAAAGTCTTTCAATTTCCTCTTTTAATTCTGCATATTTCTGGTGTTTTTCACTTACTGTTTTCTGTATGACATGCGTGTTTGGAATGGCCATATCTATTAAGTAAGTTGTTTTTGCTTGCTTATCCTGCAATGTTATATCCAGGCTGTTATTATAGGTTGTTCTGTCTGTAACGGTGGATCAGTTGCGGTATCATCTGGAGCACTCTGACTCTCAAACTGGTTCAGGTTATTTATAGTAAGGTATGGTGTCTTTTATGAGTCTGTATTTTAAAGTAAAGTTTTGGGGAATGATGTTTGCAACTTGATTGTACCTGTGTGCAGTAAAAAATCAGACCGAGTTAAACTGCCGCAGAATCCTGTAACGTGTTGGATTATGTTGGCTTGCTCTTGGCATTTTCTGCATTTACATCTTTAATTATGACTTTTATTATGTATTTTTAATTTTTTTTGTGTGTTAACCACCTGGTCCTGTATTGCCCCAAGGAACACCTGTTTCTAGGAAGAGGTCTCCAACTCTGAGCCAGTCGTCCGATGCTTTCTTGTGGGCATCTAGCCTGCTTAGATTGTGGGGGTGTCTTCCATGGAGGGTCAGGCTCTTCCATTGGTTAACCTTTTCCTCTGTAGTGATACTTTCATCATTTTTTGGGTTGTGCTTTTATTCAAGTTTAGTTGTGTCTATTTCTTACCAGAATTGCATATGCTTGGGCGTAGTGCAGAATCCAGTTTTCATTGATAAAATTTCTAAGGATATATTGTCATCAAAGTTTTATCCTTAGAAATTATATTTAGAGTTTGTCAAATGTTTTCAGGAAAGTTTTCTAGTTCAATATATAGAGGTATCAATGAGAGAGGATGCAATACTTGATCTCTTATTAGGGAACCAGACAGGTCAGGTGACAGAAGTATGTATAGGCAAACATTTTGAGTCCAGTGACCATAATGTCATTAGCTTCAAGTTAATTATGGATAAGGATGGGTCTGGTCCTCGAGTTAAGGTTCTAAATTGGAGAAGGGCCAATTTTGAGGAAATGAGAAAGGATCTAGGAAGAGTGGATTGGGATAAGTTGTTTTCTGACAAGGATGTGTTCAGTACGTGGAAGGCCTTCAAAGGCGAAAATTTTGAGAGTGCAGAGTTTGCATGTTCCTGCCAGGATTAATGGCAAAGTTAACAGGCATAGGGAACCTTGGTTTTCAAGGGATATTGGTGATCTGGTTAAGAAAAAGAGAGAGGTGTATAGCAGGTATAGGCAACAAGGAACAAATGAAGTACTTAAAGAGTATAGAAAATATAAGAAAATACTAAAGAAGGAAATCAGGAAGGCAAAAAGAAGACATGAGGTTGCTTTGGCAGATAATGTGAAGGTAAACCCGAAGGGTTTCTACAAACATATTAAGAGTAAAACGATAATAAGGGACAAAATTGGTCCCCTAGAAGATCAAAGTGGTCATCTATGTGTGGAGCCTCATGAGATGGGGGAGATCTTAAACATTTTTTTTGCATCAGTATTTACTCAGGAAATTGGCATAGCGTACATGGAAGGAAGGGAAACAAGCAGTAGTGTCATGGAACATACAGAGATTAAAGAGGAGGAGGTGCTTGCTGCCTTACAGCGAATAAAGGTAGATAATTCTCCCAGGCCTGACGTGATATTTCCTCGGACCTTGAGAAAGACTAGTGTAGAAATACAGGGGCCTGACAGAAATATTTAAAATATCCTTAGCCACGAGTATGGTGCCGGAGGATTGGAGGGTAGCTCATGTTGTTCCATTGTTTAAAAAAGGCTCCAAAAGTAAACCAGGTAATTACAGGCCGGTGAGCCTGACATCAGTAGTAGGTAAATTATTGGGAGGTGTTCTGAGAGTTCGGATATATAAATACTTGGACAGCCAAGGGCTGATTAAGGATAGTCAGCATGGCTTTGTGTGTGGTAGATTGTGTTTAACGAATCTTGTAGAGTTTTTCGAGGAGGTTACCAAGAAAGTAGATGAAGGAAAGGCTGTGGATGTTGTCTACATGCACTTTAGTAAGGCCTTTGACAAGGTCCCACATGGGAGGTTTGTTCAGAAGGTTCAGACACTAGGTATCCATGGAGAGGTTGTAAACTGGATTCGAAATCGGCTGTGTGGGAGAAGACAGAGCGTGGTAGTGGATGATTGCTTATCAGACTGGAGGCCTGTGACTAGTGGTGTGCCTCAAGGATCTGTGCTGGGACCATTGTCGTTTGTTGTCTGTATCAATGATCTAGATGATAATGCGGTAAATTGGATCAGCAAGTTTGTTGGTGTCACTAAGATTGGAGGCGTTGTGGACAGCGAGGAAGGCTTTCAAAGCTTGCAGAGGGCTGTGGACCAACTGGAAAAATGGGCCAGAAAATGGCAGATAGAATTTAATGCAGACAAGTGTGAGGTGTTGCATTTTGGAAGGACAAATCAAGGCAGGACATACACAGTAAATGGTAGGGCACTGAGGAGTGCGGAGGAATAAAGAGATCTGGGAGTTCAGATACATAATTCCCTGGAAGTGGCATCACAGGCAGACGGCGTTTAAAAGAAGGCTTTTGGCATCCTGGCATTCATAAATCAAAGTAATGAGTATAGGAGTTAGGATGTTATGGGCAGGTTGTATTGGACATTGATGGGGGCCAAATTTGGAGTATTGTGTACAGTTCTGGTCACCTAACTATAGGAAAGATATCAGTAAGATTGCAAGAGTGCAGAGAAGATTTACTCGAATGTTGCCGGATCTTCAGGAGTTGAGTTACAGGGAAAGACTGAACAGGTTAGGACTATATTCCTTGGAGTGTAGAAGAATGAGGGGAGATTTGATAGAGATTTACAAAATTATGAGGGGTATAGACAGAGTAAATGTAAATAGGATCTTTCCACTTTGATTAGGAGAAATAAATACAAGAGGACATGGCTTTAGGGTGAAAAGGGAAAGGTTTAGGGGGAACATTAGGGGGAACTACTTCACTCAGAGAGTGGTGGGAGTGTGGAACGAGCTGCCATCTGACATGGTAAATATGAGCTCTCTCTTAAGTTTTAAGAATAAATTGGATAGGTACATGGATGGGAGAGATCTGGAGGGTTATGGACTGGGTGCAGGTCAATGGGACTAGCAGAATAATGTTTCGGCACAGACTAGAAGGGCCGAATGGCCTGTTTTCTGTGCTGTAGTGTTCTATGGTTCTATGGTTCTATCTGACTGTTGTGTAAATCTTTTATGTCTGTTATTCATCTTCCTCCTTCTGTCTTAGGTAATGTTAATCTAAATGTGTTTGAGTGTACATAGTATTTTCTAAAATTGTCACTTCAGTTCTTATTTTTCTTTGTAAATTTTCCAGATCAAAGTTTTGGACCAAGATATGTCAAATAAAAACATTAATATGGGTATAGCAATTGTGCTTAATGCTTTTGTTATATTTTTACTATTGAGCTCTGTTTGGCAGACTTTCTTAAGCTTTGAAATAAGTTCTGTCGAAAGTTTTCCATTTATCACGCTATGATCTATTTTCTTTCCTTGTTGATATCCCAGATACTTATATGCTTCCTATTTATCCATCGGTTGTATTGTATCCTGCTGATCTGTTTTGTATTCTATTAGCTCTATTGCACCTTTCTTTATGTTTAATGTTCTGCACTTGACTGATCCAAAATTCATGTTCAATCACAAACAAGAGAAAATCTGCAGATGCTGGAAATCCAAGCAGCACACACAAAATACTGGAGGAACTCAGCAGGCCAGGCAGCATCTGTGGAAAAGAGTACACAGTCGATGTTTTGGGCCGAGACCTTTCATCAGAACTGGAGAAAAAAAGATGAGAAGTCAGAGTAAGAAGGTGGGGGGAGAGGAGGAAGAGATGCAACGTAGTTGGTGGACTTACCAGCTGTTTACATCACCTCTTCCCTCTCCCAGTTTCACCTGTCACGTACTGTCTTGTCTTCCTCACCTCTTCCTACCTTCTTACTCTGACTTCTCATCTTTTTTCCATTGATGTTGCTTGACCTGCAGAATCCCTCCAGCATTTTGTACATGTTGCCAAAGTTCATGTTCATATCTTTAGAAAATGTTTCATAACTCCTCTTTAGATTAAATTTATCCTTTGTTTTGTACTACAATCCCTTACAGCTTTTTTTCCTGTAAGTTTTACGTTTTTGTTGGGAATTACATTATAGTTTTGGTAGTCGGCATTATATTTTCTTTTTTTTAATATATATTTACAGCTCTGTGGGGTTGAATGCTCCGATTAATTTTTCTTTTATACATAGAAATGGTTGGCCTGGGGTTTTACAGTGGGAGGGTGGGGAGGACACTAATTTTATATGATTTTATTTTGGGTGCTTTTTCCTGAATTATATATTGGACACGTTTGTTTTCCACTGTATAAATCTCCATTTTGTTGGGTTTTTTTCTGTCGCTGTATTGTAGAAACACATAAAAAAATTAATGAAAAATATAGAAAATGTGACGAAAGTTCTTGTCGAGGATGGCTTGGACCCAAATGCCGGAGTATCCGAAACAAGGATCGAATCACGGTATCAAACTGGCTCGAGAACTGAGCACAAAACAAATGCTAGACGATATCACTGGTAGGCTTACAATTAAGCACCGATCCTCAGTTCAGGCTCTCTTTAAATACCTAGCTCTTGGCACCCAAAATATGATGGCCAATTAGTGGGACCATCCTGAACCCTGAAAGGGGTTGTGCCAGCGAGCCATACCCCAGAGAGTTAGAGCACCTAACTCCCGGAAAGTGGCATGGCTGGAAGCGTCTAATAACAGAAAAAAGTTCTACTATTTGAATTAGTTGCTTTAGTTTTACTGATGAAAGAGCATATAATTTCAAGAAATCTATCTATAGAAGGTGTGTCAATAGGTGTGTCATTCTCACCCCAATCATTTGGTTATTTCTGATTTGATACCCTATTTTCATCTGATTCAGTAAATTAGAGAGTGGGTTAAAGCTAGACAAAGCCATAGTGGGCCTAGAGAGTTGCCCTGGAAAATGCCTCGTTCATTTTGATAACGGTGGTTGTTGAAAGATAGGGTGATTATAGTACGCCAGTGCTTCATCAGATGTTGCAGGAATTTCACAAGTATTGGATGGAGTTTTTATATATTAAGAACTTCTGTATTAACCCTGAGTACGGGTTAGAATCAAATGCTTTTTGGTGGGCAATATAATAACATGAAAGATTTCTGCTTTTCCACCGGGCTTGCTTTAGAATTACAGAATCTATTATCAGTTGTTCTTTACATCTCTTCATACCCTTATGGCATCCTTTCTCCTCTTCTCTAAGTATACTGTGGTTATCTAAGTGAGTGGTGATTAGTTGCAAGATGTTACAATTTTATACTGAGTTAGTAAACAGGTAATAGGACCCTGTTTTAATGGGTCTTTTGTGATTGCTCCTTTTGATAAGAGATATATTTTACCTTCCATCAAAAATTCAGGCACTTTTCCAGGATTTTTAAGAAAATTATTGATAGGTACAGAAGAAAGCAAGTAAATTTTTGTACCAATAGTTATGAATATTATCACTGCCAGTACTTTTCCAGTTGTGGGAATTTTTTATAACCCCTTTCAGCATCCATTGTAAGTTCAGGTATTGCTTGTCTTCAATTGTGTGAGTGTATTCTTTTCTCACCCTAATCTAGCTTGCTACTTGCTGCGTCGCAATGTTTGACCAGCTATTCGACCAAAAGTTCATTATTTCTGCATTTGTTGGTAATTCTGTGCTATGGTTGGTAACATTTTGGTGCATCAAATTTAGTTTCAATGTCCTGTATAAACCTTTCTCATTGTTCCTGAACTGATAATTCTGTTTCCTTTGTTGGATGCATTTCACATTTCTATTTAGTCTGGCTTTGAGTGCACCAAGCTTTCGTAGTGTATCTGTGAACTCTACAATGCTTTTGTTAGGTTTATTGTATCTTGTATGGACCTTATATTTCCTTTGTATTTCCTTAGCTTTTTTTAACTTTCTTGCACAGGTTATCCATTTTATACTCTATTAGACAGGCTAGTAAGGTTTCAATTTTGTTTCTTAATCTCTTCTGCCATTTTGGTGTTCTCATTATTCAGTTTTGAGTTTCTATTAATGAGTGCCTCTATCTTGGAGCCATTGCACTGGGCTGCTGTTTATGGTGAACAGTATGTTATTCTGTGTAGTTCTTCAAATGTTTCAAGTTTTCCTAATATTGATAATTGTTGCAAATTTTGATGACATATTTTGTTTTGGTATGTAGGGTCTTTTTTTGGATCAGTGCTCACATATTCTGTTAGTGTGATGTTAAATGTTGGGATAATTTTGTCTGTAAGCTCAGCTTCGTCATCAGCATTCTGCAGAGGCTCTGCATCTGTGTTGTTGCTATTACCATCAGATTGTGAGCAGTTGTTGAAGTAATTCTATTTTTATCAGCACTTTGGGGGTTGGCATCTTCATTATTTTCTTGGATAATGTTGCTGTGGTCTTTAGGTTGGTTTCATTCTAGATTTTGTGCAACTTCATGTTTTATTTGGTTTAACATGTCTGTTGGGATTAAGTTATTTTTTGTTATCACTCTATGTTGATCTGCTATTCGTTCTGCATTTACTTGCATGAAGGGATGTAGTGCTATAAGCTGTTGATGAAGATTGCCCTGTATGCTGTCATGTCAGTCTTAAGTTCCGTAACTCAATAGTATACACGCATTATGAATGTGTTTACTTCTAATAACCATTTCATGCGTGTCTTTCTTCTCTTAACTGCTTGAGTGATCTCAGTTGTAAGCGGACAGCTCCCCTGAGAAACATCTGCAACAGTGGCAGCCTGTGGTGTTGGTGGGCTACTTTGAATACTGGCTGTACTGTATCCTTTTCGGGTTTCCCGGTGCCTGCCTGCCTACTCAGCAGAGCACCGCTAGCGGTTTGCTAACTTTTATTTATTTTTCCTGCTTTTTGTACTTGCACAGTTTGTCTTTTGCACACTGGTTGTCCGCACTGTTGGTGCGCTCTTTCATTGATCCGATTATAAGACCACAAGACCATAAGACAAAGGAGCAGAAGTCAGCCATTCGGCCCATCGAGTCTGCTCCGCCATTTTATCATGAGCTGATCCATTCTCCCAATTTAGTCCCACTCCCCTGCCTTCTCACCATAACCCTTGATGCCCTGGCTACTCAGATACCTATCAATCTCTGCCTTTAATGCACCCAATGACTTGGCCTCTACTGCTACCCGTGGCAACCAAATTCCACAGATTCACCACCCTCTGGCTAAAAAAAAATTTCTTTGCATTTCTGTTCTGATTATGTTCATTGGATTTATTGAGTACGCCAACAAGAAAATTATTCTCGAGGTTGTATATGGTGGCATATATGTACCTTGATAATAAATGTACTTTTGAACTTGTTTTGAATTTTAATACACTCTTTCTAAAATTTCCATATCCTTCCTGTCAGTTCATCCTTCATCCCTATTGACTCCAGTTTTTCGGAAACATTGATCTGATCTCACAAATGACTTAACATCTGTTCTTGGCTGTGAAGCTGCCATATACAAATTAGATGGCGGCAAATGCTGAAACAATCTCACATCCTGACGTAATACTCTTCTTGTCATTTGGCAAGGCTCTTGGTTATCTCTGAGCATGAGAAAACAAATCCCCTGAAAATCCATGTTACTGGGATCTAACAGATCCCAATGGCTGGAGGTGAAAGGTGACAGTCTTGT
This sequence comes from Mobula hypostoma, assembly GCF_963921235.1. NCBI lineage: Eukaryota > Metazoa > Chordata > Chondrichthyes > Myliobatiformes > Myliobatidae > Mobula > Mobula hypostoma. The sequence continues at coordinate 97,813,939 of NC_086108.1, forward strand.
CAGGAAATGATGCAGCCTAACGCAGTGTATGTTAGAATGCTGTCTCTTGTCTAGGTTAGTCTATTTACAACCACATGCGGAGTGCCTTACATTTAATGTAATCATTAGCCTCTTTGGCCCTATCTTCGATTTGAAAATATCGTTTATTTCTTCTGCTGCTTCTCTCTTCAGATCAGATGAAGTGACCTAATCTTCCCACGTCTCTGGGTGGATGTGAAAGTGGGCATTAAAAAAGAAGCTGAATTAATAGAAATGAGGCTGCAAGTGAGCTGGGTGACAAGTAAGGAATTGGCAATTTATTTTAATCCCTCACAGATCATGCAACCTGTAAGCAGGAATGAAGTGCTATTCAGTTTAAGAGAGTAGACTGGACAATATGCCAGAGTTAATAGAATAGCTGATCTAATATTACTAGCAGTCATAGAAAAGATCCAAGGCATAATGAGCTACACGATGCAGAGCTGCACTAATTGACTTCGACAAATTTCCATTGAATGCAAGTAATGATGGAAGAATAAGAGTTCAGTTTAACTCTGTGGAAAGCAGTTTGTTTATACGCCTGTCTCCCAAGCTAATTAATTCTTAAAGCAGTTTAAACCCTATCGGTCCGTGGTAGTATTAGTCATAGTGTGGTATCCTGCGGGGCTGTCTATTTGTGGCTCTTCAGGTGCTTGTAGAGGCCGATCTGCGATCTACATATTCTGGTGCATTAGGACAAGAGTAAGTGGTGACTGTAGTTAGTGGCTGGGTCTTTAGTTTGTTCAGTCTCTCCTTTCACCGCGACCATTTGTTCTCTGCGGTACAGCAGAGGTCGTTCTCATGTAGCGCAGATCCCTCTTGAACAGATTTCCTCCAGGTGTACCTATTGAGTGCGATGTCTTCCCAGCTTTCAGATGTAATGTTGAATTTCTTCAGGCTGATTTTGATGTTATCTTTGAACACTTACTCTGCCCACCAGGGGCTCGGTGACCTTCCTTCAACTGGGCGTAAAGGATCTGTTTAGCGAGACGTGAATTAGGCATCTGGATGACATCACCTATCTATCGGAGTCGGTGTTGCTTCATCATGGTGGAGAAGCAGTTCATGTTGGCCTCCTCCTGTACCCTGGTGTTAGTGCATCCGTCCTTCCAGCTGACGTACAAATTGATGTGTGTCAAAGGAAGCATCTACGGTAAACTCTTGCGTGACAACAATTTGCAGGGCTATAGAGAGAGCAAGGGAATGGGTTTCTGAAAGTGATGAACCTGATGAAGGGTCTCGACCCCAAAACATCAACAGATTGCTGCCTGACCTGCTGAGTTCCTCATGAATCATCACCTCATTCTGTGTCCTGCGGTCTTATTTAAGGTAGCTGAATAATAGAATTGGCAAAAGGTAAAGGCAAATAATTCCTCCTGTGCCTTGTTTGACATACCGGCTGTCAACCTTGCCACTTCTTTAACATTTGTCTGTTTTATGAGGCCAAGTTGCTAGCTTGGCGCTCAACCCAGCTCCGAAGACGGAAAGCTTGCAAGGAGCCGGCTGGATCCGAACCCAGGACCTCTTGTTCCAAAGTCCAGTTGTGCACACCACTGCACCACCAGCACAGACATAATGAAACTGGAGAAACTTAAAATTAACTAAATGCACTAAAGGACACACTATTCTCCTGGGATATTCTATGCACTGGTATTAGTCTAGAACAGAGAGAATAGATGGCAGTACCAACTACTTACTGTTGGGAAAAGTACTTTTCAGAAACCAATCACACAGGTGGAATGCTGCCTGGCCTGCTGCGTTCACCAGCAACTTTGATGTGTGTTGCTTGAATTTCCAGCATCTGCAGAATTCCTGTTGTTGGAATGTACTGGTATTGATTTTGTGATTTGAAAGAAAAGTAGACCTATGCTAATTTCCATGGGATCCATATAGTCCATCTAGGATTTCTCATTCAATCAGGAATAGTACTTTATGGTTTGCTGCAAAATTATAAATACTAACTTAGTGTCTAGTTGGTTTCATTATTTTCATTACCCGAGAATGACCATTAAGAGAAAATGTCAGCATCATGTATCAAGAATCAATTGTGCTATGAAGTGGAGGTGGTACATGGAGACCTTCTAGCATTAAGCAAAGGATCTCTGCCCTTAGCAGACAGAATAAATTGAATGAGCTGCAATTTCTTCATCCCTGCTGGGACTTTAAAAGCTAGGAATGTTCTGGTAATGGCACTATGAAGCCAGCTCACTGCATCTCCCTTTGTTAAATAACAACGTTAAGAATTGCTAAATACAAGAGATTCTGCAGATGGTGGAAATCCAGAGCAACCCACACAAAAAGCTGTACTGTCATTCAGAAGGTCAGGCAACATCTATGGAGAGGAACAAACAGTCTACGTTACAGGCCAAGGTGCTTCAGCATGACTGGCAGGGTTCCCTGTTGAAGATCCTGCAAGAAAATGGTAAAGGAAATTTAACCATTAGCATTCCTACCAAATCTGTGAAATGGATCTACAGAGCTTGAGAAGAGCTGGAGAGCTGAGAAATTGGAAGTAACTACACAGTAGTGCAGAACAGGAGTTCAATTAAAATGTGAATGTTTTGGAAAATCTACTTATTTTGCTGCATAATATAAGTTACCACAGGCCTATTATCCTTGTCTGGTGGAGGGACAGTCGACATGGGAGCTGTGTAGCCTCAGCTGTAGTGAGAACTAGGCCTCAAGCCTCGGGTTTGCCTGCTGCTGCAGACCAGGTGAGAGACGCGGAAGTGCCACAGTGTGGTTGAGATCGGCTGGGGCATGGCCCCGCCTGTCGGTGCAGCCCTCCTGTCTCCAAGCAGTGGAATGACAGGCTGGATTGCGTGCATCTGTATACTGCTGGGAAACTGTACCGTCGCTTTCCGGACATTGTTGCTCAGGGCCTTGGTCTATATATGTTGTTTTTAATCAAGTGAAGAATATGTTTCTTTGTTCGATATTTTGAATTATGTTACTTGCTCTTTTTGAATCTTTGCTTTCAATTTTGAATGTTTTGCACCTTAGCCCTAGAAGAACATCTTGTTCAGCTGTATCTATCTATGGTTTGAATGATAATTAAACTTGATTTGATTTGTTTTAAACTGATCATTGCTGAACATTCCAGTAATTCCATCCTCTTACACTCGATTTAAAACTTACAGCACGATAGCGTAGTGGTTAGTGCAATTTTTTTACAGCACAAGCCTTCACTGACTGCAGTTCAATTCCCACTGCTCTCTGTAAGGAGTTTATACTTTCTACTCATGACCAGTGGGTTTCCTCTTGGTACTGTGGTTTCCTCCCATATTCTAACTAGGTATTGTTAGGGTTATGATGAGTAAATTGTGAGTAATTCCATCCCTGGACTCACTTTACACCGCACGCTGTCGGAGCAGTGCTGCCAGGATAATCAAGGACACAACCCACCCAGCCAACACACTTTTCGTCCCTCTTCCCTCTGGGAGAAGGCTCAGGAGCTTGAAGACTCGTACGGCCAGATTTGGGTACAGCTTCTTTCAAAACTGTGATAAGACTGCTGTACGGATCCTGACCCAGATCTGGGCCATATCCTCCAAATATCCGGACCTGCCTCTCGGTTTTTTTGCACTACCTTACTTTCCATTTTTCTATTTTCTATTTATGATTTATAATTTAAATTTTTAATATTTACTATCGATTTGTACTCCAGGGAGCACGAAGGACAGAATCAAATATCGCTGTGATGATTGTATGCTCTAGTATAAAGTATAAAGTAAAGAAATTAGTAGCGTGGTGAAACTTGTGAGCTGCACAGCACAATCCTTGCTGATTTCATTTGATGCAGATGATGCATTCCACTGCATGTTTCAATATACACATGAGAAGTAAAGCTCTTTAATGGAATCACTGTTGTCTGTTTAATCATACCCTGTAGCAAGATACTACTAGTTACCATAAGACTTCACAAAATCTGTAATCCAGATGAGCCATGTTAGAATGACCACCTTCCTCCACTTTCAAACAATAATTCATCTTCCTCCTACTTCCCCACCACTATTATCAAGAATTTAGAACAAACAGTGTGAATGCAAGCTCTGGCCATTGAAAAATTTGATAACATTTATGATTGCAAGTGAATGACCATAGCTCTTCACTGCTGGGTACAGCAATGTGTTATGCTTGCTTCTTTCCATTCAACTAACACTTTAACAGAGTAATAGAGTCTGCTCTATTTAGCAATGAATGTTTTGTCATGTCGCAGTGTTTACAATTGCGGAACTAAAGTCCTAGGTATGGCTAATGTAATGTGTTGGGACCTTCTGGCACCCAGGTTAGAATCCAGGCAAAGAAATTGATTGAAGTCTCCTCTCTAATGGCTGCTAGGGGTCATAAATAAAGTGGATTTGATCAGTCTCAACACAACTCCCAGTGGGCACAGTTGTAAAGAAGAAAACTGCTCTCAAAATCAACACAATTGGAGTTTTATTTGTTAAACTCGCTCAGGAAGGGCTCTAAGAGTATGCCTTTTGGGAAATAAACATATTACATAACTGTAATAGTTGCTTTGAGTTGGGCTTCAAAATGCTTGTCTCTCCCATCCCCCTTTGTGCTGGGAACTGCACTGGCATGTTAGCTGGGTAACTCAGCTTAAAAACCTTTTCCTTCACCTACTAATTAAAACTGACTCAAGAGGGGAAGCATATTTATAAAAAGACCTTTTTTCCACCGACTGACTTCTTAATCAGTTTTTTCCCCTTTTCTTTAACCTTTTATTAGCTATGTTGCTGGCATGTAAATGCTGAAAATTAGACATCTCCGATGATCTATATTCACTGGTCCTATAGCTTCCAGACGCCATGAATGGCAGACTTCAGTGTGACCACTGAGGTAGTGTTGTAGGCCCTGGCTCCTGTGGCCACAGTCTTCATGCAGGATCTGCAAAGCCATGTTCCAATGGCTCTCTGCCTCAACTTGGTCTTCCCACGGAAGAAGCAAGTGTACTTGGCGTGTTGGCTGATCTCGATTTTTTTCACCATTTTTCCAAGCAAAGCTTTGTATCGGGTGTCATAGGCACAGTATGACCTGTGGTTTGTTTGCTTGACTTTCCAGTTGTTAACCCACTTTGGAAAACCAGCTCATTTCCTAACGTTAAACATGAATTCTCTGAGTTCTTTTTCGCTCTTGATAACATGGGATTAACTGTGCTTCTGCTTAGCTCATGAATATTAATTATCAATGGAATTCACCAATGGAAAGACAGAATCACATTGGCATTATATATTTAAAATATTTTTTAAAAGTATAAATTGAGTGAATTGTACATCTCTGAATCATTGGATTGAATCCTTAGAGCACAGATGGATGTCTTTTGGCCCATCAAACTTATGTCAGATGTAGCATCCTATTCCCTTGGTCTTTCCATAGCCCTGCAGATTTCAGCTGTGGTTCAGTGGAAGGGAGTTCGGCTCTGACTCACAAGGTGAAAGGTTCAAGACCCGGTGATACCAGCTGTGGCACAGTGGAAGGTAATTCGGCTCTGATTCACAAAGTAGTAGGTACACAACCCACTCCAGAGTACTTCACACAAGATTAAGGGGTACTGATGCAGGGTTTCCACTGCAAACCTCAATAATGCCTCTCCCCCACTCCCCCCCACCACAGATGGTGCTCATCCTGAAGCAACATGGAATTCAGCAAGATCAAGAATGGAAGGTTGGACAAGAAGGTTCAATACTTGGCATTCAAGATGAGGTAATAAATTGGATTAAACATTGGTTTCGTGGAAAAAGCCAGAGAGTACTAATAAATCCTTGCCTCTCTGACTAAAGGCCTGTGACTAGTGGAGTGTTGCAAGGATCGGTGCTGGGTCCATTGTTATTTGTCATCTGTACCAATGAACTGGATCAGCAAATTTGCAGGTGATACCAAGATTGGGGGTGTAGTGGACAGTAAGGAAGACTAACAAAGCTCGCAGTGAGATCTGGAATAGCTGGTAAAAGGGGCTGAGAAATGGAAAACGGAATTTAATGCAGACAAGTGTGAGATGTTGCACTTTGGGAAGACCAGCCAGGTTAGGACTCACACAGTGAACAGTAGCTCACTGAGGAGTGTGGCAGGATCTGGGAATACAGATCCATAATTTCTTGAAAGTGATATCGTAGGTAGATAAGGTCATTAGTACTTTGGCTTTCATAAATCAATGTATTGAGCACTGGGGATGTGATGTTATGTTGAAATTGTATAAGATGTTGGTGAGGCCTAATTTAGATTATGAAGACACACAGTCCTCTTTTATTGTCATTCAGTAATGCATGCATTAAGAAATGATACAATATTTCCTCCAGTGTGATATCACAAAACACAGGACAGACCAAGACTGAAAAAACTAACAAAACCACATAATAATAACATATAGTTACAACAGTGCAACAACACCATAACTTGATGAAGAAGTCCATGAGCACAGTAAAAAGTTCAAAGTCTCTCAAATATCCCACATCTCACGCAGATGGGAGACGGAAGAAAAACTCTCCCTGCTATGCCTGACCACAGTCCAACTCTGAGTCATCCGAAAAACTTCGAGCCTCTGATCAGCTCTCCAATACTGAGTACTGAGCGCCATCTCTATCCGAACGATTCGACCTCAATCTCGGTCGCCAACAGCAGGCAAAGCCGGGGATTTTGAGGTCTTCCCTCCAGAAGATTCCTGATCGTGCAGTAACAACAGCAGCGAACTGGCATTTCAGAAATTTCTCCAGATGTTCCTCTGTGCTCTCACGTCTGTCTCCATCAAATCAGAATTGTCCACAGCCCCTATTTAACGGATACGATATCATTTTTCACCGGAGGGCTGCACACGCGGCGTGCTGCTCTCTCTCCTCCCGCCATTTGGGGTATTGTGTGCAGTTTCGGTCACCTACCTACAAGGAAGATTGCAGAGAAAATTTACAAGGATGTTGCCGGGACTGAAGAACCTGAGTTATAGGAAAAAGTTGAAAAGGTTAGGACTTCATTGCCTAGAAAGTAGAAGACTGAGGGGAGATTTGATAGAAGTATACAAAATTATAAGGTGTATAGATAAGATAAATGCAAGCAGGCTTTTTCCCACTGAGGTTGGGTGAAACTAGAACTAGAGGTCATGAGTTAAAGGTGAAAGGTGAAAAGTTTAAGGGGAACATGAGGGGAAACCTCTTCACTCAGAGGGTGGTGAGAGTGTGGAACGAGCTGCCAGTGCAAGTAGTGAATGCAGGTGTAATTTCAACATTTAAGAGAAATTTGGATAGGTAGATGAATGGGAGAAGTATGGAGGGCTATAGTTCTGGTCAGGGTCAATGGCACTTGGCAGATTAATGGTTTGGTACAGACTAGTTGGGCCAAATGACATGGTTCTTGCTGTAGTGTTCTATGACTGTACAACATATAGACTGCAACATAATCACTGTCCTGCCATATTCAGTCCTCGTGGAATATTATGACTGGATGGTTTTTGGCCTATAATTAATCTCTCACAAAAGATAAAATCTAACAACCTTTTACCAATAAGCAGAGAAACACATCAGGAAGATATCAATGACCATTTCAATAGTTGGCCCTTTGCTGAAAATTCCAGTTGTTGCCGAAGCCTACAATTCTTAATCTCTGCAAAGAATTTGTTATCAATTTCTCTTGGGGATTTTAAATATTACTCTCTCGGTCTCCCATTGGCCTAAATTTCTCATCAGGCTCATCTGGAATGCATGTTTCAGAATCAGGATCAGCTTTACTGTCACTGACATTAGTCATTAAATTTGTTGTTCTGTGGCAGCAGTACAGTACAGGCGTAACAAATTACTGCACATTACAATTTTTTAAATAGTGCAAAGGAGGAATAGTGAGGTGCTATTCATGGATTCATTTTCCATTCAGATTTACAAAGGGGAAGAAGTTGTTCATAAAACGTTGAGTGTGTATCTTCAGTGTCCTGTACCTCCTCCCTGATGAAGAGGGCTTGTCTGATTTATTCTAACTGATCTTCTTTCTATTTTCCTTAAGGAAGCAAAACTCACAAGATGTTTCATGGGCTCTATGCTCTACCACACATAAAACACAAGTTCATCCCTATCTCTATATGCATCTGAACAATTGTAATCAATGATATGTGTAGGTTACATATAATTATTGAAGTTTCACACTCATGACCACAATATATATGTAGTTTCTGCAAAGTAAATTGTTATTGTAAATATTGGTTTGTCCTCCATAAGATCTGCAGTTCTGTCCTTGAACCTTCATAGTTCTCCATCTCTCCATATTCTTTTTTAATTCTCCTTAAGAGGGGAGATCTTATAGAGGTATTCAAAATTACAATGGGGTATAGATAGTGTGAATGCGTGCAAGCTTCTTAACCCCCTCCGGTTGAGACCAGAACTAGAGGGCGTAGGTTTAGGGTGAAAGATGAAATATTAGGGGAACCTGAGGGGAACCTTCCTCACTCGGAGGGTGGTCAAATGTGGAACGAGCGGCCAGCGGAAATGGTAGGCATGGGTTCAATTGAAACACTTAAGAGAAATTTGGATAGGTGCATGGATGGGAGAGGTTTGGAGGGATATGGTCTGGGTGTAGGTAAATGGGATGAGGCAGAAGATCATATAGGCATGGACTAGTCAGTCCACAGGACCTGTTTCAATGCAGTGGTACTCCACAACTCTTTGACCCTAAGCTTTGACCAAGTCTTTGGCTAACTGCCCTAACATTCAGTGTTACGTTTAATTGCTCAGCGCTCATGTGGAGCCACTGAGGACACTATGTTGTGCTAAAATTTGTCATAAAAAATGCAAGGTATTACTATTACTTCTGATAAAAAAATAACATAGTTCCAAAATGAAAAATGGGTATTTTCTTAGTAAATCCTTCCAAGATTGCAACAAGAGCTGCAATAAAGTACTCCCTATGCACTCATAGCTTCATGGCCTGATTATAATCCAGGGGTTTACAACCTTTTTTATGCCATTAAATGAGGAATCCATGGACCCCAGGTTGGGGATAAATTTGTAGATGGTACCGCTGTAGTGGACGGCATCTCAGGAAACGATGAGTCAACATATAGGAAGGAGACGCAGAACCTAGCGGCATGGTGTCATGACAACAACCTTTCCCTCAATGTCAACAAAAGAGCTGGTCAGTGACATCAGAAAAGGGGGAGGTGTTCATGCATCGGTCTACATCAGTGTTAAGATAGAGATGGTTGAGAGCTTCAAGTTCCATCACCAATAACCTGAGTTTGTAAATCTGAGTTATTTGTCATATAATCCTTAAAATATATGCATGTTCAGCCCAATGAGTCAAAGTCATAGTAGAATTTATTGTCAATGTATGTACTGCCTGTATAAAGTGGCCACTGAATGTATGTTTGTGGTCTTCTGCTGCTGTAGCCCAGCTACTATAAGGTTTGATGTGCTGAGCATTCAGAGATGCTCTGCTGGGCACCACAATTGTAACCCATGGTTATTTGTGTTACTGTCGCCTTGCTGTCAGCTTGAACCAGTCTGGCCATTTTCCTTTGACCTCTCTCATTAACAAGGTGCATTTACCCACAGAATTGCCACTCACTGAATTTTTTTAATGATTTTTCGCACCATTCTCTTTAAACTCTAGAGATTGTTGTGTGCGAAAGTCCTAGGAGATCAGCAGTTTCTGAGATACTCAAACCACCCCATCTGGCACCAACAATCATTTCACGGTTAAAGTCACTTAGATCACATTTCTTCCCCATTCTGATGTTTGATCTAAACAACAACTGAACCTTCTGGCCATGTCTGCATGCTTTTATATATTGAGTTGCTGCCACATGACTGGCTGATTGGATATTTCCATTAACGAGGAGGTGCACAGGTGTATCAAATAAAGTAGCCACTGAGTACGTGTACGTTCAACCCTTTGAGTCAAGGTCAAAGTCAGGGTAAAATTGGTTATCAATGCATGTATAGTGTATATATATTACTGTATGCTACCTTGAGATTCAATTTCTTGCAGGAATTTACAGGAAAGTAAAAATACAAGAAGTATACATGACAAGCAAACAATATGCAAAAGAACACAAATATTGCAAATAAAAATGTGAAATAATACTGAGAATATGGGTTGTAAAGAGTCCTTGAAAGTGAGCCTATAGGTTGTGGGATCAGTTATCCACACTGGTTCAAAAGCCTGATGGTTGAAGGGTAATAACTGTTCCTGAACCTGCTGGTGTAGGACCTAAGGCTCCTGTATCACCTACCCAATGGTAATCGCAAGAAGGGAGCATGACCTACACTGGCCATCAACCACCTATTTACACTAATCCTACTTTAATCCCATTTGTATTCTCCCCATATCCCCACACACAATGGGTAATTGATAAGGACACAAGAGAGATGCTAGACACACACACACACACACACACACACACACACACACACACACACACACACACACACAAAATCCAACAAGGAATTCAGCAAGTCAGTCATGGAAAAAAATGAACATTTCGGGGCAAAACCGTTCATCGGGACTGGTGATCAGTTAACAATTTACAGGGGCCAGTTAGCTGATGAACCTATACATCTTTGGGATGTGGGAGGAAATCAGAGCACCACGAAGAAGCACATAGTCGCAGGGAGAACACACAAACAACCTCAAAGTGTGGAGCTGAACTTGGGACTCTGGCACTGTGAGACAGCAGATCTACCAGCTTTGCTACTGTACTACCCAAATGCTTGTCGACTAAGAAATTAGGGAATAATTATAAAGCCATCGTCATAAAACACTACAGCACATAAACAGCCTTTTGGCCTATCAGGTCCATGCCAAACGTTTATTCTGCCTGGTTTCATAGACCCACACATTGACCTCCATACCCTTCCCATCCATTTACGTACTTACCCAAACTTCACTTAAATGTTGCAATCAAACCTGCATCTACCACGTCTGCTGGCAGCTCATTCTACATTCTTACCACCCTCTGAGTGAAGCATCTCCTCAGTTTCCTTTAAATATTTCACCTTTCACCCTTAAACTATGACCTAACCCAACCTCAGTGGAAAAGGTCTGCTTGCATTTACCCCTCATAATTATGTCAAACTAGGCTGCTGGATTTAGGATTCAGAATTCAGTAGATAGCAGAACGTATTTGAACGTATTCTTCAGTCGCTGTCGTTTTGTGAGATCGGGAAGACTGCAGTTGGAAGTTAATACCAATAGCCTATCAAATTTCCCTTTGGGTCCTGTATACACAATAAGACGCACACTGGCATATATAAAATACGGGCCTCAACTGAATAGAATAGATCAGGTTTGGATTCATTCATTTATCACATGCACATTGAACCATACAGTGAAATGTATCCTCTGCTAAAAACCAGCACAACCTAGTAATGTGCTGTGGGCACCCACAAGAGTTACCAACATTCCCACATTCTAGCACCAATATAGCATGCCCAGGAGGTGTGGGGGGAGGGGGGATGCTCATTGAAAACCTACTGAATATTGAAAGCCCTAGGTAGAATGGACATGGAGAAGATGTTTCCAACAGTGGGAGAGCTAGGACCAGAAGGCACAGCCTCAGAATAGAAGGATATCCCTTTAGAACAGAGATGAGGAGGAACTATCCCTATGAACCTAAAAAAGCAAGCCTGAGTCATGACCTCTGTGGACATCACAACATGGCGCCATCTTGAACTGGTCTCAGCATATGCAATAGATAGGTGCCCGTGGGCACCCACATTCCAAAAGGATTAAGATGATAGTTTGTGGATGCTATAATGAGACTGGTTTTAAAACATGGTAGCCATGAAAGATTGGTTAAAATTCCACCCAATTTCAATGTTGAAGTTTGTATTGAATACTGAAATGGAATTTGTGAATACTTTGAATGGGCTATTCAAACTATTTGTTCACTTTGAAAGTCAATGTTAACACATGACGGTTAGAATGAGATGCCATTCTACTTGTCATAACTTTGCATCTTGCCTTAATATGACTCAGATTCACTGTTTTGCCTCACACTGCTAAACAGTAAAAACTGTTATATTTTTCCATTGAAGAGTCTCGGTCCAAAACACTGACTCTTTATTCCTCTCCATAGATGCTGCCTGACCTGCTGAGTTCCTCCAGCGTTATGTGTGTGTTACTCTGGATTTCCAGCATCTGCAGAATCTCCTGTGTTTCTATTTTCCCAAACTTAATTCTTGTTTGTCTTTTTATTGGTAAAAAGGAAATTTTATTCAAGGATGTTTATATTGAAAGTACAAATAATTTAACAGAGGTGAAAGGACCATCACATTCATATGCTTGAATTATATGAAACTTAAATTTGACACACATAACCTTATTGTACAGTATGTAACCCAATCTCTTCATGTATCAGTGAAAAGGCTTGTGCTGACTTGCTGTTGTGCACAGGACACATACAATATTCCTGTTTCTAGTTCCAAAGAGCTTTGGGTTAAAGGAGATATCTTTATGAAAGTCTCAGAAGATAAGGTTCCTGATCATAATTAATGTCATTACTAGCTCCATGTTTCTTCTGTGAGTTAGTGAAGTAGCAATGACAAGTCATCTTAAGTAACCAGTGGTGTTTCTGGGGATTGGCAGCTTGACAATACCAGAAATGGCCTTAAGACAACCATTCCAAAAAGTATTAATTAAGAACCCGGTCCATAAAATATGTAACAGTACACATAATCCTTTTACAGCATAGATATGAACCATTGTTTGTCAAACATATCTTTTTCGAATACATAATGTTCAAAGTAGAAATTACATTAAATTGCTTATGTTATTCAAATACACTGATATAAACTCAGTGGCCACTATATGAGATGCCTCCTGTACCTAATAAAGCAGCCACTGAGTTTACGTCCATGGTCTTCTGCTGCCGTAGCCCATCCACTTCAAGGTTTGTTCAGAGATGTTCTTCTGCACTCCACTGTTGTAATACTATGGTTATTTGAGTGACTGTCCCCCTCCTGTCAGCTTGAACCAATCTGGCCATTCTCCTCTGACCTCTGTCATTAACAAGGTATTTTTGCCCAAAGAACTGCCCATTCGCTGGATTTTTTTTTTTTGCTTATCGTATCATTCTCAGTAAACTCAAGAGATTGCATGAAAATTCCAGATCAGCTGTTTCTGTGAGACTCAAACCACCCCATCTGGAATCAACAATCATTCCACTCTCAAAGTCACTTAGATCACATTTCTTCCCCATCCTGATGTTTGATCTGAACAACAACTGAACCTCTTGACCATGTCTGCATGCTTTTATGCATTGAGTTGCTGCCACATGATTGGCTGATTAGATAATTCAAATAATAGGTAGATTTACAGATGCACCTAATAAATTGGCCAACTGAGTGTACTTTTGGAAACTTAAATGTTTCCTTAAATTTTCGAGGGAATGCTGGTACGTATATTTGAGTATGATATTTACAGCATTGAAACAAGCCCATTATCCTCCCATATTGATGTTGACTAAGAATCACCCACCTATACTAACCCTGCTTCCCAACACCGAGTCCAGACCTCATCATCTCAGAGAATCTATCCTGGGCCCAACATGTTGATGCACTCATAAACTCCTTTATTGGGAGTTTGGAGAGATTTGGTATGTCACCAGATTCTAGCAAATATCTACAGGTATACCGTGGAGAGCCTTCTGACTGATGGCATCACCATCTGGTCTGGAGGTTGCAATGCACAGGATCAAAATAAGCCGCAGAGGGTTGTAAACTCAGCCTGCTCTATCAGGTGTACAGTACAACTCTCCCTACCACCAAGGACGTCAGCAAAACACAGTGCCTCAGGAAGATGGCCTCCATCACTAAGGACCCTCGCCATCCAGGATGTGTCCTCTTCTCATTACTACCATCAGGGAGGAGGTACAGGAGCCTAAAGACCCACACTCAAAGTTTCTTCCCCTCCACATCAGATTCCTGAATGGTCCATGAATCCAGAAACACCAGCTCACTATTTTACTATCTTTATGCACTACGTATTTATTTATTTTTATATTTATTGTTGTAACCTATGTTCACTTCTATGCTGCAAAACAACAAATTTCATGTCATTTGCCTGATGCTGATTTGACATGGAATTAAAAGTGATAATCAAAATACTGAGTGAATCTTGTGGACCTACGTGTCTTTATTATCCTCCCAGACAGTGACTTTCAGGTTTTCAGCATCCTTTTAGTCAAAAAAGTCTTTCTTAAATTACCTTGAGATCCCCCATTTTTTACCAAGCCTATGTTATTTCATTCTAAACATTTCCACTGAGCAGGAAATCCTCTCACTACCCACCCATCTCAATTTCGTAGACCTCATTCAGGTCAACCCTACTACAGCCCCTCTCCCCTTCCCCCTCCCCTGTATGTTTTCTGCTCCAAGGAAAACAAACCCAGCCAAAATATTCCCTCTAAGATGTTATCCAGGTGAATCTCCTCTGCACCCTCTCCAATGCGATGACATCTTTTCTATAGTGTGGTGACCAGAAGTGCACATAGTACTCCTGCTGTGGCCTAAACAACGTTCTACAGAGTGCTCCCTTACAACATTTGCCTTGGTTAATGGAGATAGGGGTGGAAATGGCTAATACCAGAGGGAGAAATTTTAAGGTGATCAGAGGAACATTTAGGCGGGATGTCAGAGGTAGGATATTTTACACAGAGAATGGTTGGTGCAAGGGTGTTGGTAGAGGCAGGTACATTAGGGTATTTAAGAGACTCTGTCACAGGCAATGAGGGAAAGTGGGAGGAAAATGTTTGGCTGATCTTAGAGTAAGTTAAAAGTTCAGCACAACATAGTGGGCTGAAGGGCCTGTACTGTGCCGTAATATTCTATGTTTGAAGTTATCCCATATAACTTAATCTCTGCTAAGTTCAGATATCTCAGCTAAAGTCTCTCTGCACTCTAGCAGGGAGTAATAGTATGTGTCACACAAGTACAGCAAACTGGGTCTGGCCTGCGGTATTCTCCCTACAGAATGTGCATGTTCGTCATGTGACCATGGCAATCTAAGCGCTGATGGGAATGTGGAGAGAATATTTAGCAGGCTTTATGGGGAAAAGTCTGTGTGGTCTGTCATCTGGCATGAATTTGATATGCCAAATGCTGTCCTTCTCTGTCATAAGTTAGGGGTGGTGGATCATTTTCAGTGTGTATCTAAATTAGGAATAATATTAGACCTAAAGACATAGGAACAGAATTAGGCTATTTGTCCTGTCGAGTGTGCTCTACAAAAATTCTACATAACTCTCTCTTGCCTTGGTAATTTTGAGCAATGATTCTCATTGATTAATGAATTAATAATAAGAATTATGAACTTTTTAAAGAAAATGGATGAGTCCTGTTGTTTAATTACATATATTCATAGTTTCATTGAAAACAGAGGGAGTTTGAAATAAATAAAGTATTTTAGAAAGTCTGTTCAAAAATTACTAATATTAATCTTTTGTAAAGACAATTGAAAAATAACATAATTTCTCAATAGTATTGTTATAGTAACTGTTTACTATCCAAATACTAAAGTGTACACTAGGTCTACAAGGATTTCAAAACATATCATCCAACGTCACGTGCTCTCGCAAACGTCTAGCTGGCACCAAGCTAATGTTGGGCTGAACATTGTGGGCATGCTATGTTGGCGCCAGGATGTGTGGCAACACTTGTCCAGCACATCCCGAGGTTGTGTTGGATGTTAATGCAAACAACGTATTTCACTGTACATGTGATAAATAAATGAATCTGAATCTGAAGTGGTGTGAGATGCTTCCTGTGAAAACATCCCACTGCACTCAGGTTGCAAAAAAATCATTTGCTGCTTCACTTGGTGGTAAAGATAATCGTTATGCATCTTTTTATTATGGGTGGGGTTTAAAGAATTGAGGGGTAGCACTGCACACAATGGGCCAACAAAATTTTTGCAGGTACTACCTCACCACACGTGCCTTAAGTTTGCCATTCCTGTCATAGAGAAAATATGAAACATGTGGTACACTGTGACAGACGATGCAGTAGCCACTGCTCTACATACCGTCCTTACACATCTCGAGAAGAAGGAAGCTTATGTGAGAATGCTGTTTTTGGACTACAGTTCAGCATTCAACACCATAGTTCCATCCAGGCTCGACAAGAAGCTCAGAGGTCTCGGCCTTGACCCTGACTTGTGCAGCAGGATCCTGGACTTCCTGTCAGGTCGCCAGCAGGTGGTAAGGGTGGGCTCCCTCACCGCCACCCCTCTGACTCTCAACACAGGAGCCCTTCCGGGCTGTGTACTGAGTCCCCTCCTTTACTCCCTGTATACCCATGACTGTGTCACCACCCGCAGCTCTAATCCGCTAATTAAATTTGCCAACAACACTACATTGATTGGCCTTATCTCAAACAATACAGGGAAGAAGGCATCTCTCTGACACAGAGGTGTCAAGAAAACAACCTCTCCTTCAATGTTGCAAAAACAAAGGAGCTGGTTGTGGATTACAGGAGGAATGGAGACGGGCTAACCTCTATTGACATCGATGGATCTGGGGTTGAGAGAGTAAACAGCTTTAAGTTTCTTGGCATCCACATCACCGAGGACCTCATGTGGTCTGTACACAGCAGCTGTGTGGTGAAAAAGGCACAACAGCACTGCTTTCACCTCAGGCGGTTGAGGAAGTTTGGTATAGACCCCCAAATCCTAAGAACTTTCTACAGGGGCACAATTGAGAGCATCCTGACTGGCTGCACCACTGCCTGGTATGGGAACTGTACTTCCCTCAATCGCAGGACTCTGCAGAGAGTGGTGCAGACAGCCCAGTGCATCTGTAGTTGTGAACTTCCCATGATTCAGGACATTTACAAGGACAGGTGTGTAAAAAGGGCCCGTAGGATCACTGGGGACCCAAGTCACCCCAATCACAATCTATTCCAGCTGCTACCATCCGGGAAACGGTACCGCAGCATAAAAGCCAGGACCAACAGGCTCCGGGACAGCTTCTTCCACCAGGCCATCACACTGATTAACTCACACTGATTTTAGTGTACTCTATATTACATTGACTGTTCTATTTATTATAAATTACTATGATTGCACATTGCGCATCTAGACGGAGACCTAACATGAAAAAATAAAGTCAATTCAATTCAGCGTGATATTTGGACCTGGGTCACATTAAAACATCAAAGTTGCATCATATTTCTAAAGGTGTTGAGAAGCTGAGATAGTTTGATCTTAGTCCTTGGCTTGACTTGAGACAACAGAAAGGACTTTTAATGATTAGAATTAGCTGCCTACATTGGACAAGAGTCATTGTCCTCCACTGTCAATAGATGAAGCACTGTGCTGAGAGATCACTAAATAACCCCAGAGAATGAAATGATGTTCTTATCTAGTGCCTTTCAAATTCTTTCGACAGCTGAAAATGTGACCAGCATCTAGAACAGGGATTCACAACTTGGCATCCACAGACCCCTCAGTTAATGGTAGGGGTCCATGGCTTTAAAAAAAAGGCCAGGAACCCCTGATCTAGTATATTCTGGAGATATTGTGCAAGTGCTCTGTTTACATGAAGAATGCTACAAAGTTAATGTCCTTTTATCTTCATGATCAGTATCCTCAAATAAAAACTTCCCTCTGGTTTTTCAGTGCATCTCAAGCACTTCCAGAAATTTCTGTTTCCAGTTCAGACTTACGACATCTGTAATACTTTGCTTCCATGTCGAGAATACGCAGGCAAAGACTAACTGAGCATTGCAGGGGGACCCCGCCAGCAGGGGGCTCTCTTGTGAGAGTTCCATCTCTG
Organism: Mobula hypostoma; assembly: GCF_963921235.1. Taxonomy (NCBI): domain Eukaryota; kingdom Metazoa; phylum Chordata; class Chondrichthyes; order Myliobatiformes; family Myliobatidae; genus Mobula; species Mobula hypostoma. The sequence goes on from NC_086108.1 coordinate 97,831,709, forward strand.
AGTTAGCATTGACAACATCGTCTGTGAAGGAGAGCATGGATAAGGGTTTGAGGTTCACCTACGCTCTGCGCTTGGCTCTTACAAAGGCCTTGACTCTAGGGCAAATGAATACGCATGTCACTCTCAGAACGCCCCCAACCTGCCTACCTCTGTCTCGACCAATCTGTCCTTGGTGAAGCTGAGCTCCGTGATTCTCTGACAACCTTTTACACTGAGTAAAGGAAAATTTAGGGGAGATGTCAGCGGTGGGTTGCCTAGAAGGCATAGCCGAGGGTGGTGGTAGAGGCTGGTACATCAAGGATGTTTAAGAGACTCTTAAGAGAGGCACATGGATGAAAGAAATATAGAGGGTTTTGGACTGCCAGGAGGACGAGTGGGTTAAAAAGGTTGGCACAACATTGTGGGCTGTAGGGCCCATACTGTGCTGTGCAGTTCAATGGTCTATGATCCCTTGGCTGTTTTGCTGACAGGAGGCGGGGTGTACCTGTGGGTGGGAAGCAAACAGAGGCACGGAGGTTTCCAGAATCTGCAGGTTTTCTCCTGTTAGAGAGATGGAGAAGCAACAATCAATCCCTTGGAGTAGCTCAACGTGTCAAGAAGCATCTGGGGGGTGGAATGAATTGTCAACATTTTGAGTCAAGGCCCTGCATCAGGGAGTTGTTGAAAAATATGCAGCTTTCAGAAGCAATATTGTCTTTAAAACTGGGTCAGAAATATCCGTACACAGTAACTCGATGGGCCTTGTGGCCGTATTCTGCTCCTATTGTCTTATGGTCTTAACTCCCGGATATGTTTGCAATAGAGAAAGGGGGTTGGTGAATAAAACAAATCCATCCTTGGACCTTTAGAACTTAATCTGCATGTGTGGGTTAGAAAATGAATCCATAAGTGCCCAGAGACCTTCTTTTTCTCAAGAAATCCAAAAGCCATCTATGCGTATCCTTTAGCTGTTTAAGAGTAAAGCCCTTGGCTCAAGCCCAGCGCCATTATTACAGACATATTCACACGCATTCAGATAACCCACCATCAATATACCATCAACAGGAGCATTAGACTGTGTTGCCTGCACGAGCTCTTCCACAAGGGATCCAGTTAATGGCTGACCAGTTCGAGCTGAATAACAAGCATGGAGAGAGGATAACCTATCCTATGAATGGATGGTGCACACATGAGGCATTATTAAGTAAATGAGGAAAAGCATTATGTACTGGGGAGATGCATCTGAAAGGCTTTTAACCCTGAGAGGCAAAGAGTGCAAACCATACAACTTTCTCCTGAAAAATTTCCATAAGACCATGAGAACATAAGAGATAGGAGAAGAATTCAGCCATTTGGCCCATCTAGTCTGCTCTATCATTACATTTATTATCTAGAATTCCTTTTAACCCCTATTCTTCTGCCTTCTCCCCGTAACCTTTCTAATCAAGAACCTATCAACCTCTGCTTTAAATATACTCAATGATATGGCCTCCACAGCTATCTGTGGCATTGAGTTCCACAGTTTCACCACCTTCTGGTGAAAGAAATTCCTCCTCCTCTCTGTTCTAAAGGGATGTCCTTCTATTCTGAGGCCATGTCCTGTGCCCTCCTTTTGACGTTAGAGGAGCATCTTTGTCAAAGAGGTAATTTTTGGTGATCTTACATTCTAATTGATTCTCTTCTGCTTTGCTTTTCTATTCATACTGCAGAAGAGTGCACGGGTAATTCATCCAATCATAGAATCAATCAGACATCAAGGAGATCATTTGGCCAATCAGGTCTCTACTACTCCCATGTAGATCAGTTTCTTTTGCCCTCCATTTTTTCACTTTTTCATCATAGCCTTGCAAATAATCGCCTTGTGTACCTCCCAGATTCCTTTTTGAAAACTTTGATTGACACACATCCTTGTTCTGTCCACTGTGAAGGGCAGGATCTCCAGATGGCTAGCCAATTCAATTGGACTCCCTGTTCCCATGGCAACATGTCAGTCTATGGCCTCCACTACTGCCATATTGAGGCTAAAGTCAAGTTGGAGGAATAACACTTCATATTCTGTCTCAGTAACCTCCAACCTGATGGCATGAACATTGATTTCTCAAACTTTCTGTAATTACTCTCCCCTCCCCCTACTCTCTTCCTCCATTCCCCATTCTGGTTACCCTCTCTCTCTTTTTCTTCTCCTCATCTGCCCATATCTCCCTCTGGTTCCTCTCCTCCTTCCATTTCTTCCATTGTCCACAGTCCTCTTCTATTAGACTCCTTCTTCTTTGGCACTTTACGTCTTCCTCTTATGACTTTCCAGCTTCTTACTTCCCCCTTGCCCTCTACCTACCATCCCCTTTACCTGATCTCATCTATTATCTGCCAGCTTGTACCTCTTCCTCTCTCCCACCTTTTTATTCTGGCTTCTCTTCCCATTCCTTTCCAGTTCAGATAGGGAGCATTTATTCCTCTCCAGAGATGATGCTGCCTGACTTGCTGAGTTCCTGCTGCATTTTATGTGTGTAGCTCAAGGTTTCTAGCATCTGCAGTCTTGTGTCTATGACTGACACACACCACCACCGCTGAAGACACTAAGTCTCAGTTCATTAAAGTTCTTTCCTTCCACCCTCCATCCCACTTTGTATCAAATATGTAAATGAGTTGGGAAGAAAAAGGGCTGATCTTATTCAAACATATGAGGTTCTAATGGGGCACAACAGGGTAGATGCTGAGATGCTTCCACAAGTGGGAAAGTCACAGACTGATTTGGAGACCAGACCATTAGATATATTTAAGGTGAGATGGATAAATATTGGGCGGCATGATAGCCTAGCGGTTAGTGCATCGTGTTACAGCCACCGCTGATGGAGGTTCGATTCCTGCTGCTGAATGTAAGGAGTTTGTATGTTGCCCTGTGGGTTTCCTCCAGATGCTCCCAGTTTCTCCCTACAGACCAAAGATGCATGGTTAGGGTTAGTGAGTTGTGGGCATGCTATGTTAGCACTGGAAGTGTGACGTCATCTGCGGGCACAATCCTCGCTGATTTGATTTGACGCAACTGATGGACTTCACCGTATGTTTTGATGTTTCGATGTACGTGTGATAAATAAAGCTAATCTGTGCATCTTTAAATATTTGAGAGATTGAGGAAGTGAGGATTATGCCACAGAAGAGGAATTGAGGCCAACATAGATCAGGCATGATTATATTGAATGATAGGACAAGTGAGTGGCCTACTCCTAAAGGACACATACTGAGTGCTGACAAATGAGTACAGATGCATAATTAATGAATAACATGGAAATAGAGGGACAAGGAGTCCATTTCTGAGCCATATGACTCCAAACACAAGGATGTAATGTTGAGGCTTTATGAAGCACTGGTGAGGCCTCACTTGGAGTATCGTGAACAGTTTTGAGCCCTTATCCAAGAAAAGATGTGGTGACATTAAAGAGGGTTCAAAGGAGGTTCACAAAAAATGATATCGGGATTGAAAGGTTTATCATATGAGAAGCGTTTGATGGCTCTGGGCTTCTGCTCACTGGAATTTAGAAGAAAGGGGGGGAAATCTCATTAAAACCTATTGAACATTGAAGGGCCTCAATAGAGTGGTTGTGGAGAAGATGCTTCCTATGGTGGGGGAGTCTAAGACCAGAGGACACAGCCTCAGAAGAGAGGGACATCTATATAAAATGGATATGAGGAGGAATTTCTTTAGCTAGAGAGTGGTGAATCTATGGAATTCGTTGCCACAGGTGGCTGTGGAGGCCAAGTCATTGGGTATATATAAGGCAGAAATTGATAGATTCTTGATTAGTCAGGTCATAAGGGGATATGGGGAGAAGGCAGGAGATTGGGGCTGAGAGGGAAAATGGATTGCCGTGTTGAAATGGTGGAGCAGACTCGATGACCCAAATGGCCTAATTCTGCTCCTGTATCTTGTGGTTTTGCAGTCTAACTTTTATTTATTTCTGCCTCCTTTAGGTTCCACTTCAGCTTTATGGGTGGAACCATCCAAGAGGCCTTGATCAAAAAGACTTGCCCTCTTTATCTCATTTGGAAATTAATTCGAAGGATGCTTCCATCCAATAACCTGGCTTTTTCTTCTGTTCTACGATAACACAGAAAACCTGTTTCGAACTGAAGAGATTTAGCTTTCTGTGCACCCACTGCCTATTTGGGAAGAACGTTCTAAATTTCTTTAACCCTTAGTGGTTCTTGAATTCACAACTTTGCTGCCTTTCCATCTCAACTTCCTTTATCCAAACTCCATAAGAGATGAATGCATGAGATTGGCAAGACCTCTCCTTCACAAATAGGTAATGCCAATTTTATGATTATATTTTCATCCACATTCTTAATGGGCTTCAAACTTGCAGGTTACTAGGCTACGAGTTGTTGTAAAAAAGCTGGAGTAACATGTAAACACGAGGAAATCAACAGATGCTGGAATTTCAAGCAACACACATAAAAGTTGCTGGAGTAACATGTGTTATTTTTCTCTGGTCACAGAGTCATAGGAAAGCAGGACCTTCAGTCCAACTTGCCCATGCTAAGCAAGAATTCCATCCTCCCTGCCCATGCTTAGCCCAAATACCTCTAGAATTTTTCCTATCCATATCAAGTCAAGTCAAGTCAAGTCAGGTTTATTGTCATTTCGACCATAAGCTGCTGGTACAGTACACAGTAAAATCGAAACAACGTTCCTCCAGGACCCTGGTGCTACATGAAACAACACCAGACTAAGTGAGACAACAGAAGGCTACACTAGACGAGGTAAAACAACATAAAGATTACACTAGACTACAGACCTACACAGGACTACATAAAGTGCACAAAACAGTGCAGGGCAGTACAATAAATAATAAACAAGACAATAGGCACAGTAGAGGACATAGAAACATAGAAACATAGAAACATAGAAAATAGGTGCAGGAGTAGGCCATTCGGCCCTTCGAGCCTGCACCGCCATTTATTATGATCATGGCTGATCATCCAACTCAGAACCCAGCCTTCCCTCCATACCCCCTGACCCCTGTAGCCACAAGGGCCATATCTAACTTCCTTTTAAACATAGCTAATGAACTGGCCTCAACAGTTTGCTGTGGCAGAGAATTCCACAGATTCACCACTCTCTGTGTGAAGAAGTTTTTCCTAATCTCGGTCCTAAAAGGCTTCCCCTCTATCCTCAAACTGTGACCCCTCGTTCTGGACTTCCCCAACATCGGGAACAATCTTCCTGCATCTAGCCTGTCCAATCCCTTTAGGATTTTATACGTTTCAATCAGATCCCCCCTCAATCTTCTAAATTCCAACGAGTACAAGCCCAATTCATCCAGTCTTTCTTCATATGAAAGTCCTGCCATCCCAGGAATCAATCTGGTGAACCTTCTTTGTACTCCCTCTATGGCAAAGATGTCTTTCCTCAGATTAGGGGACCAAAACTGCACACAATACTCCAGGTGTGGTCTCACCAAGGCCTTGTACAACTGCAGTAGTACGTCCCTGCTCCTGTACTCGAATCCTCTCGCTATAAATGCCAGCATACCATTCGCTTTTTTCACCGCCTGCTGTACCTGCCTGCCCACTTTCAATGACTGGTGTATAATGACACCCAGGTCTCATTGCACCTCCCCTTTTCCTAATCGGCCACCATTCAGATAATAATCTGTTTTCCTATTTTTGCCACCAAAGTAGATAACTTCACATTTATCCACATTAAATTGCATCTGCCATGAATTTGCCCACTCGCCCAACCTATCCAAGTCACCCTGCATCCTCTTAGCATCCTCCTCACTGCTAACACTGCCGCTCAGCTTCGTGTCATCCGCAAACTTGGAGATGCTGCATTTAATTCCCTTATCCAAGTCATTAATATATATTGTAAACAACTGGGGTCCCAGCACTGAGCCTTGCGGTACCCCACTAGTCACCGCCTGCCATTCTGAAAAGGTCCCGTTTATTCCCACTCTTTGCTTCCTGTCTGCTAACCAATTCTCCACCCACACCAATACCTTACCCCCAATACCGTGTGCTTTAAGTTTGCACACTAATCTCCTGTGTGGGACCTTGTCAATTTTATATTACAATATAATAATAAATGATGTAGATGTTAGTCTAGACTCTGAGTATTTAGGAGTCTGATGGCTTGGGGGAAGAAACTGTCGCACAGTCTGGTCGCGAGAGCCCGAATACTTCGGTATCTTTTGTCAGATGGCAGGAGGGAGAAGAGTTTGTGTGAGGGGTGTGTGGGGTCCTTCACAATACTGTTAGCTTTGCGGGTGCAGCGTGTGGTGTAAACGTCTGTAACAGCGGGAAGAGAGACCCAGATGATCTTCTCAGCTGACCTCACTATCCACTGCAGGGTGTCTTGCGATCCAAGACGGTGCAATTCCTGAACCAGGCAGTGATGCAGCTGCTTGTCCAAGTGCCCTTTCAATGTTGCAAATGTGCCTGCCCCAATCACTTCCGCTGGCAGCTCGTTCCAAATACTGACCACCGTCCTTAAGTCCTGGCAACATCCTTGTCAATTTCTCTGTACTCTTTCAATATTATTGATATATTTCTTGAAGGTAGGTGACCAAAATTTTACATGATTAATTCTGATATTATTTAAGGTGTTACTACTCCTTACAGACATCTGATTGTAATGGAAAACCAACAAATTTTGGGCAAATCAAAGTACATCTTCCAGCAGATTAATGTTTTTTTCCAGCAGCAGTCCATGTTTGTTTTGGCGTGCATCCCTAGGAACAGCCTGTAGACCTGAGACCTTTGCTGCCAAGCTGCTCGCGACAAATCTCGACAAGAACCCTTGTATCCTTTTCCAGGCCTTTTTGCAAGTGCAATTGTAGCATGGATCCAAAGTACCAAAATTCCCTCCTTAAACTTCCTCATCCCATTCCTCTCCCTCATTTAAGATGCTAGTTGAAACTTCCATGACTAAGTATGTATTAGTCAATGGTCAAACCCGTGACTGGAGAAACCCAGGGTCAATACTCAAAGGTTGGCAATGTCCAGAGGGCAAAAGTAAAGGTTAAAGTCCAGAGTTCAGCAGGTCTGGAGGTAGAGGAGCAAGGGTCAACTTGACTGGAGGTCAGAGGCACAATATTTGTGAGTCTGGGCTGGGGCTGAGGCTTGGAGACACCTGTCCCAGGGTTGGCGGCCTCCCTGTGGGTGTGAGTGGGAGGGTGGGAAAGGGGCTTGCTTTGCTGATGTTGCTGCTGCTGCAGCTTGTGTTCTGCCAGTCATTGTGGGTATGCTAAGCTGGCACCAGAATGTGTGCCAACACTTGCAGGCTGCCCCCAGCACCTCCAAGCGTGTGTTGGTTGTTAACTCAAACAATGCATTTCACTGTGTGTCTTGATGTACATGGGACAACTAAATGTGAATCAGTCCTAGAATCTCCAATGTGTCTCAGTTTTACATGCCAAGTAAGCTCCAGTGATGCTTTGATGTTAATTATTGCTGTTGTCTGAGAAGAATAAGATAGCATTCTTCAGACAGAATAAGAGGCAGCATTATCCTCCACTTAGAGCAGGAGTTCCCAACCTTTTCTAATGCCATGGAACCCTACCAATAACTGAGGGGTCCGTGTGATCCAGGTTGGGAACCTCTGAATTAGAGTGACTTCCCGCTCTAAGCCAATTCCCATTCGCTCAGCCCAAATTCTCATTCCATTCTTAGCTCACTGTGTTGTCTGTTTGATAAGGTGGGAATGCTGGGAATTTTAACCGGTGATAAAGGAAGACTAATATGCATACAAACCAGGCAACCCTGCACCCACTGTGGGCACATGAGGCTGATAATGCCCCTAACCCTGCTGATCTCTGGTATCTCAATGATCGACCTATGGAAACGGGCTGATGCTGTTTAACCTTGACCTTTTTCACGTATTTAATAATGAGGGCAGCTCAGCAGCGTAGCGGTTAGTGCAGTCACTTTACAGTTCCAGAAGTCACCAATCGAGTTTCAATTCCCGCAGCTGTCTGTAATGTGTTTGTACGTTCTCCCTGTGACTGCATGTGTTTCCCCTGGGTGCTCCAGTTTCCTCCTAATTTCCTGAGATGTATGGATAAGATTTAGTAAGTCGCAGACATGTGATGTTGGCGCCAGAAGCGTGGCGACACTTGGCGGCTGCCTCCAGCAAAATCGTTAGACTATGTTAGTCGTTGATTCAGAAGACACATTTCACTCCAAGTTTCGATGTTTCATGTACATGTGACAAATACAACTGATCTTTATCTTTAATTGTTAACTGGTGCAGTTCTATTTATGCAGCTGAAAATGGGTTTATTGCAAAGCATTAACTTTTATCATCAGTGTCTCGAGATCATATCATCATTATCATTATGACTATGATTGTTCTTGGCAATTTTTTCTACCAAAGTGGTTTGCCATTGCCTTCTTCTGGGCAGTGTCTTTAGAAAATGGTTGACCCTGGTCATTGTCAATGCTCCGCAGAGATTGTCTGCCTGGTGTCAGTGGTTGCAAGACCAGGACTTGTTATAGGCATCAGCTGCTGATATGACCATCCACCACCTGCTCCCATGGCTCCATAACAGGTAGGTAGCACAATTTAAAATGACTGAGAATGCCTTGGAAGAAAATTTATGCAGAACTATTTGCAAGTTACAAGTGTAAAATAGTTTCTGACTTACTTTTTATAAAAATTAATAACTTTTAAAAGGTGGCAATTATTAGCTTGCACCTACACTCCACACTCAACTTAGGTTGGAGTCTATAAGCTAGCTTGCTAAAGATAACGAAAACAGGAGTTGCGATGGGGATTTAGTGAGTGGTGTTTGTGGGTGGGTTGTCTTCTTGTGGGTATTTTTATATTAATACCAAAGGCAGCAAAGGCCAAATTTGTGCTGGATGTAGTTTGTTCCAGACTTTGTGTTGGTTGGATGAACATTGCCACAAATACAAGCCCTGGGCAAAAGTAGGCATTGTTGTGAAAGGTTGTTGTAGCTTCTTTTAACTACAGCCTGTTACTGCTTTACCTTGTTCTACCTTAATAACACAAGAGATTCTGCAGAAGCTGGAAATCTAAGCTACACTCACAATATGCCAGGGAAACTCATTGTGACGATGAGGCCAAACATGGGTTGGAGGTGCAACACAAGAGATTCTGCAGATGCTGGGAGTCCAGAGTAACACATGCAAAATGCGAGAGAACTCAGCAGGTCAGGCAGCATCTATGGAGAGGGAAAAACAATTGGTGTTTTGGGCTGAGACCCTCCATCAGGACTGGAAAAGGAATAGGGAAGAAATCAAAATGTGGGGCAGGGAAAGCTGTAGAAGCTACAAGGTGATGGGTGAAAGGAAAGGGGGCATGTAATGCCTCATATTCCATCATCTGAGGTACTGAAATAAGAACAGAAACATTGGAAAATACTCAACAGGTCAGGCAGCTTCTGTGGGGAGAGAGGCTGTTGATGTATCCAGTCTACAATGAAGGATGGAGGATTTGAAAAAATGACTCTTTCCCCTTCCACAGATGTGGCCTGACCAGCTAAATTCTTCCAGCAGCTTCCATATTATTTCAGATCTCCAGCATCACCATGAAGCGTTGATCTTGGGGTCTTCATTATCTCCAACCACCAGACCAAAGACATCAACTCATACTGTTGAACACCACACTACAACAGTACATGGCCTTCACCTGAGCACATGGAAGAAAGATTCACACTGGCTTAACGACTACGTGCAAAAACCTGAAAGTGATCAGACTTAAACAAGACGGGCACTTGTGCTGGAAGGATTCCAGAAACCAAAGAATGTGAGGCTGTTGTTAAGTACAGAAGTCTGAGTGTTATAAATCCTTGATCTTTACACAATCTATGGTTGCTTCTCATTTTGTCTCTGCAAGAATAGTTCCATTCCTGCATGGTACTGATACACCCACTATGTCAGTTGCTCAGGTGGACAACCTTGAAGATGATGCAACAACATGCTGGGAGTGCCTTTACATTCCTGCAAACACACTGGTTTTTTTTTATATTTTTCTCTTTTGCTTCTTTCCATTTTTTAAGCAAATTTTTCCGATTTTATTCTTTGCTTGCATCACAAGTTCAAAATTGATTGGTTTGATGACATACAGAGAGCAGTTCGACCTTAATTAGCTGAGAGCTGAATGATTGGTTTTGGGAATAGGAATAATCATCTCAGGTGTTATGCTTTAAACGAGTGCACAGTCTTCCTCACACTCTCTCACAGACACCCAACTTCATAGCCAGAAGTTCTACCTTGTCATCATTAGTTTAATTCCTGCCATAATATTTTTAATCTTCAATATATTGATCAATTCTTACATGAATGTTCTTCCCATCATTGTCCTCCTCTTGATTTGTTAGTGAATCCCCTTTCACTCCATCCCACCCCAATTTCTGTATGTATCCAATTGCAAAAAGCTGTCCAAGAAATCATCACTGCCCAGGTACAAGTGAGCAATCTTCTATAAGACCATAAGGCCATAAGACACAGGAGCACTATTAGGCCACTTGGGCCCATTTAGTCTGCTCTGCCATTCCATCATGGCTTACTTATTATCCCCTCAACCCCATTCTCCTGCCTTTTCCTTGTAACATTTGATGCCCTGACTGACCAAGAACCTATCAAACTCCACTTTTAATACAATGGATTCGGGTTAATTTTGGCTCAATTAAGCAGCTGTTCCAATTAGACAAAGCAACAAATTATGTATTTAAATGAACTACTGCTGATGCTACCAGTACTATAAAACAGTGTATTCTCAGCACATCTACACAGACTGCTATTGCTGGAAAACAGCATCCATTATTAGGGACCCCCGGCACCCAGGTCATGCTCTCTTCTCGACACTGCCATCGGAAAGAAGGAATAGGAGCCTTAGTACCCTCACCCCCAGGTGTAGAGACAGTTACTACCCCTCAACCATCAGGCTCTTGAACCAGAGGTGATATCTTCACTCAACCCATCACGGAACTGTTCCCACAACCTACGAACTCGCTTTTAAGGACCCTTCATCTCATGTTCTCAATATTTATTGCTTGTTTATTTATTATTATTATTTATTTTTCTTTTGTATTTGCACTGTTTGTTGTGTTTTGCACATTGGTGTTTGTCTGCCCTGTAAGTGTGGTCTTTCATTGATTTTATTATGGTTACAGTATTGGCTTTATTAAGTATCCCTGCAAGAAAAAGAATCTTAAGGTTGTGTATACTGACATATAGGTACTTTGATAATATATTTACTTTAAACTTTGAACTGGCCTATAATTTCCTTTCTTCTGCCTCTCTCCCTTCTTAAAGAGTGGAGTGACTTTTACAATTTTTCAGTCCTCCGAAACCATTCCAGAATCTGGTAATTCTTGAAAGATCATTACTACTGCCTTTCCAATCTCTTCAGCCAGCTCTTTCAGAACCCTGGGGTGTAGTCCATTCGGTCCAGATGACTTATCTACAGCACCTTCAGATCATTCAGCTTACCAAGCACCTTCTCCTTAGTAATAACAACTACATTCACTTCTGCCCCCAGACAAGCTCCAATTTCTGGCATACTGTTTGTGTCTTCCACAGCAAAGATTGACACAAAATACTTATTAAGTTAACCTCCCACTTCCATCATTACTACCTTTCCAGTGTCATTTTCTATTGGTCCAAATTCCACTCTTGCCTCTATATTACTCTTTATATGTCTGAAACAACTCTTGGTATCCTCTTTAATATGATTGGCTAGCTTACCTTCATATTTCATTATTTCTCCCCTTATGTTTTTATGGTTGCATTCTGTTTGTTTTTTAAGAGCTTCCCAATCCTCTAAGTTACTACTAATTTTTGTTTTATTATATGCCTTCTCTTTTGCTTTTATGCTGCCTTTGATTTCCCCATCAGCCACAGCTGCTTCATCCTCCTTTCAGAATACTTCTTCATCTTTGGGATGTTACCTATCATATGCCTTCTGAAACACAAAATACTCTGCAGGTGCTGGGGTCAAAGCAACATTCACAACACGCTGGAGGAACTCAGCAAGTCGGGCAGCATCCGTGGAAATGATCAGTCAACGTTTTGGGCCGTCCTGATGAAGGCTTCTGACCCGAAACGTTGACTGATCGTTTCCATGGATGCTGCCTGACCTGCTGATATGCCTTCTGAATTGCCCCCAGAAACGTCGGCCATTAGTGTTCTGCCATCATTCTTGCTAGTGTCCCCTTCCAATCAGTTTAGCCAGCTCCTCTATCATGCCTCGGAAATTCCTTTTATTCCAGTACAATACTGATACATCTCCCCCAAATCTTTCTCTATCTTTAAATCTCATGTTCTCAGCATTACTTGACTGGAAACAGCAACTCCTTTGCTTGCGTCTTTGGAAACAGCTCTACTTCTATCTTTGATATCTCTTTTTTTTTCCTTTTCAGGGTGTGGGGGACTCATTTGAAGACCCTGACCTGGAGTTACACTCTGACTTTGGTTCTTTGTGGGAATGGGACCCGCTCTCAGGGCTTCATGAACAGCTGCTTTTTGATATCCCAAGGACGGGCATGCATTCAGGGTTCCAGAATTTCATGACTCTGGAGACGGGCTAATTCTAGGCTGGTGCCCCTGACTGAAGCATTGCGGGAGAATATAGAACATTGGGAGCAGTGGGTTAGCTGCCGGGGGTTGTGTATCCGGAGAGCTGCGCCTTTTTGGTGCCGACTCTCTGGGTGCAGAGCCCAAAAAAAGCAACGCAACAGACTTTTAACATCGTAAGTCAGCGAGTTGTTTGTTATGTCTCCCCTCTCGCTGTGAAACAGGGACACCTCTTTCTCCCTTATTAGGGAGAGAGAGCCTGTGGTATGTTGAATTACCAGGTGAACGAGTAGTTTTTGGGGTACTGCAAGTCAGTGTCTTTATTGAGGCTTTGCTGCACGCTTGAGTGGTCGGTGGAGGGTGCTGATGCATTTTTGCCGGTGGGGGAGGGGGGCCATTGCCTAGCTGCTGCTTGTGGGTGGGAGCGGGAGCTGGGACTGGCTTTGGGGTTCTAACATTTCAACTGTCATTCATTCTTTGGGGCTCTCCTCTGTTTTTGTGGATGTCTGCAAAGAAAAAGAATTTCAGGATGTATATTGTATACATTTCTCTGACATTAAATGTACCTATTGACCTATTTATTTTTATTTGCATCTTGCCTTCTCTTTGCACATTCCACATTGATGTTTGTCAGTCCTTGAGTATCTATATTTAGCTTGCAAGTATAGTCTGCAAACCAAACACTCCTTGATGAACAGGGCAAAGTCTCATGTACCCTCGTCTTCACAGAAAAATAACTCTGCTTGATTCCCTACCATGGATGGTACATGGGTGATAGAAAAATGGACTATGTAGAAGGGAAGGGTTAGATTGATCTTAGAGCAGCTTAAAAGGTTGTCACTGCATTGTGAGCCGAAGAGCCTGTACTGTGCTGTAATTTTCTATGTTCTTGTTAGCCTGTCTTGGAAAGCAGAAAGGCTTGGTCAGCAACTGCTCTGCACAAGAAACTGCAGGGAGTTGTGGACACAGCTTAGAACATCAGGAAGACAGCTTCTCCTCCATGGACCTTGTCTACACTTCTCACCACTTGAGTAAAACAGCCAACATAATAACAGACCAAACCCACCCTGGACAATATCTGTTCTCCTTCAGGCAGAAGATACAAAAGCCTGAAAGCATGTACCACCAATTCAGGGACAGCTTTAATCCCATTGTTATAAGACTGAAATTATTTGCTAATTAACAAATTGAATTCTTGACCACATAATCTACCTCATTATGCTCCTGCACTGCACTTCCTCTGCAGCTGTTACACTTTATTCTGCATTGTTATTGTCTGACCTTGTTCTACCTCAATGCACTGTGTAATGATCTGATCTGTATGAACAGTATGCAAGACAAGCTTTTCACTGTACCTCAGTACATGTGACAATAATAAACCAATTCCAATTCTTAAGATTTCATTTAATCCTTGGATTTCATTTACCTCTTTGTTTCAAATTAACTTAAATCAGTATTCAACTAGTTGAAGTTTGATGTGGTTAAATGTGACACTTAACTGATAATTGGAGACCGTGGATTCCTCACCCCCAACTGTAACCATCCCAATGCACTTCAACTGAGCTGCCCCAGAAATTTCACAGCACAAGAAGCTGATGGTCTCAAGTGACAACCACACTTGACATTCAGAGCCATTGCATTCTGGGTAAAAAGTTCTGAGCTGCTGTGATGTAGGACTGTTAGCACAGCATGTAGTTGTTAGCACAGCGGCAGCAATCACCGATCTTGTTCAATTCCCGCCGTTGTCAGTCAGGAGTTTTTGCATTCTCCCCCTTGACTGCATGTGTTTTCTCTGGGTGCTCCAGTTTCCACGCACATGCCAATGATGTGTGGTTAGGGTTAGGCTGAGTCAGATGTGGGCTCACTTTGTAGGCGCTGGACGTGGACGATGCCTGTCCAGTCAATCATCAGCCTGTGTTGGTTATTGACAGATAATGACGTATTTCACTGTATGTTTTAATGTTTCAATATGCATGTGACAAATAAAGCCAATCTTTATTGATGAGTAATTATTCAAATATGAATTATATGTTATTCATCTTCATATATTTTTGAGAATCCATTATAATGACACTCTAATATCCATGGTAACTTTTAAGGGAGATTGATTCTAACCAAAACAAAGACATAAGATCAAAATGCAACATCTTTCTCTCTAAGGTGAATGTCTGGAGATGGTTTGGGACAGATTTTGAAATTTCAGATTCAGATTCTGTATCATTAGACAGTCTTTGAGCATTATTTTTAGGAAATGGGAATTACTTTACATGATGATTTCCATCCCCAACGAAGAAGAAGAAAGCCTTTAACTCCAAGTGGAGTCATTGGGACGCTGTCATGACGGCGTTGTTTTAGCTCGATGCTCAACTCAGCACGGATGGAAAGCGTGCAAGGGAGCCAGCCGGATTCGAACTCGGGAGCCTTCGCTCCAAAGTCCGGCGCTGATGCCACTACGCCACCAGCCGGCTTTCCTTCCCCAATGCTGAGGTGAAATTATTCTGATTAACCTTGATGATATTATACACATGGTAGCGTAGTGGTTAGCACAACGCTTTACAGTACAGGTGACCTGGGTTCAATTCCCGTCGCTGCCTGTAAGGAGTTTGTACGTTCTCCCCGTGACTGTGTGGGTTTCCTCCGGGTGCTCCAGTTTCCTCCCACAGTCCAAAGATGTACCGGTTGGTAGGTTAATTGGCGATTGCAAATTGAATTATGATTAGGGTAGGATTAAATTGGTTTGCTGGGTGGTATGGTTCAAAGGGCCAGAAGGGCCTATTCTGTGCTGTATCTCAATAGATAAAGGAATAAACAACAATCATCAGGCACTTTGTTTCATGAATGGAACTGAAGTAAAGAAAAATAAAAACCTTAGAAATATTTAGCAGAATAGGCAGCATCTGTGGAGAGAAATGAACAGTCCATGTTTCGGGTTGAAATGCTCTAAATTTTAAAAAAAGATATTACACCCTTTGCTCATGGATGGTTCTGAATTAAAAGAAACGCGGCCTGTAAGGAGTTTGTACATTCTCCCGTGACTGTATGGATCTCCTCCAGGTATTCTGGTTTCCTCCCACATTCCAAAGACACGCAGTTTAGTAAGTCAATCGGTCACATGGGTGTAATTGGACAGTACGAGTCTCATTGGGCCAGAAGGCTCTGTTATTCTGCTGTATCTCTAAATAAATAACAGTAAACCTAGAAATATTTAGAAGGTCAGGCGGAGGGCGGAACCGTTCACATTTCAGGTCAATAGACTTCCTGACCCAGTAAATCAGATTCTCTCTTCTGACATGCTGGACATTTTCTACTCCTTCAGATTTCTATCTTCCACAGTATTTGCCTTTTGTACATGACTTAGTATTGTGCTGTCCATTTTTTTTTAGAGTGGGAGTACTGTAAATGAGAAGCTGGAAAAATACAGCAGGCAGGACAGATGTAATGTGTCATACCTTTCTTCAATTGCATGGCACTGGAATTCAAATGTCAAACATCTCTCAATGTTTCCCTTCAGCTCCATGAATCACTCAGACATTTTCAAGTGACAATGTATCAAATTGACTCCTGGTGCTGGAAGAAAAGATAAAGAAATCTTAAAATAGAATCAGAAACAATAAAGTTAAAGGGGATTTGAAAAGTCCAGTAGGTAACCAGACAGGCACCTGAGTTGCCAAGGAATAGAAGACTACAGACCAAGTGTTGGTAAATGGATTAGTACAAAGTTCAAAGTACATTTATTATCAAACTACATATATGCCATCATATACAACCCTGAGACTCATTTTCTTGCAGAAATTCACAGTACAACAAAGAACTGTTACCGTATGAGGAATGTCTGGCAGCTCTTGGGCTGTATTCCCTGGAATTCAGGAAAATGAGGGGGGATATCATAGAAACATTCCAAATGTTAAAAGGCCTGAATAGATTAAATACAGTTATTTCCCATGGTAGGGGATTCTAGGACAAGAGGGCATGACTTCAGGATTGAAGGACGTCCTCTTAGAACTGAGATGCAGAGAAATTACTTTAGTCAAGTGGGTGGTAAATCTGTGGAATTTGTTGCATCGAGCGGCTGTGGAGGCCAAGTCATTGGGTGTATTTAAGGCAGAGATAGATAGATTCTTGATTAGCCAGGGCATCAAAGGGTATGGGGTGAAAGCAGGGTAGTGGAGATGACTGGAAGAATTGGATCAGCCCATGATTGAATGGCGGAGCAGACTTCTGCTCCTATATCTTATGGTCTTATGGAAACACAATTGAATCATTGAAAAACTACACACAGACAAAGTCTAACAAATAACAAATATGCAAAAATATAAAAGAAGATGAGCTGTGCAAATACAAAAAAAGTAAATAAATAATACTACAAACATAAGTTTTCAAGTCCTTGAATGTGAGTCCATAGGTGATGGAATCAGTTCAAATTTTAGGTGAGTGAATTTATCCACGCTGGTTCGAGCGCCTGATGGTTGAAGGGTAATAATTGTTCCTGAACCAGGTTCAAGGGCAGTTACTATCCATCAACCATCAGCGTGTTGAACAAAAGAAGATAACTACACTCACTTGCCCATTCATTGAGATGTTTCTACCACCAAAGATCTCACTTTAAGGACTCATTATCTCATTATCTCATGTTCTCATTATTTATTGCTATTTATTCATATTCGAATTTGCACAGTTTGCTGTCTTCTGCACTCTGGTTGATCTTTCATTGATCCTATTATAGCTACTATTCTATGGATTTGCTAAGTATGCCCACAGGAAAATGAAACTCAGGGATGCATATGGTGACATACAGTATATGTACTTTGGTAATAAAATTTATTTTGAACCTAAGGTTTCCGTAACCTCAAAGACAGACAGGGACTTGATCGTTAGCACAGTCACAGTGGGATGAAGAGCCTGTTTCTCTGCTGCATGATCCTATGACTCTGCGAAAGGTAAAGGAGCTCGGAATAGGACAAGAGACAGTTCACTATTTTACTAAAATTTGCTGATGCAATGACATAGCATCGCAGAAACAGAACTCCAATAACAGCTTTATTTCTCACATATACATTGAATTGAATTGACTTTATTACTTACATCCGTCAAATACATGAGGAGTAAAAATCTTTACGATACGTCTCAGTCTAAATTTGCAATATAGTAATTTATAGTAGATATTATGTACAACAGGATAGTCAGTATAACATAGAAATACAGTTGCCTCAGCATGAATTAATCAGTCTGATGGCCTGGTGGAAGAAGCTGTCCCGGAGCCTGTTGGTTCTGGCTTTTATGCTGCGGTACTGCTTCCCGGATGGTAGCAGCTGGAACAGTTTGTGGTTGGAGGTGACTCGGGTCCCCAATGATCCTTCGGGCCCTTTTTTCACACCCGTCTTTGTAAATTTCCTGAATAGTGGGAAGTTCACAGCTACAGATGCGCTGGGCTGTCTGCACCACTCTCTGCAGAGTCCTGCGATTGAGGGAAGTACAGTTCCCATACCAGGCAGTGATGCAGCCAGTCAGGATGCTCTCAATTGTGCCCCTGTAGAAAGTCCTTAGAATCTGGGGATCCATACCAAACGTCTTCAACTGTCTGAGGTGAAATAGGCGCTGTTGTGCTTTTTTCACCACACAGCCGGTATGTACAGACCATGTGAGCTCCTCGCTGATGTTTATGCTGAGGACCTAAAGCTGTCAGCCTCTCAACCTCAGATCCATTGACGTCTATAAGGATTAGCCTGTCTCCATTCCTCCTGTCGTCCACAACCAGCTCCTATGTTTCTGCGATGTTGAGGGAGAGGTTGTTTTCTTGACACCACTGTGACAGAGTGATGACTTCTTCTCTGTAGGCGGCCTCATTATTATTTGAGATGAGGTCAATCAGCGCAGTGTCAACAGCAAATTTAATTAGCGGATTGGAGCTGAGGGTGGCGACACAGTCATGGGTATACAGAGAGTAAAGGAGGGGGCTTTGTACACAGCCCTAAGGACCACCTGTGTTGAGGGGCAGAGGGGCAGAGGTGAGGGAGCCCACTCTTACCACCTGCCAGCAAATTGACAGGAAGTCCAGGATCCAGCTGCACAAGGCCGAGTGAAGGCCGAGGTCTCTGAGCTTCTTGTCGAGCCTGGAGGGAATTATGGTATTGAATGCGGAACTATAGTCTAAGAATAGCCTTCTTCATTAAGCATCCCTCTTCTCCAGATGTGTAAGGACGGTGTGTAGAGCTGTGGCTATTGCGTCCTCTGTTGATTGGTTGTCTCAGTAGGCAAATAATAGGGGTCCAGTGTGGGAGGCAGCGTGCTGCAGATATAGTCCTTGACCAGCCTCACAAAGCTTTTGCTTATTATTGAGGTGAGTGTGACAGGAATCCAGTCATTCAGACATGATCTCTTGGTCTTTTTTGGTCCAGGAACAATGGTGGATGTTTTGAAGCAGGAGGGCACCCTACACTGGGAGAAGGAGAGATTAAAAATATCTGTAAACACACCTGCCAGTTGTGCCGCATTGAACATCGTACATTGAAGTACATTGAAACGTGTGGTATCAACAACCAACACAGTCCAGGGATTGTGCTGGGGGCAGCCTGTAAGTGTCTCCACAATTCCGATGCCAACATAGCCTGCCCTCAACTAACTAACCCTAACCCTAACCGTATGTCCTTTATTTGAATGTTGGAGGAAATAGGAGCACCCAGACGAAACACATGCAGTCATGGGGAGAACATACAAATTCTTTACAGACGGTAGCGGGAGATGAACTCTGGTCACTGGCGCTATAAAGTGTTATGGTAGCTGCAGAGAGTGGTAAACTCAGTCAGCTCCATCAGGGGCACTAGCCTCTGTAGTATCCCAGGACACCTTCAGGGAGCGATGCCTCAAAATGGCGACATCCATCATTAAAGACCCTCATCGACCAGGACATACCCTCTTCTCATTGCTACTATCAGTGAAGGAGCACAGGAGCCTGAGGGCACACACTCAGCGATTCAGGAACAGCTTCTTCTCCTCTGCCATCGATATTGAACACTACCCCACTACTTTTTTATTTCTATTTTTCCACTACTTAATTCATTTAACCATTTAATATACTGTATATACTTACTGTAATTTACAGTTTTTTTCTTTATTATTATTTATTGCATTGGGCTGCTGCTGCAAAGACAACAAATTTTGTGACATTTGCCGGTGATATTAAACCTGATTCTGATTCTGATGAGTGTTTTAATGGGAAGTCTACCCAGCTACCTCCTTGCAGTCACCACATACTTTCAAAATTATTACTAGCTGTTCGTTCAGCACAGAAACAAGTAATACTGTGGCATAGGCAGCAGAGTGGCGGCCTCACTGCTCCTGCAACCTGGCTTCACTGCTGACCTCAAGTGTTGACTGTGTGGAGTTTGACCTCATGCGATTCCTCTCTGAGCTCTCGCTTCATCTCGCACCCCAAAGACTCGGAGGGTTGGTGGGTTACTGTAAATTGCCCTGAATGTGATGGGGCAAATGACGAGGGGTGTGTGGGGAAGAATGGATAGCCGGGGAAATGAATCGGGCAATAAAAATTCCTCTGAGTGTTATCTTCATAGGCCTGGCCAATAGTTGCCACTTATTCAATACCACTGACTAAAGGCTGATTTATACTTGTGCGTCAAATGTACGCCGTAGGTACTGCGTACCCTACGCCATAGGGTGACGTGCACCTCCCCAAAAATGTAACTCACGCGTCGCGGCACGCAGACTGCAACAACTGTGATTGGTCCGCTTGGTAGCATCGTATTTCCTCCTATGCATTTCCATTTGCTTTTCTCCTCCATGTCTGTACACTGACGCAAAATAAATGGTTGGAGACGATGAACCAAATCGTCAAATCTACCTGCCGGCATTCGAAAATATTTCAAATGCGTTTCCTCGTCCATGTCTCTCACGAAGAAACTCAACACAGTGGCATTGAAACCCCACCGCCAACTAGGGTTTTGGTGGTGAATTGCAGAGCGATGCAGACACAACTACGTATGCTCGCTACGGCGTAGGGCTACGCAAAAGTATAAATCAGGCCTACGGCGTAGTCCGTACGCACAAGTATAAATTAGCCTTTAGATTGACAGCATTATTGAGTAATTATTTGTAGAACCAACCAATGTGAAAATTAGCTACATTTCATTATCTAGCAGATTATAGCTCATTTTTGCAGAAAGTAATTCCCCTAAATAGCTAACGTGACTAAGAAGAGTGATAGATGACAATGAGATTCCTTGTGGCTCCAATGGGCTGCGGGATCTCAGTCGGTCATAAGGAAATACAGGCCTTTTAACCAAAATGCTTTTGTTCTAATGAAGGGCCTCAGCCCGAACCACCGATTGTTTACTCCTCTCCTGTCTTGCTGAGCTCCTCCAGCATTTTGCGTGTGTTACTCTGGATTTGCAGCACCTGCAGAATCTCTTGTGTTTATGGCAACACACACAAAATGCTGGAGGAACTCAGCAGGGCAGGCAGCATCGCTGGAAGTGAAAAAGCAGTCAACGTTTCGGGCCGAGACCTGAAGTTTTGTGCTGATGGTTACCCTCCCCGTGAGCTTCCACCATCTCCCCTCACATTCCTCGTGCTCTTTTCTTCTTCATGATCTTCTGCTGCTTCTCCATGTCCGCTTCAATCTGCCCTCCCCCCACCACCAACGTGGCGGTGAGCTCCAATTTCCTTTCAGATTTCCAGCAATTTTTTTTTTCTCTCTTATATCTCTACAGTAATGTTAGGGCTTGTCTTGGTTCGGCACTGAATAAATCAAATCCGTTAAGGAAAAGCTTGGCCTGGGGAGGCTCGAATTCCCTCAAGCTGCTTGTGTTCTCATGGTTAACATCAGCATGGAGGAACTTTGCTCAGTATTGCCACCCCTCCCCCACTTCACCCATCTTCACACAGAATTCTTCATTGTCTTGTTATCCTTTGGTTTGCTGCTACCTTGTAACTTTATTAGTATGAAATAAAACAGTAAATGCTAAGTACACAATTTTATGCAACGCTTGTGTAGATTAAATTGTGTAGCCCAATGCACACTAGAAATTCCATGTAGTGTCTTTTTTCAATTAAACAGTAAGATTTATTTTTGTCAATCAAGGTGCAATTTCATTTTATTTTTCCCAAGGGCATCCCCAGATCTGGTCTTGCCTCTTTTATTTGTGGAATCTTGCTTCTTCCAAAAACATTAATAAAAGCAGTTTTAAACAAAAAGTCGAGAAATGAAGTCGAAACGTGAATTGAGGTGAAGCACGATACAGTTTATGCAGCAAGGTTCAGCATTTACCATTTTTGCAAAAAATTAAAGTGCATTAAATTGCAAAGTATGATGAAATGCAATTTGCATACAGTATTTGCAGCAATATTAAAGGGGAATCAGTTTTAGCCCAGCAATCCAAACAAACAAAAACAGGCAATTAATATCTCAAATTACTACTAGTGAGTGACCCTCATCAGAAAGCCTGATTAGCGCTACTTAATTAGGAGCCTCAAAAAACTAAATCCTTTCTCAAATCCCGCACTGTGTGTACAGTGGAAGATGCAGCTATGAGTTTAGTCCCTGATCCAATATTTACTCTTCCCTGATATGTTTGCATGAGATTTTTTCTGGGTATTACAAAGACATGCAAAAATTAATATTCAAGTATAGTGCCTATGAAAGCAATCATCACATGCGGGAGGCAAAGCAATTATCATGCTGGCATTTATGGTATATTTAATTAATAGTTTGTCTCATACAATCCAGGCTTTCATTTCCAAAATATTTAATTCCTATATATCAATACAGCATACTTTTCTCAAATGACATCTGGCAAACAAGAAGTTATTTTAAAGTATTATCTTATCAGTAGAATCTGAGATTCCAGAAGACAAGTATTGTTAGAATATTCCCTGGAATCTGTGAGATGAGCTGACCAAAATTCTGTTACATCCCCTCTTATTATGGCAGGACAGGCAGGGTTAGTGGTGACTCTGTGAGAAGGTTGACTGAGAAACGATGGGTTCAGTTCCCGCATTATACAATTGACTGATATTTCAATGCAGTATTTAGGCTGTGTAACCCTGTCCAAGGTGCTGAAAAAGGGATGTGCGCTTGGTTGCTATAGCATCAACTGTTGGCTTTCATTTCCTTCCTGACCCTTGTTTTTATTGAAATAAATGAGCGAAGATCACGTGCCAATATGTTTGTTGCCACAGACAGCTGTTGGGGAACATGTCATTGGTGTATTTAAGGCAGAGGCTGGTAGATTCTTGATTGGTCAGGGCATGAAGAGATACGGGGAGAAGTCAAGAGATTGGGGCTGAGAGGGAAATGGATCAGCCATGATGAAATGGCAGAGCAGACTCGATGGGCCAAATGGCCTAATTCTGCTTCTATATCTTATGGTCTTATATAATTGCATGAGCTTAGAGTCAGACAGTCATAGAAAACTCCAGCACAGAAACAGGCCCTTCAGCCTATTTAGTCAGTACTGAGCCATGTAAACTGCCTACTTCCATCGACCTGCACAGGGACCATAGTCCTCCATACCCCTACCATCCATGTACCTATCCAAATTTCTCTTAAACATTGAAATCAAGATTGCATACACCACTTACATTGGCAGCTTGTTCCCCACACTCAGTGAGTGAAGAAGTTTCCCCTCATGTTCCCCTTAAACTTTTCACCTTTCACCCTTACCCATGACGTCTAATTGTAGTCCCACCCAATCTCAGCAGGAAAAGCCTGTTCGCATTTACTCTGTTTCTACCCCTCATAATTGTGTATACCTCTATCAAATCTCTTCTCAATCTTCTATGCTCCAGGGAATACAGCCCTAACCTATTCGATCTTTCCTTATAACTCAAGTCCTCCAGATCCAGCAAAGTCCTCCTAAATTTCCTCTGTACACGTTCAACCTTATTTACATCTTTCCCCTAGGTAGGTGACCAAAACTGCAAACAATACTCCAAATTGGGCCTCACCAATGTCTCATACAGCTTCAACATAACATCCCATCTCCTGTACTCAATACATTGATTTATGAAGGTCAAAAGCTTTCTTTCTTACCTTCTCTACCTGTGATGCCACTTTCAGTGAATTAGTAGAGCTTAGCACAGTTCAGATTCAGATTTATTTATCACATGTACATTGTAACATGCAGTGAAGTGCATTGTTTGTGTTAACAACCAACACAACCAAGGATGTGCTGTGAGCAGCCCACAGAAGTCACCACACATTCTAGTGCCAACATAGCATACCCACAATGCTAGGCAGAGCAACACAGAGCATGACAACAAAACAGAACACCATAAGATTCAAAACAACAACTCACCCACACTCATGGATAGTCTTCCAACACCAAGAATTTGAGCCTCCAGTCTCCAATATACAGCCTTCAGCCACTGGGCTTTGACTTCCGGATTTGATCTTTGGTATCGACCCCCCCAAACTAGCTAATGACAGGACCCTGAACCCTAGGCTTGCCAACTGGACTTGCCAACTCACTGGCCCTCCTGCTTGCATGGTCATCCAATCCCACAAACTGCTGAACTGGGACAGCCTTACATCCACGGATATCCCTTGTCACCCACCCACATTGCTGGCCTTCAAGCACGGAGCAGAGGCCTAGATTCTGGATGTCCTCTATCACACGTCCACATCGCTAGACTTTGAACATGGAGTGGAGCACAGGCCTATACTTCAGCTATCTGTTGGTAAGGTTGACCCAAGACAAATTTCTGTTGTCTCTCTGATGAATATGTGAGGGTAAGAGTTCGGCACGGACTAGAAGGGCTGAGATAGCCTGTTTCCGTGCTGTAATTGTTATATGTTATATGGTTATATGGAAACCTGCCTGGTAGCACCCCAATTCCAAAACTTGATTTAAAATAGGGCAACTTTGAACTTTGAACTTTGAACTTTGAACTGCCTTATCTTCCATGGCCTGACCAATAGTTGCCACGCATTCAACATCACTGACTAGTTAATATCACATAACTATTTGTGGAATTATTGTTTGTGAAAATTAGTTACATACCACTATCAGATAATGAAATATAACTAACTTGCACAAAGATTAACTCTACAAATAGCTCATGTGATTAATCGTAGTAGAGTGATAAATAACAAAAAGTTTGTCATATGCACAGGTACACTGTTGGAGATTGGTGACATGGAACACTGCAAATCCAGTTCACTGATTTATTTTGGATCTTTTGGATCTCCCCCTCCCCCTCCCACTTTCGAATCTGTTACTAACTCTTCCTTCAGTTAGTCCTGATGAAGGATCTCGGCCTGAAACATCGACTGTACCCCTTCCTAGAGATGCTGCCTGGCCTGCTGCGTTCACCAGCAACTTTGATGTGTGTTGCTTGAAATTCCAGCATCTGCAGAATTCCTGTTGTTCACTGATTTATTGGTGAGTTAGACAGCAGGGAAGCTGTGGGGCCTCGGTTGTAGTGACAACTACCGCGGTATCACCTGTTGCAGCTGTCAGGAGGGAAGATCCTGGAGGTGGTGTGGCTCAGCGTCCACGCTGGACTGGGGGCAGGCCCCTCCCATCGGTGGTGCTCCCCTGTGTTTGCTCAGTGAGAGACGAGCTAGACTGCGTGCATGCATGCGTACGTGGGTGTGTTAGTCTGCGGACTGCTGAGGGGCCTGTTCTTGCCAATAACATTCAGGCCTCTTCAATCTATGTACCTTGTGCTTTGTGTGACCGTTGGTACTGCGTGTTATACCTTGACATAAACTAATGACATAAATTATACAAATCTAAACAAGAAAGAACACAATTAGAACAGAACAAAAAAATCCATTGTAGTACAAAGTGGTCATAATGAAGTTATACTATGGTAGTTGTTAGGGTTGTGCGGTTTGGTTGAAGAGCTGATTGGTTGAATCTGTGATGAGTATAGGTTTCAACATCACTATTGGAAGACTACTGTAGCAAGAAGCCAGCTCCCCACCACCTACTGATGGGCAATAAACATTTGTTTTACCAGCTAATCCCACATTACATGCATAAATAAAAATCTGCAAAAGTGGTTACATTTCAAGTGTTATGAAGCACTTGGGCTACCCTGAGATTATGAATGCAAACCTTTTTGTAAATATGGCACCAAATTTCAAAGTTCAAAGTAAATTTATTATCAAAATATGTATATGTCACCATCACTACCTTGAGAATCATTTTCTTGTGGGCATTCACAGGAAAACCAAGAAATACACAGAATTAAAAAAAGCTACATACAAAGACTGACAAGAGACCAATGTCCAAAAGAAGACAAATGGTGTAAAATCTAAATAAATAAAAAAATAACATTGAGAACATGAGTTGTAGAGCTTTTGAAAGAGAGTGCATAGGTTGTGGAATCAGTTCAGAGTTGAGGTGAGTGAAGTTTTTCACACTAGTTCTGGAGCCTGATGGTTGAAGGTTCATAACTGTTCCTGAACCTGGTAGTGTGGGACCTAAGGCTTCTGTATCTCCTGCTTGATAGCAGCAGCAAAACTGCAACAACAGGAGACCTCAGCAGTCAATGAAGCCCTTGTGACAGTGCAGGAAGAAGGTAGGCAAATGCACCTGCGTTGTTCTTCAAGATATTGACAAGGTTGGCAAGACCACATTTATTACCCACCTTAAGGTCAATTTATACTTCTGTGTCAAATCTATGCCATAGGTACGGCGTAACCGCGTACCCTGTGCCGTAGCCTGACGCACACCTCCCCAAGACTATAACTACGTGTCGTGGTGACACAGACCGCAACAACTGTGATTGGTCGGCTTGGTAGCATCGCATTTCCTCCTACGCTGCAATAGCTTCCCATTGGGCGACTGAAGGGCAGGGAAGGAACTCTGGCTGCAATGCTTTCCATGAAGCTTTACAGAGCTCCGAAATTATGGAGGACCCTGTGCTTGATGCCAGTATGTAGCTGGCTGCTACAGCCTGTTGACTTCCACCTGAAGCTAAAACTCGAGTGGTGATTGCCAGTCTCTGAGTATACTGTGCGTACACTGAGGTGAAATAAACGGTTGGAGACGATGAACCAAATCGTCAAATCTACCCGCCGACATCCGAAAATATTTGAAATGCATTTCCTCGTCCATGTCTCTCAGTGGCCGGACAAGCACAGAAAATTTACCCTCCTTCAGTTTCAGTCGCCATTGTTTGAAGTTTGAGTTTCTTCGTGTTGAGTTTCAACACGAAGAAACCCAACACAGTGGCATAGAAACCCCACCGCCAACTAGTGCTTTGGCGGTGAATTGCAGAGCGATGCAGACACACCAATGCACAAGTATAAATGCTCACAACGGCGTAGGCCGCTTGCGTAGGCTATGGCATAGGCTACTATGCAGAAATATAAATCAGTCTTTATTGTAATAATGATCCTGATTCAAACTGTTGTGACTCATTTAAATGTTCTGTTTTTCCCAAGTCAGTGACACTGTCATTAATAACACAGAATACTTTAATGTATTTTTAACACAGTTAATCATTTTAACAATTGGGGAAGCTTGTTTCTGCTGTTCATTTTTAGAATGAAAAATGCAAAGGTGCTTATGTGGAATAAATTTACAATTTCACCATAAATAGTCGACATCAGATCTCACCCCCAAGTTGCTTTATTCTAACACACACATATTTATATCTATTACAGTCATAGCAATCCAGCAAATTTCAGTTTACGTTTACATATCAAAGGACATCTACAGCTGAGGAAGCCATAGAATTTTGTTTGTGTACCTGGAGATGTCTGAATTGAGCCATTATGGAGCATCCAACTCTTCTGAACTGATTCCATGATCGTTGTCCTCACTGTTCCATCAATAGGCTTACTTCACATATTTTAACCAAACTAGTCTCCTCCTCCAGCATTTTGTTATAGAGTCATACAGCGCAGAAGCAGGCCCTTCAGCCCATCTAGCCTGTGCCAAACCATTTAGTCCCGCGTACCATCAGTGGAAAAAGCCAGCTTACATTCAGCCTATCAATACCCCCCGTAATTTTGTTTGTTGTGCCTGCAAAGATCAGAACTCTAGTGCCTCTCCAGGTATGGCAGCAGCCTGGAGTTCCCACATCCGATTTCTCTTTTAAAGTTAGACCTATTATGTGAGGAAGCAAATACTGATATCAAAGTTCAAAGTACAAAGTAAATTTATTATCCAAGTATATACTGTATATGTCACCATATACTACGCTGAGATTCTTTTTCTTGTGGGCATTCACAGTAGGTACAAAGAAACACGATAGAATCAATGAAAAACTGCGTAATAACAACTCAGTAGTAACAGCCCACTGCTCACCGCAGAGAGTTATTAATGGTGAAGTGCTGGCCCTTCTACTTACCGAGGGAGTTCAATGCCATTTTGATAATTCATGTTTACATCCCCCCGCCCCCATGCTAGTGCTGGGGAAGCGCTGCAGGAGCTCTACGGTGTCATCTCAACCTCCAAGCCACTCACTCCGGTTGTTTCTTTATTGTCACTGGTGACTTCAATCACGCCAATTTAAGAACAGTCCTGCCAGAGTTCTACCAGCCTGTCAACATCGCAAGTACAGGAGAGAAGGTATTAGACCTGGTCTGGATCAATTTTCCTAGAGCCTGCAAGATTGCACCCCATCCCCACTCGGACACTCAGACCACATATACCATAACACATAGGAACAGAATTAGGCCATTCAGCCCATCGAGTCTGCTCTACCATTCCATCGTGGTTGGTCACAGATCCCACTAAACCCCATACACCTGCCTTCTAGCCATAACCTTTAATGCCCTGAGCAATTAGGAAACCATCAATTTTCACTTTAAATATACCCACATTCTTGGCCTCCACAGCTGTCCGTGGCAGAGTAGTCCATAGATTCACTAATCTCTGGTTTAAAAAAAATTGCTCCTTACCTCTATCATTAACAAGGTTCCCACAAAATTGCTGCTCATGGATGTTTTTTTTTTGGCTTTCACACCATTATCTGTAAACACTAGAGACTGTTGTGCATGAAACTCCCAGGAGATCTGCAGCTTCTGAGATACTCAAACCTCCCTGTCTGGCACCAACAATCATTCCACAGTCAAAATCACTTGGATCACGTTTCTTCCCCATTCTGATGTTTGGCCTGAACAACAACTGAACCCCTTGATCATGTCTGCATCCATTTTGCTAATGCCTATGTACAGACCCCTGGTTAACCGAGTCAAAGCAGTTCACAGAAAGATCAGGACCAGGCCAGAAGATGCCACCTCAGCACTGCAGAACTGTTTTGAAAGCACAGACTGAAACATATTCAGAGAGGCAGTTACCTACATTTATCACGTCACCATTGTTGAATATATGGGATCGAGATATGGCTACATGGGAAAATGCATTGAGGACGTTACTGTGATTAGACACTACGCTGCCAGGGTAGACCAGAAACAAGGGCTGACTGCAGAGGTTCATGCACTGCTTAGGGACCAGGGTGCTACCTTCAGATCAGGGAATAAGACAACTCTTGAGGTCAACGAGAGCCACGCACTCACGTGACTTCAGGAAGGCAAAGCAAGGGAACTCAGAAAATTGACAGTCACTCTTGTGACATCAAGGAGCACACAGAGCATACGACAAGGTATAAAACCCATAACAAACTACAAGTCCACCCTGCACGTCAACAACAGTGCCACCCAACTTCCTGAAGGCTAAATGCCTTGTCTGCTCAATTTGACACATGGAATGATGTGACAGTGAGGAAAGCCCCCTCTCACCCTGAGGAACAGGCACCCTGCCTGGTCACAGCGAAGGTGAGGAGGACCATAGCCACTGTAAAGAGAGCAACGACAACTGGCTTAAACGATTACTGCCCAGTAGCACCGACCTCAGCAATCATGAAGTGCTTTGAGTGGCTGATAATAGAGCATATAACATCCCACCTTCCAGCTACATTGGACCCTTTCCTGCTCGCCTAGTACTCAAACCAGTCCACTGATGATGCCTCAGACCCAATCTTCCACTCCATCCTGTCCCATCAAGGAAACGCCGGGATGCTGTTCATCGACTTCATCTCGGAGTTTAACACTATCACCCCTCAGATGCTGTTGGTAAACTTTCCTCGTTGGGATTCAACATCCCTCTCTGTAACTGGGTGTTGGACCTCTTGATGGATCCCAGTCAGTCTGAGTTGGCAGCAACATCTCAGGCTCCATCACACTGGGCACTGGTGCCATCCAGGGCTGTGAGCTCGGCCGCTACGGTTCATACTGCTGACTTAAGACAGCACCGTCAAATCCAGCTCAAGGCTCATGGCGGGGGGAGAGAGAGCAGCGCGCCGCTCGTGCGCAGCCCTCCGGTGAAAAATGATATCGTATCCGTTAAATAGGGGCTGTGGTCAATTCTGATTTGATGGAGACAGATGTGAAAGCACAGAGGAACATCTGGAGAAATTTCTGAAACGCTCGTTCGCTGCTGTCGTCACTGCGCGGTCGGGAATCTTCCGGAGGGAAGGCCTCAAAATCCTCGGCTTCGCCTGCTGTTGGCAACCGAGATTGAGGTCGATTCGTTCAGACAGAGATGGCGCTCAGCACTCGGTGTCAGAGAGCTGATTTGGAGGCTCGAAGTTTTCGGATGACTCAGAGACGGATTGTGGTCGGGCATGGTAGGGAGAGTTTTTCTTCCTTCTCCCGTCTGCGTGAGATGTGGGACATTTGAGAAACTTTGAACTTTACTGTGCTCACGGACTTCTTCATCAAGTTATGGTATTGTTGCACTGTTGTAACTATACGTTATAATTATGTGGTTTTGTCAGTTTTTTCAGTCTTGGTCTGTCCTGTGTTTTGTGATATCACACCCAAGGAAATATTGTATCATTTCTTAATGCATGCATTACTAAATGACAATAAAAGAGGACTGTGTATCTTCATAATCTAAAAAAAAATGCATCAGCGAGTTCACTGATGATACAACAGTGATTGATCTCATCGCCAACAATGATGAGTCAGCATACAGAGAGGAGGTGGAGGTGCTTATCAAATAGTGTGAGAACAATAATTGCAGTCCTCCTCCACAATCTCCATCAGCACGGGTGCACCACAGGGCTGTGTTCTTCACTCGCTGCTCTACTCACTTCATACTTATGACTGAGGCTAAGCACAGTTCAAAGGTTCAAAGGTTCAAAGGTCAAGTTTAATGTTAGAGAAATGTATACAATATACATCCTGAAATGATTTTTCTTCGCAAAACAATGCCATATTCAAGTTTGCTGATGATAGCACTGTTGCTGGCCAAATCAAAGGTGGTGACAAATCAATATATAGGATTTTTTTTGAAAAGTCTGGCTGAGTGGTGCCACAACAAAAACCACTCACTCAATGTCAGCAAGACCAAGGAGCTGATTATTGACTACAGGAAGAGGAAACAGGAGGTCAATGAGTCAGTCCTCATCGGGGAATCAGAGGTGAAGAAGGTCAGCAACTTTAAATTCTTTGGTGTTATCATTTCAGAGGATTTGTCCTGGGCCAGCACATAAGTGTAGTTACAAAGAAAGCATAACAGTGCCTCTACTTAGGAGTTGGTGAAGATTTGGCATGGCATCTAAAACTTAAACTTCTATAGATGTGTGGTGGAGTGTATATTAACTAGTTGTATCATGGCCTGGTATGAAAACACCATGCCCTTGAATGGAAAATCCAACAAAAAGTAGTGGATATGGCCCAGTCCATCACTGGTAAAATCCCTCCCTTCCACTGAGCACTTCCACACAAAGCTTTGTCGCAGGAAAGCAGCATCAATCATCAGGGGCCCCACCACCCAGGACATCCTCTCTTCTCGCCGTTGCTATTGGGAAGAAGGTTCAGGAGCCTCACATCTCACAGGTTCAGGAACAGTTATCACCCCTCAACCATCAGGCTCTTGAACCAACCGGGATAACTTCACTCAGCTTCACTTGCCCCATAACTGAACTGTTCCCACAACCTGTGGACTCACTTTCAAGGACTCTTCACCTCATTTCTTGATATTTATTGCCTATTTTTTTCTCTTTTATATTTCCACAGTTTGTTGTATCTAGCACATTGTTTGTTTTTCCACCCTGTAGGATGCAGTCTTTCATTGATTCTTTCTTGGATTTCTTGTGAATGTCCCCAAGAAAATGAATCTCAAGGTTTAATACAGTGATATGTATGTAGTTTGATAATAACTTTGAACTTTGAACTTTGAACCTGAGTCTCAACGTGGACAAAAAAGATGATTGTGGACTTCAGGAACAAGTTGTAGCGTCCTTGATAGTAAGTCTGTAGGCTGTGCAACCAGATCAGTGGCTGAATCAATGGCTTTGTAGTGGAGTGAGTAAAGAGCAAAAAGTTCCTTGGAACTCAGCAGGCCAGGCAGCATTGATGGAAAAAAGTACAGTCAGCATTTCAGGTCAAAACCGAAGGGTCTTGGTTCCTCCTCCAGCTTTTTGTGTTTGTTGCTCAGATTTCCAGCATCTGCAGATTTTCCCTTGTTTGCAAAAATTTCCTTGGTGTGCATATAACAGATGATCTAACCCGGACCAACAACACCTCCTCATTAGTCAAGAAGGTGCAGCAGCATCCAAGCTTTCTGAGGAGATTGAGGAATGCACTTCTCCCCACTCCCAGTCTAACAACTTTCTACAGCAGCACCGTCAAGAGCATCCTGTCTGGCTGCATCGTTGTGTGGTACAAAATCTGAAGAGGGGATCACTAGTGTCTCCTTTCCCCTCAGAGCATTGTATGTGAAAGATTCAATCATCCCTACCACCCATCCCACAATATTTTTGACCCACTACCGTGAGGAAGAATCATCAGGACTAGGACTGCCGGACTGGGTAACAGCTTCTTCCCCCAGGTTATGAGACAAATGAATATCCTGCCACTACCGAGATCTCGTCACTACAACAGAGAATTGTTTACTGTTTATTGTTTACCTGATCTGCACACCTTACGTGCATTTTGAATTATATTTTACTAACTTCTTTGTGGTAATATTTTGTTTTATGTGTTTTGTGTGTTATACATATTGTGGGTGCACCGTGGTGTGGGGAATGCTGTATCATTTGATTTTATTTATATGTACAGACAGTTGAAAATAAACTTGAACTAGAACTGAATGGACAAACAGCCAATGTGCAAAAGACAACAAATACAAATATGCAAATATAAAAAGCAAAACAAAATAAAAATAATAATAATAAATACATAATTTTGAGAATGAATTGTGGAGTCCTTGACAGTGAGTCCACAGGTTGTGGAATCCTTCATTAGGACTGGAATGGAAGGGGCTAGAAGCCAGAAGAAGATGAGGAAGTGGAAGGAATAGAAGCCGGCAGGTGATAGGTGAGACCAGGTGAGGGGGAAGGTGGGTGGGTGGAGGAGGGGGGGTGAAGTGAGAAGCCGGGAGGGGATAGGTAGAAGAAGTAAATGGCTGAGGAAGAAGGGAGAGCGGACCATAGAAGAAAGGGAAGAAGGATAACTGGAGGGAGTTAATGGGTAAGTGAGGAGAAGAGAAGGAATGAGAGGTTAACTAGAATGGGGAATGGGAAAAAGAGAAGAGTGGAGGGAGAGTAGTGACTGGAAGTTAGAGATTATCAATACTCATCCACCTAGGTTGGATACTACCCAGACAGAAATGAGATGTTGCTCCTCCAACCTGAGTGTGGCCTCATCGTGGCAGTAGAGGAGGACATGGACAGATATGTCAGAATGGGAATTGTAAGTTAAATTGGAATTGGTAGCCACTGGAAGATCCTACCTTTTGTGACAGACAGAGCGAAGGTGCTCAATGAAGCAATCCCCCAAACTATGCCATGTCTCAATGATGCATGGAGAGCACCAGATACAGTAGATGACCCTGAAAAACTCACAGGTAAACTGAACCAATTTCTCCAACTTCCGGTAATTTCTCTCCCCTCCACTTGTCTCTTTTTTATCTATTCCCCGTTCTGGTTACCTCCTCACCCCTTCTTTCCTCCTCATCTGCCCATCACCTCCCTCTAGTGCCCCTCCTCCTTCCCTTTCTCTCATGGTCCACTGTCCCCTCCTATCAGATTCTTTCTTCTTCAGCCCGTTACTTCTTCCACCTATCATCTCGCAGCTTCTTACTACATTCCCCTCCCCCACCCATCCACCTTTCCTGTCCCGCGGTTTGACCTATCACCTGCCAGCTTGTACTCTTTTCCCTTCCACAGCTTCTTTTACTGGCTCCTGCCCCCTTCCTTTCCAGACACAATGAAATATATTTCAGCCCAAAATATTGACCGTTTATTCATCTCCATAGATGCTGCCTGGCTTGCTGAGTTCCTCCAGCACTTTGTGTGTGTTGCTCTGGAAAGTTGTATGCCCTATTGTAGGAAGGATGAGTTGAAGAAGAGAGGGTGCAGACAAGATTCACAATGATATTGTGGAACTGGAGGTATTGAGTTACGAGGAGGAAAATGGTTAAGCTGGGACAGTGTTCCCACAGAGCGGTGGGTACATTTAGACAGGTTCTTGGATAGGGAAGGTTTACAAGGAGCTAGTTACAATGCAGGCAGATGGGACTAGCCGAAGAAGGCACCTTCATCGCATTAACAAGTTGGGCCAAGTGGATTTTTCTGTACTGTATAACATAACTCTGTGATGACATGTCAGTGCATGACCTCCTCTAATGTCGTGATGAGGCCACACTCAGGTTGGAGGTACAACATCTTATCTCATCTAGATAGCTTCCAACCTGATGGCATGAACATTGATCTCTCAAGTTTCTGGTAATTCCACCCCCTCCTTCCCATTTTCCTCTCTCACCTCATGTCAAGTATAGCATTTATAATAGGTTTGGACAAGGAAAGATTTCGAGGGATACATGCCAATTGCAGGCAAATAGGACTAGATCAGGAAGGCACCTTGGTTAGCATGGATGTTGGGCTGAAGGGCCTGCTTTCATGCAGTATGAGTCATTCATCCCTCCCAACTAATCTCCCTCTTGGCACTTAACCCTGCAAGCAGCCTAAGTACTACACCTGCCCATACACCTTCTCCCACACCTCCACTCAGGGCCCCAAACAGTCCTTCCAGGTGAGGCAACACCTCACCTGCAAATCTGCTGGGGTTGTCTGTTGTGTCCCGTGCTCCCGACGTGGTCTCCTCTACATTGGTGAGACCCGTTGCAAATTGGGAGATCTGCTCCATCCGCCACAAGTAGAACTTCTCAGAGGCTAAACATTTTTGTTATAATTCCCACGTGCCGGTCCATGGCTCCTTGTGTGCCAAGATGAAGCCACATCAGGGTGGAGGAACAAAACCTTATATTCAATCTGATGGCATGAAAATTGATTTTGCCTTCTGATGGACAAATTTCAACAACCCCCTTCCTCTATTCCCCACTCTGACCTTTTACTCTTCTCACCTGCCTATTACTTCCTCTTGGATCCTCTTCTCCTTCCCCTCCTCCTATGGTCCACTCTCTTCTCCTATCGGATTCCTTCTTCTCCAGCCCTGGACCTCTCCCATCCATTTGGCTTCACCTATCACCTTCCAGCTACTATCTTTCCCCTCCCCCTCCCCAACTTTTAATTCAGGCATCTTCGCCCTTCCTTCTCAGTCCTGAAGAAGGGTCTCATCCCAAAATGACTGTTTACTCTTTTCCATAGATGCTGCCTGACCTTCTGAATTGCTCCAGCATTTTGTATGTGTTACTTTGGGTTTCTAGCATCTGCAGACTGTCTTGTGTTTGTGTATGAGTCTGTCTTCATCAGCATGTAGTGTAGTGGTTAACCTGATGATATTCAAAGTTCAAAGTAAATTTACTACCGAAGTACATATGTATCACCATATACAACGCTGAGATTCATTTTCTTGTGGGCATACTCTCTAAATCTATAGAATATAGACCACCTCAGGGCATTGAAGTTCAGAGCTCAATTCCTGCCACTGCCTGTAAGGAGTTTGTCCTGTTTCCCTCTGCCATGGGGGTTTCCTCTGGGTGCTCTGGTTTCCTCCCACACTCCAAAGACATACCGGTTAGTAGGTCAATTGGTCATTGTAAATTGCCCCATGATGAGGCTAAGATTAAATTGGTGGGTTGCTGGGCAACGCGGCTTGAAGGGCTGTTCCACCCCATAGCTCCAGAAAATAAATAAATAAGAATTTTAAAACATCGCCAATTACACGGACCTTGGCAAATGAAGATGACTAAGGACTGATCCAGTTCATGTGACTTAATCTTCATTGTTTGATTTATACAGAGAGCCAGAATCAAAGGTGTCTTTGCTAGTGTTGGATCCTTGTAGCCAGCAATGTAGGAGTTAATACCAAGCTACATCAAGATCCCAGTGTCAAACAATGAAGTGAAAACCCCAAAAACCACAGACGAGCCTCCACTCAAGTGGAAAATTTACGAGGTATCTCCTGCACCTAATAAAGTGACCACTGAGTGTATGTTTGTGGTTACCTGCTGCTGTAACCCATCCACTTCAGCGTTCGATATGCTGTGCATTCAGAGATGCTCGTCTCTGCACACCACTGTTGTAACACAAGGTTATTTGAGTTACTGTCACCTTCCTGTCAGTTTGAACTAGTCTGGCCATTCTCTTCTGACCTCTCTCATTAACAAGGTGTTTTCACCCACAGAACTGCTGCTCACTGATGTTTATTTTCTGTTTTTCGCACCATACTTTGTAAACTCTAGGGACTGTTGTGCGTGAAAATCCCAGGAGATCAGCAGTTTCTGAGATCCTCAAACCACCCCTTCTGGCACCAACAATCATTCCATAGTCAAATTCACTTAGATCACATTTCTTCCGCATTTAGTTATTCAGTCTGAGCAACTAGTGACCATCTTACCCGCATCTGCATGCTTTTATGCATTGAGTTGCTGCCACATGATTGGCTGAATAGATATTTGCATTCAGAGCAGGTGTACAGGTGTACCTAATAAAGTGGCCTCTGAGTGCATATGACTCTTAAAATAGTCCACTTTGCAATGCGAATACTGGTGGTGGTTTGTTTCTTAGTTAAACAAAGATGCTGACACACTAATACTGACACCAAATCTATGTTTAATGGGAAATATATAATATACTATTCAACGGACGATGGATTGAAGTTTTCCCAACAAATTACCACTGATGAACATGGCAGCAAAGTTTTCCATGTTGGTCAAACTGCTAATGAGAAGTCAAGAGATTTCTGTGCCTCCCTCAGACTACAAAGAAAATATTATGAAATGATTACGGCTGAGATTAATCTTGCTAATGACACGGCGGCTTCCAGTGAGACCCTGAAGCACACAGCACCTAGTCCTTCTTAGACACTTGCTTCATATCGTAACCTGCTTGAAGTGCTGTTCTAAGCAGGCTGGCCAATGTACCACCGGCTTGACACTCAAAATGCAAATCAGCGACAAAGCTGATTAATAATGAGAGCAAATTCGAGCAGCGGGGAAAAAGTGCATACATTAAAGGGAGATCTGAACAACTGCTTGGGAATCCAGCAGCCACCCTGATGTCCTCAATTAGGACGAGTGACATTCACAGTATATGTTACTTTAATAAAGCCCTCACTATGTATTCAAAAGCACACGATTCCAACATTGTTAACATTTTAATGTACTGGGCGTGTCTGGTAACACTAATTGCCAGCTGATTTGGTGGGCTGCTGAATCTCTGTGATGCCCTGCTCTAAAACGAAATCTGAGCTCCAGCTTAGGACGGTAACATCAAAAAAACATAATAAGGAATATCTACTGAACAGTACAAGGTTCAAATATACTTCTTCCCTAAGATCCTCAAACGCAAGGCAAAGAGTCTACTTAATGAGTTTTAAAGTGGACGCATATCGATGTAGCTTTCCCGAAGCAGAGGAAATATCAGATAGAATACCAGGCTTTTATAAATCCTATATTCCTCATCTTAGAGCAAGCAATGGAAGATTAATGTCTGCAGGCAATCTGTTAGTAATCAGGTCTTAAATCAATTGCTTGTGCAAAATGCAGGTATTCACTCAGTGGCCAATTTATTAGGTATCTCCTGTACATAATGTATGTGAGAGTTTGTTGTAGCCTTCTGCTGCTGTAGCTCATCCACTTCAAGGTTCAGAAATACTCTTCAGCAAACCACTGTTGTAATGTGTGGTTATTTCCTTTACTGTTAATTTCCTATCAGTTTGAACCAGTCTGGCCATTCTCCTCTGACCTCTCTCAGTAACAAGACATTAATAAGACTGACAAAACTACCAGCCATTGGATATATTTCGTTTCTTGCACCATTTTCTGTAAACTCTAGAGACTGTTATGGGTGAAAATCTTAGGAGATCAGCAGTTTCTGAGATACTCAAACCACCCTGTCAGGCACCAACAATCATTCCAATGTCAAAGTCACTTAGATCACTTCTCACCTCCATTCTGATATTTGATCTGAACAATAACTAAAACCTCCTGACTATGTCTGATTGCTTGTATGCATTGAGTTTCTGCCACATGATTGGCTGATTAGATAGTTACATTAACGAGCAGATGTACAGGTGTACCTAATAAAGTGACCACTGAGAGTAGAACATGTCTTGTATGATGCCAAGAAAATTAGATTTAGATTTAGATTATGAGGACACGCAGACCTCTTTTATTGTCATTTAGTAATGCATGTATTAAGAAATGATACAATGTCTCTCCAGAATGAAATCACAGAAACACAAGACAAACCGACTGAAAAACTGACAAAAACCACGTAATTATAACATACAGTTACAACAGTGCAAAGCAATACCGTAATTTGATGAAGAACAGACCATGGGCACCGTAAAAAAAAGTCTCAAAGTCTCTCGAAAGTCCCATCATCTCACGCAGACGGTAGAAGGAAGAAAAAAAACTCTTCCTGCCATGAGTTTCCAGCACCGCAAACTTGCCGATGCAGCATCCTGGAAGCACCCGACCACAGCCAACTCTTGAGTCCATGCGAAAACTTTGAGCCTCTGACCAGCCCTCCGACACCAAGCACCGAGCACCATCTCTGCCGAGTGCTTTGACCCCGGCCCCGGTAACAGACAATAGGCAACGCCAAGGATATGGGGCCTACCCCTCCGGAGATTCTTGATCGCACAGTAGCAGCGGCAGCGAAGCGGGCATTTCAGAAGTTTCTCCAGGTGTTCCTCCGTGCTTCTCACGTCTGTCTCCATCAAATCAGGATTGTACACGGCACCCCTAGTTAACACATACGATATCATTTCGGAGCAGCCGCACGCGCTGTGTCACGCCGCCATCTTCTCCTCCCCCTCCTATGAGAAAATATCAAAATATTGTGACTTAATGTTCACTTACTTTACTTACGCTAAGATTATAGGATTCCACGTTGTACCTTGTTGTATTTATACCAGATATCCAATGGGTAAGACCAGAGGACGTCTTCCTAAAGTGAGTGCAAGTAAGTGTGCTGGAAATGTCAGAGGTGGGGTTTTTGCACAGAGAGTAGTGGGTGTGTGGAATGCACTGCTAGGAGTGGTGGTGGAGGTTGATACATTAGGGATTTTTTAAAAAGGCGCATGGATAAAATAAAAATGGAAGGTTTGGGCTGTGTACAAGTGAAGGGTTAAACTGATTGTGGACTGAGATGAAAGGTCAGCACAACATTGTAGGCCAGAGGGCCCACACTGTGCTGTACTGCTCTATGTTCTCTGTTCCATGTTCTATTTTCTAGAACTGGGACAATTGGAGCATTCAGTACTGACACGGATAGATTACAGAGAGGTAAGGTGTGTAAATGCATTTGGGGTACAGATAAGACCATAAAACCATAAGATATAGGAGCAGAATTAAGCCATTTGGCCCATCGAGTCTGCTTTGTCATTTCATCATGGCTGATCCAATTTTCCCTCTCAGCCGCAATTTTCTCCCTGTCTTCTCTATGTATCCCTTCATGCCCTGACCAATCAAAAATCTATCAGCCTCTGCCTTAAATATACAGAAAGACTTCATCTCCACAGCTGCCTGTGACAAAAAATTCCACAGATTCACCACATTCTGGCTGAAGAAATTCTTCCTCATCTCCGTGCTAAAAAAATGCCCCTCTATTCTGAGACTGTGACCTCTGGTCTTAGACTTTCCCACCATAGGAAACATGCTGTCCACATTCACTCTATCGAGCCCTTTCATCATTCGCGAGGTTTCAATGCGGTCACCCTCATTCTTCTGAACTCTAGTGAATACAGGCCCAGAGCCATCAAACACTTTTCATACGACAAGCCATTCAACCCTGGAATCATTTTCATTAACCTCCTTTGAACGCTCTCCAGTTTCAGCACATCCTTTCTAAGATAACGGAAAAAATCTGCTCACAATACTCCAAGTGAGGCCTCACCAGTGCTTTATAAAGTTTCAACATGACATCCTTGCTTTTATATTCTAGACCTCTTGAAATGAATGCTAACATTGCATTTGCCTTCCTCACCACAGACTCAACTTGCAAATTAACCTTTAGGGAACCCAGCACAAGTACTCCCAAGTTCCTTTGCATCTATTTTTTTTTGTATTTTCTCTCCATTTAGAAAAGAGTCAACCCTTTCATTTCTTCTACCAAAGTGCTTGACACTGTATTTCATCTGCCAGTTCTTTGCCCATTCTTCTAACCTGTCTTAGTCCTTCTGTAGCCTCTCTACTTCCTCAAAACTACCTGACCCTCTACCTACCTTCATATTGTCTTCAAACGTGGCAACAAATCCATCAATTACATCATCCAAATCACCGACGTAAAATGTAAAAAGAATCGATCCCAATACAGACACCTCTGGAACACCACTAGTCACTGGCAGCCAGTCAGAAAAGGCTCCCTTTATTCTCACTCTTTGCCTCTTGCCAATCAACCACGGCTTTATCCATGCCCAAATCTTTCCTGTAATGCCAGGGGCTCGTAGCTTGTTAAGCAATCTCATGTGTGGCACCTTGTTAAAGGCCTTCTGATAATCCAAGTACACAACATCAACTGATTCTCCTTTGTCTATCCTACTTGATACTTCCTCAAAAAATTCCAACAGATTTGTCGGCCAAGATATTCCCTTGAGGAAACCATGCTGACTATGGCCTATTTTATCATGTGCCTCCAAGTACCCTGAAACCTCATTGTTGATAATCGACCCTAACATCTTCCCAACCACTGAGGTCAGACCAACTGGTCTGTAGTTTCCTTCTTCTGCCTCTCTCCCCTCTTGAAGAGTGGAGTGACATTTGCAATTTTCCAGACTTCTGTAATTATTCCAGAATCTAGTGATTCTTCAAAGATCATTATTCATCTCCACATTCTCTTGAGACACCTCTTTCACAACTCTGGTGTGTACACCATCTGGTACAGGCGACTTATCTACTGTCAGGCCTTTCAATTTCCCAAGAACCTTCTCTCTAGTTCTGGTAACTTCACACGCTTCATGCCCCCAACACCTGGAACTGCTAGTGTCTTCCACAGTGAAGACTGATGCAAAATACATGTTCAGTTTGTTCACTATTTCATTGTCCCCTATTACTACCTCTCCAGCATCACTTTCCAGTGGTCCGATATAGAAACATAGAAACATAGAAAATAGGTGGAGGAGTAGGCCATTCAGCCCTTCGAGCCTGCACCGCCATTTATTATGATCATGGCTGATCATCCAACTCAGAACCCTGCCCCAGCCTTCCCTTCATACCCCCTGACCCCCATAGCCACAAGGGCCATATCTAACTCCCTCTTAAATATAGCCAATGAACTGGCCTCAACTGTTTCCTGTGGCAGACAATTCCACAGATTCACCACTCTCTGTGTGAAGAAGTTTTTCCTAATCTCGGTCCTAAAAGGCTTCCCCTCTATCCTCATACTGTGGCCCCTCGTTCTGGACTTCCCCAACATCGGGAACAATCTTCCTGCATCTAGCCTGTCCAATCCCTTTAGGATTTTATACGTTTCAATCAGATCCCCCCTCAATCTTCTAAATTCCAACGAGTACAAGCCCAGTTCATCCAGTCTTTCTTCATATGAAAGTCCTGCCATCCCAGGAATCAATCTGGTGAACCTTCTTTGTACTCCCTCTATGGCAAGGATGTCTTTCCTCAGATTAGGGGACCAAAACTGCACACAATACTCCAGGTGTGGTCTCACCAAGGCCTTGTACAACTGCAGTAGTACCTCCCTGCTCCTGTACTCGAATCCTCTCGCTATAAATGCCAGCATACCATTCGCCTTTTTCACCGCCTGCTGTACCTGCATGCCCACTTTCAATGACTGGTGTATAATGACACCCAGGTCTCGTTGCACCTCCCCTTTTCCTAATCGGCCACCATTCAGATAATAATCTGTTTTCCTATTTTTGCCACCAAAGTGGATAACTTCACATTTATCCACATTAAATTGCATCTGCCATGAATTTGCCCACTCACCCAACCTATCCAAGTCACCCTGCATCCTCTTAGCATCCTCCTCACAGCTAACACTGCCACCCAGCTTCGTGTCATCCGCAAACTTGGAGATGCTGCATTCAATTCCCTCATCCAAGTCATATCTACTCTCGCCTCTCTTTTACACTTTAGGTATCTCTAGAAACTTTTGGTCTGCTCTTTGTGCAGTACTATGATTTAATTGAAAGGCAGAGCGTGTTCCAAGGAGTTTATGGCTTCCTCTTGTCCTTGTGTCTTCTTGGGCTCCTATATAACAAGAGATTGCACAGGAAGGCTTGGTCAAAACTCACAAATGTCATATACAACCAGTCAGGAATCTTTCCATAATGATGTTAGACCCCAGGGCCAATTGCCACAAGCGATGAAAATCATTTTATCAGAAGACAGAACAAAGCACACCCAAAAAACTCATGTTAAAACCTGGAGATATCAAAGAAGGATGAGGTCAAAAATCAAGTTTGACTTGAAGTTTTTTAAAGACATGCTCATGATTGTATCTACAGTAGGAACATTACAAATCTTCCTAATATTCATTTCCTTTTTCCTAATTTTCATCTCATTTCTCCTACAGATCTCAAAAACAATCCACGTCTTTGGTGTCCAAGTACTTTGAATGGACTGGGGAAGACCTGCATCAGAAGAGTTCATGTTAAATCATTAACAAAGTGGATCAATGGGTTTAAATTTCTAAGCATGGTGGCCAACAAGAAAGCCCTCCGTTGTCCAATTAGAGGAGATTAAGATTAACATTAAGATCGACACTTCAAGGTCTAGGAGTATTTAACCATGATACAACCCATGAAAAGAGCCTATGAGGGAAGGAAGCTAGCTAATGCTCCTGCCTAAACCTCCTTTGAACGCAGTGTGAAAAAGGGCAGAACTTGTGCTTATAAAGAAGCAGAACTACTCATTGTGCAACTGTAGTGGTTGTATTGTCTGTCTGACAAATATGAAAAGCATTATCTGTAACTGTAACAACTACATACTTTACCATGGAAATACTTTTATGAAATACTGTCATAATTCTATTGTATTTGTTTATTTTCCTGTGGGTGTCTGCAAGAAAATGAATCTCAAGGTGAAATATTGAATACTGTACATAGAGGCCTCGGTTGGTCAGGGTCAGCCATGGATCTTGTGTCCTAGCTGTCTAGATACGCAAAACAGGGCAGTATGATATGGAGAGCAATCTTTTGCCTGTGTACACGAGGAAATCTGCAGGTGCTGGAATTTCAAGCAACACAGATAAAAATTGCTGGTGAACACAGCAGGCCAGGCAGCATCTCTAGGAAGAGGTACAGTCGACGTTTTGGGCAAAGGGTCTTGGCCCGAAACATCAACTGTACCTCTTCCTAGAGATGCTGCCTGGCCTGCTGCGTTCACCAGCAATTTTTATGTGTTTTGCCTGTGTAGCAAGCTGCCCCTCTCCATGCATCTGTTGTACCCAAAGGAACAGCAGCAACCAATACAGTTTGGCACCAGCAGCATCGCAGGAGCTGCTAGCCAACATTGAACTCAATGTAGGACTCACTGCCTTAGGAACTCCAGCTCCATATTTTTCCCTCGGACACATTGGGCGTTTGGTAGTCTTCTTTTCTCAAAGGGTACTTTTGGGTTTCTTTGTTTTGTAGGGACACAAATCTCAAGAGTGCATCATGTATACATACTTTGATAATAAATGTACTTCGAATTTTGAGATGCTGGTGGAGCTCAGCAGTTTGGGCAGCTTCTTGGAGGGGAATAAAAAGTCTATCTTTTGGTTTGATACCCTACATCAGGACTGGAAAAGAAGGAGGGGTGAAGCCAAAGAGATATAGAAGAGTGCTTCAGCAGCATTTGCCATTTTTGTTATCTGCAGAAAACATGTGCCCCTGTCCCTCACAGCACCTTCCAATGCATCAGTGGGTTTTACAAAGCAATTCTCCTCGCGGGGGAAGGAAGGCTCAAGGCTGCAGTGCAACACAGGCAGAGCGCAAGGAGAACAAATCAGGGTTTGTACCCAGGATTAAGACAGCCAAATCTGGGAGGAGACACCAATGTCCTTCGCCTCAGTGAAAAGCAAGAACGAATAAAGCAGCGGGTGCATAAAAGTTTTCCAGTTGAAGGTCTGTGTGAGCTAAGCTCTTCTGTTGAACACCAGTTGGGACTCCAAATTAGAGTACCCCACTCGTCTCCCATCAGCTGTGCATAACCTCAATGAGTTTAACGCCAATCATTTTCCATTTGAATTACGTGGTGCATTCAGAGATTGGTAGCAGAAGATGGGAAAGTCTGAAAGCACATGCCATCTGGCTCAAGGACAGCTTCAACCCTGTTATAAGGCTGTTAAATGATTCCATAGTGCGTTAAGATGTTATTTATTTGTCTGTTGAGATACAACATAGAAACATAGAAACATAGAAAATAGGTGCAGGAGTAGGCCATTTGGCCCTTCGAGCCTGCACCGCCATTTATTATGATCATGGCTGATCATCCAACTCAGAACCCTGCCCCAGCCTTCCCTCCATACCCCCTGTTCCCTTTAGCCACAAGGACCATATCTAACTCCCTCTTAAATATAGCCAATGAACTGGCCTCAACTGTTTCCTGTGGCAGACAATTCCACAGATTCACCACTCTCTGTGTGAAGAAGTTTTTCCTAATCTCGGTCCTAAAAGGCTTCCCCTTTATCCTCAAACTGTGACCCCTCGTTCTGGACTTCCCCAACATCGGGAACAATCTTCCTGCATCTAGCCTGTCCAATCCCTTTAGGACTTTA
This sequence comes from Mobula hypostoma, assembly GCF_963921235.1. Taxonomy (NCBI): domain Eukaryota; kingdom Metazoa; phylum Chordata; class Chondrichthyes; order Myliobatiformes; family Myliobatidae; genus Mobula; species Mobula hypostoma. Next base: position 97,876,337 of record NC_086108.1, read on the forward strand.
TGCGTTTCAATAAGACCCCCCCTCAATCTTCTAAATTCCAACGAGTACAAGTCCAGTTCATCCAGTCTTTCTTCATATGAAAGTCCTGCCATCCCAGGAATCAATCTGGTGAACCTTCTTTGTACTCCCTCTATGGCAAGGATGCCTTTCCTCAGATTAGGGGACCAAAACTGCACACAATACTCCAGGTGTGGTCTCACCAAGGCCTTGTACAACTGCAGTAGTACCTCAAGTAGGCCCTGCAACACCTGCTTTAACCCTAATCATGGGACAATTTATAATGACCAACTAATCTACCAACCGGTATTTCTTTGAACTGTGGGAGGACACCAGAGTACCCAGAGGAAACCCATGTGGATACAGGAGAAAGTACAAACCCCTTACAGTCAGCAGCAGGAAATGAACCCGGGTCGCAGGTACGATAAAGAATTCTGCTGATCACTACATTACCATGAGGTCGAGAGAGGAACTCTTGACCTCACAATCTACCTCATTGTGACCTTGCACCTTATTGTATGCGTGCACTGCATTTTCTCTGTACTACAGTACTTTCTCTCTTCTACCCTCTCCCGTGAGCAGAAAATGCAAAAGCCCAAAACCACGTATGACCAGGCTCAAGGACAGCTTCAACCCTGCTGTTATAGGACTGTTAAACTGTCCCCTAAATGACTCTTAGCTTCACAATCCACCTCAGATTTATTTATCACATGTACGTTGAAACATACAGTAAAATGCGTTTTTGTGTTAACGACTAATGCAACGTAGGGCAGTGTACAAGTATCACCACACGTTCCAGCATGAACATACCATGTTCGTTATGATCTTGCACTTTATCGTTGACCTGTACCACAAATTCTCTGGAGCTGTAAAAACTTTATTCTGCATTGTTATTAGTTTACTTGTTCTACCTCAGTGCACAGTGTATTAACCAATCTGTATGAACAGTATGCAAGATTATCTTTTCACTGTATCTTGGTTCATGTGACAATAATAAACCAATTCCAATTCCAGAGTCTAGAACCAGAGGACACAGCCTCAGAATGCAAGGATATCTCTGTAAAACATGGATTAGAAATTACTTCTGCCAGAGGGTGGTGAACCTGTGCAATACATTGCCACGTTGCTTTGGAGGCCAGGTCATTGGTGTTGTGTATTTAGTTAATCAGGAATATTTGGGTTATCATATATATATACCGTTTGATGAAGCGTTCTTGTTCATTTAAATAATTCACTACGTGTTACATCTATAAATATGTGAATTGCATAACGACATCACACTACCACGTGATTCGTGCGCACCTCGCTTAAAGTAAACATGAAGTTAGACTCACATTTAGGACCCCTGTGTCTTCCTTTGAATTAGTTTAATGTTTTTGAAGTTACAAAGCATTAACAATTGGGAATATTTAAATGGGAATTTGATAGGTTCTTGATTAGTAAGGACATCAAAAGTTATGGAGAGAAGGTAGTTGAATGGGGTTGAGAAGGATAATAATTCAGCTACAGTCAAACGGAAGAGAAAACTCAATGGCCAGACAGCCTAAATCTGGTCCTGTTTAATGGTCTTCTGGTCTATGCAGGGTGAACCAACTTAGAACTGGTAGATTAGGTGGAACGATGAAAGAGATGAGAGATATTTTCTTACCATTTTTTTTATCTGATGCCACTCAACAAGTGAGAAGGATTATCAATTTCACAACTGAAATCTCAAGCTCCAGGCTTGTTGCTTTGGTTCCCCTTCCTGCCTCACCTCTGGTGACACTGAGGAGCTCAGCCAAGCCTTGGAATCTCCAGCGCACTTTGTGCCAGTCTGCACAGATCTGCCACAGACAAACTGCATCTCATCCAAGTCTTCGCATCCTGCTCCACGCTGCATCTTATTCAAACTTCTAGGGCTCGAGGAGAATCGGCAGCCTAGCTACTGAGTGGTTGTTCCCCTTCCTGGGTCTGTCTACAGATTCAGAATATGGAGTGGGCTGCCTATTTATTTATTAGAGATAGAGCACAGTAACAGGTTCTTCCAGCCCAATGAGCCTGCACTACCCAATTACACCCATGAGAACAGTTAACCTACTAACCCCTATGTCTTTGGAATGTGGGAGGAAACCTTGGTGCCCAGAGGAAACCCACACGACATAGGGAGAATATACAAACTCCTTACCGACAAAAGCAGGAATTGAACCTGGGTCACTGGCACGGTAGTAGTATTATGCTAGCCACTATGCATTGTGCTGGAGATGAGAAGGAATTTGTTTCATGAGAGAATGGTGAATCTCTGGACTTCCCTCTCCCAGAGAACAGCTGAAGTTGAGTCATTGAGGATATTCAGGCTGTGACAGAGTGGTTCGACTAGAGCAGAGTCAAGAGTGGGGAACAGACAGGGAAGTGGAGCTGAAGCCAAGGTCAGATCCTGGAGGTGAGGTCTTATTGAATGGTGGAGCAGACACAAGTGCAATATGACTCACACCTGCTTCTATTTCTTATGTACGGCTTTCTATTTCTCCATTGTAAAGTGCTTAGCCTTCAGTTCCCAAAGAAATCTACAGCATATTACAGGCCCTTTGGCCCACAATATTGTGCCGACCATGTAAGCTACTCTACAAACTGCCTAGAATTTTCCTACCGCATAGCCCTCTATTTTTCTAAGCTGCAAATACGTATCTATGAGTCTCTTAAAAGACCCTGTTTCATCTGCCTCTACCACCATCCCTGGCAGTGCATTCCACGCACCCACCACTCTTTGTGTGAAAAATTTACTTCTGACATCCTCCCTGTACCTGCTTCCAAGCACCTTAAAACTATGCTCCCTTGGGTTAGCGTGGGGAAAAAGCCTCTGGCTATCCACATGGTCAATGCTTCTCAGCATCTTATACACCTCTATCAGGTCACCTCTCACACTCCGTTGCCCCAAGCAACCTATACTCATAAGACACACTCTCCAGTCCAGGCAACATCCTTGTAAATCTCCTCTGCGCTCTTTCTATAGTATCCACATCCTTCCTGTAGTGAGGTGACTAGAAATGAACACAGTACTCCAAGAGGGATCCAACTAAGGTCTAACTAATTATAGCTGTAACATTACCTCATGGCTCTTGAACTCAATCCCACGGCTGATGAAGGCCAACACACCATATGCCTTCTAAACAACACTGTCAACCTGCACAGCAGCTTTGAGTGTCCTATGGACATGGACCCCAAGGTCTCGCCGATCCTCCACACTGCCAAGAGTCTTACCATTAATATTAGATTCTATCTTCAAATTTGACCTTCTGAAATGAACCACCTCACAGTATCTGTGTTGAACATCTGCCACTTCTCAACCCAGTTTTACATCCTATCAATGTCCCACTGTAATGTCTAAAAACCCTCCAGACTAACCACAACACCCCCAACTTTTGTGTCATCAGCAAACTTACTAACCCACCCTTCTACTCTCTCATCCAGGTCATTTATAAAAATCACAAAGAGAAGGGATCCCAGAACAGATCCGTCTGGAACACCACTGGTCATCGTCCTCCATGCAGAATACAAATCACCTACAACCACCCTTCGCCTTCTGTGGGCAAGCCAATTCTGGATTCACAAAACAGGGTCTCCTTGGACCCCATGCTTCAATACTTACTGAATTAGCCTGGCATGGGGAATCTTATCAAATGCCTTACTGAAATCCAGATACACTACATCCGTTACTTTACCTTCATCAATGTGTTTTGTACATCCATAGAGGAGTCAGTTTTGGAGTTATACTGATGTACAAGTTTTGCTGTGACTTCACCCCCTTCTCTTTACAGCTTTGGATATTTGTTCTTGCCCTGTTTACTCTGAAATGAATGATGTTGTTTGATTTTGATGTTTTAATCCAAGGTTATTTTAGAAATCAGAAAAGAAGCACAAAGCTTGTTGTTTTATGGTCCTTTTATTAAGCATTGACAGAACAAAGGAGAGTTGAACAGACAGTGATATAGCTGTACTAAGTGAAGGAAAAGTTAAGATTAAGATGGCACTTCTTTGTGTTTAGCTATTTTATACCCATAAAGATAAGAAAAATTCCATTCAAATTGTAGATTAGATTAGATTAGATTCAACTTTATTGTCATTGTGCCGAGTACAGGTACAAAGCCAATGAAATGCAGTTAGCATCTGACCAGAAATGCAAAGAATAGGGTTACTTACAAAATAACTGCAAATAAAAAATAAGTGCCAGAGCACACAAATATAGAAGTACTGAGACAGTACAATATGGGTGTAATATTGTTTCACACTGTGATGTGAGGTTCAGCAGTGTCACAGCCTCAGGGAAGAAGCTCTTCCTGTGCCTGCTGGTGTGGGAGCAGAGGCTCCTGTAGCGCCTACTGGATGGGAGGAGAGTAAAAAGTCCATAGTTAGGGTGAGATGCATCCTTGATAATGCTTTTCGCCCTGCCCAGGCAACATTTGTGGTAGATGCTCTCAATGGTGGGCAATTGGGTGCTGATAATCTGCTGGGCAGTTTTCACCACACGCTGGAGTGCTTTGCGGTCCAATACGGGACAATTGCCATACCACACTGAGATGCAGTTGGTGAGTATGCTCTCAATGGTACAGAAGTAAAAGTCCATCAGTATCCTGGGACATTGGTGAGATTTCTTGATGCTCCGCAGGAAATAAAGGCACTGTTGCACCTTTTTGATCAGGATGGAGGAGTTCAGGGACCAGGTGAGATCCTCGGAAATATGGACACCAAGGAATTTGAAGCTTGATACATGCTCCACTACAGCTCCGTTGATGTAGATGGGGATGTGAGTGTAGCTCCTAGCATGCCTGAAGTCCACAATGATCTCCTTGGTCTTCTGGGTGTTAAGGGCCAGGTTGTTGTCAGCACACCACGCAGCCAGGTGAATTAAGAGTCAACCAATGAGAAAGCACTTATTCCATACTGCAGTACCAAGTTAACCAATGATGCAGAACAAAGAAGCTTCCAGTGCTTTCCATAATTATACTTTGTACATCTCCTAAAGGCATATTAAACTGTTTTATGCATATAAAAACTACTTAAAATATAAGCAGATAATTAATTGCTAAACTGCAAAGCTATTAATGACTGAACAGTCTAATCCAACAATGTCCTAGCCAGTGTCAATTGTCTCCCACAAAGACCAAACATTGGAAATTTACTGCAATGCTCTAAGCAATGGAGGTGCTCAGACTAATTCCACTGGTCAACCTGCCATATGGAAACCTGTCCTTAGAAGACACTTCTCTCCTGCTCTTGCAGAAGCCGGTTGTGCGTAGCCGATCCTGGGGTTGGAGCACTGTCAGTGTGTGTGAGGGGGTGGGGCTGGGTCAGAGGGAGGAAGGGGGCTTTCTCTGAAGTTGTTTTGTTGCGGTTTTCTGTTGAACATTGTGTGCCTGCAATGTTGGCATGGGAATGTGTGGCGGTGCTGGTGGGCTGCCCACAGCATACCCTAGGGTTGTGTTGGTTGTTAACACAAACAGCGTATTCACTGTATGCTTCCGTGTACTTGTGATAAATAAATAATTCTGAATCTGAAGATTCTTTGTGTCCGTCTTCTTCCCTCTTCCATCTTCAATGGATCTACCAACCTCAGGCGCAGACTTTCTCCCTAATCGCCTACACTTTGTTGCCCAACACCCTTCAAATGCTTCTTGAAATCCCACTCTTTGATAAGTAAGGAAGCAATATTGAGGCTTTATAAAGGATTGATCAGGCCACATTTGGAGTTTTGGGCCCCTTATCCAAGAAAATTTGTGCTGCCATTGGAAAGGGTCCAGAGGAGATTTACAAGAATGATCCTCAGAATGAAAGGGTTAATGTATGAAGAACATTTGATGGCCCTTGGGCCTTGTCCCCACAGAATGGGGAGTGGGATGATGGAATCTTATTGAAACCTACCAAATTCTGGAAGGTCTAGTTCGACTGGTCATGGAGAGGATGTTTCCAATAATGGGTGAGTCTAGGATCAGAGGGCACTGCCTCAGAATAGAAGGATGTCCCTTTAGAACAGAGATGAGGAGAAATTTCTTTAGCTAGATGGTAGCAAATCTGGGGAATTCATTGCCACAGATGGCTGTGAAAGCTAAATCATTGAGTATATTCAAAGCGGAGGTTGATAGGTTCTTGATTAGTAAGGGTGCCAAAGGTTATGGGGAGAAGAACAGAGTTGACAGAGACAATAAATCAGCCATGATTGAATGGCAGGGATGATTTGATGGCCAATTCTGCCCCATGTCTTATATTGTTTTTTACAGCAGCACTTTATTTATTTGGCTGCCACCTTCCTTTGCTGTTTCATCTTCCTTCTGTGAGGAAGGCTATTTCATGATGTCAGACAAACTAGGTACATCATGTTATTCAGATGTCATATTGACAAGGTACCCACCAGGAGAAGCAGAGGTGTTCTCTCTGGTGAGCACATCCAATTTCCACAAAAGCAGGAGAGAAATGTCTTCTAAATGGGGAGGGGTTCCAAATTGTTAGATTGACCGATGGCCTCGGTCTGTGCAGCTTCATCAGTTTAGAGAGCTTGCAGTGAGTTCTCTTGCTTGAAGACACCAGAGGCACAGATGCCAGAATCTGGAGCAACACACATAAAAAAACTCCATGTCTCTGTTCTACTTTGAAGAAACTCAACGGGTTAGGCAGCATCTAATGAGGGAAACAGACAGTCATCGTTTCATGTCGATGAGCTTCATCTGGATTGCTGTGTTCCTCCAGCGCTTTTTAAATTGTTCAATGGGATGTGGCTGTTTCCAGTCAGGCAAACGCTTGTTGTCCACTTCAGTGACAACATATTGTTGGGTTAATGTCCGGAGCCACACGGCCTGAATGGACAGCAGATTTCCTTCTCTGCGGACATTAATGGACCATCCCCAGTTCAATTAAATTATTGTATTTAAAGTCCCCGGTTGTCATGGTGAGATTTGAACTTACATCTCTGAGACACTTGTTCAGGCCCTTGGATACTCGTCCATGTGCTTCACGATTTAATAAGGAAATCATCTGATTTCTCAGCCACCATTAATTGGTAATTAATATGAACAAATTTGACTGAGTTAAAATGCCTCTGAATTTACCTCAGACGCAAGAAACATGTCTACATTCTGCTGACTACATTATTTAGAGCCATGTGTCATCAGTAAAGACATACAGTAGGTTCAAACTGATAAGCCTCGCAGGATCCCAGTGACAGAATTTGATATGGGTACATGGTCCTGATGAAAATGAATCCAAACTGGACCACTGCTCTGTCCATTGTAGCAAAGGCTCCCCTCCCTGGTCTCAGTAGAGAACCGGTCCGCGTTAACAGAAAGTCAGCCTTGACATTTTCCAGCATAACATGGAGCAGAATCAATAAACTTACTGGTTGAATTAAGATTGTAAATTCTATCCTGTGTAATTGAAAAGAGAAACAGCACAAGTGGTGCATTTAACACCAGATGGTTTTAGTCTCTGGGAGTATTTGTTGCTCGTGGTGAGTCCCGACTGGTAATGATATGCTGCCCCCTAGTGTGCCTCATTCACAGAGTCAAGAGCAAGGAGGGGGGGGAAAAACCTTTTGTTTTATTATCTACAAATCCAACCAACTGCAAACACTGAAAAGAAATCTTTGCAGGTTATTTATGAGTTTTATTTATTCTGAATTCTGTTCTACATGTGCTACGACCCTTAGACAGGGGTGAGTAACTTACAAGACAGAGATCGAGAGAATTCCTGTTCCTCACTTCAGCCACAATAAGGTGTGATTTCTGTGATGTTCTCTTCGGTGAACTAATGCCAAGCTGCATAAAGAATGAATTTACCTTCATGATATTATGCCATTTATCGGAGAGCCAAAAGTGAGCCACTGTTAAAAAGGGGAAAGTGTTGTGGCTCAGACTATTTCAAGGTACCGACAACTCTAATTTCAAATGTTCCTGGTTCATTAGAAGGAAACTAGGGGGGCAGGTGGTTTCCCCTTGTATCCACTAAACAGATGTACATACAACCTGCTCTTCTCCATTAGGAGCATACTTGTTTGAAGTAGTCTCACGTTGAAACCAGTAGCTAGAAATCAGGGGGTCCTGATGAAGTGGGATATGATTAGCGGGGATTTATTTTAACACACAGGTGTACTGAGTGAGCCAAGGAGATGCTACGTCGTGTAAGAACCTAGCGAGGGGTGGCTGCATGGAGGGATTCCATTCCCTGCTGCCCCATTCAAAATGGAAATTCAGGATCAATTTCATAGGGAGCGCACTTCATTCCAGGCACAAGTGGAGGGGATTTCAGTGTTTTACTCATTGATTTAGATTTAGAGATCCCACATAGTATCAGGCCCTTCTGGCCCAATTACACCCATGTGAACAATTAACTCACTAGCCTGATCGTCTGTGGAATGTGGGAGGAAACCAGAGCACCCAGAATGTACACACATGGCCACAGGGAGAACATAGAAACCCCTTAGAAAAAGCGGTGGGGAAAAGCACGGGTCGCTGGCGCAGAAACGTCTGTGCCACAATGCTGTCTGTGTCCTATCCTTTGTTTTGGCTGATGTCAGCCCCATTAAGGTTAGTTAGGTTAGAGGTTAGGTGACCTGTATCTCTTGGCACCTTTTGCACCATCTATAAAGTGAGCCCATAAAGTGGTGGAATACCCTCCCACTCTCCTGAAGGAGTAAACAGTGCTAACAGCTACAAAGAGATCTGACACCATCCAGGAATAGGGCTTTGTTTGTGTGTGGTTTTTCATTGATTCATTGATCTACTATGAATGCCCGTGAGGAATTGAATCTGGTCCATGCTGAACTGTTATTCTGCCGCACCCCATCAACCTGCACCGGAGCCTTACCTCTCCATACCCCTCCCATCCATATACCTATCCACGCTTCTCTTAAATGTTCCAGGTAAACCTGTATCCAACACTTCCACCAGCAACCCCGGTGCTACCCAAGATAGCTTAGACTTGTTGCGCCTAATGGCCTATTCCTTTGCTGACAATCCTGTGTACTTCTTTATAAATTGCTCAGACAATATGGATGTTGCGATATCTTTCAACCTTGACACTTGATAGACAGCAAACCATTAGCAGTGAGAACAAGATATCCCCTGTGGGAATAAAGGGATCCTATTCTGGCCGGCTGCCGATTACCAGTGGAGTTCCACAGGGGTCAGTGTAGGGACCACTGCTTTTCACAATGCATGTCAATGACTTGGACAATGATATTAATGGATTTGTGGCTAAATTTGCCAATGATACAAAGATAGGTGGAGGAGCGGGTAGTGTTGAGGAAACAGAGACTTAGATAGTTTAGGGGAATGGGCAAAGAAATGGCAAATGAAATACAATGTTGGAAAGTGTATGGTCATGCACTTTGGTGGAAGAAATAAATAGGCAGACTATTACTTAGATTGAGAAAGAATTCAAAATGCAGAGATGCAAAGGGACTTGGGAGTCCTTGTGCAGGATACCCTAAAGGTGAACCTCTAGGTTGAGTACCGGTGGTGAAGAAGGCGAATGCAATGTTGGCATACGTTTCTAGAGGTATAGAATATAAGAGCAGGGATGTGATGTTGAGGTTTTATAAGGCACTCATGAGACCACACTTGGAGAACTGTGTGCAGTTTTGGGCTCCTTATTTTAGAAAGGATATACTGACATTGGAGAGGGTTCAGAGAAGATTCACAAGAATGATTCCAAGAATGAAAGGGTTACCATATGAGGAATATCTGGCAGCTCTTGGGCTGTATTCCCTGGAGTTCAGGAGAATGGGGGGGATCTCATAAAACATTCCAAATGTTAAAAGGCCTGAACAGATTAGATATGGCAAAGTTATTTCCCATGGCAGGGGATTCTAGGACAAGAGGGCACGACTTCAGGATTGAAGGACGTCCATTTAGAACAGAGATGCAGAGAAATTACATTAGTCAGAGGATAGTAAATCTGTGGAATTTGTTGCCACAAATGGCTGTGGAGGCCAAGTCATTGGGTGTATTTAAAAAAGAGATTTTATAGGTTCTTGATTAGCCAGGGCATCAAAGGGTATGGGGTGAAAGCAGGTGAGTGGGGATGACTGGGTGAATTGGATCAGCCCATGATTGAAAGGCAGAGCAGACTCGATGGGCCGAATGGCCTACTTCTGCTCCTATATTTTATGGTCTTATAGTCTAAGTTCCTTCGTGATTTCAAAGATTTCTGAATAAGGTATTGTAGAACATGAAACATAGAACATTACAACACAATTCGAGGCCTTCTGCCCAAGGTGTTGTGCCAATCTTTTAACCTACTAATTCATCAATCCTTCCCTCCTACACAAGCCATAGCTCACTATTTTTTTTTCTTTCATCTATGTGTCTATCTAAGAATCTCTTAGATGTCCCTATGTATCAGCCTCTACTGCTACCCCTGCCAGTGTAATCCAGGTACTTACCATTGTCTGTGTATAAAAACTACCTCTGACACCTCTCCTAAATCTTTCTTCTTAAAATGATGTCCTCTGGTATTAGTCACCAGTGCCCCGGGGAAAAGGTGCTGGCTGTCCTCCTCATCTATGCCTCTTATCATCTCGTACACCTCTATCAAGTCATCTCCCGTCTTCCTTTGCTCCAAAGATCAAAGCCCTGGTCACTCGAGGTATCCATTAAGATGTGCTCCTAAAAGCGCATCTTCGTCCAGGCAGTATCCTGATAAAGCTCCTCTGCACCCTCTCTGAAGCTTCCACATCCTCCCTATAATGAGGAGACAGAACTGAACATAATACTCCAAGAACAGTTTCATCAGAGTTCTTTAGAGCTGCAACATTATCTTACGACTTTTTAACTCAATCCCTCGACTAATGAAGGCCAACGCACGATATCCCTTCTTAATCACCTATTGACTTGTCTGGCAACTTTGAAGGATCAATGGACTTGGACCCCAAGATTCTTCTGTTGCTCCACACTACTAAGAATCCTGTCATTAATGTTGTAATCTGCCTTCATGACTGTAGAGGTCTCATGAATGGGCAGAGCTGAGCAAAGTATTTCAGGCTTAAACTAACTACAGCAGTAAGTGGATTATAACATAATGCAGCATCAATAATCCAAGCCAGGCTGTTGTACTAGCTCAGGGTAAGGAAACATAAAGCTCAAATGGTTTATGAGGTTTGAAAATTTATGCCCATCTCTTCAGTGTGTTACATTTTTCAGACCTGAAGCAGAAATAAGCAGAACTATTTACAAAGTGCAGGCTGCCAAGATTAAGTCTAGGCAGTGTGTCAGAGGGAACCAGGTCTCAGTCCACCTTTTCAAAGTTTCTAGATGTATAGTTTTCCCGTTAATTTTATTAGCTTCTTCGATATACGGAAGATTTTGGATCCAGAATACCAGGTTGCAGTCCTTTACTCAAGTGGGTGACAGTAATGGTAATGTCATCACTCGAGCTGAGGATGATGTTCTCCTAAGGAGCTGTCTACTATTCTCTTACTGGAGAATGACAGAGCGTGACTTTGTTTAACATGGGGAGGCTGATGCATGGGCAGCCACCACAAGGTCCTTGACAGACCGGGGTCGGGATCCAGTTGCAACGAGTGCAAGAGAAAATACTTTCTTCACTGTTGCAGCCTTCCTCCACCTTCACTGCCATTGGCCTGTGTCATCATTTTCCACCAGCTCCACCGCTGAGGTCTTGGTTGGATCGCTCTTTGTCCAGAACCACCCCCTTGATCTCACCACCATGGGTGACCCTACCAGGAGCTAAATTCCAGACAGGATTACTCTCGGAATCTGAGGAACTCAAATGCCTCTCTACCAGGACAAGATGGTGATCCTCGGAGAAGAGTGGTTAATTTTACTGTGTGATCCTGAGGGGTGAGATTGGTTGGACCATTCAGCTATATGAGGCATCACGACCAAGATAGCTGTTAACCAAAGTAATCATGACCAAGATAATTCCTGTCCTTACATGAACATGCTGCAATTAGTAGAGCATCTGCTTCACGGCTCAGAGTCTGAATCAGGTTTATTGTCACTGTCATAAGTCGTGAAATTTGTTGTTTTGTGGCAGCAGAACTGTGCAGACATATCCGTGGTACAAAAGAGAAATAACGAGGCAGTATTCATGGAAACTTGTTCCCAAAACGTTGTCTTCGAGCTCCTGTACCTCCTCCTGATGGTGGTAACGAGAAGAGGGCATGCCCTGGATGGCGAGGGTTTTTCAGGATGGATGCTACCTTCTTGAGGCTTCACCTTCTGAAGATGTCTTCAGTGGTGGGGGGACTAATGCCTGTGATGGAACTGGCTAAGCTTACAACTCCCGAAGCCTCTAGTTGGAATATTGTGCTCTGGTCTGGTCGCCTCATTATAGGAAGAATGTGGAAGCTTCAGAGAGAGAGTGCGGAGATTTACGAGGATGCTGCCTGCAAGCTAGGGAATTTCTCTTTGGAGTGAAGAAGAATGGGAGGTGATTTGATAGAAGTATGCAAGATGATAAGAGGCATAGACAACAGACAATAGGTGCAGGAGTAGGCCATTTGGCCCTTCGAGCCAGCACCGCCATTCACTGTGATCATGGCTGATCGTCCACAATCAGTATCCTGTTCCTGCCTTCTCCCCATATCCCTTGACTCCGCTATCTTTTGCTCTATCTAACTCTTTCTTGAAAGAATCCAGAGAATTGGCCTCCACAGCCTTCTGAGGCAGAGCATTCCACAGAACCACAACCCTCTGTGTGAAAAAGTTTTTCCTCAACTCCGATCTAAATGGTCCACCTCTTATTTTTAAACTGTGGCCTCTGGTTCTGGACTCCCCCAACATCGGGAACATGTTTCCTGCCTCTAGTGTGTCCAATCCCTTAATAATCTTATATGTTTCAATCAGATCCCCTCTCATCCTTCTAAATTCCAGTGTATACAAGCCCAGTCGCTCCAACCTTTCAACATATGACATTCTCGCCATCCCTGGAATTAACCTTGTGAACCTCCGCTGCACTCCCTCAATAGCAAGAATGTCCTTCCTCAAATTTGGAGACCAAAACTGCACACAATACTCCAGGTGGGGTCTCACCAGGGCCTTGTACAACTGCAGAAGGACCTCTTTGTTCCTATACTCAATTCCCCTTGTTATGAAGGCCAACATGCCATTAGCTTTCCTCACTGCCTGCTGTACTTGTATGCTTACTTTCAGTGACTGATGAACAAGGACACCCAGATCTCGTTGTACTTCCCCTTTTCCTAACCTGACACTATTCAGATAGTAATCTGCCTTCCTGTTCTTGCCACCAAAGTGGATAACCTCACATTTATCCACATTAAACTGCATCTGCCATGCATCTGCCCACTCACCCAACCTGTCCAAGTCACCCTGCCTTCTCATAACATCCTCCTCACACTTCACACTGTCACCCAGCTTTGTGTCATCTGCAAATTTGCTAATGTTACTTCTAATGCCTTCATCTAAATCATTAAAGTATATTGTAAATAGCTGCAGTGCCAGCACCGAGCCTTGCAGTACCCCACTAGTCACTGCCTGCCATTCTGAAAAGGACCTGTTAATCTCTACTCTTTGTTTCCTGTCTGCCAACCAATTTCTATCCATGCCAGTACCCTACCCCCAATACCATGTGCTCTAATTTTGCCCAAAAACCTCCTATGTGGGACCTTATCAAGGCTTTTTGAAAGTCCAGGTACACTACATCCACTGGCTTTCCCATGTCCATTTTCATAGTTACACCCTCAAAGAATTCCAGAAGATTAGTCAAGCGTGATTTCCCCTTCGTAAATCCATGCTGACTCGAACCGATCCTGTTACTGCTATCCAGATGTGTCGTAATTTCATCTTTTAAAATTGACTCCAGCATCTGATGTCAGACTAAATGGTCTATAATTCCCTGTTTTCTCTCTCCCTCCTTCCTTAAAAACTGGGATAACATTAGCTACCCTCCAGTCCATTGAGTGGACAGCCAGAAACCTTTTACCGGGGCAGAAATAGCTAACACCAGGGGCATAATTTTAAGGTGATTGGAGTGAAGTATAGGGAAATATAAGAGGTCTATACATAGTGTAGTGGGTGCATGGAATGTTCTGCCGGGGTGGTGCTAAAGACAGATACGATAAGGGCATTTAAGAAACTCTTAGGTTGGCACATGGGTGATAGAGAAATGGAGGGTTATGTAGAAAGGAAGGGTTAGATTGATTTTACAGTAGGTTGAAAGGTCAGCATAATATCGTGGGCTGATGTTCCTGTACTGTACTGTGTTGTAATGTTCTACGTGCTATGGTCTATTCCTCTCCTGATCCTCCTCAGAAACATGCTGATTCCCCTAGCTACACACCGCAAAATGTCACCCACCCTGTGTTGCAGCTGTAGCTTCAGCTGATGTGTGACCAACAAACTCCAGAGCATGTCCTCAGAACAGGAGGACTCTGGGGGGGAGGCAGGGGGAAGGATGCTTCTGACTGCAGAATTGGTCAGCTCCTGATGTGAGACGTCAGACCATAAGACATAGAATCAGTAATAGGTCATTAACCTATCAAGTCTCTTTAGCCATCTTTGGCAATAAATTTATGAACATAGGACAGTATAGCACGATATGGTCTTTCAGCCCACAATGTTGTAGACCATAAGAAATAGGAGCAGAATTATGCCATTTAGCCCATCGAATCTCCTCCACCATTGCATCATGGATGACTCATTATCCCTGTCAACCGCTTTCTCCTGCTTTCTCCCCGTAACCTTTGATGACCTTACTAATCAAGAAGCTATTTTAAATATACCCAATGGCATGGTCTCCACAGCTGGCTGTGGTAATGAATTCTACAGATTCACTACCCTCTGGCTAAAGAAATTCCTCCTCATCTCTGTTCTAAAGGGACATCCTAGAATTCTGAGGTTGTGCTCTCTGGTCCTAGGCTCCCCCACCATAGGAAACATCTTCTCCACCTCCACTCTGTCTAGGCCTTTCAATATTCAATAGCTTTCAATGACTACTGAGGTCTTAGACTTTGATCGCAACTAATGTTTGATGAAGTCTTGGTTTTATTGTATCTGAGCCATGGTCATCTGCCTTTTACGATTCACTGGAAAATTCTGGGCTACCATGTGTATTCAACACTGAGTCAGTCAGTTATCTGAGATTCAAAGCCAATGGGAACAGGCAAGAGAATGAAGATGAGACCAAACTCAGGGCAGGCTGCAGTGTACTTGTTCTGCCCCTGTTACTTGTGTTACACACAGGAAAGAGTTAAGGACAATACGGACTAGGAAAATCACAAGGCCAAACTGGAAGGACCAAGTGGCCTTGTACTGCCCCTGTTATTTATGCTGCACACAGGAAAGAGTTAAGAACGGTATGGGCTAGGAAAAGCACAAGTAAATGCACACAGTCTTTTTCCCAGGAAGACTGAAGAAAACACTAGACGGGATAAATTTAAGGTGAGAGGAGAAAGATTGAAAAGTGGTGGGTATATAGAACGAGCTGCCAGAGAAGTAGTTGAGGCAGGTACAATAGCAACGTTCAAAAAACATTGGATAAGTGAATTGAATTGACTTTGTTACTTACATCCTTCACATACACAAAAAGTAAAAATCTTTATGCTACGTCTTCATCTAAATGTGCAATGTGCAATTTATAGTAATTGTAATAAATAGTATGTACAACAATATAACATAGAAATACAGTTATGTCAGCATGAGTTAATCAGTCTAATGGCCTGGTGGAAGAAGCTGTCCCGGAGCCTATTAGTCCTGCTTTTATGCTGCGGTACCATTTCCCAGATGGTAGCAGCTGGAACAGTTTGTGGTTGGGGGTGACTCAGGTCTCCAATGATCCTTCGGGCCCTTTTTACACACCTGTCTCTGTAAATGTCCTGAATAGTGGGAAGTTCACATCTACAGATGCGCTGGGCTGTCCGCACCACTCTCTGCAGAGTCCTGCGATTGAGGGAGGTACAGTTCCCATACCAGACAGTGATGCATGATAAGAAAGATTTAGAGAGGAATGTGCCAAAAGAGGGCAAATGGGACTGGCTTAGATGAGGGAGTTGGGAAGGAGGTCCTGTTCCCATGTTGTATAGATCTCTGATTCTGGGACTCTAATACCAGTCGTAGTGTGATCACTCGAGCCGAGTATGATGTTCTCCAGAGGAGTTCTATTGGTGTCTCTTTAGGTGGTTGTTGAGGCCGATACTGAGTTCACATAAATGGAGAAAGCCCATGTGTGACTTTGTTTAACAGGAGGAGTCTGATGCACGAGCAGCCACCACATGGTCCTTGACAAATCAGGGTCAGGGTCCAGTGGGATGGAATACAAGCGGACTGGGAAACTCTCTCTGCTGCTGCCTTCCTTCACTCCTGCTGTGATAGGACATCATCTTCTGCCAGCTCCAGCACCGACCCTACCAGAAGCTAAGCGCCAGGCAGCATCGCTCTCGGGAGTTCAGGAATTCACAAGGCTCTCCACCACGACTACGTGATGATCCTGGGAGAAGGACCCTAATAAAGGTACCTGGGAACTGCCACACTCCAAAACATGTCCAGGAATGAATTCACTGCCGCATGTTCCAGAGTCTACAGAAAATACACTCAGTGGCCACTTTATTAGGTACATCTGCACACCTGCTCGTTAATGTAAGTATCTAATTAGTCCATCATGTGGCAGCAACTCAATGTGTAAAAGCATGCAGACGTGGTCAAGAGGTTCAATTGTTGTTCAGACCAAACATCAGAATGGAAACGTGACCTAAGTGACTTTGACCGTGGAATGATTGTTGGTGCCAGATGGGGTGGTTTGAGTATCTCAGAAACTGCTGATCTCTTGGGATTTTCACACACAACAGTCTCTAGAGTTCACAGAGAATGGTGCGAGAAACAAAAAGAAACCCAGTGAGCGGCAGTTCTGTGCGCAATAATGCCCTGATAATGAGAGAGGTCAGGAGGTCGGAGGGGGAAGGCCAGACTGGTTCAAGCTGACAGGAAGGTGTCAGTAACTCAAATATCTGCATGTTACAACAGCAGTGTGCAGAGGAGCATCTACGAACACACGTATCGAACCTTGAAGTGGATGAGCCGCAGCAGCAGACGATCACAAACATGGACTCAGTAGCCAATTTATTAGGTAAAGGGAGAGGAGGGTGATACCGAATATAATGGCCACTTAGTATAAATACTTCAGTACGGTCATGTGACTTGAAAAGTTACCTCTGCTAAACAGTAATCTTAAAGAGCTTCACAACCCTTACGTTTCCAGGAAAGCTGACTGTGTTGACTTCAATGAAATGAAATAATTTTAAAACATAAAGCACCGGTATTTGTAAAACGCTGGCAAGATTGCCCTTTTACCAACCAGTTTCAGTTCTAGTATACTAGGCCCATAATAATCTACTGAGCCCTCTCAGAAAATATATGCACTTAGCCATCACCTGCACTAAAAGGTGATCATGAAGGAGTCTTGGAATCCTGTAGCAGAGCTGAAAGCCCCGTTCTCCATTCATGCTGTCTTATTTTCTTGTTTAGAGAAAGTACGTGTCATGATAGAAAACTACCATGTAACCCTTGGAAACGACGAGATCTCCATTCTCATTTAAATTATAATTGATAATGGTTTCATTCTATACCCTGTGAGTATTAAACATCTGTATCTGAACATGTTTTTCATCACTTTGGATTTAGTCGGATATCTTTGCCATAAATCTGTAATGATGAATGTCATGAAGAGTGTGAGAGGGAAAAAAAATGCAGAAAATAGAAGCCTAGGTTTTATATTGGTGACAGTGTGTGAAGATTTATTATGTTCCTCTGGCATCTCCTGTGTTCATTTTCTTAGCAGAGGTGTCAATCCCTTCACAATATATGTTAATGTCAAATGTTAGAGTACTTAGTGAGGAAACGAGAGTGGAAGAGTGGGGGAGGTGGAGGAGGGAGCTGGGGCAAAGGAAATTCAACTTCCATTACCTGTTTTTATATAAATTGCTGTCAGGCTCACAAAATTTGCATGGAGGTCCATTGTCAGGACTGCCGTGTTATGTCAGCTGTAAGAAATAGAAAATGCTGAAAACACTCGGCAAGTCAGGTAGGATCTGTATTGGTATTGAAATTGGTTTATTATGGTCACGTGTACCAAGATACAGTGAAAAGCTTGTCATAGGGTCAAAGAACACTACAGCACAGAAACAGGTCCTTCGGCCCATCTAGTCCATACCAAAGTATTATTCTGCCTAATCCCATTAACCTGCCCTCCCTACGCCCCCCCCCATCCATGTACCTATCCAAATTTTTCTTAAATGTTGAAATCAAACTTACATCCACCACTTGCTCTAGCAGCTCGTTCCACACACTCACCTCCCTCCAAGTGAGGAAGTTGCCCCTGATGTTCCATTTAAACATTTCACCTTTCACCCTTAACCCATGACCTCCAGTTGTAGTCTCACCCAACCCCAGTGGAAAAAGCATGCTTGCATTTTCCCCATCTGTTCCCATCATACTTGCCTTGCATACTGTTCAAACAGATCAAATCATTACACAGTGCATTGAGCTAGAATAAGGTAAAGCAATAACAATGCAGAATAAAGTATAAAATCTACCGAGGAAGTGTAAGATCATAACAAGGTAGATTGTGAGTCAAGAGCCTATCTTATTGTACAAGTGATCCATTCAATACTCTGATAACAGTGATATCGATGGGAGATGGGAGGAGAGAGAATGTGCAGGGTGGATTGGGTCTTTGATTATGCTGGCTGCTTTGACAAATCAGTGAGAAGCATAGACAAAGTGCAAAGAGGGCAAATGGTCCCTGTGATGTGCTGAGCTGTGTCTACTATGTGCAGTTTGTTGAAGTTATGTGCCATACAGTTGTCATACCAAGCCATTATGTATCCAGAGTTCTTTCTATGTTGCATTGATAAGAATTGGGACGAGTTGAAGAGAACGTGCTGAATTTCTTTAGCCTCCTCAGAAAGTAGAGACGTTGGTGAGTTTTCTTGGTTTTTATCGTCAACGTGGTTGGACCACAGCAGTGTATTGGTGATGCCCAAACCTAGGAACTTGAAGCTCCAAACCCTCTCAACTTCAATGCCATTGATGTAGACAGGAGGTTGTGCACCACCCTTCTTTCTGAAGTCCATAACAAGCTCTTTCATTTTGTTGACATTGAGGGGAAGGTTGTTGCAATGACACCATGTCACGAGGCTCCCTATCTCCATCCTGTTCTCTGACTCATCGTTAGTTAAGATACAGTGGTATCATCTGCAGACTTGTAGGTGAAGTTAGAGCTGAATCTGGCCACACAGTCCTGAGTGTACAGGGAGTAGCATATCTGCAGAAAGCAAAAGAGAGTTAATGCCTCAAGCTGATCTTTGACCACAGATGCTGCCTAACCTGCTGAGTAGAATGCATTGATAGACTGAACCTCCACAGCTTTCCAGAATATGGAATTCCAAATGTTCACCATTACATGAGTGAACAATTTTCTTTTTATTCCTCACTTAGGTCTCTCATTTAGAGGCTGTGGCCCATGGTTCCAGGTTCCTTCACCAGCTGTGCATGTACATCATTAGTCAAATATTATTACTTTTCAATGGTCACCTCTTACTCGAAACTCTAAAGAAAAGAGACCAAACCTCAATCCCTGTTCATATGACAGACCTGTTATCTGGTGAATCATTGCAACAATCTCTCAAGAACAAGTATATCCATTATTCAGTTGGGAGACACAAATAGGACAGAAAATTCACTAATTTCACAAAGGCTTCATATCTCCTGTATCTTATAGGGTGACTACTGAGTGTATGTTCATGGTCTTCTGCTGCAGTAGCCCATCCTCTTTAAGGTTCAATGTGTTGTGCGCTCAGCGATCTCTCTGTACAGGGCAATGTGAGTTACTGTCGCCTTCCTGCCAGCTTGAACCAGTCTGGCCATTCTCCTCTGACCTCTCTCATTAACAAGACATTTTCGCCTACAGAACTGCCACTCACTGGATGTTTTTTTTTGTTTGTTTTCATGCCATTTTCTGTAGACTCTAAAGCCTATTATGCACGAAAATCCCAGGAGATCAGCGGTTTCTGAAATACTCAAACCACTCCATCTAGCACCAGCAACCTTTCTAGTCAAAATCACTTTGATCACATTTTTTTCCATTCTGAAGTTTGGTCTGAACAACTACTGAACCTGTATGACTCTGTGCATCGGGTTGCTACCACAAGGTTGGCTGATTAGATACTTGCATTAGAGATCAGGTATACAGGTGTACCTAATAACGTGGCTACTGAGTGTACATGTAATAAGGTATCTTTAAAGTACATATATATCACCATATACAACTCTGAGATACATTTTCTTGTGGGCATGCTCAATAAATCTATAGAATAATAACCATAACAGAATCAATAAAAGACCATTCAACTTGGGGTGTTCAACCAGAGTGCCAAAGACAATGAACTGTGCAAATACAAAAAGAAAGAAATAATAATCATAAATAAGGAAGCAATAGAACATGAAATGAAGAGTCCTTGAAATTGAGTCCATTGGTTGTGGGAGTATTTCAGTGGTGGGGCAAGTGAAGTTGAGTGAAGTTATCCCCTTTGGGCCCGAATGTTGGGGAGTAATAACCGTTCCTGAACCTGGCGGTGTGAGTCTTGAGGCTCCCATATATTCTTCCTGATGATGGCATGGGTGATGGGATCCTTGATGATGGATGCTGCTTTACAGCAATTTCTTTACTCCTTTACTCACATTATCTAGCAATAAAGGCCAACGTACCAAAGGTAAAGTCGAATTTATTGCCATATGGACAAGTACGTGTACACACAGGCGCTATGGAAAACTTGCTCTGCAGCAGGATCTCAGGCCTGAAAGATTGAGACCCTACTGTGGTCTCCTACCTGAAAAAGGATGCACTTATCTGCGGGAAACTGCTGCAAAGGTTCACCCAGAAGCTGGAGTCCTGAGCAAAAATCTGCTGGAGGAACTCAATAGGCCAGTCAGCATCCGTGGAGGTAGACCGACAGTCGATATTTTGGGGCAAGGCCCTTTATTTGGTCTGTGAGATAGATGGGAGATACACAGTCCTCTGTTTGCCTTCTACTTCTCAGTTCCAATGATAGGTCTAAATGTGAAACATTAACATTAATCCCCTCCCCACCCCCCGCCACCTGCAGATGATGTCTCAGTTCCTTAGTTTATCCAGCAACTCTGATGCCTGTTTAGATTGTTAGCATCTGTAGTATTTTGTTTTTTTTTCATTAAATCCTCCGTTTATTTGGTATTCAGCTGGACATTTGAAGAGAAAAAAGATAAATCAAGAGCATGCGAGCTCAATTTCAACGTCTAGGAGGAGCCTGGATAGGTACATAAATGGTAGGGGTATGGGTGCAGGATAATGGGAGGTTTTTTTTGTGTGGCATACTCTGCCAGAGCCTCGGTGACCACTTTTTTTTCAAGCGGTTGTCTTGGAGGAAAGATTCTGTGAGTGGTCCCCCACGTCCTTCTCACAGCGCAGTTTTTTTTTATGAGACCGAGTTGCGAGCTCGACACTCAACCGGGCATGGATGGAAAGCGCGCCCTGGAGTGGCCTGACTGGATTAGAACTCGAGAACCTTTGCTCCGGAGTCCGGCGCTGATGTCACTGTGCCACCAGCCGGCCGGGAGTAGACAATTTAAATGGTTCGGCATGGACTATACGGGACAAAGGGCCTGTTTCTGTGCTGTACTTCTCTATGATTCTATGACTCTGTAAGGTAAGATAAAATAAAGATAAACTTTATTTGTCACACGTACGTTGAAATATCAAAACACACAGTGAAATGCGTCGTTTGCGTCAAAGACCAACACAGTCTGGGGACGTGCTGGGGGCAGCCTGCAGGTGTTGCCACGCTTCCGGCACCAACATAACACACCCAAAACTCACTAACACTAACCCTTTGGAATGTGGAAGGTTACCAGAGTAGTCAGAGGAAGCCCACGCGGTAACAGGGAGAACATAATAATACTCCTTCCAGACAGTAGTGAGAATTGAACCCTGATCTAAACAGCTGCCACTGTAAACCATTACGTTAACATATATTGTTCAAACCACAGAAAAATACATCGATCACTGCCTAATGGAGGAAGAGTTAGTGGTTCAGTAAATTCAGCTGGGGACTGAAACCATGTACTGTAGCAAATGGCACAGACACCAGGGCCTGACTGGAGCGTGAGAAAAGATTGTGCATCACAATCCTTACACCTTTAAAGTTTAAACAGGTGCCTTCAGCTAATTGAATGCCACTTGTCAGGAAAAGGTTCTGCAAGTGCTTAACAACACATTTTTATTGATTTAAATAAAGCTTGTTTGGTTTCAATGCTTCACCGAGTGAGGTGAGCCTTGGGCCCACCATGAAAGCATCTCTTACAATGTGAATAAGTCCCATACGGCCACACTCAAACAGCTACTGTACATTGTCTTTTATAGAATTGATTTTATATTTATAGTACTGTGCCAAAGTCATAGGCACATACAGTGGTATGCAAAAGTTTGGGCACCCCTGGTCAAAATTTCTGTTACTGTGAAGAGCTAAGCAAGTAAAAGATGACCTGATGTCCAAAAGGCATAAAGTTAAAGATTACACATTTCTTTAATATTTTAAGCAAGAAAACTTTTATTTCCATCTTTTACAGTTTCAAAATAACGAAAAAGGAAAAAGGCCCGAAACAAAAGTTTGGGCACCCTGCCTGGTCAGTACTTAGTAACACCCCGTTTGGCAAGTATCACAGCTTGTAAATGCTTTTTGTAGCCAGCTAAGAGACTTTCAATTCTTGTTTGGAGGATTTTCGCCCATTCTTTCTTGCAAAAGGCTTCTAGTTCTGTGAGATTCTTGGGCTGTCTTGCATGCACTGCTCTTTTGAGGTCTATCCACAGATTCTCGATGATGTTTAGGTCAGGGGACTGTGAGGGCCATGGCAAAACCTTCAGCTTGCGCCTCTTGAGGTAGTCCATTGTGGATTTTGAGGTGTGTTTAGTTTCATTATCCTGTTGTAGAAGCCATCCTCCTTTCATCTTCGGCTTTGTTACAGACAGTGTGATGTTTGCTTCCAGAATTTGCTAGTATTTAATTGAATTCATTCTTCCCTCTACCAGTAAGTGTTCCCCATGCCACTGGCTGCAACACAAGCCCAAAGCATGATCGATCCACCCCCGTGCTTAACAGTTGGAGAGGGGTTCTTTTCATGAAATTCTGAACCCTTTTTTCTCCAAACATACCTTTGCTCATTGCGGCCAAAAAGTTCTATTCAAAAGTTTCAAAGGAACATCTAAACAAGCCTGATGCATTTTGGAAACAAGTCCTGTAGACTGATGAAGTTAAAATAGAACTTGTGTACCATAGAATAACAATAAAAAGATTGGACTCTTGAATCTTGAAAGTCACCAGGATATCATTTATATCAAATCTGAATCACTCTAGACTGGACAAACATCTTTATTTTTTCTTCATGCGTTTTGATCTGCATTGGGATTGAAAGATAGAATCCATTAAGCACAGAGGAAGCCATTCAGCCCATCAGTGAATGCTCTCCAAATGGTTCCACTTCCTTTGCTCCTTCTCGACACCCAGTGGCCTCTTTATGAGGCACCTCCTGTAGCTAATAAAGTGGCCACAACGTGTATGTTCATGGTCTTCTGCTGCTGTAGCAGGTTCAACGCATTATGTGGTCAGAAATGTCTTCTGTAAAGTGTGGTTATTTCTCCTCTGACCTCCCTCATTAACAAGGCATTTTCACCCACAGAACTACTGCTCACTAGATGTTCTTTGTTCTTTGCGCCATTCTTAGTAAGCTCTAGAGATTGTTGTGGGTAAAAATCCCAGGACATCAGCAGTTTCTGAGATAATCAAACCACCCCATCTGGCACCAACAATCATTCCACAGTCACAGTAACTTAGATCGCATTTCTTCCCCATCCTGATGATTGGTCTGAACAACAACTGAAACTCTTGATCATGCCTGCATGCTTTTATGCACTGAGTTGCTGCCACATCAGAATCTGAATCTGGTTTCTAATCAGAAGGCAACAAACACAAAATGCTGGAGGAGCACAGTAGGTCAGGCAGCATCTATGGAAAGGAATAAACAGTCAACATTTCAAGCCGAGACCCTTCGTCAGAACTGGATGAAAAGGGGAGAAGTCAGGATAAGAAGGTGGGGAGGGGGAGGGGATGAAGAAGTACAAGGTGGTAGGTGATAGGTGAAACCGGGAGAGGAGGTGGATGAAGTAAAGAGTTGGAACATTCACAGGTGAAAGATATAAAGGGCTGGAGGAGGTGGAACCTGATAGGAGAGGGTAGAAGACCATGGGAGAAAGGAAAGGAGGAGGAGCACTAGAGGGAGGTGATGGGCAAGTAAGGTCATAGGTGAAAAAGGGAAATGGGAATGGGAAATGATGAAAGAAGGGCAATTACTGGAAGTTCAAGAAATAAATGTTTATGCCATCAGGTTGGAGGCTACTTAGAGGGAATATAAGTTGTTGCTGCCCCAACCTCAGTGTGGCTTCATCGCAGCAGTAGAGGAGGCCATGGACCGACAAGTCAGAATGGGAATGGGAATGGCAAGTAGAATTGAGGTGGGTGGCTAGTGGTAAATTCCGCTTTTTCTGATGGATGGAGCATAGGTGCTCAGTGAAGCAGTCTCCCAATCTACGTTGGGTCTCACTGATATACAGGAGGCCACACTGGGGACACCAGATACAGTAGATGACCCCACGAGGTTTACAGGTGAAGTGTCGCCTCACCTGGAAGGACTGAATGGTAGTGAGGGAGGAGGAGTAGGGGCAGGTGTGATTCTTGTTCCACTTGCAAGGATAAGTGCCAGGAGGGAGATCAGTGGGGAGGGACGAGTGGACAAGGGAGAGATCCCTGTGGAAATCAGAAAGTGGGGAGAAGGAAAGATGTGCTTGGTGGTGGGATCCCGTTGGAGATGGCAGAAGTTATGCAGAATTATGTGCTGCAAACGGAGGCTGGTGGGGTGGTAGGTGAGGACAAGAGGAATCCTATCCCTGTTATTGAGAAGGGAGGATGGGGTGAGGGAGAAATGTGGGTGAGGGCGGCATTGATAGTGAAGGAAGGAAAGTCCCTTTCTTTGAAGGAGGACATCTCCTTCGTTCTGGAATGAAAAGCCTCATCCTGAGAGCAGATTTGGTGGAGACAGAGGAACTGAGAGAAAGGGATAGCATTTTTACAAGTGACAGAGTGGGGAGAGGTATAGCCCAGGTAGCTGTGAGAGTCAGTGGGTTTATAAAAAGATATTGGTAGATAGACTGTCTCCAAAGATAGAGGCAGAGAGTTTGAGAAAAGGGAGGAAGGTGTTGGAAATGGACCAGGTAAATTTGAAGGCAGGGTGGAAGTTGGAGGCAAAGTTGATGAAGTTGACGAGCTCCACTGGGCGCAGGAAGCATCATCAATGCAGTTGTCGATGTAGCGTAGGAAGAATTGGGAAGTGATACCAGTGTAGGCTTGGAACATGCACTGTTTCACATCGCCGACAAAAAGGCTGGCCCAGATGGGACCCACGTGAGTGTCCGTGGCTACACCTTTGGTTTGAAGGAAGTGGGAGGAGCCGAAGGGGAAATTATTGAGAGTGAGGACCTGTTCCTCCAGATGGAGGAGAGTGGTGGTGGAAGGGTACTGGTTGGGCCTGTTGTCAAGAAATCAGCAGAGAGCTGTAATGCCCTCCTGATGGGGGATGGAGGTCTGTGGGGACTGGACATCCTTTGTGAAAATGAGACAATCGGGAACTGGGAACTTGAAGTCATTGAAAATTTGAACATCTAATCAGAATGATTGGCTGATTAGATATTTGCATTAACAAACTGGTGTACAGGTGTACCTAATAAAGTGGCCACTGAGTGTATCTGAATCATTCACATGAGTGTATATGAATGGTGTCAGCTGAATCAACTGCAGCTCAACATCAGAAAGACACAGGAGATGGTGATGGACTTTAGGGAGATCAAGCCTGCACTGCTCCCTGATACTATTGATGGTGAAGTTGTGTATGTGATGAGGACTTACAAGTACCTGGGGATGCACCTGGACAACAGACTTGAGTGGAGCACCAACACAGAGCCTGTGTA
The DNA here is from genome assembly GCF_963921235.1 of Mobula hypostoma. Taxonomy (NCBI): domain Eukaryota; kingdom Metazoa; phylum Chordata; class Chondrichthyes; order Myliobatiformes; family Myliobatidae; genus Mobula; species Mobula hypostoma. Next base: position 97,902,383 of record NC_086108.1, read on the forward strand.
CAAGAAGAGCCAGAGTCTCCTCTACTTCCTGAGGAGACCGAGGTCCTTTGGAGTATGCAGGCCTCCCCCTCACATGTTCTGCCAGTCTGTTGTTGCCAGTACAATCTTCTATGCGGTGGTGTGCTGGGGCAATGGCATCAATACGGGTGATGCCAACAGACTCAGTAAACTGATTAGAAAGGCTGGCTCTGTTATAGGAGTTGAACTGGACACACTGGAGGCTGTGGTAGAACAAAGGACCCTACGGAAAATCCTGGCAATTCTGGACAACGTTTCTCACCCTCTGCATGTCACCTTGGCTGAACAGATGAGCACTTTTAGCAATAGACCAAGACACCTGCACTGCTCCAAACAGCACTATCTAAGAGCATTCTTAACCCTTGGCCATTAGGTTCTATAATGAGTCAACCTATAGCCAGGGAAGTGATCTTGTAATCTTTGACTTGTAAATCTTGTACGTCTTGTATTGAAGGTAATTTATTTTTATTCTTTCTTATCTCTCTCCTAATATTTAGTTTATCTGTGACACTGTAATTTCCTTTGGGAACAATAAAGTATCTATCTATCTATCTGTATCCTTGAAAATAGAACATAGAGCAGTACAGCTCCAGAACTGTCTTGTAGCCAATGATGTCCACGCTGACTATGATGCCAAATTAAACCTGCTCATGATGTTCATACACCGCTCTAAGTGCCTCATAAGCACCATTATTTTGCCCGTTTCAACCAGCACTTCTGGAAACACTTTTCAGGTACGTCCCTCTCTCTGTTACTGCACACATATCCTTCAAGCTTTTCCACCCTCACCTTAAAAGCTTTGCCCCCTCGTATTTGTCATTTTTACTTTGGAAAACTCTCTGACTATCTACTCTATCTATGCCCCTCAAAATCTTATAAAAGGTTATGACATTAGAGAGGGTTCAGAGGAGGTTTACGAGAACGATGCTGGGAACGAACGAGTTAACGTACAAGGAGCTTTTGGCAGATCTGTGCCTGTACTCGCTGGAGATTAGAATAACGAAGGGTGGTGAGTTGATATGGTTCAGCCAGTGTTCCTTTCAGAAAGGGTAAGGGCAGGCTGATCTTGGATAAGGGCCATTGACTGAGTGCTTGGGAAGTGTTTCCGGTGAGATATAAAAACCTCCCTCTGATATCCCCCTTGAACTTCCCACCCCTTACCTTAGAGCCATGTCCTCTTGTATTGAGCAGTGGTGCCCTGGGGAAGAGGCACTGGCTGTCCACTCTATCTATTCCTCTCAATATCTTGTAAACCTCTATCATGTCTCCTCTCATCCTCCTTCTCTCCAGAGAGTAAAGCCCTAGCTCCCTTAATCTCTGATCATAATGCATACTCTCTAAACCAGGCAGCATCCTGGTAAATCTCCTCTGTACCCTTTCCAATGCTTCCACATCTTTCCTAAAGTGAGGCAACCAGAACTGGACACAATACTCCAAGTGTGGCCTAACCAGAGTTTTATAGAGCTGCATCATTAACCCCATGACTCTTAAATTCTATCCCTCGACTTATGAAAGCTAACACTCCATAAGCTTTCTTAACTACCCAATCTACCTGTGAGGCAACTTTCAGGGATATGTTTTTACCTGACCTCCAGATATGGCAAGAATATGTTTACTAGCTATTGTTGCCTGCCCTGACAGCTAAATTACTTGCATTAGCATTAGTCATAGCAGCTCAGCTGGTAGCAGTTTTGCCTTGGCATTGGGAGGTCTGGACTTGGGTCCCACTCCAGAGACACGAGAACAAAATTCTTGGCAGATGTTCCACCACTACTCTGTCAAAAGCGATATTAAACCAGGTAGACATAAAAGATCTCTTCACAGTATTTCAAAGATGAGCATGAGTGTTATCCACAGTCGCCCAGCCAATACTTAGTTCAAAATCAACGTGGTTAAAACAGACCTGATTATTAACACATTGCCATACTGACAGTGGATGCTGCAGTTCCCTCCAAGGAAACTACACTTCAAAGTATTTAATTGACTATTGGAATAATCTAAAGGTACAAGGAAGCTGCCACATAGATACAATTCTACCTTCCTTTGCAACATTACTACACACAATTTTAAATTCCTTGTTGTTATCATTTTGGTGGATATGACGTAGAACCAGCATATACGTGCAATTACAAAGAAGGCATGACAGTACCTCTACTTTCAGAGAAGTTTGAGTCCTGAAGAAGGGTCTTAGCCCAAAAGTCAGCTGTTGATTCATTCCCTTAGATGCTGCCTGACCTACTGAGTTCCTCCAGCTTTTTGTGTGTGTTTTCTTTGAAGTTTGCACAGATTCATCTGCGTACATCTGCGCCAAGTGCATCGAGATGCAGCTCCTAAGGGACCGCGTTACGGAACTGGAGCTGCAGCTCGATGACCTTCGTCTGGTCAGGGAGAGCAAGGAGGTGATAGAGAGGAGTGGAAGGCAGGTGGTCACGCCGGGGCCACGGGAGGCAGACAAGTGGGTCACGGTTAGGAGAGGGAAGGGGAAAAGGCAGGTGATGAGGAGTACCCCGGCGGCTGTGCCCCTTAACAACAGGTACTCCTGTTTGAGTACTGTTGGGGGGGACAGCTTACCCGGGGGAAGCGACAGTGGCCCTGCCTCCGGCACAGAGTCTGGCCCTGTAGCTCAGAAGGGTAGGGCAAGGAAGAGGAGGGCAGTTGTGATAGGGGACTCGATAGTAAGGGGGTCAGATAGGCGATTCTGTGGACGCAGTCCAGAGACTCGGATGGTAGTTTGCCTCCCTGGTGCCAGGGTCCGGGATATTTCTGATCGTGTCCAAGATATCCTGAAGTGGGAGGGTGAAGAGCCAGAGATCCTGGTACATATAGGTACCAATGACATAGGTAGGAAAAGGGATGAGGTCCTGAAAGAAGAATATAGGGAGCTAGGAAGGGAGTTGAGAAAAAGGACCGCAAAGGTAGTAATCTCGGGATTACTGCCTGTGCCACGCGACAGTGAGAGTAGGAATGCGATGAGGTGGAGGATAAATGCGTGGCTGAGGGATTGGAGCAGGGGGCAGGGATTCAAGTTTTTGGATCATTGGGACCTCTTTTGGCGTAGGTGTGACCTGTACAAAAAGGACGGGTTACACTTAAATCCTAGGGGGACCAATATCCTGGCAGGGAGATTAGCGGGGGCTACTGAGGTGACTTTAAACTAGAATGGTTGGGGGGTGGGAATCAAATTAAAGCGGCTAGGTGTGAGGAGGTTAGTTCACAACAGAGGGATGGGAACCAGTGCAGAGAGACAGAGGAGTGTAAAGTGAGCGTAGAAGCAAAAAGTACAAAGGGGAAAAGTAAAAGTGGCAGGCCGACAAATCCAGGGCAAGCATTAAAAAGGGCTAAGAGAGTTGTAAAAGAGCGCCTGAAGGCTTTATGTGTCAATGCAAGGAGCATTCGTAATAAGGTGGATGAATTGAAAGTGCAGATTGTTATTAATGATTATGATATAGTTGGGATCACAGAGACATGGCTCCAGGGTGACCAGGGATGGGAGCTCAACGTTCAGGGATATTCAATATTCAGGAGGGATAGACACGAAGGAAGGGGAGGTGGGGTGGCGTTGCTGGTTAAAAAAGAGATTAACGCAATAGAAAGGAAGGACATAAGCCGGGAAGATGTGGAATCGATATGGGTAGAGCTGCGTAACACTAAGGGGCAGAAGACGCTGCTGGGAGTTGTGTACAGGCCACCTAACAGTAGTAGTGAGGTCGGAGATGGTATTAAACAGGAAATTAGAAATGTGTGCAATAAAGGAACAGCAGTTATAATGGGTGACTTCAATCTACATGTAGACTGGGTGAACCAAATTGGTAAAGGTGCTGAGGAAGAGGATTTCTTGGAATGTATGCGGGATGGTTTTTTCAACCAACATGTCGAGGAACCGACTAGAGAGCAGGCTATTCTGGACTGGGTTTTGAGCAATGAGGAAGGGTTAATTAGCGATCTTGTCGTGAGAGGCCCCTTGGGTAAGAGTGACCATAATATGGTGGAATTCTTCATTAACATGGAGAGTGACGTAGTTAATTCAGAAACAAAGGTTCTGAACTTAAAGAGGGGTAACTTTGAAGGTATGAGACATGAATTAGCTAAGATAGACTGGCAAATGACACTTCAAGGATTGACGGTGGATATGCAATGGCAGGCATTTAAAGGTTGCATGGATGAACTACAACAATTGTTCATCCCAGTTTGGCAAAAGAATAAATCAAGGAAGGTAGTGCACCCGTGGCTGACAAGAGAAATTAGGGATAGTATCAATTCCAAAGAAGTAGCATACAAATTAGCCAGAGAAAGTGGCTCACCTGAGGACTGGGAGAAATTCAGAGTTCAGCAGAGGAGGACAAAGGGCTTAATTAGGAAGGGGAAAAAAGATTATGAGAGAAAACTGGCAGAGAACATAAAAACGGACTGTAAAAGCTTTTATAGATATGTAAAAAGGAAAAGACTGATAAAGACAAATGTAGGTCCCCTGCAAACAGAAACAGGTGAATTGATTATGGGGAGCAAGGACATGGCAGACCAATTGAATAATTACTTTGGTTCTGTCTTCACTAAGGAGGACATAAATAATCTTCCAGAAATAGTAAGGGACAGAGGGTCCAGTGAGATGGAGGAACTGAGCGAAATACATGTTAGTAGGGAAGTGGTGTTAGGTAAATTGAAGGGATTGAAGGCAGATAAATCCCCAGGGCCAGATGGTCTGCATCCCAGAGTGCTTAAGGAAGTGGCCCAAGAAATAGTGGATGCATTAGTGATAATTTTTCAAAACTCGTTAGATTCTGGACTAGTTCCTGAGGATTGGAGGGTGGCTAATGTAACCCCACTTTTTAAAAAAGGAGGGAGAGAGAAACCGGGGAATTATAGGCCGGTTAGCCTAACGTCGGTGGTGGGGAAACTGCTGGAGTCAGTTATCAAGGATGTGATAACAGCACATTTGGAAAGCGGTGAAATGATCGGACAAAGTCAGCATGGATTTGTGAAAGGAAAATCATGTCTGACGAATCTCATAGAATTTTTTGAGGATGTAACTAGTAGAGTGGATAGGGGAGAACCAGTGGATGTGGTATATTTGGATTTTCAAAAGGCTTTTGACAAGGTCCCACACAGGAGATTAGTGTGCAAACTTAAAGCACATGGTATTGGGGGTAAGGTATTGGTGTGGGTGGAGAATTGGTTAGCAGACAGGAAGCAAAGAGTGGGAATAAACGGGACCTTTTCAGAATGGCAGGCGGTGACTAGTGGGGTACCGCAAGGCTCAGTGCTGGGACCCCAGTTGTTTACAATATATATTAATGACTTGGATGAGGGAATTAAATGCAGCATCTCCAAGTTTGCGGATGACACGAAGCTGGGTGGCAGTGTTAGCAGTGAGGAGGATGCTAAGAGGATGCAGGGTGACTTGGATAGGTTGGGTGAGTGGGCAAACTCATGGCAGATGCAATTTAATGTGGATAAATGTGAAGTTATCCACTTTGGTGGCAAAAATAGGAAAACAGATTATTATCTGAATGGTGGCCGATTAGGAAAAGGGGAGGTGCAACGAGACCTGGGTGTCATTATACACCAGTCATTGAAAGTGGGCATGCAGGTACAGCAGGCGGTGAAAAAGGCGAACGGTATGCTGGCATTTATAGCGAGAGGATTCGAGTACAGGAGCAGGGAGGTACTACTGCAGTTGTACAAGGCCTTGGTGAGACCACACCTGGAGTATTGTGTGCAGTTTTGGTCCCCTAATCTGAGGAAAGACATCCTTGCCATAGAGGGAGTACAAAGAAGGTTCACCAGATTGATTCCTGGGATGGCAGGTCTTTCATATGAAGAAAGACTGGATGAACTGGGCTTGTACTCGTTGGAATTTAGAAGATTGAGGGGGGATCTGATTGAAACGTATAAGATCCTAAAGGGATTGGACAGGCTAGATGCGGGAAGATTGTTCCCGATGTTGGGGAGGTCTAGAACGAGGGGTCACAGTTTGAGGATAGAGGGGAAGCCTTTTAGGACCGAGGTTAGGAAAAACTTCTTCACACAGAGAGTGGTGAATCTGTGGAATTCTCTGCCACAGCAAACTGTTGAGGCCAGTTCATTAGCTATGTTTAAAAGGAAGTTAGATATGGCCCTTGTGGCTACAGGGGTCACGGGGTATGGAGGGAAGGCTGGGTTCTGAGTTGGATGATCAGCCATGATCATAATAAATGGCGGTGCAGGCTCGAAGGGCCGAATGGCCTACTCCTGCACCTATTTTCTATGTTTCTATGTTTCTATTCCGCATATCATCTAAAACTTTGACAAACTTTCTATAGACGGACAATGGAGAATATCCTGACTGCCTGGTATGGAAAAAACAATGCCCAAGAAAAGAAAAGTGTATAGAAAGTGGTGGATACAGCCCAGTCCATCACAGGAAAATTCTGCCACACCATTGAGCATATCTACATGAGATGCTGTGAGAAGATAATAACACCCATCAGGACTTCCACCATCCAGACCATCCTTTCTTCTCATTGCTGCCATTGGGAAGGAAGTAGAGCAGCCTTAGGTCCCAATCTCACTGTGATGAGATTCTAAATTGGAGAAAGGCTAATTTTGAGGGTATCAGAAAGGATCTGGCAAGTGTGGATTGGGACAGGTTGTTTTCTGGCAAAGGTGTACTTGGTAAGTGAGAGACCCTCAAAAATTAAATTTTGAGAGTTTGGATGTTCCTGTCAGAATAAAAGGCAGGGATAACAGGTTTAGGGAACCTTGGTTTTCGGAGATATTGAGGCCCTTGTTAAGAAAAAGGAGATGCATAGCAGGTATATGCTGGTAGGAACAAATGAGGTACTTGAGGAGTATAAGAAATGCAAGAGAACACTTAAGAAGGAAATCAGGAGGGGTAAAGGAAAGTGTGACAATGCTCTAACAGACAAGGTGAAAGAGAATCTCAAGGGCTTCTACAGATATACTAAAAGCAAAAGGATTGCAAGCGACAAAATTAGTCCTCAAGAAGATCGGAGTGGTCATCTACCCATTGAGCTGAAGGAGATGGAGGAGATCTGAAACAGATTTTTTTGCATCTGTATTTATTTGGGAGACAGATACAGAGTCTACAGAAGAGATGCAATGAAGCAGCGAGGTCATGGACCATATACAGATTACAGAGGAGGAGGTGTTTGCTGTCTTGAGGCAAATTAGGGTGGATAAAGAGCCTGATAAGGTGTTCCCTCGGACCCTATGGGAGGCTCGTGCAAAAATTGTGGGGGCCCTAGCAGAGATATTTCAAACGCCCTTACCTCCAGGTGAGGTGCTGGAGGATTGGAGGATAGCTAATGTTGTTCTATTGTTTAAGAAAGGCTCCAAGAATAAGCCAGGAAATTATAGGCCAGTGGGCCTGACATCAGTATGTTTAAGTTAGTGGAGAGTATTCTAAGGGACAGGATATATAAATATTTGGATAGACAGGGACTGATTAGGGATAGTCAACATGGTTTGATGCATGGTAGTTCAGGCCCAACAAATCTTATACTGTTTTTCAAGGAAGTTACCATGTAGTTGATGAAGGCAAGGCAGTGGATGTTGTCTACATGGACTTCAGGAAGGCCATTGACAAGGCCTGCATGGGAGGTTGATCAAGAAGTTTCAGTCATTTGGCATTTAAGATGAGGTGGTAAACTGGATTAGATATTGGCTTCATGGGAGAAGCAAGAGAGTAGTAGTAGATGGTTGCTTCTCTGACTGGAAGCCTATAACCAGTGGAGTGCCACATGGATCGATGCTGGGACTCTTGTTTGTCATCTATATCAGTGATCTGGATGATAATGGGGTTAACTGGATCAGCAAATTTGTGGATGACATCAAGACTGGAGATGTAGTGGACAGTGAGGAAGACTATCAAAGCTTGTAGTGGGATCTGAACCAGCTGCAAAAATGGGCTGAGAAATGACAGATGGAATTTAATGCCTACAAGAGTGAGGTGTTGCACTTTCCATACGAGGATGGCATTTACACAGTGAATGGTATGGCACTTAGGAGTGTGGTAGAACAAAAACAGATCCATAATTCCTTGAAAATGGTGTCACAGGAAGAGAGGGTAGTAAAAATAGATTTGGCAAATTGACCTTCATAAGGCAAAGTATTGAGTACAGAATTAGGGAGGATTTGTTGAAGTTGTATAAAACTTCGGTGAGGCCTAATTTGAAGAATTATGTACAGTTTTTGTTAACTACCTACAGGAAAGATGTAAATAAGATTTAAAGAGTACAGATTAAATTTACAAGGACGTTCTCAAAACTTGAGGACCTGAGTTACAGGGAAAGGTGGAATAGGTTAGAATTTTATTCCCTGAAGTGTAGAAGAATAAGGGAAGCTTTGATAGAGATATAAGAAGTTATGAGGGGTATAGATAGGGTAAATGCAAGCAGGCTTTTTCAATAATAATAATAATAATAACAACAATAATAAGTACTTGATTGATCGTGAGTGGGAAATTCTTTCATTACAGCAGCAACATTTAAAAGCACACTTAGCAGTCTGAAGACTTTAACTAATAATAAAGTACAGAATAATAATATTTAGTAATGATTAACCAATGTGCAATAATTGGCAATAACGTGCAATACTAATGTATGAAATAATAAAACAGAGACTATTGTACAACGATGTGTGTTCTCCTGTCACACAGAGATAAACTGTTGTATCTGCTTATTGCATATGATAGGGAAGATTTTCTGTAACGATCCTTGTGACAGTAGAGCTGAGTGAGCCTGTTCTAAAGGGTGCTCCGCTGATTATTCAGTAGATCATAGTCATAGTCGTAGTCATAGTCATACTTTATTGATCCCAGGGGAAATGGAGACGATGTGCCTGATTGGCCATAATAGATAACAGTTTTTTCCTCTCCACCACTAACTCAAAAGAGTCCAGGTTGTAGCCAAGGACAGATCCAGCCTTTCTGATGTTGTTTTGCTTCACCTACACCGATGCTGCTCCCTCAGCAGAAAGGAGCAAAGAAGACAGCACTTGCTACAACAGACTTGTAAAAGATCCCCTTCTTGTAAACAGCAATGGCGTTGGACTTCCAGTCAAGTCTGTTGTCGAGGTGAACACCCAAGTATTTGTACTCCTCCGCCACCTCAACCTCTTCTCCCAGAACGTATAAAGGACTCATCACAGTCCTCTTCCTTCGAAAATCAATAACCATCCCCCTGGTTTTGGCCACATTCAGGAGCAAGTGATTCCTCCTGCACCACTCCACAAACTTGTCCATCAGTCCTCTATACTCTGACTCCTGCCCATCTGTAATACACCTAACCACCGCAGAGTCATCAGAGAACTTCTGCAAGTGGCAAGACTCAGGTTTGTGCTGAAAGTCTGAGGTGTACAGTGTGCACTGAAACAGAGACAGGACAATCCCTTCCAGTGCTCCAGTGCCACGCACCACCACCTCAGACGGAGTACAAACTGGGGTCTATCTGACAGGTAGACAGTAATCCAGGAGATAGTGGATTTGTTTACACCCATCCTTTGCAGCTTCTCGTTCAAAAACAGTGGCTGGATTATATTGAAGGCACTAGGGAAATCTCAGTTTGGGTGAGACTATAACTAGAGGCCATGGATTAAGGTTGAAGGGTGAAATGTTTAAGGGGAAACTGAGGAGGAACTTCTTCACTCAGAGGGTGGTGAGAATGTGGAATGAGCTGCCAGCGTATGTGGTAGATTTGGGTTTGAGTTCAACATTTAAGAGAAATTTGGAAAGGTACACGGATAAGAGGGTTTTAGAGGGCAATGGTTCAGTTGCAGGTTGATGGGACTAGGAAGATTAATAGTCTGGCATGGACTAGATGGGCCAAAGGGCCTGTTTCTGTACTGTCGTGTTCTATGACTATAACTCTAGGACTTATACTAAAACTGACACTCAGATTAAAAACAAGAGAAAATCTGCTGATGCTGGAAATCCAAGCAACACACACAAAAAGCTGGAGGAACTCAGCAGGCCAGGCAGCATCTATGGAAAAGAGTAAACAGTCAACGTTTTGGGCCGACACTATTCTCAGTCCTGATGAAGGGTCTCACCCCAAAACAGCGACTGTTCACTCTTTTCCATAGATGCTGCCTGGCCTGCTGGGTTCCTCCTGCAGTTTGTGTGTGTTGCTCGGATTAAAAAGTCATCATGAAGTGTTAACCATTTCTCTCTTGACATTTCCTGGTTTTAATCAAGATATTCAGTATCTGCAGCTTTTTTTTTACTAACAATATGAAGGGAAGTACATCTGCTTCATTGCAACAGCCCTTTTTCAACTGAACTTGGACCTGAAACCTGTGTTGGAAAATATGACAGTCTGACACAAGTGTCTTCGGGTAAAAGTGTATGCTGCAAACCTAAAGGAAAACAGGCTGTTCGTATTGATACAGCATAATGGACTCACACCGCACTGGGATATTACAGAGCAAGACACAGTGGGAACGATAATTTGTTTTTCAGTTTCAGGCTACAATTTATGGGATTCATGTTGTGCAACAGGAATATGAACAGGGAAGTTGGCAACAGGAATTTCCGTTCTAAAACATATACTCTGTCTGAGAGGATAATGTGAAATGCTGAGGTCTGAGGTGATTCCTCACCACTGGAATTCCCCTACCAGCTTAACAGGGAGGAAAGAAGGGGCAGCTTTACACAGGCACTCAGAGACACTTAAATATTATTAAAATTGCAATGAATAACTTTAAAAACAAAACCGTTTTAAAAATAAAAGTAGAACAATCCAAATACATAAAAGCACTGAAATTATTAAAATATTAAAACAAACTAAAATACTTCTAAACATTAAGAAGTAGTTCTATTTGTCACATGTATATCGAAACACTGAAACACACAGGGAAATGTGCCCTTTGTGTCAACAACCAACACTGTCTGAAGACGTGCTGGGGACAGCCACAAGTGTCACCATTCTTGCAATGCCAACGTTTAGATTTAGATTCAACTTTATTGTCATTGTGCCGAGTACAGATACAAAGCCAATGAATGCATTTAGCATCTGACCAGAAATGCAAAGAATAGTGTTATTTACAAAATAACTGAGAATAAAAAAAGTGCTACAGCACACAAATATAAAAGTACTGAGACAGTACAATATGGGTGCAATACTGCTTAGCGCTGTGATGAGAGGTTCAGCAGGGTCACAGCCGCAGGGAAGAAGCTCTTCCTGTGCCTGCTGGTGCGGGAGAGGAGGCTCCTGTAGCGCCTACCAGATGGGAGGAGAGTAAAAAGTCCATGGTTAGGGTGAGATGCATCCCTGATAATGCTTTTCGCCCTGCCCAGGCAGCGTTTATGGTAGATGTTCTCAATGGTGGGCAATTGGTTGCCGATAATATGCTGGGCAGTTTTCACCACACGCTGGAGTGCTTTGCGGTCCAATATGGGACAATTGCCATAACACACTGAGATGCAGTTGGTGAGTATGCTCTCACTGGTACAGCGGTAAAAGTCCGTCAGTATCCTGGGACAGAGGTGAGCTTTCTTGATGCTCCGCAGGAAATAAAGGCGCTGTTGCACCTTTTTGATCAGGATGGAGGAGATCAGGGACCAGGTGAGATCCTCAGAAATGTGGCCACCAAGGAATTTGAAGCTTGATACCCATAATTCACTACCCTCTACATCTTGGGCCCCGTTGTGGCATAGCGGTTAGCGTGATGCTATTACAGCTTGGGACATCAGAGTTCAGAGTTCAATCCTGATGCCATCTGTAAAGAGTCTGCATGCCCTCTCTGCAGAAAGCATGGGTCTCCTCCAGATGCACTGGTTTCCTCCTACAGTCCAAAGGCATACCAGTTAGTGGGTTAATTGTTCATTGTAAATGGTCCCATGATTCGGCTAGGATTAAATTGGGGGTCGCTGGGCGGGGCAGCCCAGAGGGATGGAATGGCCTGTTCTACACTCTATCTCAGTAAATAAATAAATAGATGAATCAACCTTTGGAAAGTGAGAGGAAACCAGACCAGCTGGAGGAAACCAATGTGGTCATGGGGAGAATGTATTACTGACAGCCTTGGGGATTGAACCATGATCAGTAGCATCGTAAAGCGTTATGCTAACCACCATACTACCACGCCGCTGGAAGGACTGCGGTGGTTAAAGGAGGTAGCTCACCATCACCTTCTCAAGGGCAACTCAGGGCGGAGAATAAGCATCAGTCTTGGCGAAATTCTCCACGTTTATATGATAAATAGTTGTCTTTCAATCAATGCCCAGGAAAATTGAAAATAAAAACCAAACCAAAAATCCTGGAACTGGGAAATGACAACAGCAAGTCCCAACAAAGGTTAAAGGTGTTGTGGATAGTGACAAAGTTTGCCGTATGTCATAATGGGATACAGACAGGATGTAGAGTTGGGTGGAGAAGTGGCGGATGGAGGTCAATCCAGAAAAGTAGAATGAATTGATACATTTTGCAAGATTAAATCCGAAAGCTGAGTACATAGTTAGTCGCAGCATTCTTGAAATGTGAAATTTAAAATTTAAAGTAAATTTATCGTTATACCTTAAGATTAATTTTCTTGCAGGCATTTACAAGAAAAGAAATATAATATAATAGAATTTCATGAAAAGCTATATGTAGACAGACACAGACTGACAATGTGCAATAGAAGACAAACTGTGCAGGTAAAAAAAATATTAAGAACATGAGTCCTAAAGGGTCCTAGAAAAACGGATGGTATGTCGTAGAATTAGTTCAGAGCAATGGTGATTGAAGTTATTTATACTGGTTCAAGAGCCTGATGGTTGTAGGGTAATAAATGATTCTGAACCTGATGGTGTGGGACCTAAGGCTTTTGTACCTTCTGCCTAATGGTAGTAGTGAGAAGAGAGCATGGCCTGGATGGTGATGGGTCTTTGAACAATGATGCTGCTTTCTTGTGCCAGTGCTCCATATAAATAGGGTATTGGGATATCCCTTAAAGTTGACATGCAAATTGAAAGGGTGGTTAAGAAGGTGTAGAGTTTGCTTCCCTTCACTGGTTGGGCGATTGGCTTCAAGAGCCACGAGTAATGTTCTAGCCCTATAAAACCCAAGTAGACCATACTTGGACAATTGAGTTCAGCTCTGGTCACCTCATTATAGGAACAATATGGAAGGTTTAAAAAGAGTAAAGAAGAGGAAGTTTAATAGAGATGCCAGAGGTAGTTTTACACAGAGAATGGTGGGTGTCTGGAACACACTGCCAGGGCTGGTGGTAGAAATGGATACAATAGAAACATTTAAAAGACTCAGATAGCACATGGATGATAGAAAAACAAAGGATTACTGACTATGTAAGAGGGAAAGGTTAGATTGATGGTGAGATAGGTTTATATACAATAAGTCAGAACTATTTGCAGGTCGAAGGGCCTGTACTCTGCTGAAGTGGCTATATTAAAATTCTGGCGATATCCAGCAGAAATCTCGGAATCTGTGGGAAAAATAGAGTCCTAAGTATAAATCTTAGACCTGAAACACTGATTCTGTTTTTCTCGCCACAGGTGCTGCCTGTCCTGCTGAGTATTTTCTGGTTTTATTTCACACAAACAGGGTATTTGGCCATTGCGATGTTGCTGTTTCTGGGATCTTGCTGTGTACAAAATGGCTGCTTTGCTTCCTGAACTGTAACACAGACTACACTTCATCCGCACTCACTACAACACAGCGCATCAGATCTGTGCCACCCCCAACAGAGCAATCTGATCCATCTCAGTCCTCCCTCATTTTCCCTATAGCCCTGCCACTTATCCTATCCCATCAGCCATCCGTAACCTATCCTCCCAATCCCTTTGCCATCCAGCTACACTGGGAACATAGCCATTCACAACCAGCTGCATTATCAGCACATATCTGTGCCGTGGGAGAAACTGGTGCATCCAGTGGGATCCCACATACTCAGAATCAAAATCAGGTCAGGCAGCATCTGTGGAGTAAACAGTCGATGTTTTGGGCCGAGACCCTCCATCAGGAATCTCAGTCTGAAACCTCGAGTCTTGACCCGAAATGGCGGCTGTTTACTCCTTTCCACAGATGCTGCCTGACCTCCTGCGTTCCTCCAGTATTTTGTGTGTGTTGCTCTGGATTTCCAGCATCTGCAGGATCGCTTGTGTTTAGAATCAGATTTACTATCACCGACATAATGTTGTGAAAATTGGTTAGTGGCAGCAGTACAGTGCAAGACATTAAAAACATTACCATAGTTACAAAAAGGTAAATAAATATTGCAAGAGGAATAGTGTGGTGGTGTTCGTGGGTTTATGGACCGTTCAGAAATCTGACAGTGGAGAGGAAGAACCTGTTCCTAAAACACTGAGCGTGGGTCTTCAGACTCCTGTATCTTCTCCCTGGTGGTGGTAATGAGAAGAGGGCATGGGATGGGTCACGGAGAGAACATGAAATCCCACTAAGGTCAGGATTCCTGACAGGGAGCAGTGAGGCATCAGCACTAACTGCTGCACCACCGTTCCACCATCTTCATTATCTGTGTCGTGCTTGGAACATCTTCAATCTGTCAGTCTGTATCTCCAAGCGATTTCCCAGATCCAACAAAAGTGCAACTGTAGGAGCGATCTCATCATTAAGGACACCATCCCGTCATTAAGGACCGCCACCATCCAGGACTTGCTCTCTTCTCATTACTTGAGTGTTTTCAGCAACATTCAACCCGAGAAAGCAGAATCGGTTACCAAAAAAAAACCACACCCATCTCATGAGCTGAGGTGGCTTCTGGTGCATACTTCAATGCATCTCTCCGTAAGTTATAGTGTGACGAGCGTGTGAAGAGAGACAGCGACAGACATTGGACCAAACGACGCGCTGTATAAAGAGAGAGTAGGCTCTGTTGAACTGGCAGGAATGCTGTGACTTGTGTTTTGAAGGTTTTAATTGGTTTCCCGTTGAGCCGTGCTGGGCGAGAGGTGGCAGCGATCGCAGCTGTGTTTGCTAATATCACATGCTCCACTCGCACCCAATTCAATTGGGTTCCTTGGGTGGTTCGCTCTCAGTCAGCTGGCAATGCATGCAGAGCGGGGCTGCAAATTATAGATTTCCTGCTGTTCTTCTGCCATCAGCGTGCGCGCAAAAGCGGGCACGGCACAGTCGATTTTAAATAAACTTGTAACGTGTGGGTTATTCGAAACTGCTTCGCACTATATATGTTCTGTGTGTGTGTGTGTGTTTTTTTTTGCAGAGTTCAGAGCCACTCACACCGCGGCCCAATATTAGTCTCTGCTGTAGATTGAGCGGGAAGGAATTATCATCCCGGCATCAAACCATTAGCAGTGGTACTGGTTGGGGAGGGCGCGGGATATCCGCGTTTGAACCGATGCGAAGGAGCCGGCGAAGATCACAGAAGGAGAAACTTGCCTCAGCGTAGCGCGGGCTTTTAATTTTTAATGAATCCTTCAGCAGTCAAGAGAATCCGCGACCAGGTATCGCCGCCCAGCTTTGAGCACATGAGCGCGCTGATGGCCAGGTCCTGGAAATGCATTAAGAGATGCAAGTCTTGCCTTGGGGAAACGAGAGAGGGGGGAAAAATCAGTATTATGTGATGCAGACTGTAACAGATTGTTAAAAAATCGATTGGAAGCTACGATTTCTTTGGAGCCGTATCAGTATCCCGTGTAATCCGAACAGTCCAACTGGATTTACAGATATTCAATGTTGTCCTAACATTATCCATGTGTGAAAGTGAAGCCAGTGAACACGGTTTATAGTGGGACCGGCAAGAGGAAAAGCTAATGGCCTGGACAGCTGAAAAAATACCAAACGGCTCTGAATGCAACCCACGTCGTGGCTGGTTCGAACAAATTGTACTTTTGGAAATGGCAGCTTTTTATTGATGGCTTGATAATAATTTGGTGGCAGGAACTTCCCTGAATCACCATTGGCTGTCTAGATCGTAATTTGCATATCAAACAAAGAAATCGGAGCGGGAAGTTTTCACCTCGACTCCGCTCCATGATTAGGCTGATCGGATCTAGGTCGTGCTTTCTTGTCTGCTCCCCAGGCCCAAACCCATGAATCCTCCTAGGTCTGAGAATCACTTCATGTTTTGGAGAGCCCTAATGACTCAACCTGACTGGACTTCAACTTATTTTGAGTCAAAATAAACTTTATTCATAATAAAAATACTTACAAGAATAGACCTTGCAATGCCATTTCATTATTACATTCATGATCAATGCTTTCATTACTGTTCTATTACATACCTACATACAAGAAGCAATGCTGCCCCTCATGTGACCCTGTTCACTACTACAGTAATTAAGGGGTTTCTCGACCAACCCCGACCTGATCATGAGTCTATTCCCATCCTACCTGTATTCAGACCATATCCCTCCAAACACTCACGTGCCTGTACCTATGGAAACTTCTTCTGAATGTTACAATTGAACCTGCACCTAACTCTTTTGCTGGCAGCTCCACACTCAATTCACCTTCTAAGCCAGGGGTTCACAACTTTGTTGGTACCATTGGACAAGGAGTCCATGGTAATCATTTTCCAATGTTCTATAGATTCAGGATTAGTTCCTGTGGATTGGAGGGTGGCTAATGTTGTCCCTCTCTTCAAGAAAGGAGGGAGAGAGAAAACAGGGAACTATAGACCAGTTAGCCTGACGTCGGTGTGGGAAAGATGCTGGAGTCAATTATAAAAGATGAAATTACGACACATTTGGATGGCAGTAACAGGATCGGTCCGAGTCAGCATGGATTTACGAAGGGGCAATCATGCTTTACTAATCTTCTGGAATTTTTTGAGAATGTAACTATGAAAATGGACAAGGGAAAGCCAATGGATGTAGTGTACCTGGACTTTCAGAAAGCCTTTGATAAAGTCCCACATAGGAGATTAATGGGCAAAATTAGGGCACATGGTATTGGGGGCAGGGTACTGACATGGATTGAAAATTGGCTGGCTGACAGAAAACAAAGTGTAGCGATTAACGGGTCCCTTTCGGAATGGTAGGCAGTGACCAGTGGAGTACCGCAGGGTTCAGTGCTGGGACCGCAGCTGTTTACAATATACATCAATGATTTAGATGAAGGGATTAAAAAATAACATTAGCAAATTTGCCGATGACACAAAGCTGGGTGGCAGTGTGAAATGTGAGGAGGATGTTATGAGAATGCAGGGTGACTTGGACAGGTTGGGTGAGTGGGCAGATGCATGGCAGATGCAGTTTAATGTGGATAATTGTGAGGTTATCCACTTTGGTGGTAAGAACAGGAAGGTAGATTATTATCTAAATGGAGTCAAGTTAGGGAAAGGGGATGTACAACAAGATCTAGGTGTTCTTGTACATCAGTCACTGAAAGCAAGCAGGCAGGTACAGTAGGCAGTGAAGAAAGCTAATGGCATGCTGGCCTTCATAACAAGGGGAATTGAGTATAAGAGCAAAGAGGTCCTTCTGCAGCTGTACAGGGCCCTGGTGAGACCACACCTGGAGTATTGTGTGCAGTTTTGGTCTCCAAATTTGAGGAAGGACATTCTTGCTATTGAGGGAGTGCGGCGTATGTTCACAAGTTAATTCCCGGGATGGTGGGACTGTCAAGTGTTGAAAGATTGGAGTGACTGGGCTTGTGTACACTGGAATTTAGAAGGATGAAAGGGGATCTGATTGAAACATATAAGATTATTAAGGGATTGGACACGCTGGAGGCAGGAAGTACGTTCCCGCTGATGGGTGAGTCCGGAACCAGAGGTTACAGTTTAAGAATAAGGGGTAGGCCATTTAGAACGGAGTTGAGGAAAAACTTTTTCACCCAGAGAGTGGTAGATATGTGGAATGCTCTGCCCCAGAAGGCTGTGGAGGCCAAGTCTCTGGATGTTTTCAAGAAAGAGATGGATAGAGCTCTTAAAGATAGTGGAATCAAAGGTTATGGGGATAAGGCAGGAACTGGATACTGATTGTGAATGATCAGCCATGATCACAGTGAATGGCGGTGCTGGCTCAAAGGGCCAAATGGCCTACTATTGTCTATTGTCTATTGACCCAGGTTGGTACCATTGGGCAAGGAGTCCGTGGACCCAGGTTGGAACCAACGGGCAAGGAGTCCGTGGACCCAGGTTGGTACCAATGGGCAAGGAGTGCGTGAACCCAGGTTGGAAACCCCTCTGCCTATATGAAGAAGTTCTCCTTCAGATTCCACATATATATTTCACCTTTCACCCTTAATCTAATACTCAAATGTCTGGCCTCACCCAATCTGAGGGGAAAAAACCTGTATGCATTTACCCTATCTATACACCTCACAATTTTGTATACCCATACATGATCTCCCTTATTCTCCTGTGTTCCAGGGAACAAAGTCCTAATCTATTCAATCTTTTCCTATAGCTCAGCTCTTCAAGTCCTGGCAACATCCTTATAAATTTTCTCTGCTCCCTTTCAAGCTTATTGACATTTTCCTGTAGACGGGTGACAAGAATTGCACACTTTGGTCTAAAATCAGCTTCACCAATGTCTTGTGCAACTTCAAAGTAACATTTCAACTCCTTACTCAATGTGCTGACTTATAAAGGCCAATGCATGACAAACTCTTTTTACAACCCTATCTACCTGTATGGCATTTTCAAGGAATTATGGATCTGTATTCCCAGGTCCCCTTGTCCTATGGCATACCTCAGAGCCCCACCGCCCTGGTTTGTCCTCCCAATTGTTCTCAGTGTTAGGAGTGTTCAGAAGTTTTGATGGCTTCGACAGATGGCAAAGGTGGAGCCCGGATTTTGCTGCTAATTTTGTAGGCACGCCTCATAGGCACTACTTCCTCATCTGTTAAGTCTAGGTCACTGACTGCACATACATTTTGCTTCACCAATCCGAACCAGGTTACTGAGCGACATCTGGAAGTCCCGGCAGCAAGAGTTAGTTGTGGGATTCACACAGCGAAATCAAGACCTTGTCCTACACATCAAGGAAACAGAGAGTTTCCTTCAGAGGGAATAGTTAGTTGTCTTGCCTTTTACCCAGTGAATGACGTGGCTTTATCTCTGAAAGTGAATAAAGAAAGTGATCAAACATCCTGGCAGTAGTAATCGGCACTGGAGGACAAAAATAATCATAAAGCTGGATATGAAGAAAAAGTTTTAATACACAGTGTTCAGCTTTGGAAAGTCTACCAGGATGTTTTAGTAAATGTACATTGAGAAGTCATCGATAATCTGAAAGTAGTTCTAAAAGAGAAGGAGCAAGCCAAATAAAAAGCGACATATCCAAGAGCTTGCTTTCTAAAGTGAGATCTGAACAGTGTGGTCCCATGTTCTCACTAACATTCTGTTGATTCTTATATACCAAGCCAGGATTTTCCCCGCTGCTAGTCTTTCTCACTGTATTTAAAAGCAAGGTTGATATTTCATGGCTGCATAACTAGAACTGGAAAATCAGCCAGAGTTTGCAAAGGATGAAGCAAGCATAGAGGAGAAGGATTAGAGTCATAGAGTTGTTGAAATCAGATCCACATCCACATTTCCACTGGCAGCTCTCACCACCTTCTGAGTGAAGAAGTTCCCCTCATGTTCCTCTTAAACATTTCACCTTTCACGCTTAACCCATGAAGTGGTTCTTTGGTTCCTCAGAAACCGAAGGGTAAACTGTCCTCGCTGGATCTCAGCACCTCTCTCTGTCTGTATTGGATCCTGGACTTCTTGACAGAAAGGCCTCAGTCAGTCTGTGTTGGCAGAAACATCTGCAGCTCCATCACGCTGAGCGCCGGCAAACCCCAGGGCTACATATTCATTCCAGTGCTCTTCGTATTGCTGATGCTTGATGGCATCACTAGATCCAATTCAAACCAAATCATCGTGTTTGCTGATGATGCAAGGCAACAACAACAACGAGATGGAGTACAGAGAGGAGGTAGAATAGTGCGAGCACAACAACTTGAGTCTCAGCATGGACAATACTAAAGAGATCACTGCGGACTTTAGAAAGATTCAGGCTGACTACACATGCACGGCTTCTCAATGGAAAGAGTTAGGAGCACCAAATTTCTGCCAGTGCACATAACAGACAATCTCACCTGGTCCCTTAACACCAGCTCTTTGGTCAAGAAAGCACAGCAGCGTTTCCACTTCCTGAGCAGATTGAGGTAAGTGAGGATTTCCCCCCACCATTTTAACCAATTTTTACAGGAGAATCATCAATAGTTCCTGACCAGCTGCAACACCGTCCGGTACAAGATAAGTCCCTACAAAGAGTTGCGAGGATGCTGAGAGGATCATCAGGGTCTCTCTTCTACTCATGAGAGATATTTATTTAAAGACATTCCCAGCATGCCCTCTAATGCTTGAACATTTCTTTTGTGTCTCACTGACCAACATGGACGCTGTACCTGGGTGACTGTGGCAACTTGCAGCCACTGCCATGATAAGCCCGCTCTCAGGCTGGAGGAACAATACCTTATACTTCTGTCCAAGTGACCTCCAACCTGGTGGCATGAGTATCGATTTCTCTAACTTCCATTAATTTCTCCCCCCCACCTTCTTTTGGCCTCTCCTTTTACTTCTTCTCTTCTCTCCAACTGCCCATCACCTCCCTTTGTTGCCCCTCCTCCTGTCCTTTCTCCCATGGTCCACTCTCTTCTCCTTTACCATCCCCACCAACTTGGCTTCACCTATCACCTTCTCACTTGTCCTCCCCCCCACCTCTCCACCTTCTTATTCTGGTCTCTTCTCCCTTCCATTCCAGTCCTGAGGAAAGGTCTCAGTTCAAAATGTTGATCTTTTATTAATTTGCATAGATGGTGTCTGACCTACTGAATTCCTCCAGCACTTTGTGTGTGTTACTGTGGATTTCCAGCATCTGTTAAGATTCTGCAGATGCTGGAAATCCAGAGAAACACACGCAAAATGCTGAACAAACTCATCAGGTCAGGCAATGAAGTGTTAATGTTTCAGGCTGAGACCCTTCATCATGACAGGAGAAGAAAGGGGAAGAAGGCACGATAAGAAGGAGGGCAGGATGAAGGAATGGAATACAAGCTGGAAGGAGATAGGTGAAGCAAGGTGAGAGGAAAGATAGGTGAACAGGAGAGGGGAATTGAAGTGAAAAGCTGGGAGGTGATAAGGGACAGGAGATGGGAGTGGACCAGGAAACAGAAAAGAAGAAGGAGGGGCACCAGGAGGAGGTGATAGGCAGGTGAGGAGAAGAGATAAGAGGCCAGAGTGGGGAATAGATGAGGGAAGGAGGAGGCAAAAAGAAGCAAAAAAATTACCGGAAGGAGAAATGAAAGTTCACCCCATCAGGTTGGAGGCTACCTTGATGGAATATGAGGTGTTGCTCTGCCACCCTGAGAATGGCCCTTTCATGGTAGAAGAGGACTGACGTGGCGGAATGGGAATAGGAATGATAATTAAAATGTCTGGCCACTGGGAGGTTTTGCTTCTGGTAGTTGGAGCAGAGGTGCCCAACAAAACAGTTCCCCAATTTACATTGGGTATTACGAATGTAGAGGAGGCCAGATCGGGAGCACTGGATACAATAGAAATGGACTGTGAATTTCAGGGAGGTTGGAAGTTGGAGGCAAAGTTGATTATATTGATGAACTCAGCATGGATGCATGAAGCAGCACCAATGCAGTCATCAATTTAGTACAGAGAGCATTGGGTTGCATTACCAGGAAACTCTTGAAACATGGGCTGTTCCGTGTAGCCAATGTAGCAGGTATAGCTAAGGTCAATGCAGGTGCCCATGGCTACCGCTTTAGTTTGAAGGAAGTAGGAGGTCAATTTCCCACTCTAACCTCTTACCTCTTCTTCTCACCTTCCTCTGGTGCCCCAGCTTCCTCCCTCTCTCCCATGGTCCATTCTCCTCTCCTAACAGACTCCTCCTTCTCCAGCCATTTGCCGTTCCCACCTACCTATCACCTTCTAGCTTGTCCTCCTTCCTTTCTTCCCACCTTTTTATTCAGGCATCTTTCCCCTTCCTCTCCAGTCCTGATGAAACATCAACTGTTTACTCATTTCTATAGATGCAGCTTAACCTGCTGAGCTCCTCCAGCATTTTGTGTGTGTCACTCTGCGGAATCTCATAGTGTAGTATCAGTAATGCATCGTTTTCTCATTCATCTCTGGGGGGTGATGTCACCAAAATGGCCAGCATTGATTGGCCATCCCTCACTGCCCTTTTAAATGAATGGCTTGCTGAGATGCGTCAGAAGGTTGTGTGACTTGAGTCATGCAGACAGGCCAAATTGGATAAGGAGAACAGATTTCCTTCCATTTTGCAGTCATCGTTACTAATAATAGATCTTTTCTTCCAGATTTATTTAATTAACGAACTGGAACTCACCCTCTACAAGGATGGTAGAATCAGCTTATCAGGGCTTTTGAAAAGCAATTGGACAGGGAACTAGGGGAAAGGAATCTTCAGAACTCTGTGAAAGGAATGTGAGAATGGAATCAGAATCAGCTGAATTATCTCTGAATAAGATAATAAAAGATTGAAAGACTACAGAGAAATTTTACAAGGTGGTTGCCAGGACTTGAGAACCTGTGCTATAGAGAAAGTTTGAATAGTTTCAGACTTTGTTCCCTGGAGTTTAGGAGAATAAAGGAAGATTTGATAGAGGTGTACTAAATTATTAGGGGTCTGGATAGTGGAAATGAAAGCAGGTTTTTTTCCACTGATGTTGGGTGACTAGAACTAGAGATTAATGGGTTAAGAGTGAAAGGTGAAATGATTAAGGGGAACATGGGGGTGGAGAGAGTGTGAATCAAATTGCCAGCGAAAGAGATGGATGTTTCAATAGTTCAATGTCTCCATTTAATATCAGAGAATGTATGTATACAGTATACAACCTAAAATTCTTACTTTTTGCAGACATCCATGAATCAGACGAAAAATTCCAAAGAATGAATGACAGAAAAATGTTAGAACCCTGATGTGGATTCCATTTCAATATTAAAGAGAAATTTGGATAATGACATAGATGGGAGAGGTATGGAAGGCTATGCTCTGGGTGCAAGTCAATGGGAATAGGTAGACTAATAGTTTGGCACAGACAAGATGGGCCAAAGGGCGGTTTTGGTACTGTAGTGCTCTATGACTTTATGACTGTATCACTGGCATTTTAGTTCAAGCTGCTCATCCTTTCTGCTGCTGACCCTCACTGAGAGCTGGTATGTGTTCTCCTGTCTTCCCCTTCCTGAAGTCCACAATCAATTACTTGGTCTTGTAACAATGAGTTCTGACAGTGGGACATACATCGACTCGATGGACTGAACAGTCTCCTCTCCCCCTTCTATGATTCTCTGAACTGTATTTAAGCTACAGAGCAGTAGCGGTAAGATTTGAAATGATGCTCCTGGAGCAACACATGCAAAATGCTGGAGGAACGCAGCAGGTCAGGCAGCATCTAAGGATCTATGGATGATCCTGGATCTGTAGTCAAGTCTCTCTCCAGCAGTGCGGACATCGTGCAGAAGTACCCCAGGGTTAAATGACATGAGCTTAATCAGCCTTCGCACAGGGCCAGGGAATGAGGCACTGGGTCAGGTAAACCCACAGTTGCTGGCTAATTTCTCTGGATTTTCACCTTATCATGGACATCTCCATTTGTTATATTCAAGTTCAAGTTCGGATTCAAGTTTGTTGTCATAGCCTTACGTGCCCAGAGTATAAATGCCATGAAAAATAGCCTTCCTGCAACAGCAGCAAACTGCACTACATCCAGGATAAATATAAACTACATAGTCTGGGCCCAAAATATTGACTCTTTATTTCTCTCCATAGATGCTGTCTGTCCTGCTGAGTTCCTCCAGCATTTTGTGTGTTACTCTAAATTTCTAGCATCTTCAGAATCTCTTGTGCTTATAAATTATATAAACAGATTAACATAGATTACAATTAACTTATACAACATAATAAACAAAAATGAACATAATGACGTTAATGAAAGTTGAGTGAAATAGGGGTGGGTTTGAAGCTTTACAAGTCAATTTGAGAACCTGGTGGGGAAGAACCTGTCATTGAACCTTGAGGTGTGGGTCTTCAGGCTCCTGTACCTCCTGCCGAATCACAGCAATGAGAAGAGACAGTTGGAATCCTTAATGAAGACATTGACTGCTGTGTATTTACCTTCATAGAGACATGGCTCCTACCCAAGCTCTCTGAACACAGCACTCCTACCCAAAGGTTTCACCTCCACACCTCACTATTCACAATCCTTCTTCCTTCAAGCTTGTCTATCTCCTACCTGCAAGGTTAAAGTCAAAGTAAATTTCAGATTGCATCTACATATGTCACCATATTCTATTTTGAGATTCATTTTCTTGCAGACATCAGAATCAGATTTAATATCACTGGTATATGTCGTGAAATTTGTTGTTACGGAGCAGCAGTAGATTGCAATACATAATAATAAAAACTATAAATTACAGTAAGTA
Organism: Mobula hypostoma; assembly: GCF_963921235.1. NCBI lineage: Eukaryota > Metazoa > Chordata > Chondrichthyes > Myliobatiformes > Myliobatidae > Mobula > Mobula hypostoma. Next base: position 97,926,779 of record NC_086108.1, read on the forward strand.
TATATATATTTTAAAAGTTAAATAAATTAAGTAGTACAAAACGAGAAAAAGATTGTGGTGAGGTAGTGCTCATGAGTTCAATGTCCACTCAGATATCAGATGGAAGAGGGGAAGAAACTGTTCCTGAACCATTGAGTGTGTGCCTTCAGGCTTCAGTACCTCCTTCCTGAAGGTAGCAATGAGAACTGGGTATGTCCTTGGTGATGGGGGTCCTTAATGATGGATGCTGCCTTTCAGAAGCATCACTCCTTGAAGACATCCTGGATGCTAGGGACGCTAGTGCCCATGATGAGTTGAATGAGTTCACAACTTTACAACTTTTACAGGAAAATAAAAAAAAGAATAGAATTCATGAAAAACTGAATATGAACAAAGACTGACAGCAAATGAAGATAAATTATGCAAGTAAATAAACAAACAAACAATACCGAGCACATGAGTTGTAAAGTCCTTGAAAGTAAATCTGTAGTTTTGGAATCAGTTTAGAGTTGAGGTGAGTGGAATTATCCATGCTAGTTCAGAGTCCAATGGTTGTTGGGTAATAGCTGTTCCTGAACCTGGTGGTGTGGGACCTCGAGCTCCATACCTCTTTCTTGATGGTAGTAGTGAGGAGGGAGCATGATCTGGATGGTGAGGAGTCCATGATGTTGGATGCTGCTTTCTTATGGCTGTGCTCCATGTAAGTGAGCCCAGTGGTGGAGAGGGCTTTGCCTATGATGGACTGGGCTGTTATCACCACTTTTTGTAGGCTTTTCCATTCCTGGACATTGATGTTTCCTTACCAGGCCATGATTCAACCAGTCAGGGAACTCTTCTCTGCGCACCTCTACAATGGGATGGTAGATGAAGCAGCCCACGAGGGTATTTTACTGGGTCAAAGCTGCAGGTTTTTAGCCGAGGAGAGAGAGAAAGAGCAAGAGGCAGGCAGGCAGGCAGGGAGACAGGGGGGAAGAGGACTGGGGAGGGAATCCCAGAATTTTGGGTCCAGATGGCTGATGACACAGCCGCCAATGTTGGAGTGAGGGAACAGGGAGATGCACAAGCAGCTATTGTTGGAGGAGTACAGATTTCTTCACCAGCGCAATGCATCGTTTCAGTGTGACTTCCTCTTCCGTCTGCTCCCCTGATTTAAGAATATAATGCAGCCTTTTCTTCCTTTAGTTGAGTTCTCCGCAGTGACTGGACACGAAGTGCTGAATCTTTTAGCACTTCCCAGATCTCTTCCAATCTCACTCTTAGCTCGTCCAATACTGTTCATGGAGTACATATGTAAAACACATAACACTGTGCTATGCTGAGAGAGCCAGGGTGAACAGCTTGTTCTAATATATATGTAGCGTTAACTAGGCTCAGTTGGTAGTGTTCTTGCCACTGAGTCACAAGGTCACAGGTTCATTCTCCGCTCCAGCTCTTGAACAGATTAATGCAGAACAGAGGGAAAATAATTTGCAGGGCCGCAGGGGAAGAGTAGTGGGGGCGGGGGGGGGGGGGTGCGGTTGGTGGCTGGTGGGACAGAATAAATTGCTTTGCAATGAGCTGACATGGATTTGACGGGCAGCATGGCCTTGCTCTGTGCCCTGACAATTCTGGCATTCAGTGACTTCAGTCTTGCTGCTAACTTGTTAAAGAGATCTATCAAAGGCCAGTTTGTGTTTCGTTTTAAATGACCCCCATGCTCACTAGAAGTCACTACACTGCTGGGAAATTACTTTATTCTTTTTAATGTCACTGTTAATGTTGGCAAGGTGGGATGCTCAGTGTCGTAGAGGTCCTATGGACAGTGAGGGTCCAACGGACCAATCTGTTACAACAAAGTCAGAGTCATGGAATAATACAGCCCGGAATCAGGCCCTTCTGCCCAATGGCTCCATGCTGACCACAGAGTACTTCCTACCCGTCCCAGGAAAAGGCTGCAGAGAGCTACAAGCTCAGCCAGCTCTTTGATGGGCATTAGCCTCAGCAGCATCGAGGGCATCTTCGGAGGGCAATGCCTTAAGAAGACGACATCCTTCATTAAGGATGCCCATCACCCAGAACTTGCCCTCTTTCTCATGGCTGCAATCAAGGAGGAGGTGCAGAAGCCTGAAGACTCACACTCAGTGTTTTAAGAACAGCTTTTTCCCCACTGTTATCAGACTTCTGAATGGACAATGAGCCCATGTTCAATACCTCACCGGTCCTTTTTTCTCTCTTCTTGTACTGCCTATTTCATTTAATTATCTATAACTAGATGTATATAGTTATAAAACAACATATTTCATGACATATGCAGGTGATTCTTAACTTGATTCTGAATCAGTTGTCTGCATTTGGCCTTTACCTCTCCATGCCCTTCCCCACCATGACTGGAACCTATCTAAATGCCTCTTAAATGTTGCATTTGTGCCCACCTGGAGCACTTCCTGTGACAGCTCATTCCAGGTGTTCATGGATTACCTGCAATGAGCTTCCAGGTAGTCACCCCTAGGTACTCACTACCCTCTGTGTAAAGAAAGTACTTTTCAGGGGTACCTTAAATTTCCTCTCTCATATTCTGTCTCTGTTGCCTCTAGCTCTGAACTTCCCAATGCTGGGGAAAACATTATGACCATCCACCTTATCCATACTCCTCATGATTCTATAAACTTCCATAAGGTCACCTCTCATTCTCCTGCACTCGGGGAATAAAGGTCCGGAGTGGCCAACCTCTCTCTGTATCTCATGCCCTCTAGTCCAGACAGCATCCTTGTAAATGTCTTCTGCACCCGCTCCAACTTGACATTGTCTTTCCTATAACCGAAACTGTGCCCAGCACCTGAGGCCCTCCACTGGGTGGGGTCATCCAGGGACGTTGTGTCCTAGCGGTCTGCGCTGTCATCGTCGGTGGGTAGGCAAGCCAGGGCAGTACAATAAGGAGAGCCAGCTGTAGCCCGTGCAGCAGGCTCCCTCTCTCCACACAGCTGATGAATCCAAAGGAACGGCCGAGATCAATACAGTTTGGCACCAGCGGTGTTTCAGGAGTTGCCAGTCAGCGTTGAACTCAACATAAGAGTACCTTAGGGGCCCCAGCTCTGCACTTTTTCTCAGAGTTTACCCTCAAAGCATTCACATGTGTGAGATCACCAGTGATTGTCCCAGTTCCTAAACTTATTCCCTGACCTTCGAAGACCAGCACACTAAATTCCTCCTTCATCACGCAGTTTACTTGCATAGCCGCGTTCAGTGAATTGTGCACTTGTACTGCCAGGTCCCTCCATTCCACAATGCTCATGCAGAATATGCAATCCAGTCATTTCCATTGTTTGCTGTAATCCAAACTGGACAATTATTTCAGAGACATGTGAGTTCTTGTAGATGCTGGAAATGTTGAAACACACACAGAATGCTAGAAAATCTCAGCAGGTCAAACAATATCTATGGAGGGAAATGAACAGTTGCTGTTTCCAGGCGAGACCTGATGAAGGGTCTCGGCCTAAAGCATTGACTGTTCATTCCTCTCTGTCAGTGCTGGTGGAGCTGCCGAGTTCTTCTAGCATTCTCTGTCTGTGTTGGACAATAAGTATTGAGAACGCGAGTTGTAGAACCCTAAAGAGTGAATCCACAGTTCAGTGTTGGGTGAGTGAAGTTATCCCCTCTGGTTCCACGACCTTATGGTTCAAAGGTAATAACTGTTCCTGAACCTGGTGCTAAGGGACTTGAAGCTTCTGTACCTCCTTCCTGATGGCAGCAGCAAGAAGAGAACATGGCCTGGATTGTGGAGCTCCTTGAGGATGGATGCTGCTTTCCTGTGACAGCGTTCCTTGTAGATGTGCTCAATGGTGGGGAGGGTTTTACCTGGGATGGACTGGTCTGTATCCACTACTTTTTTGTAGGTTTTTCCATTCAAGGGCATTGGCGTTCCCATAGCAAGCTGTGTTGCAACCAATTAGTATTCTCTCCACTGCACATTTATAGAAGTTTTTTTAGAGTTTTAGATGTCATGCCAAATCTGCACAAACTTCTGAGGAAGTAGAGGCACTGCTGTACTTTGTACTGGGAGTTACCTGCTGGACCCAGGACACATCCTTTGAAATGATAATGCCGAGGAATTTAAAATTGCTGACCCTCTCCACTTCTGATCCTCTGATGAGGACTGGCTCTTGGACCTCTGGTTTCCACCTCCTGTAGTCAATGTCAGCTCTTTGGTCTTGCTGACCCTGAGTGAGAGGTCGTTGCTGTGGCACCACTCAGCCAGATTTTCAATCTCCCTCCTATATGCCAATTCATCATCACCTGCGATTTGGCCCACAAAGGTGATGCCGTCAGCAAACTTAAATGTGTCATTGGAGCTGTGCTTAGCCTCAGGGTAATCAGTATAAAGCATGTAGAGCAAGGGGCTAAGCACACAGCCCTGTGGGGCACCTGTGAGGTTGGAGATTATGGAGAAGATGTTGCTGCCAATCTAAACCAGCTGGAGTCTGCAAGTGAGGAAATTAAGGATCCTCTTGCATAAGGAGATATTGAGGCCTGGATCTTAGAACTTATTGATTAGTTTTGAGGAGATGATAGTGTTGAATGCTGAGCTGTAGTCAATGAAGAATATCTTGAGGCATGCATCTTCATTGTCCTGATGTTCCAGAGTTGAGTGAAAAGCCAATGAAATTACATCTATGTTGACCAGTTGTGATGGTAGGCCAATTGGAGCAGAGCCAAGTTGCTTCTCGGGCAGGAGTTGACATACTTCATCACCTACCTCTCAGAGCACTTCATAACAGTAGATATAAGTGCCACTGGATGATAGTCATTGGGACAGGTTACCGTGTTCTCCTTGGGCACCGGTATAACTAAAGCCTGCTTGAAGCAGAGTAACTCAGAGTGCTGAAGCGGGAGGTTAAAGATATCAGTAAACAATCCAGCCAGTTGAAAAGCACAGATCTTCAGTACCTGGCCCGGTACCCTGTCTGGGCTGGATGCTTTCCGCATGTTCACCTTCCTGAAGGATACTTGAAGATGGCTGTGTACTTGAACACACTCTGAGTACAACAAAAGATCCAATTGTTCGTTCTTTTCGTCTTTTTTACCGTCGCTGGTTGTCAGGGACATCACGTAGAGTAGATCAACGCCACTAACAAGTTGCTCGATAGTGAAGGGGCTGGACTTCGTTTGGACCGTGTTGTTGCCTGTTACAGGAAGGCATCGGGCTCAATGCACGGAGACGGTGTGAAGTCTACAAATGGAGTGAGTGATTGTCTTGGACACTTTTCTTGTGAATGCAAGACCCTATTGGTCATTGGTAAGGTAGAATATGGCAAGACTAATACATTGGTTCATTGAAGAGATCACCAGTGGAGGAGCTGCGTGCTGTTGGTTGTGTGTAAACTAAGCCCTCAGCCATGAGGTTGCCTGTTGCCTCTGACCAGGGGAGAGGCACCAGAGGTGGTGTAGGAGAGAGCAGAGGTGTAGCAGGTGCACTGGGCTTCAAGCTGGGTTGAGGCATGGCCCTCCCATTGGTGCTGCCCTCCAGTGTCCATTTGGTGGAAGACAAGCCGGATTGCGTTCATCTCAGACCACAGCAGGCTCATTCTTGCGCAATCAGTCTAACGACATGACACCTAGCAAGTTGGGCTATAAGATATTTTTTGTGTGACTATATTTTTATATATATTATGGTGTCAAATGGTTGTTGTGATGCGACTAGTGTGGTAGTGTAGTGTGGTAGCGCTTGTCACTCTCACTACCAGCTTCCACCGCTGGCTAGCAGTCTCACAAAAAGGAGAACTGAACGTGTAAGTCTCTCCCTGCCAGAACATAGCCTCTCCAATAGCTAGCCTCATGTAGTGCCTCCTCGCTGGCGACACATGGAAACTGCACTTCTTCCGTTTTCAGGCTGAACTACAGAGGACGGGGGAGGAGGTCTGGCCCCTACGCACTGAGCACACAGGCCCTCCAGTGTGTGGACACGCCTGGTGCTCGTGAACCAGATCCTCATCTATGGGTAGATAGTGAGACTTCCTTGTGGGCAGCCTTGGGAGAGACAAAGGCTACCTGAGTAAACTGAGAGAGTAGATCTGGAGAGAAGCCCCTAAGGTGGCCGGACCTCATTGACCATCCTTCCGGCAGCTCCTGCAGCCAAGCTGGTGTCAGTCATATTGCTTCACAAGGTTTCCTTCGGAACACACCACTGAGGCCAGGAGGGGGATCTTGCTGACTGGGCATCCAGAATCTCCATACCTTCTGCCCAGGCTTGTGCCACCCATTGCACATACCTGTTGTCCTTCAAGACACATCGATGCCATCATCGTCAGAAGTACCATATGTGTCTGATGCTGTGTATGACTTTTGGTACTAAGCTTTTCACCTTGACCGTGGAGTATTTCTGTTCCGTTTGGCTGTATTCATGGGTATTTATGTATGGTTGAATGAGAATTGAACTTGAATTTAAAGCCTCAGAAAATGTCACGGGGGCTGTGGGAGTTTGTGAAGGTACCTCCCTGTTTTGTCAGTCAAAATGAGCATAAAAGGCCTTGAACACACACAAAATGCTGGAGGAACTCAGCAGGCCAGGCAGCATCTGTGGAAAAAAGTACAGTCGACGTCTCGGCCCGAAATGTTGACTGTACTTTTTTTGATAGGTGCTGCCTGGCTTGCTGAGTTCCTCCAGCATTTTGTGTGTGTTGTTTGGATTTCAAGCATCTGCAGATTTTCTCTTGTTTATAAAAGGCATTGAGCTCATCTGGGAGCGAAACCTTGTTGTTACACGTGTGGCTTGGTTTCACTTTGTAGGAGGTGATAGCATTCAAGCCCTGCCACAGATGTCGAGCATCCTTCTGTGATTCAAGTTCAGTCTTCGCATATGAGTTGTCTTTCCCGAACTCATACCTGGACCTTTTTATATTTTACTTGGTTATTGAACCAGAAGAGCCTGTTCAGTGTCTCTCAATAAAAATAAATAACCCAAGCCTTCTGTTCCTGGTTATACACTCTAACTTCTGTTGAATGTGTTGCTTGATTGCATAGTTACGTAGATGATACTTTTTGTCACTTTGGTGATGGCTGAAAGCAGACTGATGGGGTGATAATTAGCTGCATTAAATTTGCTCCGTCTTCTGTGAACTGGACGTTCCTGGGCGTAAATGCAAGAGATTCTGCAGATCCCAGAAATCCAGAGCAATAAGCACAAAATTCTGGAAGAACTCAGCATCTACGGAGAGGAATAAACAGTCAGTGTTTTGAATTGAAATCCTTCATCAGTCTTAGTGGAGGTCCCAGTCCGAAACATCAACAATTTATTCACACGTACTCCATCTAGGTAGCCTCCAACCTGATGGCAAGAACATTAATTTCTTGAGCTTCTGGTATTTGCACCATTCCCATTCCCATTCCTGTTTCCGTTTCTCACCTTATCTCCTTCCCAGCCCATCACCTCCCTCTGGTGCTCCTCTCCCTTCCCTTGCTTCCATGGTCTTCTGTCCTCTCCCATCAGATTCTCCCTTCACCAGCCCTTCATCTCTTTCACCTGTCAGCTTCACAGCTCTTTACTTCACCCCTTCCCCACTCCCGGTTTCACCTACCATCTACCAACTTGTATTTCTTCCTCCCCTCACCGCACCTTCTTGCTCTAACTTCTCATCCTCTCTTTCCAGTCCTGATGAAGGGTCTCAGCCCGAAATGTCGACTGCTTACTCTTTTCCATAGATGCTGCCTGGCCTGCTGAGTTCCTCCAGTATTATGTGTGTGTGGCTTGGATTTCCAGCATCTGCAGAGTTTCCCATCTTCGACAATTTATTCTGCTCCATAGATACTGCCTGACTTGCTGAATTCCCACAGAATGTTGTGTTTATTCCTGACAGAATGACACATTGTCAGGTAGATGCCAGTGTTCAGTAGTTGTGGAATACCTTGACTGGAGATGCAGCTAGTTCGGGAATGGAAGTTCTCAGCAATACAACTGAGATGTTGCCTGGTCCCATCAAGTTTAGATCGGCAAATGGACTGCAATGTAGACAAATGGGAGCTCACCTACTTCAGAATCAGAATCAGATTTATTATCACCAGCGTTGGAATTGGAATTGGTCTATCATTGTCACATCAGAATCAGGTTTAATATTACCAACGTATGTCATGAAATTCATTGTTTTGCAGCAGCACTTTAGAGTAATACATAATAAAAAACTATAAATTACAATAAGAAATATATGTATATATGTATACAAATTACATTAAATTAGGAGTGGAAAAAGAGAGCAAACCAACGAAAAAAATAGTGAGGTAGTGAGGTTGATTGTCCATTCAGAAATATGAGAGCGATGGGGAAGAAGCAGTCCCTAATACATTGAGTGCCTCCTCTTTGATGATCGCACTGAGAAGATGGCATGTCCTGGGTGAAGGGGATTCCTACTGATGGATACCGCCTTTTCTGAGTCGTCACATTTGAAGATGTCCTCGGCGCTGGGAAGGCTAGTGAGGTACAGTGAAAAGCTTGTCTTGCATACAGTTCATGTAGATCAGATCATTACACAGTGCACTGAGGTAGAACAAGGTATGAAATTAAATTTGCTGCTTTGGGGCAGCAGTATCCAATACAAAGACATAACATTTCCAATAAATTACAAACTAGATAAATAGTGCAAAAAAAAAGTATAATGAAGTAGAATTTAAAAGAATAGAACAGGATCCATTCTAAGTGGGAAAAAGATAGAACATGATGAAGTAAAAAAAATGTATAGTGAGCACATCTACAAGAAACTCCGCCTCATGAAAGCATCAAAAAGCCCACCATCCAGGTCATGCCTACTTCTCATTACTATGCTGGGCAGGAGGTACAGAAACATTATTTTCCACACCACCAGGCTCAGGGACAGTTACAGTCATCAGGCTCCCAATCAGGATAACTTCACCCACCACAACTCCAAACTGACTCTAAGACTTACAGGCTCACTTTCAAACACTGTACACCTCATGTTCTCAGAATATTTTTCATTTGCACAGTTTCTCTTCATTTGCACATTGTTTATGTATGGTTTTTCATAGATTCTGCTATGTTCCTTTCTTCCCTGTAAATGCCTGCAAGAAAATGAATCTCAAGTTAGTATATAATAACATATTGTATGTGCTTTGATAATAAATTGTCTTTGAACCTTGAACTAAAATGTTGTAGTCAAGTACAGACAATAACCAGGAAGGCCAGTGGGATGCTGCTCGTTACAGCTACAGGACAAGAATAAAAGAGAGTAGAACCCTGGTTCAATCTTCCTCTGGAGAACTATGAGCCACTGTGCAACGTATTTTAGGAAAGATAAATTAGCCTTGAAAGGAAAGTAGCATACATTTACAGGAGGATATCTGAAATCCAAGGTTAAAGTAGGCAGGGAGATTGCACAAACTGAGTTTTTATTCAAGAATCAAGATTGATTATTGTCATTCTTTAGTACACATGTGTAAAGGAGAACGAAATGATTGTTACTCTGGATCCGTTGCAGCCTAAAAAAACACAGTAAGCCTGAAGAACACATTAGAGCACAATTAATATAAATATAAATACAATCCTATGAAACACAATGTAAAAGTAGGTTGACTGCATACATATAAAGTGACGCAAGGTGATGTGCATGTAGTGGTGGTGGAGTGGGTGAATAGGTGGATGTGTTGATCAGCCTGACAGCTTGGGGGTTGTAACAAGATGTTGAGTAGCCTCTCCCCTGATGGGAATGGGATAAACCGTCCAGGAGCAGGGTAAGTGGGATCCTCCATGATATTGTTGATCCCTTCCAGCACCTTTCTGCAATGAGCTGGAATTTTGTAACTTAAGGGGCAATTGTGTCAATTTGTGCAGGACATTAATGGGGATTGACAAAGTAGATAGAAAGAATCTACTTACACTGGGTGGGGACATGGACTAAAGATTAGATCCAAACCTTTCAAGAATAGAGATGGGGAAACACATTCAGATAAAATGTGCTAAAATCTTGACATTGTTACTGTCTATGGTAACTGATGCCAGTTCAATTGTTCATTTTATTTTTGTGATTGGGAGATCCTGCGTTAGATCAGATCAGATCTTCACTGATTAGTGGAAAAAAGCCTTGAAGCCTAAATCTTCTACCCATGTCCTTATGTTCCCAATAGCAAAGGGATTTAATGAGACCTATTGTGTACACTTTTGTCTCCATATCTCAAGAAGGTAGGACAACAAAAAATTTTTGACATTGATTCTGGGAAAGAGAGGCTTTCCCTGTGAGGAACGACTAAGTACAATGGGCCTATAAGGTCGAGAGCTGGGAAGAAGGAGAGCTGACCTTCGGAAAGGTCACAAGGATGGACATTGGGAGATTAGTTCCTCTTTTTGGATCGCCTAGAATGCATGGCTTCAAAATAAGAGCACCATTTAATACTGAGAAGACATGGACATTGGGAGATTAGTTCCTCTATTTGGAGAGCCTAGAATGCATGGTTTCAAAATAAGGGAATCACTTAATACTGAAAAGACAGTATATTTCTTAATTTAAAGAGTCGTTTCACAATTTTCACAACATACTCAATAAACCTGGGCAGCTTACAAAACTCTTTGCACGCTGGGTGTTTGACAGTATTCTTTTGTTTTTAATGGGTTCTATTGGAGTTCTTTGTTTCGTAGCTGCCTGTAAGGAGATGAATTTCGAGGTTGTATATACATACTTCGATAATAGAATGTACTTTGAACTAGTGGATATACATCTTCTGAACTGTTATTGCTGTCACTGCAGCCTGTAATTTCTCTTTAAGAAATGCACTTTTGAACAATCTAACTTCTTTTGCACATTGGTTGTTTGTCAGTCTTTACACTTTTTCACGAATTCTATTGTATTTCTTTATTTTCCTGTAAATGCCTGCAAGGAAATTAATCTCAAGGTAGTATATGGCGACATGTAAGTACTTTGATAATAAATTTACTTTGACTTTGACTTTGATTCTGAATCCGAGAACTGAGGCAGCTCAGTCCTTGAGAACGCTCTAGGCTCATACTGGTAGGTTTTTAATATCCAAGGGATATTAGGGATATGGAAATCAAATGGGAAAGTGGGGTAGAGAAAGATCACGAATGCTTTGTCAAAGACTAGAGAAGGCTCAAGGAACTTGTTACCTTTCCCTTTTCCCATCTTGTATCATCTGTTAGGGTACAATGTTCACAACGTTTGCTGTCAGGCACGTCAAGTCTGTTTGAGATTCCCTAATCATTTCAGCTGCTCAAACCCTGACTGTGAAGCACCGGACAGGGAAGACAAATCATAGAATATGGAACATAAAACAGCACAACACAGGAACAGGCCCTTCAGCCCCAAAGGTTGTAAAGAGTTAATTAAGCTAATGGCACCTAGTTACCCTGATCCTTAACGGAAGAGATTCTGTGGATGCTGGAAATCCAAAGCAATACGTACACAAAATCCCAGAGAAACGCAGTTGGTCAGGTGGCATCTATGAAGTGGAATAAAGAGTCAACATTAAGGGCCAGCCTTCAGGAGGACCGCAACCTTGTCGTAGAGTTTAGAAGCTTGGGTGCCTTAGTGACTTAGAGAGCTATGTTGGCTGGAGACAGGGCTTTATACTTTGGCTGTTGGTAGGGTCACTCATACCAAGCAGGTCAAAGAGTGGAGGCCAGATTAAGAATGGTCCTCTGGTTCTCCAGGTTTGGAGGCCAACACACCTGACTGGTAAAACAAAATTGTTAAGGAAACAGCAATAAAGAATCTTTCTACATCTGAGTGCAATGGTATTACTGAGTCTCCACCTGGGACTTGCAAGACTAATGGTAGTGAAAACCGAGAGGAAGCTACTGTCATGACAAAGGAAGCCCTGAACACCACCAGGGATGGTGGACCTTCATGGCTGCCCTAAATGGCAGTGGAGTAATGGACAGGGACAGGAAAGTTTTGGGCTGAGACGCTTTATCGGGACTGAAACTGAAAGAGGAAGAAACCAAATAAGAAGGTAGGGGAATGGGAAGGGTTACAAGTTAGAAGGTGATAGTTGAAGTCTGGTGAGCGGGAAGGTAGGTGGGTAGGGGAGGAGGATTAAGTGGGATGTTGAGAGGTGATAGATGGAAAAGGTAAAGAGCTGAAGAAAAAAATCTGATATAAGAAGATGGTGGACTATGGGAGAAAGGGGGATGGGTACCCGAGGGAGGTGATAGGCAGCTGAGGAGAAGAAAAAGGGTATGAGGGAGCCAGAATGGGAAATGGAAAAATAAAGGCAGGAGAGGGGGCAGAAATTTCTGGAAGTTAAAGAAATCGATGGTCAGGTTGGAGGCGACCCAGCTGGAATATGAGGTGTTGCTCATCCAACCTGAGAGTAGTCTCATCATGGCAGTAGAGGAGGCCATGGACCAACATGTTGGAATGGGAATGGGGGCTGGAATTAAAATGGGAAATCCTGCTTGTTGCCAATGGAACAAATGTTACGTTGATCCTTTCTGCCTGCACATGGTCCATTCTCTGCATATTCACATGCCCTTCAATGCCTCGATCAAATCAGGCTTCATTACCACCTCTGACAGAGCCCTCCAGGCACCCAGCAGTCTGCGTGTAAAATACTTACCCCACACATCTCCTTTGAACTTTCTCCCTCTCAAACCTTGGGAAAATGGTCCTGAATGTCTACTATAGAGACTGGCGACCTGTTGAAGGCTGCTATCAGCAAGCCTACTTATTACATCTAATATCAATATACTCTTCACTACCTTGTAATGGCCTTGCACCTCATTGCCTGCCTGCACTGGACTCTTTCTGCAGCTGTAACACTTTATTCTGTATTGTGTTATCAGTTTCCCTTGTACTACCTTATTGATGTAATAAATTGACCTTTATGAAAAATCTGTAAAACACGATGGCGTAGTGGTTAGCACGATGCTTTACTGTATGGGAAAACTAGGTTCAATTCCCGCCATTGCCTGTAAGGAGACTTTACGTTCTCCCCATGACTGAGTGAGTTTCCTCCTGATTATTCAGTTTCCTCCCACAATCTGAAGACATACTGGTTGGTTGATTTATTGGTCATTGTAAATCGTCCCGTGATTAAGCTAGGATTAAATTGTGGGATTACTGGGTGGCGGTGCACAAAGGGCTGGAAGGGTCATTTCCACGCTGTATGTTAATAAAATAAAACAAGGATTTTCCCTCTGTAGCTCGGTACACGTGACAATAATAAACCAATTTGCCAATTGACTTCTGTCAAGCCTCTGTTCAGCCTTCAACAGTTCAGAGAAAAGAATCCTAGTTTGTCCAGCACACTTGAATGTCCAAGAGTTTTTGAATACTGAAAGGCATGGATGGAGTGGACACTGTGAAGGTGTTTTCGTCAGTAACAGAGTTCAGGATCCAAGGGCCCAGCCTGAAAATAAAGGCTACTCCATCTATGGTTAAGATGAGGAGGAATTTCTTCAGCCAGAGGGTGGTGAGTCTGTAGAATTTGTTGCCATGGAGGGCTATGGAGGCCAAGTCATTGGGTGTATTTAAAGCAGAGATTCATATGTTTTAGTTTGGTAAGGGGTTAAAGGTTATGGGGAGAAGGTGGGAGAATTGGGGTGGAGAAAAAGCATCAGTCATAATTGAATGGCAGAGCAGAATCGAGGGGCTGAATGACTTAATTCTGCTCTTAGGATTTAAATTCTTATGGTTCAATATTGTGCAGGATAGTTGGTAACCTAACATGGAATGCCAATCCTACCCACTCTGGATATGAACACACACCTTGAGCACAAAACAATTTCTCAACGTGCAGAGTGACTTGGGAGTCCTTGTGCAGAACACCCTGAAGGTTAACTTGCAGGTGGCGAGGAAGGCAAATGCCATGATAGCATTCATTTCAAGAGATCTGATATAGAAGAGCAAGGATGTGATGCTGAGGCTTTATAAGGCACTGGTGAGGCCTCATCTTGAGTATTGTCAACAGTTTTGGGCCCCTCATCTTAGAAAAGATGTGCTGGCATTGGAGAGGGTCCAGAGGAGGTTCACAAGGATGATTCCAGGAATGAAAGGGTTATCATACGAGGAACGTTTGGTAGCTCTGGGTCTGTACCCGCTGGAATTCAGAAGGATGAGGGGGGATCTCAGTGAAACCTTTCGAATGTTGAAAGGCCTAGACAGAGTAGATGTGGAAAGGATGTTTCCCATGGTGGGAGAGTCTTGGACAAGAGGGCACAGCCTCAGGATAGAGGGCGCCCTTTCAAAACAGAAATGTAGAGAAATTTCTTTAGCCAAAGGGTGGTGAATTTGTGGGATTTGTTGCCACATGCAACTGTGGAGGCCAGGTCATTGGGTGTACTTAAGGCAGAGATTGATAGGTTCTTGATTGGACATGACATCAAAGGTTACGGGGAGAAGGCCGGGAACTGGGATTGAGGAGGAGATAGAAAAAGGGATCAGCCATGATTGAATGGCAGAGCAGACTCGATGGGCCAGATGGGCTAATTCTGCTCCTATGTCTTATGGTCCATGGTTTTATGGGTGTCCATTACATATAAAAGGAAAATACTGGTCTACAAATATGCTCTCAATAATTACACTGACTTCCAGTTATCTGAAGTGTGGTAATTCAACTGAATTCTCAACTTGACCAACAGACCACTCTGAAAGTGGGCAGGGAATACCGAGCAAACGAAAACCCAGTCTAATCCGATATAAAATGTAGACCTTATAGGCTTTTCTTGTTAACGAAATGCCCTAATTACAAGATCTTTTTATTCTTCAAATAAAGAAGTGCCTTTCTTCTACGCTTCTTGGCTCTGCATGATTTTCTTTTCCAACAGCTATAATGTAGATCGCTAAGAAAAACACAGCAGCACTGAGAAACTGTTCACTTTCATGCCTAATCTTAAACCATTGAGAACTTTCCTTATGTCTGTGAAAACGGCTGCCAATGGAGCGTCCGGCGCAGCGGTAAACCCTGACTACATCAGCTTCTCCTTTCCTCTGATTATTTGGACTATTGCTCATCTGACCCTGTAATGTTCAATTTTAGGAACAAAATGATTTGGCAAAACAAATACATAGTCAAAAAATGAAGAGAGATAAGAAATTATGGTCTTTAAGCAGGCTGGCGGTTTCACCTGTCATTATTCTGTTTAGCACTTAATGAGATCTTTTCTTTTCTTAGGCACATCTGATTTATTTTATGAGTCCCTTTGAACAGCTGGGAGCTACTGAGCTCCCTTTGATCATAGAAGTCTCCTGAATTTTAAATCAGAAATTGCTCTTTGCCCTTTCTTAATACCATTTTTAATACATTTGTTTATCTCCCAGAATACGTTTAAATATATGTTTGGAGTCGGTTACACAGGAGGACGGACTCTCTCCTTAAATGTATTCATTAACACTGATAAATTAAACAAAGAGCAAAGAATCACCAAAAGAAGCCTTGTATCTTTTGATGGGAGCTTTCTAATTATGACCCTTGGCATGCTTGTACACATGGGACTTCTCCGAGGAGAATCTGATGAAAATTAGTGTATTCTCATTTCAAACAGAATTTTGCTGAACTGCTGATCAGAGCCACGGCATGAAGTCCAGAGAGACAACATACACTACTCAATTTACGTGGCTGCCTTCCTCCCTTGGCAATTGTTGCAGGAACATGCAGTGACATGACTGTGGTCTGAACGTACTGAGGCTTTTACTCCCGGTTTAAAGATTTAAACCACAAGGCTTGCAATGGGGGGTGGGAGGCTCTTTTGATGTGTTCAGAGCCTGGGCCCAGCGATAGGGGGAAGGAGGGCAGAGCCAGAAGACAATCACCCTCTCTGTGAGTCACAGTCTACCCTGGCAGAGGTGGGGGGGAGAAAATCACACACGTCTTAACACAGACACTCAACAAAGGAAAGATGAAAGGTTTAGGGTGAAGTCAGGGCAAGATCTGGCTGTGAGGAAGATCATACATGGGGAAAAAAAAGCAGTGGCTTCAACAGCAGAACCACTGACAACCTTACACCATTGTTTTAAATGCAGACTTTGTCCGCTAAAGCAAATCTGGCCAGGTAAATGGGCACTGACTTGTGATATTTCTCCTTTTCCTTTGTATTGAATCAGTTTAATTAGTCAGTATGTATTTCAGTTTTATTTATAATTTTGTTTCTTATTCACTTAATTCAATTAAAGATAAACAACCAGTACAGGCATTTCGTCCCACGATGCTGTGCTGACATTTTAACCTACGTCAAGATTAGTCTAACCCTTCCCTCCGACATAATCCTCCATTTTTTTTATCATTTATGTGCCTATCTAAGAATTTCTTAAATGCCCCTCTTGGGGTGACACAGTAGCATTTGGGGCAGCACAATAGCGCAGTGCTTAGCACAATGCTGTACAGTACCAGCAATCCAGGTTCAATTCCCGTTGCTGCCTATAAGCACTTTGTACGGTCTCCCCGTGACCGCACCAGTTTCCTCCGGGTGCTCCAGTTTCCTCCCACAGTCCAAAGGTGTGCCAGTTGGCAGGTTAATTGGGATTGTGAGGAGTCCTGTAATTAGGCGAGGATTAAATCAAGGAATTGCTGGGAGGCGTGGCTCGAAGGGCCGGCAGGGTCTATTCTGCACAGTAAATCAATATTAAATCTGCCTCTACCACCATCCCTGGCAGGACGTTCCACGCACCCACCACTCTCTGTGTAAAGAACTTACCTCGGACAGAGGTAAGATCAGTCTATACCTTGATCACCGTGCATTGAAAAACCACTACTTGGCAAATCAAACGACAGCACTGGGTGCATTTCCTTTATATCCGCCTTCTGGACTAACAAGGTACAGCACATTTCTCCTCTCGTAAAATCAATAAGCCATATTATACCGAGCAGTTACCCATTATTGAATTAAATTCATGCGCCAACATCAACAATAAGCAAAACTAAACCAACACGGGATCCATTTGGCTGTATTTGATTTTGTCCGTCGGTGAAAGGGGATGCAGGCTTTGCTTAATCTAATGCAAACTGTGGCTTCTTCTGGCCATGCTTATAACTGACCCTCAGGGCAAGTCTATCAGCTTCCTATTAGAGATCACAAGAGGGACATATCAAAGTCACCACCCATCTGAATAACTTGAGTGACTGGCTGGGAACTCTGCGGTGTTTTCCATATTGTCTTTTTTTTCACTAGGATATCAGAAAAGAATCAGTTTCTGAGCCTTGACCTGTTAGAGCAGTGTTCCAGCTTGATCTTGATATGGTGTGGGCTGAATCTGCAGCCTAATGTAAACTTCACAACTCTAAATAGCTCCCTCTGTTTGAACTCTTCTGTTACAAGATGAGCCTACTGAATTATCCTTTCATGTTACGCGAGTGATACGTTCTTTTGAAAATAGGCTGCTGAATATCATTAAATGAATTACAATTCAATTACCACGCCGAGGAATATGCTTAATCTATTTAGTCACAGAACATAAAGCGTCAGTGTCTGAGGATGCAGCTGACCATCAAAGTCAGGTGAAGCACACACCGAGTGCTGGAGGAACTCAGCAGGTCAGGCAGCGTCTATGGAGGGGAATAAACTGTTGATGTTTCAGGCTGAGATCCTTCATCAGAACTGAAAACGAAGAATGAAGAAGACAGAATAAAAGGTGGTGGGGGGGGGGAGGGATGGGAAGGGTCACCTGCCATCAAGGGTGTATATACAGAAAAATCCTGGATAAAAAAAAAACAGTAATATCATGAAGGATCCCACACATCCTGCTCATGGACTGCTTGTCCCACTCCCATCAGGGAAGAGGCTACACAACATCCACACCAAGGCCACCATACTCAGAAACAGTTACTTACCCCACCACAAGTTGTCGGGTTGATCAATGCCTCCACCCATTTATCATGCCACCCCTCCCCCCAACCACTACAATATTGATTTCTGTCAGAGTCACCTTATAAATCAATACTCCTGTACCTAACATCACCTCATATACATACAATCAGTCTACGCATATAAGATAATCTTATGTGTTGCAGGGGGCGACTGAGGAGAACCCAAGTGCAGGACACCGGCACGTCGACTGAGCTGGGGATGCTGGCGTAGATGTGAACGTACAACAGCAAACCGGAGGAATCTTGACAAGGATTTGGGGTCTACAGGGACTATCTTGAAACTAGAGCAGAACTTGGAACTGAACTTAGAACTAACGGTTCTAAGCGGACGAGAGAACGAAGTATCACACAAGAATAGACCAACAAACTGGTGACCTGTGATAGAGAAGCCATTGTACTTATTTCACAGTCTCTGATGCAAACCGGGTGTACCGTAATTAAGTAAACTAGCAGCAATTGGAAATCTAATGGCTGAAATTAGGGCATAATCAGGGAGAAAGGAGCGTTAAAGGGGAACAACCAAACGGAACCATGACATTTATGTATTTACTGTATATTCCTTGTGTTTTTATTATGTTCTTTTTGCGCATTGTGTTGCAGATCTGGAGTAACAATCATTTCGTTCTCCTTCACCCTCTTGTATTGAAGAATGACAATAAACAATCTTGAATCTTGAGTCTTGAAGAAGCCAGAATAAGAAGATGGGAGGGAGGGGGAAAGAGTACAAGCTGGCAGGTGATAGGTGGAGCCAGGTGAGGCGGGATGAAGTGAGAAGCTGGGAGGTAATTGGTGGAAGAGGCAAAGAGCTGAAGAAGAAGGAATTCGATAGGAGAGTGGTCCATGGAAGAAAGGGAAAGAGGGAGGTGATGGGGAGGTGAGGAGAAGAGAAGGGGTAAGAGGGAAGCCAAAAAGAGGAATGAAAAAAAAGAGGGAAGGCGGAGGAGGAGGAATTACTGGAAGTTAAAGAAATTGGTGGTCAGATTGAAGGCTACCCAGTCAGGATATGAGGTTTTGCTCCTTCACCCTGAGAGTGCCATTATTATGGCAGTAGGGGAGACCATGGATGAAATGTTAGAATGTGAATGGATGCCAGACAGAAAGGATCTGAAAATTTATGTGAAATTGCTGAAGTACAGGAGATCCACGACGTTCTGTATGAGTGCCCCGTTGGTGATATTTTATCACGCGCCAGTCTCCGGGAATTACAAGATTTAGTAGAAGTCTGGTGTACCAAACCTCATCCACTTGGGACATCCCAACACTTCAATGCTGGAAGTGAAATGATCTTAGGCCCAAGACAGCTAGGAACCAACACGATTGTGTATAGGGCCACATGTACACATCCTTCCTTCCTGAAGGACTTTGGTGAAACCAGTTATATGATAAAGATGTTCTAGTGAAGGGTCTCGGTCCAAAAGGTCAACCCTTTATTCTTTTCCATAGATATTGCCTGAGTTCCTCCAACATTTTGTATGTGTTTCTCTGGATTTGCAGAATCTCTTGTGTGTAAAAGATTTAAGATTAGCTTTATTTGTCACATGTACATTGAAACATGCAGTGAAATGCGTCAAATTCAATCAGCATGGATTGTGCTGGGGGCAGCCTGCAAGTATCATCATGCTTTCTCTCCAAAATGGCATGCCCACAGCTCAGTAACCCGAACAAATGAACATCCTAACACATACATCTCTGGAATGCAGGAGGAAAACCAGAGCACCCATGTGGTCACAGGGAGAGCGTACACACTCTGTACAGGCAGCGACAGGAATCGAACCCCGATCTTAGAGCTGGTGCTATAAAAGTTCCACACTAACCACTACCTCACCGTGCCTGATATTTAAAACAACATTGTCACTCAATGGACACCGTTACCGATATTAATGTTTGTCAGCAAATTTGCCCTCCAGATCACAGACTATCTCAAATTAGGAGTTAATTGCATATTCATCATTGGATCTCGCTCAACACCAATAAAGCTAAAAAGCTGACCATTAACTTTAGGAAGAGGTAGAAGGGTGAACATGTACCAGTCTACATTGGAGAATCGGTGGCAGAAAGGGTCAGTAGCTTTAAATCGGTGGGTGTAATCATATTGGATGACCCATCGTGGGTCCAACATAGAAGTGCAATCACCAAACGCTCTACCAAATGTCCAGAGATGTACTGATGAAAGTATCCGGAACGGTTGCATCAAAATTTGGTACATCAGTTAGAAAGCAGAGGAACGTAAGAAGCTGCATAGAGTAGTAGATTCAGAACAGTACGTCACAGGCTCACCCCTCAACATCATTAGTAGTACCTATATGAGCTGCTGCCTCAGAAAGGCAACGTCTGTCATTAAAGATCGCTAGAATCTGGGTCATGCCATCTTCTCGCAGCTACCATCAGCCAGGAGTTACAGACGCCCAAAGTCCCAAACCTGCACGGTTCACGAAGGGCAAAATCCCTTCAACCAACTGGCACATCCCCAATCACTACGGTTTTGCAACACTGTGACAACCTTGGACACTTTGCACTAAACATTTTCGTTCTCATTGAACTTTTAACGGTTAAGCATGTTTTTGTTCTAATTGTGTTCTTTCTTGTAAAAGTTGGTATAATTTATGTTTTCTTTGGTGATTGTTGTTTATATGTTACTTTATATGCAAAGCGCAGAATCAAATATCGCTGTGATGATTGTACGCTCTAGTATCAATTGTTTGGTGACAATAAAGTATAAAGTACAAAGTATGCCTGTTATGCTGCTGAAAGTAAGATATCCATTGCTCCTGTGCATACGTGTACTTGTGCATGTGACAATAAACTTGACTTTGAATTTGACCAACAGCGCTCTGGCGGTTGAAGATGACAGTTCACAACTTTCCCAGGGCAATAAACGCCACTCTTCCCCTAATTTTATAAGTTAACCATTTAAAACATGTCTTCCAGACCTTAAACCTCTGTGATATCTTTGCTTTTTCAACTCCAGAATTTACAAATTTAGATGATCTAACCTGGATGACTGTGCCTGGGGTATAACCTCAGGAATTTCCTCCCTAAATTCTTCAACCTTCCGAGCCCACTTTCATCCTTCAAGCTGCTTCTTAACACGTAGACTCAGTGGCCACTTTATAAGACCATAAGACGTAGGAGCAGAATTAGGCCATTTGGCTAATCGAGTCTGCTCTGCCATTTCATCATGTATGATCCATTTTTCCTCTCAGCCTCAATCTCCTGCCTTCTCCCCATATCCCTTCATGACTCCCTCTTAAATATAGCCAATGAACTGGCCTCAACTGTTTCCTGTGGCAGAGAATTCCACAGATTCACCACTCTCTGTGTGAAGAAGTTCTTCCTCATCTTGGTCCTAAAAGGCTTCCCCTTTATCCTTAAACTGTGACCCCTCGTTCTGGACTTCCCCAACATCGGGAACAATCTTCCTACATCTAGCCTGTCCAATCCCTTTAGGGTTTTATACGTTTCAATAAGATTCCTCCTCAATCTTCTAAATTCCAACGAGTATAAGCCTAATCGATCCAGTCTTTCATCATATGAAAGTCCTGCCATCCCAGGAATCAATCTGGTGAACCTTCTTTGTACTCCCTCTATAGCAATGATGTCTTTCCTCAGATTAGGGGACCAAAACTGCACACAATACTCCAGGTGTGGTCTCACCAAGGCCTTGTTCAACTGAAGTATTACCTCCTTGCTCCTGTACCCAAATCCTCTTGCTATGAATGCCAGCATACCATTCGCCTTTTTCACCACCTGCTGTACCTGCATGCCCACTTTCAATGACTGGTGTATAATGACACCCAGGTCTCGTTGCACCTCCCCTTTTCCTAATCAGCCACCATTCAGATAATAATCTGTTTTCCTGTTTTTGCCACCAAAGTGGATAACCTCACATTTATCCACATTAAATTGCATCTGCCATGAATTTGCCCACTCACCCAACCTATCCAAGTCACCCTGCATCCTCTTAGCATCCTCCTCACAGCTAACACTGCCACCCAGCTTCGTGTCATCCGCAAACTTGGAGATGCTGCATTTAATTCCCTCATCTAAGTCATTACATGAAGACTTGGCCTCTAACTGCTGTCTGTGGCAAAGAATTCCACAGATTCACCTCTCTCTGGCTAAAGAAATTCCTCCTCATTGCCATTCTAAAAGGACGCCCCTCTATTCTGTGGTTGCGTCCTCTGATAGGTACACCTGCCTGTGAATGCAAATATCTAATCAGCCAATCATGAGGCAACAACTCAATGGCATAAAAGCATGCAGATATGGTCAAGAGGTTCAGTTGTTTTTCAGACCAAACATCAGAATGGGGAAGAAATGTAAGCTAAGTGACTTTGTTGTGGAATGATTGTTGGTGCCAGATGGGGTGATTTGAGTATCTCAGAAGCTGTTGATCTCCTGAGACTTTCACGCACAACTGTCTATAGAGTTTACCAGAAAGTGGTGTGATAAACTAAAAATATCCAGTGAGCAGCTGTTCTGTGAGAGAAAATGCCTTATTAATGAGGGAGATCAAAGGAGAACGGCCAGACTGGGTTCAAGCTGACAAGAAGGTGACAGGAACTCAAATAACCACGCATTACAACAGAGATGTGCCGAAGAGCATCTCTGACCGCACAACACATCGAACCTGGAAGTGGATGGGCTACAACAGCAGAAGGCCATAAACATACACTCAGTGGCCACTTTACTGAGTACAGGAGGTACCTAATAAAGTGGCAATTGAGGCCGCAGGAATACGTGCTGAGAACCACACTGAAGCTTGGGGCCACCACAGAGGTTCAGTGGGGAAGGACCACAGTGTAGGATTCATCTCGTGCGGGGAGAGTGGGTCGGGTGGGGGTAGCCCCTCAATCATTGTAGTCATTAATATATCACTGCAGGGACAGTATGGAAAATATTGACCACTTATGTAAAGAATGGAAAGGCATGGAATGGCTTGTTCTAGTAAATAATTTTTATTGTGAATAAAGTTAAAAAACTGAGTGTGTGTCTCTGAGCAAGCTTTAGTCATCTGTTTGACGACCTTCTTATCTGGTGCGTTATTACCTTTTACCTTAGCGCGCGATCAATGCTGATTTGTCTTCAGCAGCTTCTTGAGACATATCGATACGTTAAAGGTGTGTTGCATACCTATTATTGTTATAATCAGCGCCGTGCTTTTGTGTGAATGAAATGCACACTGAGACTATGATATAATTCTGATATCAACACAAAGAGAGCTCGGATCTCACATCGCTGCTCCAGGGACACATCCTATGACAATGTGAATAATTTATCTTCACCCTCTCCGGAGGAGCTCAAAACCAGAAGAGAGGCCAGTGGAATAAATTCCAGTGGGAATGAAAGAGATTTTTTTGCCATTTCCTCTTGAAACGAGCTCTTCTCAGAATGAAGAGGAGCTAGGAAATCTATTTTCAAGCATTCAAAATATGGATTTCTTTTTTTTAAAAAAAGCTTGCCCTGGTAACATTAACGGTAAGCATTCTGGGTTTTTATGACAATCTACTTGGCAGATGGGGAGGAGACTTAACATTTTTGGTGGGTCTGGCCCATATGAGACTTCAGCCCAGAAAAGTGGTTAATTTTAATTGGCACCTCGGTCTAGGGATGAACAGTAAATGCCGGCATTGCCAGTGACCTCCACATCTCACGTTCCAATCAATAAAACGACACTACAGGTGTCTCCCCAGCATGGATTACGTGCCTCTGCTCTTATGTACCTCCAAAGGCCCGGGAAACGGAGGGCCACCAGAGAGATGTGGCACTCTGGGTCAGCCGGATTAGCAGGCAGAAGGTCAGTTCTTTGTTAGAACACCATTCCTCCAGTAGACCCAGGTAACAACTTGCGGAACACGTCTGCCCTCAGTAAGGGTCGGACAATAGCATGGTGGTTAGTGTATCGCCGTTACTGGGCCAGCGACCCAGCTTCAGTTCTGCCACTGATTGTACGGAGTTTCCATGTTCTCCCGATGACTACATGGAATTCTTCTGGGTGCTCCAGTTTCCTCCTACATCCCAAAGTTTACGGGTTAAGCGGTTAATTGCTTACATGGGTGTGATTGGGTGGCGCCTGTTACCCTGCTGGATTTATAAATGTGTAAAATAAATTTCTTCCAGTTTAATATGCAGAAATTAACCAGTATAGACTTTCCCTATTATTATTGACTTATGGTTCGCAGTTAGTGTAACGCTATTACAGCACCAGCAGCAATAGACAATAGGTGCAGGAGTAGGCCACTCGGCCTTTCGAGCCAGCACCACCATTCACCGTGATCATAGTTGATCATCCACAATCAGTATCCTGTTCCTGTCTCCTCCCCATATCCCTTCACTCTGATAGCTTTAAGAGCTCTATCTAACTCTTCTCTGAAAGAATCCAGAGAATTGGCCTCCACTGCCTTCTGAGGCAGAGCATTCCACAGAACCACAACCCTCTGTGTGAAAAAACTTTTCCTCAACTCCATTCTAAATTGTCTACCCCTTATTCTTAAACTGTGACCTCTGGTTCTGGACTCCCCCAACATCGGGAACATGTTTCCTGCCTCTAGCGCATCCAATCCCTTAATAATCTTATATGTTTCAATCAGATCCCCTCTCATCCTTCTAAATTCCAGTGTATACAACCCCAGTGGCTCCAACCTTTCAACATCTGACAGTCCCGCCAACCCGGGTTCAATTCCCACTGCTGTCTGTAAGGAGTTTGTATGTTCTCCCTGTGACCATGTGGGTTTCTTCAGGTGCTCTGGTTTCCTCCCACCTGCCAAAGATGTACGGGTTCGTAGATTAATTTGTCACATAGCGGTAATTGGGCAATCTGGGTTCATTGAGCTGTAGAACATAGAGCAATACAGCACAGTCGAAGGTCTTTGACCCATGGTGTTGGGCTAACCTTTTAACCTGCTCTAAGATGAATCTAACCGTTCCCTTCCCCATAGCCCTCTATTTTCCAATCATCCATCTGCCTAGCTAAGCGTTTCTTAAGTGCACCTGGAAAAAAATAAAATAACTTCTAAATCCCTGAAATAAAAAGATAAAAATAAAAATGCCTTGGTAGACTCCTCGCCTCAGGACAGAGCTGCCTTATCTGCATCTGCAGAATAACGCAGCTGTACTAAAGCAGAGCAGAGAGCTGTGGGCTTGAAGATGAAATAACCTGCAGAAGGTGGATTTCTTCTAAGGATTTTGAGGAGGCAGAGAATGATGTTGTTAATGCCCCTGCACCTGGGAGTATTACAAGGCCCTTTTTGCTCGTGCTGTGGCAAAGTTCTCTTGGGTTTTATTAGTTTGTCCCTGTGGAAAAGCCTTGACCCACTCCTGAGCAAGTGGCTGAAGTGTCAGTGTGAACCGGTGACCATCGCACGTTCTGGCACCAACATAGCATGCCCGCAGTGTTAGCCAGAACAACACAGAACACAACACAACAAACAAAAACAGCAAAACAAAGCTCTTCCTCCCTCCCGGCCACAAGCACACAGAGTCCTCTAACTCCAGGATAGGCCATCTTCTTCAGCGTCCAGCGTCCAGTTCTCTTTCCTGCCTTTGCAGTGGAGAAACAGGCACTCTGCCTCAGGGGTACAGGTGGACGGCACTGGCTCCTATTTTCTTGCGTTTATGTGTTAAAAGATTATTGGAACTTAAAGGATATCTAATGCCTCCTTATTCAGATCACCATTCCAAACTCTCAAAGTTTAATTTTAAACAGCATGCGTCCCAGTGTCTCTGGAACTGTGAGCCTCTCCAGTCTATCCCAGCAACCCCTGCTGCCTGGGCAGTGGGAACCAGGCTGGATGGAGATGTGGGAATAGAGCTAGAATTGCCTCCATTAACAGCTGCTGAGGGAAATATTTTATTTATTTGTTTAGAGATACAGCACGGTAACAGGCCCTCCTGGCCCATCAGGCCTGAGATGCCTAATTACACCCATGTGACCAATTGACCTACAAACCCATGCATCTGTGGACTGTGGGGGAAAACTGGGGCACTTGGGGGAAACCCATGCAGTCACAGGGAGGACGTAGAAATTCCTTACAGACAGTGACAAGATGGAACCCAGGTCACTGGCGCTATAATAGCTTTGAGCTAACTGCTTCACTACCGTAACACCCCAAATAGATATCTGTCAGGACTGTTCATTTGCTCTGTGCCATGTGGTATGATGTGGGCTCTCCATGACCATGATTGCTATTAGAAAATTCTTCTACAGTGGTTTGCTGTTGCCTTCTTTTGGGCAGTATCGTTACAAGACGGGTGACCCCAGCCATTATCAATACCCTTCCAAGATTGTCTACTTGACGTCAGTGGTCACATAATCAGACTTGTGATAGGCACCAGCTGCTCATATGACCATCCACCACCCGCTCCCAGGGCTTCACGTGACCCTGATCAGAGGGGACTAAGCAGGTGCTACACCTTGCCCAAAGGTGACCTACAGGTTAGCAGAGGAAAGGAACGCCTTAGACCTCCTTTGGTAGAGATGTATCTCCACACCACCACCCAATGCTATCCACCACTGTCAGAATACATCTTGATAATCTCAGAAAACTCTGGTGTCAGTGACTGACCATAAACAGGCAGATAACACATACATCTGTATTCCTTAGTAGGACAGCCTGACTTTTTAATCCTTAGTTCAAGTGAAGAAGGTATATGATTCTTTCTTGGGGCATAACCAAGGATATCCCCCGACCCACCATTTCTTTAAATATTATTACTGGTTAGTGGGTAGTGGGTAGTGGCTCCATATGTCACTACTACAGGGCGTGACGACCCTGCCTTACACGAGTCCCGGGCTCAGCTGGCTCCGGCTGACAGTACCCGGTATGGGCCCCTATCCAGGGTTACGGATCCCACTGCCTTGAGGGCATCTTCGGGAGAAGAGAAGGCTAAGGAGTAAACCCTACACAAATCCAGAGTGGAGCCCCTAAGGCGGTTGGATGGTTTATCACATCACCTCCCGGCAGCTCCTGCAGCCAAGCTGATGCCAAATGTACTGCTTCGCATTCCTTTGGACCACATCCGTGAGGCCGAGAGGGAGATCTTGATGTCTGGGCAGCCCAGGATCTCCATATTCATCACCCAGGTTTGCGCCCCAGAGAGGACGGGGCGCATCCATTGTCCACTTAGACAGACGGAGCCATTAACATTACTGGTTTATTATTGATAGCTTATTACTGCCGTGTACACTGAGGTTCAGTGAAAAATGTAGCCATCCAGACGGAACATGCTTACCTAAGTACATTGAGGTAGCAAAAAAAGAAAACAGAATGCAGAATAGAGTGCAGCAGCTGAAGAGAAAGTGCAGTGCAGATAGAGAAATAAAGTACAAGGAGCTCAATGAGGTAGACAGGGAGAGAAAGAGTTGATCTTGTAATGTATGAAAGGTCCATTCAAGAGTTGGACGACAGTGGGATAGAAGATGTCCTTGAGTTTGTTAGTTTTCAAGGGTTTGTATCTTCTGCCTCATGGAGCGAGGAGAAGAGAGAATGGCCAGGGTGGAAGGGGTCCTTAAGTTGTCTGTTTTCCCATAGCAGCGGGAAGTGTGGGATCAGCCTGAGATCAGCAGGCATTGCAGGGACAGGGTCCATGGAGGGGAGGGTGGTCTGTGTGCTGGACTGAGTAAGAGCAGTTGCTATGCCAACTTGCGATGCATCTGATTAGGATGCGTTCTGTGATGCATCAGTAAAAATTTGGTAAGCGTTATCGGGGACATGCTGAATTGCTTTTGCATTCTGAGAAAATATTGGTGTGCTTTCTTGTCATGAACACCAACACAGCTGAACCAGGACAAATTACTGCTGGCACTTTCACCTAGGAACTTGAAGTTTTCAACCATATCTACCTCCACACCATTGACGCAGACAGGGCCATGTTCTCCACTCTTCTTCCAGAAGTCAATGACCAGCTCCTATCTACTGTTTTTGTGGAAGAGGGTATTGTCATGACACCATTCCATAGGCTTTTTATCTCCTACCAGTACCTTATCTTATCATTGCTTAATATCTGGCTCACTGGTACCACCAGCAAACTTGTAGATGGAGTTAGAACAGATTCTGGCCACACAGTCATGAGTGTACAGGGAGTGGAGTAGGGGGCCGAGAACATAGAACATGGAACATAGTACATTACATAGAACATAGAACATACAGCACATACAGGTCTATTTCCACGTTGTTTTGCCAACCTTTTAACTTACTCTAAGATCCAACTAACCCTTCCCTCCTATATAGCACTTTATTTTTCAATCGTCCATGTGCCTATTTAAGAGTTCCTTGATTTCTCTCATGTATCTGCCTTTACCACTATCCCACCTCTGACATCTCCCCTGTATTTGACTCAATTCACCCTGATATTTGCCATTCCCACTCTGAGAAAAAATCTCCCACTATCCACTTGATCTATGCCTCTCACCTTGTATACCTCTATCAAATCACTTCCTTTGCTCCAAAGAGAAAAGCCCTAGCTCGCTCAACCTATCTTCATAAGACGTGCTCTGTAATCCAGGTAGCACGTTGGTAGATCTCCCCTGCACCCTCTCTAAAGATTCCACATCCTTTCTATAATGAGACCAGAACTGAACACAATGTTACAAGTGTGGTCTAACCAGTGTTTTCTAGAGCTGCAACATTATCTCACGGATGCAACCTGGAGGGGCACCAGTGTTGAGGGACAATCATGGAGGAATTACTGGTGGGTGTTGGAGAAGGTCCAGAGGACGTTCACGAGAAGATACCAGGAATGAAAAGGATAAAGTATGTGGAGAGTTTGATGGATCTGGGCCTGTACTTACTGGAGTTGAGATGAATAAAGGGAGATCTCATTGAATCCCATTGAAAGGCCTAGATAGAGCCTACATGGAGAGTATGTTTCTTACAGTGGGAGAGTCCAGGATCAGGAAGAACACCCTCAGAGTAGGAGGACATCCCTTTAGAATAAAGATGAGAAGGAATTTCTTTAGCCAGAGGGTGGTGAATCTGTGGAATTCATTACCACAGACTGCTGTAAAGGCCAAGTCAGTGGGCATATTTAAAGTGCGGTTGATTAGTAAGGGCATCAAAGGTAGGAGAATGAGGTTGAGAAAGATAATAAATCAGCTATGATCGAATGGCAGATCAAACTCGATGGGCCAAATGGCCTGATTCTGCTTCCGTGTCTTATGGTCTTAAGGAGATTATTGAGTAAATTTGCTGGTCTATACATTCCCAAATGGCAGTATAGATATCTTTCACTGTCTTTAACTTGAACAGTATGACAGGGTGGATTCTTTTCCACAAGGCTACATTCAGGTTCTCCAAACAGTGCTTCCAAGCCAACTTTTAAAATTATTTAGTTTGTAGTGAATTATTTATGCATGATTCACTTCTCCCTCCCAGTTGTTATTATAGGAGTTCCCCTGAAGAAAATCTACATTTGTTTGTTTTCTGTAGGCTTCAGTCCCACGGTGTAGAAAAACAAATACCGACTAAACCTTTCAGGCCACGAGAAGAAAGCCTTTTGCCCCAAAGCTTGCAGGAGTGACCATGAATTTGTTTCACACCCTCATTCACAAACTCATGCAATCTTTCAGCATGACCTCTATTTCGATGGTGCACACAGGGTGCCGTCCGAACGTAATATGCTTGAAATTACAACTTGTTAGCAATTTGCCAATACTCAGCTGATCCCTGTTATTGAAGTGGCTAAAGTGTCACTTTAAGTTTAATGCGTGAGGATAAGGAAAAAACCAGATGATAGCCAAGATAAATGATAGTTAGAATATTCTCCCACTCTGAACAAGTTAGCGTGACTGTTAGCCGGAATGGGGAATTCATTGCCACAGACGGCTGTGGAGGCCAAGTCATCGGAAATATTTAAAGTGTGAGGTTGATATGTTCATGATTATTAAGGGTGTCAAAGGTTATGAGAAGAAGGCAGAAGAATGGGGTTGAGAGGGAAAATAAATCAGCCATGATGGAATGGTGGAGAAGACTTGATGGGCCAAATGGCTCAATTCTGCTCCTATATTTTATGACCTTGTTCCAACATCCCAGAGCTAGAGTGCACTGAACGTTTTTCATCACTTCCAACTTTCTGGCTGGAGAACACTTTCCTTCCTTTTCTTCATGATCAAATGGCAGAGCAGACTCCATAGGCCTAATGGCTGAATTCTGCTCCTATATCTTACGGTCTTATGGCCTTGTACTCGTATGCCAGAGCTGGAGTTCGCCGAACTCTTTTCAACCCTTCCAGCATTCCAACTGGGGATCACTTCTCTTCTTCCTTTCTTGTTCCTTCCATTTGGATGTTTCTTCAGTCTGTCTCTTGTCTCTGTGACTCCATCCTCAGCTTAGGAGGAAGTGCTGGCAAGGGACAGAAGAAGGCCTGGGATACCTGCCGCCATTTTCCACTCCCTTGAAGTTGTGATGGTGTCATTTCAGTGGGAAGGCTCTTTTTGTCTTCCTCTTCACCATCTACCTGCTTATTCTACTGTGGCCTCCACTTCCCTTGACCCTGTCACCCGGAGAAGGGGAAAAGATACCTGGGGCTTGGAGGATTGAGTTGACCAGATTTTCCATCCCTTCATTGGGTATTTCATAATACAATGGCCGGGTAAGTAAAATTAGTGACATTGATAAATTATAATTGAATTGCTTGATGCAGTGAAGATTATTATTCTGATTAAGCCATGATTATATTACTGTACAGTACTGTGCAAAAATCTTAGGCACCCTAGATACTTTATATATGGTTTCAAATGGTATGGCCTCCTCGGAGCCCTGATCGCAACATCATCGAGACTGTCTGAGAGTACCAGGAGAGAGAGAAACAAGCGAGACAGTCAAAGTCTGCAGAAGAATTGTGGCAAGTTCTCCCAGATACTTGGAACAACCTACCAGCTGATTTTCTTATAAAACTGCAAGACAGTGTACCTCAGAAAATTGATGCAGATTTAAAGGAAAAGGGTGGTAACACCAAATACTGATTTGATATATATATATTTTTTTTTACTGTTTACTGCTCTTTATAGTAATGTTTTTAATATTTAGAAACTTCATTTTATTATTTTGAAAGCATCTTCACCTTTACAGAAATTTTTTACATGTGCCTAAGACTTTTGCACAGCACTGTATGTTTTATGAATAAATTATATTTTTGGAGAAAAAAATATTCTGGAGCAGATCTCCTGGCTGCGACTTCCTGAATGAAAACAGATCCAAAATGATGGGTAAGACTCTGCCAGCCATGAGTTGCAATCTCCACCTACAGAAGTATCTTGTCAGCTGTTTAGCTTCATCCAAAGGCTGAATCAACTGTCAAAACTATCCAAGAAATCGAGTGTTCATGAAGGCAAGTTATCTTAACCCAGATTCAGAAGGCAAATTCTCCAATGTAACTACAGGAAGCTGGAGTTCCACAGCCGGGGACAAGTTTTTAATCCCCAGCAGGAACTACACAGGAAGTTCACCAAGTCCACGTCCAGCACTTCCAGTCAATTACTGGCATTCCACAGGAAAATATGACCCAATTCTTTGACGACAATGTTGGTGGTAGTCATTGCATTTAATTATTGTCCTTTTACTTGTTTGCTGGACATCATAGATACCATTTCAATGAAGGCCATGTTGCAGCATAGGAGCAGAATTTGGCCCATTGAGTGTGCTTTGTCATTCGGTCATGACTAGTTGATTTTCCCGCTCAATCCCATTCTTCTGCATTCTCCCTGTAACCTTTGATACCCTTTCTGACCAAGAATCTATCAAACTCTGCTTTAAATATACCCAATGACTTGGCCTCTACAGCCATCTGTGGCAAAGAATTCCACAGACCCACTATCCTCTGGCTAAAGAAATTCCTCCTCATCTCGGATCTAAAGGAGCTTCCTTCTGTTCTGAAGTTTTGCCCTCTGGCCACATACTCTCCCCCTATTTGAAACATCCTCTCCACTTTCACTCTATCTAGGCCTTCCAATATGTGGTAGGTCTTAATAAGATTCCCCATCGTTCTCCTAAACTCCAGTGAGTACAGGCCCAGAGCCATCAAACGCTCCTCATACATTAATCTTTTCATTCCCGGGATCACTGCCGTGAACCTCCTCTGGACCCTCTCCAATACCAGCACCTCCTTTCTTAGATACGGGGCCCAATGCACAGAAGTCATAGAGTAGAACAGGACCGAAAAACAACCCTGATTCCAGCACTTACATGCTAATCATTTTGATTGTCCACATTAATCTAATTTATCTGCGTTTGGACCACATCCCTGTGGGCTCTGTCCATTTGAGTGTTGGTCTAAATGCCCCTGAATCCTAATATTTGTATCTGATTTCACCACCTCCTTTGACAGCTCCATCCAGACAACTGAAGATTTGTGTTCTCTGTCTATCACAATCCATTACTCAGGTGGGACTTACCTCTACTCCAGTTCCGTGGTCCTGAAAGGGCTGATGAGGCCATTCTGGAACCTGGCCACAGGCTGGGGAGGAAGAGTTCGATGGGGTAGGTAAGAGGGTAGTTTATGACGTGCTGGGCTCCTTCCTCAACACACAACACTCTGCTCCCCCCGCCCCCCCCCCCCAATTCATGGATGTTCTGGGTTCGGCAGGTTGACCAAGAAACAAATGGCTGAAGGGGAGTACCTGAGAGAAAGTAGCATGGCCTAGATGGTGGGGTTTATTGATAAGAGATGGTGCCTTCTTGGGGCAGTGTAGATACTACTGATGGTGGGGAAGGATGTGTTGAATTGAAATTCTGATCAGACCACACTTGAAGCAGTGGTCACCAGTGATCTAAAGGCTTTCCTCAACCACAAAAAGAGAGCCTTTAGATTGGGAGGCAGAGGAATTGAAACTTGCAGAGGGAGCTAAAGCAGGAGATCAAGGTGGCTAAAGAGAAATACAGGAGAGAGCTGGAGAACAAACTTGGGCAGAGTAGTGCAAGGGTATTGTGGAGAGGCATGAAGGACATCACTGGCTTCAATCAGCCTGGCTCTAGAGCCTTGAAATGCAGCCATGAATGGAGTAATGAGTTAAACCAATTCCTCAGTAGGTTTGAAAATTGCCCTACTGTTCACACCTCCCCCCAGCACACCAGCCCAGGTGCTGAGGCACCCAGTACTTCCTCAGCACCAATACCTCCCCTCCTCCCTACTCCCCCCTCATGGATAACACGTGGATAAACACCACAGGCTACCACTCTCTACACCGTCTCCTTCCCCTACATCTACTATCCACACCTCCACTTACCAACTGCTATCATCCCGATCTTCACCTCCCCCAGTCCCCACCTTCCACCAGCTGCCCAGTTATCATGGACTTGCCTTCACTGCTGAGCAGGTGGGAAGGGCTCTGGGGAAACTCAGACATGGCAAAGCATTGGGACCGGATGGTGTGAACCCCAAGGTCCTGACGGAGTGTGCTGAGCAGTTGTGTGGAGTTCTCCAGGGCCTTTTCAATCTGAGCCTCAGCCTGGAAAGTGTCCCGACTGGATGGAAAACCACAATCATATTTGGTCCTAGTACCCAAGAAGGGCTGACAAAAGTCTTGAATGACTACAGTCTAGTGGCCCTGACCTCACACATCATGAAGACCCCAGAGAGGTGGGTCTGGTTCAACTCCGACCCCTGGTCAGATCAGCCCTCGATCCCCTGCAGTTTGCCTACATTGGAGTCGATGATGCTGTCGTCCATCTGCTGAACAGAGCCTACTCCCATCTGGATAAGCAGGGCAGCACTGTGAGGATCATGTTCTTGGATTTCTCAAGTGCCTTCAATACCATACAGCCCTCATTGCTGGGGAGAAGCTCTGTTCAATGCAGGTTGGCACTTCTATTGTATCCTGGATAACGGACGATCTGAATAGCAGATCACAGCTTGTGCAATTTCAGAGCAGTGCCAGACATGGCTATAAGTAGCACTGGGACCCCACAGGGAACTGTATTGGCTCCCTTCCTGTTTACCCTGTATACCTCGGACTTTAAAAACAACACTGAGTCATGTCATCTGCAGAAATTCTCTGATGACTCAGCAATACTTGGGTGAATGAAGGGAGGACAGGTGGATGAGTACAGGGCCTAGTGGAGGACTTTGTCAAATGGTGTAAACCGAATCATCTGCAGCTCAACATCAGTAAGACAAAGGAGATGGTGATAGATTTTAGGGAGATCAAGCCTGCACTGCTCCCTATTGCTATTGATGGTGAGGATGTGGATGTGATGAGGACCTACAAGAACCTGGGGCTCCACCTGGATGACAGAGTAGAGCATCAACACAGAGGCTGTATAGAAGAAGAGCCAGAGTCACCTCGACTTCCTGAGGAGACTGAGGTCCTCTGGAGTACGCAGTCCTCTCCTTCACATGTTCTACCAGTCTGTTTTCACCAATACGATCTCCTATGTGATGGTTTGCTGGGGTAATGATTTCAACACAGGTGATGCCAACAGGCTCAGTAAACTGATTAGAAAGGCTGGCTCTGTTATAGGAGTTGAACTGGACACACTGGAGGCTGTGGTAGAACAAAGGAACCTGCAGAAAATCCTGGCAATTCCGGACAATGTTTTTCACCCTCTGCATGTCACCTTGGCTAAACAGAGGAGCACTTTTAGTAATAGACTAAGATAACTGTGCTGCTCCAAAGAGCGCTATATGAGGTCTTTCTTACCCTCAGCCATTAGGCTCTATAATGAGTCAGCCTACATCCGAGGAAACGATGACTCCCTCCTGTAAGACTGT
This sequence comes from Mobula hypostoma, assembly GCF_963921235.1. Taxonomy (NCBI): domain Eukaryota; kingdom Metazoa; phylum Chordata; class Chondrichthyes; order Myliobatiformes; family Myliobatidae; genus Mobula; species Mobula hypostoma. Next base: position 97,961,255 of record NC_086108.1, read on the forward strand.
TTGAGGTAACTTAGTTTTTATTCTTTCTACTTCTCTTCTAATATTTATATATCTGTGCACTTGTAATGCTATTGTGACACTGTAATTTCCTTTGGGATCAATAAAGTGTCGACCTAGCTATCTATCTTTTAAAAGTTTGCAAATGTTTGGGCACCACTGGTCAAAATTTCTGTTACTGTGAATAGTTAAGAGAGTAGAAGATGAACTGATCTCCAAAAGTCATAAAGTTGAAGATGAAACTTTCTTTTCAACATTTTAAGCAAGATTAGTGTATTTTTTTTTCTACAATTTTAGAGTGAAAAAAGGAAGGGAGCACCATGCAAAAGTTTGGGCACCCCAAGAGATTTGAGCTCTCAGGTAACTTTTACCAAGGTCTTAGACCTTAATTAGCTTGTTAGGGCTATGGCTTGTTCACCGTCATTAGGAAAGGCCAGGTGATGCAAATTTCAAAGCTTTATAAATACCCTGACTCCTCAAACCTTGTCCCAACAATCAGCAGCCATGGGCTCCTCTAAGCTGCTGCCTAGCACTCTGAAAATTAAAATAAATAAATGATTCCCACAAAGCAGGTGAAGGCTATGAGAAAATAGCAAAGCATTTCCAGGTAGCCATTTCCTCAGTTCGTAATGTAATTAAGAAATGGCAGTTAACAGGAACGGTGGTGGTCAAGTTGAGGTCTGGAAGACCAAGAAAACTTTCCAAGAGAACTGCTCGTAGGATTGCTAGAAAGGCAAATCAAAACCCACCTTTGACTCAAAAGACCTTCAGGAAGATTTAGTAGACTCTGGAGTGGTGATGCACTGTTCTACTGTGCAGTGACACCTGCACAAGTATGACCTTCATGGAAGAGTCATTAGAAGAAAACCTTTCCTGCGTCCTCACCACAAAATTCAGCGTCAGAAGTTTGCAAAGGAACATCTAAACAAGCCTGATGCATTTTGGAAACAAGTCCTGTGGACAGATGAAGTTAAAATAGAACTTTTTCGCCGCAATGGGCAAAGGTATGTTTGGAGATAAAAAGGTGCAGAATTTCATGAAAAGAACCCCTCTCCAGCTGTTAAGCACGAGGGTGGATCAATCATGCTTCGGGCTTGTGTTGTAGCCAGTGGCACAGGGAACATTTCACTGGTTGAGGGAAGAATGAATTCAATTAAATACCAGCAAATTCTGGAAGCAAACATCACACAGTCTGTAAAAAAGCTGAAGTTGAAAAGAGGATGGCTTCTACAACAGGATAATGATCCTAAACACACCTTAAAATCCACAATGGACTACCTCAAGAGGTGCAAGCTGAAGGTTTTGCCATGGCCCTCACAGTCCTCCGACCTAAACATCATCAAAAATCTGTGGATCAACCTCAAAAGAGCAGTGAATACAAGATGGCCCAAGAATCTCACTGAACTAGAAGCCTTTTGCAAGAAAGAATGGGCGAAAATCGCCCAAACAAGAATTGAAAGACGCTTAGCTGGCTACAGAAAGTGTTTACAAGCTGTGATACTTGCCAAAGGGGGTGTTACTATGTACTGACCATGCAGGGTGCCCAAACTTTTGCTTTCGGCCCTTTTCCTTTTTTGTTATTTTGAAACGTAAAAGATGGAAATAAAAAAGTAATCTTGCTTAAAATACTAAAGAAATGTGTCATCTTTAACTTTATGCCTTTTGGAAATCAGGTCATCTTTTACTCGCTTAGCCATTCACAGTAATAGAAAGTTTGACCGGGGTGCCCAAACTTTTGCATGCCACTGTACATCGATCTAGCTATCTATCTTGTGCGCGGTTCTAATCGTCTCATTATAGGAAGGATGTGGAAGCTTTCGAGAGGGTGGAGAGGAGATTTTTCAGAATGGTGCCTGGATTAGAAAGCATGTCATAAGAGGATAGCTTTTCTGTTTGGAGAGAAAGAGGGTAAGTGGTGTCTTGATAGAGGTGTTCAGATGATAAGAGGCATAGATAGATTGGAGAGCCAAAGACCTTTTCCCAGGGTGGAAATGGCTAATATGAGGGGGCATAATTTTAAGGTATTTAGTGGAATGTATAGTGGAGTATCAGAGGTAGGTGTTAACTTGGAAAGTGGTGGAGGTAGACACACTAGGGATATTTAAGATAGGCACATGGGTGAAAGAAAAATGGAGGACTATGCGGGAGGGGAGGGTTAGATTGATCTTGGAGTGGGTTAGAGGGTCAGCACAATATTGAACCCATGAACACTACCTCATTTTTATTACCTGTTTTTGCATTATTTTTAATTTAACTATTTAATGTATCTATATTTACTGTAATTTATTTATTTCTATTTTATCATGTATTGCATTGTAATGCTGCCGCTAAATTTCATGACATATGCCAGTGATATTAAACCTGATCTGATTCTGACCTTGAGCTGTACAGTTCTATGTTCATTACTCTATGAACCCTCTACTCTTGCAGCTTAAGTCCCTGTATAGTCAGACTGCCACCAGTCAGGTTAATGACGACATAAATCTGCGGAAGTTTGTTAGAATGTTCAGTGACGTGCAAAAGCTCTGCAAACAGCTCCTAATTTTTTCTCCATAACAACTGCCACTCCTTAAACATAAGCGCAGCACAAAAACAGATCATTCGGCCCATCCTGTCTGTGCTGACCATCATGCCACTGCGACCACAAAATAAAACAAATTTCATGACATACAGTGCCTATAAAAATTATTCACCCACTTTGAAATTTTCATGTTTTATTGTTTTACAACATTGAATCACAGTGGATTTAATCTGGCTGCTTTTGACACTGATCAACAGAAAAAACTCTTTCATGTCAAAGTGAAAACAGATTTCCACAAAGTGATCTAAATTAATTACAAATATAAAACTCAAAATAATTGATTGCTTAAGCATTCATTCCCTTCAAGTCAGTATTTAGTAGGTGCACCTTTGGCAGCAGCTACAGCCTTGAGTCTGTGTGGCTAGGTCTCTATCAGCTTTGCACATCTGGACACTACAATTTTTGCCCATTCTTCTTTGCAAAACTGCTCAAGCCCTGTCAGGTTGTATGCAGATCATGAGTGAACAGCCCTTTTCAAGTCCAGCCACAAATTCTCAATTGGATTGAGGTCTAGACTCTGACTTAGCCACTCCAGGACATTAACTTTGTTCTTTTTACGCCATTCCTGTATAGTTTTGGCTTTATGCTTGGGGTTATTGTGTTGCTGGAAAACAAATCTTCTCACAAGTCACAGTTCTCTTGCCGACTCGCAGACTGCATCAGGTTTTCCTCCAGAATTTCCCTGTATTTTGCTGCATTCATTTTGCTCTGTCCTTCGCAAGCCTTTCAGGGCCTGCTCCACATTTTCTACGCCATGGACCAACACCATAAAGCAACACGTCCGTGGACCCCAGGTTGGGAACCCCTGCATTCGTGGGTTAATTATCTCCAGTTAGCACTAAACATAGCGTTTAGTCTAATGGCCAAAAAAACTGAATTTTGGTTTCATCAGACCGTAGAACCTTCTTCCAGCTGACTTCAGCCTCAAGCCGAAATTTCAATAGTGGCTTTCACTTTGCCACTCTCCCATAAAGCTGTGACTGGTGAAGTATCCAGGCAAAAGTTGTGTATGCGCATTCTCTCCCATCTCAGCCACTGAAGCTTGTAACTCCTCCAGAGTTGTCATAGGTCTCTTGGCCTCCCTCACTAGTCCCCTTCTTGCACGGTCACTCAGTTTTTGAGGACAGCCTGCTCTAGGCAGATTTACAGCTGTGCCATATTCTTTCCATTTCTTGATGACTGACTTAACTGTACTCCAATTCAGTGACTTGGAAATTTTCTTGTATCCATCTCCTGACCTGTGTTTTTCAATAACCTTTTCACAGAGTTGCTTGGAGTGTTTTTTTTTTGTGTTTTCATGGTGTAGTTTTTGCCAGGATGCTGACTCACCAGCAGTTGGACCTTCCAGATACAGGTGTACTTGTACTACAATCAATTGAAACACCTTAACTGCACACAGGTTGCCAAAAACAGATCTCCACGTAACTAATTATGTGACTTCTAAAACCATTTGGCTGTACCATTGATGATTTGGGGTGCCATATAAAAGGGTGGTGAATACTTATGCAATCAATTATTTTGTGATTTATATTTGCAATTAATTTAGATCAGTTTGACACGAAAGAATCTTTTTCTGCTGGTCAGTGTCAAGAAGCCAAATTAAATCCACTGTGATTCAAAGTTATAAAATAATTAAACCTGAAAACTTCCCAGGGGGTACTATTGGGGATTGAGAGTGAGAAGGGGGAATGGAGAGGGAATCATGGTTGGGAAAAGGGGAAGGGAGATGGGAGGGAGCGGGAAGCATCAGAGAGGCGTTCTATAATGATCAATAAACCAATTGTTTGGAATCCAATGACCTTGCTAGGTCTCTCAGGGCTCATTGTGTCTGCACACGTGCCATCCTCCTCCGCTGGCACTCCTCTGCCACCCGTCCCACACCTCGCTACCTTCACCATTCCCAACATCCCTCGCTCCCGCCAGATTTTCAAACTCATTCTCCACTCCACATTGAGAAATACAGCACTGTGCAAGAGTCTGAGGTGCCTTAGTTCTATTTAAGTGCACAGTGCTGTAAAAGATTGTGACACCGTGATATGGCAATGCAAGTTTCAGCCTCACGGCTCCAGGGAACCTGTGTTCAATCCTGACATTGGACTGGTAGTTTATGCAATCTCTCCCTGAGGCAGCATGGCTTTCCTCCCACATCCCAAAGACATATTCGTGCAGAGTTTCTCAACCTTTTCTACGCCATGGTCCAACACCAGAAAGCAACACGTCCGTGGACCCTAGGTTGGGAACCCCTGCATTCGTGGGTTAATTATCTCCAGTTAGCATTACAGTGCAAATTTGTGGCAAAAAGAATCAAAGGGGAATGTGAGAGAGAATGTTGTTGGATGTACAGAAATGGGGGCATAAGGAATGGAATGTAAGAGATTCTGCAGATGCTGGAAATTGGGAATGATTCCTCTAGAAACACAAAATGCTGGGGGAGCTCTGTAAGTCAGGCAGCGTCTCGGAGGGAGAATGAGCAGTCGATGCTTTGGGTCGAGACCCGTCATCAGGACTGGAAAGGAAGGAAGCAGAAAACAGAATAACATAGTAGAAGGAATTCCATCCATCCCTTTCCTTCAGGAAGAAAGGGATGGATAGACTTGCTCACCTCAGAGCCAGGGTGGACACAATGGGACAGATGTGTGGTTGTAATGTAAATGCCCAGCAGGTCAGGCAGCATCTGTGAAGGGGAATTAACAGCTGAAGTTCCGGACCTCAACCCTGCAGGAGGAAAAGGATGATGGGTTTGCTTCCAAAGGGTCAGATATGTTGTTGTAACATATCTGCTCAGCATGTGAAGGGAAATAAACAGTCAATGGAATGGACGGAGACCCTTCAGGAATCTTTACATCTCCCAGAAAGGAATGGGTGGGATTGTTCCCCATAGCTGGGATGGACCCAAAGTGTGGTAATGTTAATACTCAGCAGGTCAGGCAACACCTGTGGAGGGAGAAGCAGAGCCAATGTTTCAGAATGATGCACCAGTCCTAGTGACGATTACCTGCTGAGTCCCTCCACTGCTTTTTTATTTTATTTCAGGTTTCTTTTCTTTTGTTCTGGTAAGTACAGTATCGTTTATAAAGATGCAGACTTGAGGTGGGGATGTGAAGCCACCTCAGTGAATGACCAGAATCTTCAAAGTCAAAGGTAAAATAAATTTATTATCAAAATACATGTATGTCACCATATACTACCTTGCGAATTATTTTCTTGCAGGCATTTACAGAAAATCAATAAATACAATAACATTTATGAAAACAATAGGTAAGCAAAGACTGACAAACAACCAATGTGCAAAAGTAGATAAATCATGCAAAATAATAATAAGAATAATGCTGAGGACATCAGCTGTAAAGGGAGTCTGTAGGTTGTGGAATCAGTTCAGAGTTGTGGTGAGTGAAGTTATCCACACTGGTTCAGGAGCCTGCTGGTTGGAGGGCAACAACTGTTTCTGCACCTGGTGGTGTGGGACCTGAGGCTCCTGTACCTCTTGTACAACTGTAGTTGCGAGACGAGAACATAGCCTCGATGGTGGGGGTCCTTGATGATGGTTGCTGCATTCTTGTGGCAGTACCCCTTGTAAATGTGCTCAGTTATGTGGAAGGCTGGCAGAAACTAGAGCCCTGGCGACAACCAAACCCTACTCTGCTAACTCACCAGGTAGGTCTGAACCTTCCAAGACATCACCAGTCAGCCTCAGAGAACCAAGCTAAGGGACATCAGTTGGAACTTAAACAGTGACTCCGTTTGCACTCTCAGTAGTGAGCAGATAAGATTAGGGAATCCACGTTGTCCTGGCCAACTTTGTATCTGACGTAATGAGATTGCTGTTTTCAGAATGTTGCTGTACAGTGAACATGCTTCCTGTGTGTTATGTTTTGTAACCTTATAATGTTATACAAATTCAAAGGAAGACACCGAAGTCCAAAAATGCAGGTCTAACTTTGAACAACAGGAATTCTGCAGATGCTGGAAATTCAAGCAACACACATCAAAGTTGCTGGTGAACGCAGCAGGCCAAGCAGCATCTATAGGAAGAGGCGCAGTCGACGTTTCAGGCCGAGACCCTTCGTCAGGACTAACTGAAGGAAGAGTGAGTAAGGGATTTGAAAGCTGGAGGGGGAGGGGGAGATGCAAAATTAAAAGGTCTAACTTTGAGTTTACTTTAAGCAAGGTGCGCACATATCACGTGGTAGCAATTAACGTATTTATACATATTACCCATAATGAATTACTTAAAGAACAAGAATGCTTAATCAACCAATATATATACAAGATTACTTAAATATATCTGAACTATTTAGAATACAACACCATGTATGAAAAATTGTGAGCAGTATATATAGGTTGAATGCGTGCAGAATATTTCGCCTCAAGTTGGATGACGGTAAAGCTGAAGCTCATCACTTTAGGGTGAAAGTGCCAGTGGAAGTGGGAGATGTGTGTTCAATTGTAACATGTAAGGCAAGGTTGAATAGGTACATCGATGAGAGAGTTGTATAGGGCTGTGGTCAGGGATCAGGCAGATGGGACGGCAGAAAACCAGGTGGACGTAATGGGCTGAAGGACCTGCTTCTGTGCTGTGGTGCTCTGTGACTCTGTGGCTGATACAAAAGTGCTTCCTGGGCTGTAACATGCTCGAGGCTGTAAGAGGCGCCATAGAGATATATCTTTTTTTAATACCACCTGCCTTTTCTCCCCCAAGCTTAACATGTGAGCCTGGAGTCGACAGCCTGTGATCTTCCAGCTGGCTGTGCCATCAGGGAAGGTTACACTGCCTTTTACGCGCGTTCTTTCTGAAGGTCTGCATTCAAACCCCAGACATCTCCTGTGTGCCCCGGATACAATGGTGGTGCTGTTTGCAGCCATCACGCTGACAGACCGCCACACTTTTATCTGAGGTATAGATTGAATGCATAATGGAGCAGCCTAATATTACCATAAGTACCTGAATGAGATCCTTTTAACCGTCGCTCATTATTTTAGACGTGATTGCTTGATCTAAATCACTGCGCTCGGTCTCTTTTGTGCTGTTACAAAAATAAATTTGATGCACACTTTTGCAGATCTTGTTGCCTGGCTTTTTTCAACAGGAGAACTCTAGCCTGGTGACCCACGGTCTGCTTTTATCTTCAACTCTTCAAATATTCTCAATGGGATTGGGACCTACGGAGTAATGAGCCCAGCCTAACACCTTAATCCCTTCCTTACCCACTGAATCTTGTCTTCTCTCTGATGTCTGAGCTCACAGCCAATTATACTTTTGCAGAAGGTCTCCCTTTAGCCTCCAAAGTATTGTTGTACTTAAAATGTCCTCCAGTCTCCTAATTTACTGTCAATTTCCTTTCAGAGGCACTCGCATTGCATGGCAAAATGCGTATGTCCTCAACACGTGCCCTGCAGAGCTGGGCTCGCACATCACTAAGCCATTGATTTCTGTTTAGGCTGCTCAGTGTCACCATATTCAGTCCTATCAGTGTGAATTGTGCCTGTATGACCCAAGGGTTAAATTATGGAGAGAGATTGTACGCACTGGGGTTCTATTCTCTGGAATTTATTATTTTTTAAATTTATAGCAACTTCTCATGTTAACAGACCATTCTGGTCCGTTGAGCCTGTGCCACCAACGAAAGTCAAGTTTATTGTCATTTAACCTGCGCACCGTCAAACGAGACAACGTTCCTCTGAAGCAGAGTGTAAAGTACAATAGTACGCATAACACACAATAACTTAGGAAAGTCAAGATAAAATCTACAGATGAATTATGCATAAATAAATAAAGTGCATAAATTAAATATTGTAAGGTACAGAACAGATTAACTGGTTCTTAGATAGGTGGTTAGTGCTGTATGGTTGGTGTATATTCTAAGGTACACTCTGTTTGAATTTGAACCATAAAGTGTGAAGCATGTTTGGGTGGAAGATAGAGTCATAGGGTAATGTATCTTGGGAACAAACCCTTTGGCTCATCTGGTCCAGGCTGATCGAAATTCCCATCTAAGCTAGTCCCATTTGCCTACATTTGGCGCGTCCTTCTAAATCTTTCCTATTCATATAGCAGTCCAAGTACCTTTTTAGTGCTGTTAATGTCATCATCGTCATTGTTATCAGCCGTGTCATGTCATATGGCGTAGGCAATCACAGTCTATCCATGACCATGATTGTTCTTGGAAAATCCTTCCACAGAAGTACTTTGCCATTGCCTTGTTCTGGGCAGCATCCTTACAAGATGGATGACTCCAGCCATTATCAATACTCTTCAGAGATTGTCTGCCTTGCGACAGTGGTCACATAACCAGAATGTGATAAGCACCAGCTGCTGAAACGACTATCTGCCACCTGCTTCCATGGCTTCACGTAACCTCGATTGGGGGACAAAGCAAGTGCTACACCTTGCCCAAGGGTGACCTGCAGGCTCAAGGAGGGAAGGAGCATCTTACACCTCCTCTGGTAGGGATGTACACCATCAAGCTGTTAATGTACCCGCCTCAACTACTAACTGTGCCAGCTTATTTCATATATGGACCACCTTCTGGGTGATGTAGTAATAGGGACAAGGAAGTGACGGACAAACTGAATAATTATTTCAATAGGTTCAATAGTTACATTTAATATCAGAGAAATGTATACAACATACATCCTGAAATTCTTTTTCTTCGCAAACATCCACAAAAACAGAGAAGTGCCCCTAAGAATGAATGACAGTTAAATGTTAGAACCCCAAAGCCACCCCCAGCTCCCCCTCCCATGCACAAGCAGCAGCAAGGCAGCAATACCACCCTACCCCCACCAGCAAAAAAAATCAGCGCCCTCCACCAATCACTCAAGCGTGCAGCAAAGCCTCAATAAAGACACAGACTTGCAGTTGCCCAAAAACTATTCATTCACTCGGTAATTCGACATAGCACAGGCTCTCTCTCTCTCCCTAAGAAGGGAAAAAGAGATGTCCCCATTTCACAGCAAGAGGGGAGACATAACAAACAACTCGCTGATTTATGATATTAAAAGCCTGTTGCATCACTTTTTCCAAGCTCTGCGCCCAGAGAATCGGCTCCGGAAAGCCTCAGGACTTTGGACACACAGCTCCCAATATCCCGTATTCTCCCGCGATGCCTCAGTCAGGGGCACCGGCCCTGAATCAGCCCATCTCCAGAGCCACAAGAATCCAGCACCCTGAAGGCACGCTACTCTTCCAGGTCTCGTCCTTGGCATATCAAAAAGCGGTTGGTTGTGAGGCCCTGAGAGTGGGTCCCATTCCCGCAAAGATCCAAAGTCAGAGTGTAACTCCAGGTCAGGGTCTTCAAAAGAACCTTGAAAAGGAAAAAAGAGATATCAAAGATAGAAATAGAGCACATGGCCAAGTGGTTAAGGCGTTCGTCTAGTGATCTGAAGGTCGCTAGTACGAGCCTCAGCTGTGACTGCATGTTTGTGTCCTTGAGCAAGGCACTTAACCATAGTGTCTGTGTGAGGAGTGGCGCCCCACACAGACTTCCAATCTGCACCTTGTAAGGCATGAAAATGCCTGACACGGGCCTCTCATGGTCTGATTCGACGTTCCCTTCCCTCCCTCGATGTTCCCCTACCCTCTTACCAACAATGCAAGCAAAGGAGTCGCTGTTTAGCGACATCTTAACTTCGCTCCGCCCTCCAGGGATCAGTATGGAAGACACTAGCTGTGTGGTGGAAGTTTCTGGTGTCATGGGTCATGAAGTATGTGAAGTTACCATAACTAGAGTGAGGGTTCTTGGGAAATTGAAAGATAGATAAGTCATTTGGACCAGATTGTGCCCACCCCAGACTTCTGAAAGAGGTGGCTGAAGAGATTGTGGAGGCATTAGTAATGATCTTTCAAGAATCACTAGATTCTGGAATGGTTCCAGAAGACTGGAAAATTACAAGTGTCACTCCACTCTTCAAGAAGGGAGAGGGGCAGAAGAAAGGAACCTATAGGCCAGTCAGTCTGACCTCAGTGGTTGGGAAGATGTTGGAGTTAATTATTAAGGATGAGGTCTCAGGATACTTAAGGCACATGATAAGATAAGCCAGAGTCAGCATGGTTTCCTCAAGGGAAAATTTTGCCGGACGAATCTGTTGGAATTCTTTGAAGAAACTACAAGCAGGATAGACAAAGGAGAATCAGTTAATGTTGAGTACTTGGATTTTCAGAAGGTCTTTGACAGGGTGCTATACATGAGGCTGCTTAACAAGCTAAGAGCACATGGTATTTCAGGAAAGTTTCTAACATGAATAAAGTGGTGGCTGATTGGCAGGAGGCAAAAAGTGGGAATAAAAGGAGCCTTTCTGGTTGCTTGCCGGTGACTAGTGGTGTTCCACAGGGGTCCATATCCTTCATTTTCTTCTGATTTATATGCCCACCTTAAGATCTCCTAAAAGCCTCTAATGTATTTGCCTCTCCCACCGGCCCAGGCAGTGCATTCCAGGCCCCACCACTGTCTTGCCTCTTACATCTCCTTCGAACATACCGCCTCTCACCTTAAATGCATGCTCTCTGGTATTAGACATTTCAACCCTGGGAAAAAAACTACTGTCTGTCTCCTTTATCAAGTCTCTCATAATCTTATAAACCCCTATCAGATCTCCCCTCAGCCTCCACTGCTCCAGAGAAATCAATCCAATTTTCTCCAACCTCTCATTATAGCACATGTCCTTTAATCCAGGCAGCATCTTCTTCACCCTCTTCAAAGCAATTCTCCAGATGAGGCCTAAATAGAGCTTTATAAAACTGCAACATAACTTCCTGATGTTTGAATTCAATGCCTTGACTAATAAAGCCAAGCCTTCCATATGCCTTTTTAACCACCTGGGTAACCACTTTCAGGGAGTTAGGAACTTGGACCCCAGAAGTCCTCCGCTCATCAACACTGTTGAGGGTTTACATTTGCCCCGCCAGGCGCAACACTTCATATTTTGCCGGGCTAAACTTCATCTGGCATATGTCATTAAATATGTTGTTTTGCAGCAGCGGAATATTACAGTGCATAATAAAAATATACAAATTACAAAATTAAATATATATCTAAAAAAATTAAATTAACTGAGTGTAGCAAAAAGAGAGCAAGAGAAAGAAAAAATATAGTGAGGTCGTGTACATGGGTACATTGTCCATTCAGAAATGATGGATACCACCTTGTTGGGGCATTGCCTTTTAAGGTGATCGGAAAAAGTACAGGAAAGGATGTTAGAGACAAGTTTTTTTACACATTGTGGTGGGTGAATGGAACACATTGCCAGGCATGGTGGCGGAGGCAGATACATTAGAGATATTTATAGTGGTGCTAGAAAGTTTGTGACCCTGCAGAATTTTCTCTATTTCTGCATAAGTATGACCCAAAATGTGATCAGATGCTTACATAAGTCCTAAAGCTAAATAGCGAACCCAATTAAATAAATAATATGAAAAAACATTATACTTATTCATTTATTTATTGAGAAAAATGATGCAATATTGCATGTATTTGTTGGAAACAGTATGTGAACCTTTGCTTTCAGTAACTGGTGTGACCCGCTTGTACAGCAATAACTTCAACCAGATGTTTCCAGTAACTGTTGATCAGTCCTGCCCATTGGCCTGGAGGAATTTTGCAATATTTGGTTTGCATGTAGTTTTTGTTGATTCTATTGTATATCTCTTTTCTTCTACAAATGCCTACACTAAAATGAATCACAAGGTAGTATATGGTGACATAGATGTACTTTAATACCAAATTTTTATTTTGAACTTTGAACTTTGAACTTTGAATCCCCACCCCAATTGCTTGAACTGAGTAGCATTTCCCAGGGCAGCTAAGAGTCACCAGGCTCTGTGTATCCAGCGTCACTTGTAGTTCAGACCAGGAAAAGATGAGAACCTTCTTTCCTTCCCTGGAGCACATTATCAAAGCAAGGTTACTATTTTCAACAAAAATCCAGTAATGTCATGTCCTCTTAAAATAATACATAAAAATATATTTGTAACTTTTTTATTCTTTGTGTCTTTGAGTGGTGGAGTGGAGATACGTCTCTACCAAAGGAGATGTAAGGCACCCCTTCTCTCTGCTAGCCTGCAGTTCACCCTTGGGCAAGGCATAGCATCTCCTTAGCTCCTCTGACCAGGGTCACCTGAAGCCATGGGAGCAGGTGGTGGATGGTTAAGGGAGGTTCTTAGCCTTCAGTGAGATCTTTAGGGCAAGTGATCGCCATCAGAGGGTGTGGAGTAAGATACTTAGGACCGAGATCTCACACTTCAAGGATAGTGAATCTGTTATATTCTCCATGAGAGACCAAGTCACTCAGGAAGGCATCAAGGGGTATGGGGAGAAAGCAGAAATATACTACATATCAAGCCAAGGATCAGACATAATCATATCCTGTGCCAGAACAGGCTCAAAGAGCTAAATAGCTGAATCTTGCCTCTACTTTTGATGTTCCTATGACACCAAATTTTTATTCCAGATTTATTTAATAACCTGAAATCATGTTATGGAAGTCAATCTCAAGGCTCTCTGTCAATAGTTCAGAAGTCTCCATTCATAAACTGGTCTGTTCTGAGCTAACTCAGATATTGGTTACACTGCTTCCTACCATGCTGAGAAGGAGAACCTGGTGGAACATGACCTTTTGTCCATGATCTATTTGACGTGATCTGTCACCAATCATAACTGCAGATGCAGAAGTACTATGATAGTGCCTTTACTGTTCATTAACATAAAACATTAAATTTGCTTCTCTCTGCAAATGCTGTCAGACCTGTAGAGTGTTTCCTGTATTGTCTCTTTTTATTCAATAGTGTCCTCCAGGGGAGGAGGTTTTGCATCTTTACCTGGTGTGACCACAGTAACGTAGTGGTTAGCACAACGCAATTACAGCTCGAGGCCTCAGAGTTCAGAGTTCAATTCCTACCTCATCGGCAAGGAGTCTGTACCTCCTCCCTGTGAAATGCATGGGTTTCCTCCCACAGTCCAAAGACGTACTGGTTAGTAGGTTAATTGCTGATTATATATTGTCCTGTGATTAGGCTAGGGTTAATCCTGGGGTTGCTAGGTGGTGTGGCTTGTCAGACTGGAAGGGCCTATTCCACGCCATGTCTCAATAAATAAATAAATTTCAGATTTACAGCATTCACACTTTTCTTGATTTCCATTGTCTTTGACCAAGGTTCAATTCCGCCACTGTCTGTAAGGAGCTTGTACGTTCTCCCCATGTGCGTTACCAATCAGCTAAATGCTCTAACCATGCAGGTAACTTTGCTGTAATACCATGGGCTCTTAACTTGGTAAGCAACCTCACGTGTAGCACCTTGTCAAAAGCCTTCTGAAATCCAAATATACAACATCCACAACATCCCCTTTCACTATCCTACTTGTAACCCTAAGGTGCAGTTCATCTGGTCCAGGTGACTTATCTACCCTTAGGTCTTCCAGCTTTTTGAGCACCTTCTCCCTTGTAATAGTAACTGCAATTATTTCTCTTCCCTCACACTCTTCAACATCTGGCACACTGCTAGTGTCTTCCACAGTGAAGACTGGTGCAAAATATTCATTTAGTTGATCTATCATCACCTTGTCCTCTGTTATTATTTCTCCATCCTCATTTACTAGCAGTCCTATATCCACTCTCATCCCTCTTTTCTATTTTATATACTTGAAAAAGCTTTTTCTATCCACCTCGATATTGTTTGCCAGCTTGCTTTCATATTTCGTCTTTTCCATCCTAATGATTCTTGTAGTTGTTCTCTGTAGGCTTTCAAAAGCATCCCAATCCTCTACCTTCCTGCTAATTTTGGGGGGTTTTTTGCCCTCTCTTTTGCTTTGACATTAGCTTTGACTTCCCTTGTCAGCCATGGTTGTACTATTTTGCCATTTGAGTATTTCTTTGCTTTTGAAATACATCTATCTTGCACCTTCCTCATTTTTCCCAGAAATGCACGCCATTGCTGCTCTGCTGACATCCCTGCCAGCAGCTCCTTCCAATTTACTTTGGCAACTCCTCTCTCATACCATTGAAATTTTCGTTACTCCAATGAAATACTGCTATGTCAGACTTTGCTTTCTCCCTGTTGAAATTCAAGTTGAACACAATCATATTGTGATCGCTGGTTCCTAAGGGTTCCTTTACCTTAATCTCCCTCAGTTCATTACATAACATCCAGTGCAGTATAGCTGATCTCCTAGTAGGCTCAATGACGAACTGCTCTAAAAAGCCATCTCGTAGGCTTTCAACAAATTCACTCTCTTGTAATCCATTTCCAACCTGATTTTTCCAATCTACCTGCATGTTAAAATCTCTTATGAATATCATAACATTGCCCTTTTAGATTAGATTATGAGAACACTCAGTCCTCTTTTATTGTCATTTAGAAATGCATACATGCATTAAGAAATGATACAATGTTTCTCCGGAGTGATATCACAGAAAACAGGATAAACCAAAGACTAATACTGACAGAACCACATAATTATAACATATAGTTACAGCAGTGCAAAGCAATGCCATAATTTGATGAAGAACAGACCATGGGCACGGTAAAAAAAAGTCTCAAAGTCCTGAGACGATCGACTCCTGAGTCCCCGATAGCAGGCAGCAAAAGGGAGAAACTCCCTGCCATAAACCTCCAGGCACCGTCAATTTGCCGATACCTTGGAAGCAGCCGACACTGAGTCCATCCAGATGTCCCGTTCCTGTCCAAGGAATCTCCTGTCTGTTCCTCTGACTATTGAGTCCCTTATCATTACCGCTCTTTCCTTCTCTCTCTTTCCCTTCTGCACCATGGACCCATGCTCTGTGCCAGTAACCTGGTCTCCCTGGCATCCCCCTGGGAGGTCATCCCCCACAATAGTATCCAAAACAGTGTGCTGATTATTGAGGGGAATGGCCTCAAGGGTGCTCTGTGCTAATTGCCTAATCACCATCCCATTCCTTCTCCTGACTGTCACCCAACCTCCTGCAACTTAGGGGTGTCTACTTCCCTGTAACTCCAATCGATGATCTCCTCACTCTCCTGTACAAGCCGAAGTTCATCCAGTTGCTGCTCCAGATCCCTAACACGGTCTTCAATGAGCTGCAGCCGGATGCACTTCACACAGATGTAGTTCCCTGGGAGACTCTGGGTCTCTCAGGCCTCAGATATCCAGCATGAAGAACACACAATGGCCATTTAAACTACACTAACTACCTCTGACACAGGAAGTAAAAAAGGAAGCTTAACAGAAACTTACCCAGACAAGCTACCCAGAGCCAAGCCTCTTCCGAGCCGAAGCCTCCTTTGAGCCAAAGCCTGACACTCCCACTCTCACCACAGGCCCACTCCCAACAATGGCCACTCCGCTTGTCCCTTCTGTACTTTTATTTACTCCTCGCCGTGCTGGTCCCGCTACTGACTGGGCCACCAGAATGACACCAAATGCCCGCGAAGCTCTCCTTTTAAATGAGCACCTCTGACCTGCAAGAAGCCTCCTCACTGTGCACTGCTCCCGCCACCAGTGGGGCTGCTGGAATTTGCCTTCCTCACCAAAGACTAAACCTGCAAATTAACCTTTAGGGAGTCCTGCATGAGAACTCCCAAGTCCCTTTACACTGCAGGTTTTTTAGTTTTCTCTCCATTTAGAAAACAGCGTATCTTTATTTCCTCTAGAAAAGTGCATGGCCATACACTTCCCAACACTGTATCTTCTGACTGTGTTGGCTTTGACACAAATAATGCATTTCCCTGTATGTTGCAATATTTTAATGTACTCGTGACAAATAAAACCAACCTTTCTAATCTTAATCTTTTACCTTCTGTATGAGATAAAAATTAAAGATTCGTTTTATTTGTCACATGTAATTGAGAAATACAGTGAAATGCATCATTTGCGTCAAATCAAATCAGTGAGGATTGGTCTGGGGGCAGCCCACAAATGTCACCGCGCTTCCGGCGATATCATAGCACGCCCACAACTCACGTACCTGAACCGCGTGTCTCTGGAATTTGGGAGGAAACTGAAGCACTCAGAGGAAGCACACACAGTCACGAGGAGAACATAGAGACTCTTTATATACAGCAACGGGAATCAAACCCCAATCTTACCGCTATGCTACTGATCCATGTAACTTAAGCTGCCCAAAGCTAATGTAAGAACGAATGTGTGATTGCATTCTGTACACCAAGTGGCCACTTGCTCATAAATGCAAATATCTAATCAGCTAATCATGTGGCAGCAACTCAGTGCATAAAAGCATGCGGACATGGTCAAGAGGTTCAGTTGTTGCTCAGACCAAACATCAGAATGGGGAAGAAATGTGATCTAAGTGACTTTGACCATAGAACGATTGTTGGTGCCAGACAGGGTGGTTTGAGTATCTCAGAAACTACTGATTTTCATGCATAACACTCTCTAGAATTTATAGAGAATTGTGCGAAAAACAAAAAACATCCAGTGAGCAGCAGTTCTGTTGTCAAAGATACTGTGTTAATGAAAGATGTCAGAGGAGAATGGCCAGACTACTTGAAACTGACAAGAAGGTGACAAATAAACAGGTGTTACAACAGTGGTGTGCAGAAGAACATCTCGGAATGCACAACACATCGAACCTTGAAGTGGATGGGCTACAGCAGCAGAAGACCGTGAAGATACACTAAGTGGCCCCTTTATTAGATACAGGAGCTAGCTAATATAGTGGCCACTGTGTGTTCTCCCAGCGAGATGTGACAGACAAGGCGGAATCGGGCCTTATGAGTTTTCAACCCTTGACAGCTCTGTGCTTCGGTTTTTTACCAGCTTATTGTTTTTTTCCCTCCATGCTCGCTGTGTTTAATGTTTACCTAGCTGTTAACTGCTAACATTTGGAGGTCTAGTTCACATCATTTTTAAGAATCTTAGACTGTCATATTTTCCTTACGTACCATTGCAAATCCTTCCAGAGCGTTCCTTTAGTTGGAGATTTGTGCAATTATGCCCTGCCCTTCTTCAGAGGAATACTATCCCTTAAACTCTGCAGCTCCCTTTGGCTGTTATCTTTAATTCAAACAGAAAAAAAAAATACATCCAAAGACCAATTCTTTGTGGCAAAGCTGAATTTGTGGATGAAGTCCTTTATCTTCCTTTCTCCTTCAGGGCTTCAGCTGTAGTGGAGAGAGCTGAGATTTCAGAGGTCTTCTGAAGAACAGCAGTCCCTTTGGAGAACATGTAACGGGTCACTCAGCTGGACCTCAAGTGAGTTCCCGGCACTTTCATTTAATTATCCTTCCTGTGTCTTTTACAGGCTCTCCTCGTGTAATTGTATCCTGCACTGGCTTCTGTTCTCTGTCGGCATGTATTACAAAGATTATAGGCCGAGATAATGTAAGCAAGCCATGCAGGCAGTAACCAAGATGACAGGCACTGCTTAACAGGATGTCAGAGAGGTAGGGCTGAGGGCAGGTGGGGATCAGGAGGTACTGGAGCGTGGGGGCCCTGGTGGCAAGTTCAAGGCCATATGAGCAACTCAAGTCATAGGGTGGGGGCCAGTGCTGATCAGGATCAGCAGAATCAAGGCACTGGGCAAGATAAGGGGTGGAGGAGTGGTTTGTTAGTTAGAGTCATAGAGTACTACAACACAGAAACAGGCTCTTTGGCCCATCTAGTCTGTGCTGAACTATCATTCTGCCTAGTCCTATCGACCTACACTTTGACCATAGCCCTCCATGCCCCTCCCATCCATGTTGTTATCCAAACTTCTTTTAAATATTGAAATCCACCACTTCTGCTGGCAACTCATTCCACACTCTCACTATCCCCTGAGTGAAGTTCCCCCTCATTTTGCCCTTAAAAATTACACCTTTTACCCCTAACCCATGATCTCTAGCTGGCATCTCTCACAACCACAGTGAAAAAAGTCCACTTGCATTTACCCTATCCATACCCCTGGTGGGGTGGGGATGTCTCTGTCAAAGGAGAAGTAAGGCATTCCTTCCCTCTGCTAGTCCGCAGGTCACCCTTGGGCAGGGTGTAGTACTGCTTGGTCCCACACCCCCCACCCTGATTAGTGTCACGTGAAGCCATGATGGTCGTATGAGTAGCTGGTGCACATCACAAGCCCTGGTTATGTGACCCCCTGATGCCAGGCAGACAATTTCTGAAGAGTATGGATAATGGCTGGGGTCACCCGTCTTATAAAGACACTGCCCAGAAGAAACACCATGATCGCACACGTCATACAACACAGCACATAACGAACAAGTGATATGCCTAATAATTTTATATATTCCCCTCGTTTTCCTATGCTCCAGGGAATATAGTCTTAACCTATTCAAAAGATATGCCATAAAAACAGGTTTGGCCCTGTAGTGACCCTGGGGATTCATCTGCAATCACCCAAATCCTTTCAACATGGGGAACAGCATCAAATGAAATGATGTCAGATGCATAAACATAAGTCATGCTGGGAAATGGTGAGTCAAGTTTCCAAAATGATGTAACGATACAGTTACAGGTGAAAAAGTTGTGAGAAGGCTCCAACAAGTCTACAAAAAGATATAGATAGTTCTAAAAGTCATAGGTTAAGGATGAAAGAAAAATGGATTTAAGGGAAATCTGAGGGGGAACTTCTTCACTCAGAGGGTGGCAAGAACGTGGAACAAGCTAACTCACAACACGCTGGAGGGACTCAGCAGGTCGGGTAGCATCCGTGGAAATGATCAGTCGACGTCTTGGGCCGGAACCCTTCGCCAGGACTGAAGAGGGAGGGGGCAGGGGCCCTATAAAGAAGGTGGGGGGAGGGTGGGAAGGTGAAGGCTGGTAGGTACCAGGTGAAAAACCAGTAAGGAGGAAGATAAAGGGACGGGGGAGGGGAAGCAGGGAGGTGATAGGCAGGAAAGGTGAAGAAGGAATAGGGGAAAACACAATGGGTAGTAGAAGGAGGCGGAATCATGAGGGAGATGATAGGCAGCTGGAGGACGGGGCAGAGTGAAACTGGGATAGGGGAAGGGAGGGGGAGGGAATTACCGGAAGCTGGAGAATTCAATATTCATACCAAGGGGCTGGAGACTACCCAGACGGAAAAGCTGCCAGAGGAAGAGGTGGATGCCACTTTGATTGCAACATTTAAGTGAAGTTTGGGTAAGTACTGTACATGGATGGGAGGGGCATGAAGGGCTATGGTCAATGTACGTCAATGGGACTAGGCAGAATAATAGTTCATCATGGACTAGGTGAGCCAAAGGGCTCCATTTTGAGCTCTATGACTTTATGAGTCTATAGGTGAAACTAGTAGGTGAAAAGATAGCAGGTGAATAAATGTGAGCTGGTCCATTTCAGGTATGCATCTGAGATCATGCAGCTACAGGAAGTAATTAGGGATGCAAACTAAATATTAGGCACACACACAAAAGTGCTGGAGGAACTCAACAGGTCAGGCAGCATCTACAGAGGAGAATGAACAGTCAACATTCTGGGCCACGACCCTTCATCAGGGCTGGAAAGAAAGGGGCAGAAACCAGAATAAGAAGACAGGTGATAGAATTGAATTGAATGATCTTTATTGTCATTATACATAGGTACAATGAAACTCTGTTTGGCTTCCTCTCAGGCAATAAAATAAAGCAGTAGATAAAAACAAGACAGTAATAGAAAAACAGTACTAAATAGATAAGTAATAGAAAATAAGTTGCAGCAGCACCAGAGTTAAGCACAAAGTGCCGTTAGTGCAAGTATTTGAGTCCTTGTGTGTGGATGTGTGTGCTCACAGTTTCAGTCATTGTTTTGTGGGAGTGGTGTGATGGAGGCCACAGCTCTGGGATAGAAGCTGTTCCTCAGTGTATTTGTTCTGGTTTTTAGTGTCCTGAACCTTTTGCTGGACGGCAGCGGGTCAAACAGGGAGTGGCCGGGGTGTGTGGAGTCTCTGGTTATGCTGATTGCTTTCCTCCTGAGTCTGCTGGAACAGACAGTGTCCAGTCCTGGGAGCTCCATCCTGACAATTCGCTGGGCCGCCTTCACCAGCGATGCAGGTCTTGTCGCTCAGCGGCTGTGCAGCTGGCATACCACACTGTGGTGCTGTTGGTCAGGGTGGTTTCAATTGTGCTTCTGTAGAAGTTAAGCAACAGCTTTTGTGGGAGTTTGGCCTGTTTCAGCTTTCTGAGGAAGAAGAGTCTTTGTTGTGCCTTTTTTACAAGCAATGAGGTGTTGGTGGTCCAGGTCAGCTGTTTTGACAACATAACTCCAAGGAACTTTAGGATCCACACTTTCCACTACCTCTCCACGTACAAACGTTTGTATATGGGGGGGGGCGGGTGTACTCCCCCCTTTGATCTCCTGAAGTCAATGATCATCTCTTTTGTTTTAGAAGTGCTAAGGACCAGGTCGTTGTCCTCACACCACTCCGTCAGGGGATCCACCTCAAGCCTGTAGGCTGTTTCATCCTCGCCCGAGATCAGGCCAACCACAGTGGTACCGTCCACAAATTTAATTATGGAGTTGGAGGTGTAGATGGGGGTGCAGTCCTGTGTGAAGAGGATGTAAAGCATAGGGCTCAACATACAGCTCTATGGGGTGCTTATTTTTAAGATGAGGGTGGTGGATTTGTGCTGACTAATTCTGACTTGCTGTGGTCGGTCTGTGAGAAAGTCCATGACCCATGAGCACGGGGAGGAACCAAGGCCAAGAGTGTTCAGTTTGCTGACCGGTTTATGGGGGGTGACTGTGTTAAATGCAGAACTGAAGTCCACAAATAACATCCTCACCTAAGTGTTCGGTTCCTCTAAGTTCCTCTAGGTGTGATCAGGTGAAGGGGAAGGTTGGTGGGTGGGGCAAGAAGCTGAGAGGTGGCAGGTGGAAGAGGAAAAGGACTGAAGGGGAGGGGAGGAGAAGAGGAGGAGTGAAAGGGCCACCAGAATGAGGGAAACAAAAGGGGGATAGTGAAAGGAGGGGAATGTTACTGGAAGTTAGAGATATCAATGTTCATACCATCAAACAGAATATAAGGTGTTGCATCGCCAACCTGCGATTGGGCTCTTCTCTTGGAAAGTACATGGAGCACAAAAGTCTGGAAGTAAGTGTACAAGGTTCTGAAGAGACTACTCCTAAAGTGCTGTGTACAGATTTGGTCTCTTTGTTATTGAGGGGTTAGTCACAACGTCGGCAGTTCAAGTAATGTTTGCTAACTTTATTCTCCAAATGATGGGATTGAGTGCAAGGTTGGGTGTGTTGAGATGATACTCGTTCAGAGTTTCAAAGAATGAGTGCTCATTTTATAAAAACATAAGATTTTGCAAGAAGGAGGGCTTAAATATGTAGGTGCTGATGAAATTGTGGAATATAAACTGTAAAATTCATGTTAATTTAATTTTTGTTTACCTACAGTACTATGCAAAAGTCTTAGGCACATGTAAAATAATTCTGTAAAGTGAAGACGCTTTCAAAAATAATGAAATGAAGTTTCTAAATATGAATAAATTACTATAAAGAGCAGTAAATGGTGAAAAACTAAATCAAATCAATATTTGGTGTGACTATTCCTTGCCTTTAAAACTGCATCAATTCTTGTAGGTACATTGTCATGCAGTTTTATAAGAAAATCGTCTGGCAGGTTGTTCCAAGCATCTTGCAAAACTTGCCAACAGTTCTACTGCAGACTTTGGTTGTCTCGTTTGCTTCTGTCTCACCAGGTAGTCCCAGGCATCTTCAATAATGATAAAATCAGGGCTCTGTGGATGCCATACCTTCTGGGACCATATAAAAAAATCTATGGTGTCTAAGAGTTTTGCACAGTTTTGTGTCTTTGTCATGCTTGTAGAGTTGGTGCGGCTGCTACAAAAAGCTAGCTTTCTTATGGTACTTATACCCTGTGTATGCCTATGACCACAATAAACTTGAACCTGAATACTTCCTCTCATGGGGGTATCCGGAATACAGAACAAAGTTTCAGAGTGAGGATTTGCCCATTTTGGATAGGGATGAGAGGAACTATCCTGTGAGCCTCCGAATTCTTACCCCAAGAAACTGCAGAGTTTTAATCATTGAGTGCATTCAAAATAAAGACCTCGGGTTTTGGTCTAGAGGGAACCAGAAGTTCCAGGAAGATGCCCAGCTACTAACTGGCTCTTGTAACCACGGTGACGTAGTGGTTAGTGCAATGCTTTCCGAGTGCCAGGGTCACCAATGAGGGTTCAATTCCCGCTGCTGTCTGTAAGGAGTTTGTACGTTCTCCCCGTGACTGTGTGGGTTTCCTCCGGGTGCTCCGGTTTCCTCCCACAGTCTGAAGACATACCAGTTGGTAGGTAAATTGGTCATTGTAAATTGTCCCATGATTAGGTTGGTATTAGATTGTGGGATTAATGGGTGGTGTGGATCAAAGGGCCAGAAGGGCGTATTCAACGATGTATCTCCATAAAGTAAAAATAAATCAAAAAGAAGCTATTCCTAAACTGTTGAGTGTGTTTCTTCAGGCACTTGTACCTCCTTCCTGATGGTAGCAATGAGGAGAGGACATGTCCTTGGTGGTGGAGCTTCTTAATGAAGGATTTTGCCCTATCCTGATGCATCACCTTCCGAAGTTCCTCAATGATGGTGATGATCAGCTCAGACTATCATCTGTAGCATATTCAAAGGCTCTTCCAAGACCACCTCTACACACATTGTTTAGGCTCAGAGAGCAGAAATCATAGAACACAATCCTTGAAGATTTATCAGCTTTAAAACAATGAATATTGTAACATCCTCCATTGTGTATTTATTTAGAGATATGGCACAGTAATGGGCCCATGTGATCAATTAACCTACCAACACTGCAGGTCTTTGGAACGTGGGAGGAGACGAGAGCATCGAGAGGAAATCCACGTGGTCTTAGGGAGACCGTACAAACTCATTACAGGTGACGGTGGGAATTGAATCCAGGTCACTGGTGCTATAATAGTATTACTGGAAATGCTACATCCATCATCATTGGGTACCTCTATTCAATCTCCTTTTCACCTTCTTTGTCCAAGGTATTTCATGTGCCTTGGGATATTAAGGCAAACCGAGTGATAGGAAGTGGGACATTTATATTTGAGCTACGTGGAACAATCCCGCTCCACACAAATCTTCGATGAACAAGAGTCTCTGATTCATATTAGAGAAAGGTAGTCCTGGCAAAATACATGACCGGCACCTCTACTTCCTCAGGAGGCTAAAGAAATTTAGCACGTCCCCTTTGACCCTCACCAATTCTGATCGACGCACCATAATATCACAAATGACCTGACTTGGTCCAACCAAGCAGAGTCCATTGCCAAGAAGGCCCACCAGTGCCTTTATTTCCTGAGAAAGCTAAAGAAATTTGGCCTGTCCCCTAAAACCCTCACTAATTTTTATAGATGCACTGTAGAAAGCATTCTTCTAGGGTGCATCACAATGTGGTATGGAGTTGTCCTGTCCAAGACCGGAAGAAGCTGCAGAAGATTGTGAACACGGCGCAGCACATCACACAAACCAATCTTCCGTCCTTGGACTCACTTTGCACCGCACGCTGTCGGAGCAGTGCTGCCAGGATAATCAAGGACACGACCCACCCAGCCAACACACTTTTCGTCCCATTTCCCTCCGGGAGAAGGCTCAGGAGCTTGAAGACTCGTATGGCCAGATTTGGGAACAGCATCTTTCCAACTGTGATAAGACTGCTGAAGGGATCCTGACCCGAATCTGGGCCGTACCCTCCAAATATCCGGACCTGCCTCTCGCTTTTTTTGCACTACCTTACTTTTCCTTTTATATTTTCTATTTATGAATTATGATTTAAATTTTATTATATTTACTATCGATTTATACTCCAGGGAGCACGAAGCGCAGAATCAAATATCGCTGTGATGATTGTACGCTCTAGTATCAATTGTTTGGCGACAATAAAATAATATATAGTAAACATCCCATCCAGGTGTACCACTTGGCTTAGTATGGCAACTGCTGCTCCTGAAACCACATGAAAATGCAGAGATTGCGGACACAGCTCAGCTCATCATGGAAAACAGCCTCCCCTCCATGGGCTCTTCTATACTTCTCGCTGTCTTGGTAAGGCAGCCAGCATCCTCACCCAGGACTTTCCCTCTCCTTACCCCCCTCCCTTCAGGCAGAAAGTGCTAAGTCGGATAGCGTGCACCACCAACCTCAAGGTCAGCTTTTATCCTGCTGTTCCCGAGCTATTCTACGGTCTCCTGGTTTGATAAAAATGGACTCCTGAGCCAATAATCCACATTTTTTATGGAGTTGAGCCTTATTGTCTGGCCGCACTGCACTTTCTTGTTAACTGTATCATGTCATTTTGCTGTCTTGTATTGTTTTGCCTTAGCGTGATGAAATTATCTGTGTGGACAGTGTGTACAGCAAAGTTTTTCACTGTACTTCAGTACATATGGCCATAATACACTACACTTGGTGCTCACTTCACCAGGTGGAGGAGATAGTTAATAAAGTGGCCATTGATTGTATGTTCATGGTCTTCCACTGCTGGGGCCCATCCACCTCAAGGTTCGATGTGTTGTGGGTTCAGAGATGCCCTTCTGCACACCACTGTTGCAAGGTATTGTTATTTGAGTTACTGTCACCTTCCTGTCAGCTTGAACCAGTCTGGCCATTCTCCTCTGACCTCCTTCATTAACAAGGCATTTTCACCCACAGAACTGCTGCTCACAGGTTGTTGTTTTTTTTTCACACCATTCCCCGTAAACTCTAGGCACTGTTGTGCATGAAAATCCAAAAGGATGTGAGCAGTTTCCAAGATACTCAGACTGTCCTCTCTGGTACCAAGGATCATTCCATAGTCAAAGTCACACAGATCACTTCTTTCCCCATTCTGATATTTGGTCTGAGCAACAACTGAACCTCTTGACTATGTCTGCAAGCTTTTTTGCATTGAATGGCTGCCAGATGCTCTTTGCATTAAAGAGCAGGTGTACAGGTGTACCTAATAAAGTGGCCACTCACTGTAGTCTGCCAACTTAATTTTCCGTGTTTCCAACCTTCAATTTTTAACCAGAAGCATTCACAGTTAAAGTTACCAACTGCATAAAATGCTTCACTTTCTAAGTATGATATTCCTTCCTTAATAAGCATGGAAAATATTATGAAAAGTAGCAAGCATTTATTTACGTAGTGCTACAGTCAGGCAGAGCAGTTGTCAGCAGTCTGTTCCAACCATGCTTTGTTACAATACACAGCAGAGATGCTGGCGTACATGAGCATTGCTGCCACTCTCAATTACAATCAGAGGGAGGCCCTCACTGGAGAACACAGTGAACCACAACATTTAAATGCAGCACATTGATTGCGCTTCACCTTTCCCCACGCAGGGATTGACTTGATGTAGCCTTATGCGTTCTGGAGCAGACCGAGAGCCCAAGTGCACTCGTACACTGTGATGCCTGTCTGTGGGAGCGGCGGAAGGCACCATAATGTTATGCTGTAAAGGAATATTGTCAAAGACATCTCTGACAGCACAGATTACAGAGGGGACTTGTGTTCCCAAATGTTATTTTTATATACTTATATGGAGCCAAACAAAGCTATCAAACTAGAATTGGATTGGCACTAGAGGGAAGATTCAGGGAGCTTTGGGGAAAGAGTAGGGAATGAAACTGGCTGTATTGCTCTGTAGAGAACTGGTGGGGACTCAAGAGGTTGAATAGACATCTTCTATACTGTGGTGATTCTATGATATTTTCCACTTACCTTTTAAACAAGGCAGTGCTGCACAGTGTAACATTAAGATGGGAGTTACATAGAAACATAGAAAATAGGTGCAGGAGTAGGCCATTCGGCCCTTCGAGCCTGCACCACCATTTATTATGATCATGGCTGATCATCCAACTCAGATCTTCCCTCCATACCCCCTGACCCCCGTAGCCACAAGGGCCATATCTAACTCCCTCTTAAATATAGCCAATGAACTGGCCTCAACTGTTTCCTGTGGCAGAGAATTCCACAGATTCACCACTCTCTGTGTGAAGAAGTTTTTCCTAATCTCGGTCCTAAAAGGCTTCCCCTCTATCCTCAAACTGTGGCCCCTCGTTCTGGACTTCCCCAACATCGGGAACAATCTTCCTGCATCTAGCCTGTCCAATCCCTTTAGGATTTTATACGTTTCAATCAGATCCCCCCTCAATCTTCTAAATTCCAACGAGTACAAGCCCAGTTCATCCAGTCTTTCTTCATATGAAAGTCCCGCCATCCCAGGAATCAATCTGGTGAACCTTCTTTGTACTCCCTCTATGGCAAGGATGTCTTTCCTCAGATTAGGGGACCAAAACTGCACACAATACTCCAGGTGTGGTCTCACCAAGGCCTTGTACAACTGCAGTAGTACCTCCCTGCTCCTGTACTCGAATCCTCTTGCTATAAATGCCAGCATACCATTCGCCTTTTTCACCGCCTGCTGTACCTGCATGCCCACTTTCAATGACTGGTGTATAATGACACCCAGGTCTCGTTGCACCTCTCCTTTTCCTAATCGGCCACCATTCAGATAATAATCTGTTTTATGTATTTTCAGAACTTAATCTTCCTTAAGTACTTCTTCAATCAGTCTTATCTAAAGTAAAGAACAGTAAATCAAAGTCAAAATGAATTTAGTATCAATGCACATACATGTTACCAGATACTATCTTGAGGTTCATTTCTTGCAGGCATTTATAGGAAAATAAAGAAATACGATAGAACTTATGAAAAACTGTACATACTGAAAACAAAGTCTGACAAACAACCACAGTGCAGAAGACATATCAGGCAAAATTAAAAAAATAATACTGAGAACATGAGTTCTTGAAAATGAGTCTGTAGGTTTTGGAATCAGTTCAGTGTTGAGGTGAGTGACGTTGTCCACGCTGGTTTATCATGTACTGCTGCCGCTAAGCTGATAAATTTCACAACATGCCGGTGATATTAAACTTGTGGAAGTTGCTGGTGAATGCAGCAGGCCAGGCAGCATCTATAGGAAGAGGTACAGTCGACGTTTCGGGCCTTATCTCTACTATCTCTTCTTTCAGTTAGTCCTGACAAAGGGTCTCGGCCCGAAACGTTGACTGTACCTCTTCCTATAGATGCTGTCTGGCCTGCTGTGTTCACCAGCAATTTTTATGTGCGTTGCTTGAAATTCTAGCATCTGCAGATTTCCTCATGTTTGTAATATTAAACTTGATTCTGATTCTGATTCAAGAGCCTGACGTTTGTGGGGTTATAACTGCTCCACTGTGGAGTGAGACCTACAGTTGCTGTACTTCCTTCCTGATGGTAGGAGAAGAAAGCATGGGTTGGATGGTGGGGGTCATTATTGATGGATTCTGCTTTCCTGGGCTAGTGCTCCCCACTATTGGGCACATCTACAAGGACTATGTATGTAGATGAGGCAGTTAGCCTGTGAGGAGAGATTGAGTCACCTGGGACTATACTTGCTGGAACTCAGAAGAATGAGAGGAAACATACACAATTATTAAATGGATAAATGATTTTGAAGCAGGAAAGGTGTTTCCAATGGTATGTGAAGCTAGAACTGGTGAACATAGAGTCAGGATTTAGGTGAATACACTTGGGACAGAGATGAGGAGAAACTGCTTTTCCCAGAGAGTAGTGAATCTGTGGAATTCTCTGCCCAGGAGATCAGTAGCGGCTACACCATTAAATATATTTAAGGCTCAGAGAGATTTTTGCATTGCAGGGGAAAGAAGAATTGTGAGGAAAGGTCAAGCAGATGAAGCTGAGTCCACAGCCAGATTAGCCATCATCTTATTGATCGTACAGATGGCCCAATCCTGCTCCTATCTCTTTATGTTCTTATGTTCTCTCTGAAGTGGTGACACAGATTTGGACAAAGTTATGAGGGGTAAATATAGGGCAAATGTAAGCAGGCTTTTTCCACTAAAACTGGGCAAGACTACACTAGAGGTCATGGGTTAAGGGTGAAAGGTGAAATATGAGGGGGAAGTTCTTCACTCGGAAGATGGTGAGTGTGGAATGAGCTGCAAGAGGAAGTTTTGGATGCAGGTTCGAGTTCAACTTTTTAGACCAGGGGTTCCCAACCTTTTTATGCTATGGAGCCCGACCATTAACCGAGGGCTCTGTGGACCCCAGGTTAGGAACCACTGTTTTGGAGAGATTTGGATGAAACAAGGATGGGAGGGCTCTGGCCCTGGTGCAGGTCGATGGGACTAGACGGAATAGTTTGGCATGGACTAATGGGCTGAAGGGCCTGTTTCTGTGCTGTAGTGTTCTTTGACTCTACATACAATGAATACAGCCAGCAGTGGTGGGCTCTCATTTGTGCTGTGGAGAAATGATTCAATTACATGTGGATTTATGCCATATAAATAACCCGTGCTAATACAGAGCATCATTATTACAGAGCACTCTGCAGGCTACTGGGGAAATGCTTCCACACAGTGTGCCCTTGATTCTATTGAAACCAGTCTAACATTGGTGTTACTCAGTCATTTCCTCAAATGCCACAGTTAAAGGAAACAACGTGACAGAGAACAAGATAGAATTTTTTCCAAATAATTTTTGTAGAATACATTGTTAGTTGGTAAACTAAGGAAAGAATTAACCCTGCCTTCGATATTTAATTTCTTTGCACTTCACGGTATACAAGGAATGCTGAATGCTTTGCTTTTTGCCTGGAACTATGAAATGACTTTTTTTTGTGCTGCTGTCTGAGCTGGTACATATCGATGGAGAAGATGTGCAAAGGATATGGTGGGGGTGTTTAGGACCAGAGGGTACAGCCCTCATATAGAGGGACGTCCATTTAGAATGGAGATGAGCAGGAACTCCTTTAACCAGAGAGTGGTGAGTCTGTGGAATTTGTTACCACAGGTGGCCCTGCAGGCCAAGTCATTGGGTTTATTTAAGGCAGAGGTTGATAGATTCTTCTATAGTCAGGACATGAAGGGATACAGGGAGAAGGCAGGAGACTGGGGCTGGGAGGGAAAGTGGATCAGCCATGATGAAATGGCAAAGCAGACTCGATGGGCCGAATGGCCTAATTCTGCTCTTAAATCTTATGGTCTTATGGTCTTATTCTGGAAATTAAAGCATCAGCATTAACATATGAGGAGTGTTTGATGGCTCTGGGCCTGTACTCACTGGAGTTTAGAAGATTAAGTGGGGGATCTCATTGAAACCTACTAAATGTTGAAAGGCCTAGATAGAGTGGATGTGGAGAAGTCTAGGACCGGAGGGCACTGCCTCAAAATAGAGACGAGGAGAAATTTCTTTAGTCAGAAAACAGTGAATCTGTGGAATTCATTGGGTATGTTTAAAGCATAGGTTATTAGGTTCTTGATTAGTAATGGCGTCAAAGGTTATAGAGAGAGGGCATGAGAAGTCTTCTGGTCATGAAGAGGATGATAATAGACTTAGAAAGGATATAGACCGGCTAGTGAAATGGATGGATGCTATAGATCAAATTTAATCCCGAAAAGTGCTGTTACATTTTTAGGAAGGACACAATACGAATTAATTCTAAAAGGCAAATTGGTAAATTGTCTTACTATTGCCACATATACTGAGATACAGTGAAAAACTTTGTTTTTAATGCCAGCTCTACAGATCATTTCACTAAAACAATGCATTCATATTGTATGAGGGAAAATAATAAAATTGCAGAATTAAGTGCCACGGCTACAGAAAAAATGCAGTACAGGCAGACAATTAAGTACAAGGTCATAACAAAGTATGGGGAGTGTTTCATGAGGTAGAAGCTGTTGTTGAGCCTGGCTGGACATGCTTTGAGGCTTTTGTGTCTTCTGCTCAATGGGAAGGTGAGAAGAAAGAATGACTACAATGGTAGTGTCTTTGATTCTGCTGGCTGCTTTACTGAGGCAGTGAGAAGCGTAGATAGAGTCCATGGAGGAGATGGTTTCCGTAATGTGCTGATCTATGTCCACAACTCTCTACAGCTTCATGTCTTCTTTTAGTTCTCCTAATTTCCTTTTTAAGTGTTCTCTTGCATTTCTTACACACCTCAAGTACCTGGGGACACAGCGAGAGTGATTTCCGGGCATACAGGAGTAGGATAGATGGGCTGGTTGAGTAGTATTGCAACAACAACCTTCACACATGTAAATAAGACCAAGGAATTTATTGTGGACTTCAGGAAGGTGAAATTAGGAGAACACGCACCAGTCCTCATTGAGGTGTTGGCAGTGGAAAGGATGAGCATCTCCAAATTCCTGGATGTCAACATCTCAGAGAATGTACTCATCATCACAGTCATAGTCGTAGTCATACTTTATTGAACCCAGGGGAAATTGGTTTTCGTTACAGTTGCACCATAAATAATAAATAGTAATAAAACCATAAATAGTTAAATAGTAATATGTGAATTATGCCAGGAAATAAGTCCAGGACCAGCCTATTGGCTCAGGGTGTCTGACCTTCCAAGGGAGGAGTTGTAAAGTTTGATGGCCACAGGCAGGAATGACTTCCTATGACGCTCTGTGCTGCATCTTGGTGGAATGAGTCTCTGGCTGAATATACTCCTGTGCCCAACCAGCACATTATGTAGTGGATGGGAGACATTGTCCAAGATGGCATGCAACTTGGACAGCATCCTCTTTTCAGACACCACCATCAGAGAGGCCCAACTCCAGGCCCAACAAGCTAATGAAATCAAGAAGAAGGCACATGACTGACTATATTTTTGTTAGGGGTTTGAGGATATCTGGTATGTCATCGAAGGCTCTAGTAACTTTCTACAGATGTACCATGGAGAGAATCCTGACTGGGAGGGAGGTGCCAATGCACAGGATCAGAAAAAACGCAGAGGGTCACCCAGCTCCCTCAGAGCTCAAACCAACCAACCAACGAGGACATCTTCAAAGGGCAATGCTTCAAGAAGGCGACATCCATCGTCAAGGACAGTCACCACCCAGTACATGTCCTCTTCTCATCACAACCAAGGTACAGGAACCTGAAGACCCGCATTCAATGTTTTTGGAAGAGCTTCTTCGCCTCCTCCATCAGATTTCGGAATAGTCCATGAACCCATGAAAACTACCTCTCTGCTCTTCTTTCACACTATCAGTTACTTTTTATTGCCATGGGATGAAGATTTTGACTATATCTCCTAACTAGGCTCCTGATAATCTTATAACTCTCTGTAAGGTCATCCCTTAGTCTTCAGTGCTCAAGTTTGAATAAACCTGATCTATCCTAATAATTACAGCCCATCATTCCTGGGAACATCCTAGTGAATCTCTTCTGCATTCTCTCCATTAATACCTCAGCCCTCCTGTTATGTGGTAACCAGAGCTGTAAACAATATTCTTAGAGAAGTCTAACCAACTTGTGTAACTGCAACTGGACATCCCAGCTCTAATATTCAACATCCCAGCTTTCTTTTCTTCTCTTCAGCATTTTTTGTGATGTGCCACCAGTAGCCAATGAGATATCCAAGCTTCCTGTTCCTCAAACAGAGGAGGCTATGGACTGACATATCAGAATGGGAATAGGAATTGGAATTACTACTGAGAAGTTCCATTTTTGCTGGATGGAGTGGAGGTGCTCAACTGTGATGTCCTTGCCATTAGGTTGTAGACTACCAAGGTGGAATATGAGGGATTCAAGAGATTCTGCAGGTGCTAGAAATCCAGAGCAACACACACAATGCTGGAGAAACACAGCAGGTCAGGCAGCATCTATGGAAATGAATTAACAGTTGGTGTTTTGGGCTAAGACCCTTCTTCAGGACTGAGAAGGAAGGGGAAGACACCAGAATAAAGAAAGTTGGGGAGGGGAAGGAGACTAGCTGGAAGATGAAAGATGAAGCCAGGCAAGATCAAGGGCTGGAGAAGAAGAAATCTGATAGGAGAGGAGAGTGGACTGTAGGAGAAAGGGAAGGAGGAGGGGACCCAGGGGATGGTGATAGGCAGGTAAGAAGAGGCTAAAAGGCCAGAGTGAGGAATAGGAGAGATGAGGGGGACGGAAACATTTTTACCAGAAGGAGAAATCAATATTCATGCCATCATTTTGGAATATAAGGTGGAATACCTGGATGGCATATGAGGTGTTGCTCCTTCAACCTGAGAGTGAGTAAATAAGGTGCTTGAGGAGTATAAGAAGTGCAAGAAAATACTTAAGAAAGAAATCAGGAGGGCTAAAAGAAGACATGAGGTTGCCTTGGAAGTCAAAGTGAAGGATAATCCAAAGAGCTTTTACAAGTATATTAAGAGCAAAAGGATTATAAGGGATAAAATTGGTCCTCTTGAAGATCAGAGTGGTCGGCTATGTGCGGAACCAAAGGAAATGAGGGAGATCTTAAATAGGTTTTTTTGCGTCTGTATTTACTAAGGAAACTGGCATGAAGTCTATGGAATTAAGGGAAACAAGTAGTGAGATCATGGAAACTGTACAGATTGAAAAGGAGGAGGTGCTTGCTGTCTTGAGGAAAACTTAAGTGGATAAATCCCCGGGACCTGATAGGGTGTTCCCTTGGACCTTGAAGGAGACTAGTGTTGAAATTGCAGGGGCCTTGGCAGAAATATTTAAAATGTCGCTGTCTACAGGTGAGTTGCCGGAGGATTGGAGAGTGGCTCATGTTGTCCATTGTTTAAAAAAGGATCGAAAAGTAATCCGGGAAATTATAGGCTGGTAAGTTTAACGTCGGTAGCTGGTAAGTTATTAGAGGGAGTACTAAGAGACAGAATATACAAGCATTTGGATAGACAGGGACTTATTAGGGAGAGTCAACATGGCTTTGTGCGTGGTAGGTCATGTTTGACCAATCTATTGGAGTTTTTCGAGGAGGTTACCAGGAAAGTGGATGAAGTGAAGGCAGTGGATATTGTCTACATGGACTTCAGTAAGGCCTTTGACAAGGTCCCGCATGGGAGGTTAGTTAGGAAAATTCAGTCGCTAGGTATACACGGAGAGGTGGTAAATTGGATTAGACATTGGCTCAATGGAAGAAGCCAAAGAGTGGTAGTAGAGAATTGCTTCTCTGAGTGGAGGCCTGTGACTAGTGGTGTGCCACAGGGATCAGTGCTGGGTCCATTGTTATTTGTCATCTATATCAATGATCTGGATGATAATGTGGTAAATTGGATCAGCAAATTTGCTGATGATACAAAGATTGGAGGTGTAGTAGACAGTGAGGAAGGTTTTCAGAGCCTGCAGATGGACTTGGACCAGCTGGAAAAATGGGCTGAAAAATGGCAGATGGAGTTTAATACAGACAAGTGTGAGGTATTGCACGTTGGAAGGACAAACCAAGGTAGAACATACAGGGTTAATGGTAAGGCACTGAGGAGTGCAGTGGAACAGAGGGATCTGGGTATACAGATAGAAAATTCCCTAAAAGTGGCGTCACAGGTAGATAGGGTCATAAAGAGAGCTTTTGGTACATTGGCCTTTATTAATCAAAGCATTGAGTATAAGAGCTGGAATGTTATGATGAGATTGTATAAGGCATTGGTGAGGCCGAATCTGGAGTATTGTGTTCAGTTTTGTTCACCAAATTACAGGAAGGATATAAATAAGGTTGAAAGAGTGCAGAGAAGGTTTACAAGGATGTTGCCGGGATTTGAGAAACTCAGTTACAGAGAAAGGTTGAATAGGTTAGGACTTTATTCCCTGGAGCATAGAAGAATGAGGGGAGATTTGATAGAGGTATATAAAATTATGATGGGTATAGATGGAGTGAATGCAAGCAGGCTTTTTCCACTGAGGCAAGGGGAGAAAAAAACCAGAGGACATGGGTTAAGGGTGAGGGGGGAAAAGTTTAAAGGGAACATTAGGGGAGGCTTCTTCACACAGAGAGTGGTGGGAGTATGGAATGAGCTGCCAGATGAGGTGGTAAATGCAGGTTCTTTTTTAACATTTAAGAATAAATTGGACAGATACATGGATGGGAGGTGTATGGAAGGATATGGTCCGTGTGCAGGTCAGTGGGAGTAGGCAGAAAATGGTTCGGCACAGCCAAGAAGGGCCAAAAGGCCTGTTTCTGTGCTGTAGTTTTTCTATGGTTTTCTATGGTTTTTCTTCTTGGCACAAGAGGAGGCTACGAACCAACGTATCAGAATGGGAATGGGATCAGAATTAAAATGTTTGGCCACCGGGAAGTACCAGCAGCTCAGGCAGATTCTGTGAAGAGACAGAAATATTTCAACTGTGGCACCCACTGACAGAATAGGGCATCGACTGCTGAACTCTCTCCGTAGATATTCACTGACCTGACTTTCAAACATTTTATATTTTTATTCCAGGTTTCCAAGGTCTGCATTATTTTTCTTGCAGGAAAATCTGAAAACAGTTGGAAAAAGAAAGACAAAGCTGTAACTAAAATCCAAACATTTTAGGGAGCAGGAAAACCCAGATAGATATCTGTTGGTTAAGGTTATCATAAGATAATAGCACTGAGCAGAGAGCAGGCGTAAATCAGAATCAGAATCAGTAGGTTGAGAAATCTGTTGCTTTGTGGCAGCCGGACAGTGTAATACATAATATATACTATAAATTACAATAAGAAATATCTACAAAAATAAAAATGTTATGCAAAAAAAGAGCAAAATATGGTGAGGTAGTTTTCATGGGTTCAATGTCCATCCAAAAATCTGATGGCAGAGGGGAAGAATCTGTTCCTAAAGCATTGAGAGAGAGCTTTCATGCTCTTTGAGCCTCCTCCCTGATGGCAGTAATGAGAAGAGGGCATGTTGCTCTCTGATGGATGCTGCCTTCATGACACTTTGTTCCTTGAAGATGTCATCAATTGTGGGGAGGTTAGTGCCCAAGATCGAGCACTCTTGATGAAGGGTCTTGGCTCGAAATTTCAACTGTTTACTCTTTCTATAGATGCTGCCTGGCCTGCTGAGTTCCTCCAGCATTTTGTGTGTGTTGCTTTGCACTTCTGGCATCTACTGATTTGCTCATGTTTTGTGGAGCAGGCTGTGTTTACATCTGATCTAACGGAACAAGTGTAAGGGGATGAATGGCACCAGAAGTTCCCCTGATTCTACCTTCCCTCTCTTGTCGCAGTGAGAATCCACACTGGTGCACCTCAAGGGTGTGTGCTTAGCCCACTGCTCTTCTCTCTCTAAACCCATGACTGTGTGGCAAGGCATAGCCCAAATACCATCTATAGATTTGCTGACAACACAACCATTCTTGGTAGAATTTCAGATGGAGATGAGGGGGCGTACACAAGTGAGGTATACCAGCTGGTTGGGTGGTGTCGCAGCAACAATGTCAGCAAGACGAAAGAGCTGATTGTGGACTGCAGGAAGGGTAAGATGAGGGAACACAAACCAATTCTCATAGAGGGATCAGAAGTGGAGAGAGTGTGCAATTTCAAGTTCTGGGGTGTCAAGGTCTCTGAGGATCTAACATGGTCCCAACATATTGATGCAACTATAAAGAAGACAAGACAGCTGCTATATTTCATTAGGAGTGTGAGAAGATTTGGTTTGTCAGCTAAGACACTTGGGAACTTATCCAGATGTACCGTGGAGAGCGTTCTGACAGGCTGCATCACTTCCTGGTATGGTGGGGGTGGGGGGAAGGGGAGCGCTACTGCACGGGATTGAAAGAAGCTACAGAAGTCGTAAAATTAGTCAGCTCCACCTTGGGCACTAGCTTCCGTAGTACCCAAGACATCTTCAAGAAACAGTGCCTCATGAAGGCGACGTCCATTACTAAGGACCACCGTCACCCAGGGCATGCACTCTTCTCATTTTACCATCAGGGAGGAGGTACAGAAGTCTGAAGGCATACACTCAGAAGTTCAGGAACAGCTTCTTCCCCTCTGCCATCCGATTCCTAAATGGACATTGAATCTTTGGACACTACCTCAGTCTATTTTTAATATCTATTGTTTCTGTTTTTGCACTAATTTTAATCTATTTAATATACGTTTACAGGTCGACCTTCACTAATCTGGCACCATTGGGATCTGAGGAGTGCCGGATTAGTGAAAATGCCGAATTACAGAAGGATCACATTAAGCATAATCAGTGCCGGATTATCGAAGGAACCGGATTACAGGTAGTCAGATTAGTGAAGGTCGACTGTATATGCCTACTGTAATTGATCTACATATTTTTTTCTCTTTCTTTATTATCGTGTATTGCATCGTACTGGTGCTGCCAAATTAACAAATTTCACAGCACCTGCCGGTGATAATAAACCTGATTCTGATTCTACACTGTGTGGCTCCACAGTGGTGGAAAAGGGTTTGGGATCATTAGCTCAGCACCATGGAATCCTTTGATGTATGAATGAAGGAAAGTGGGTTTTGGCTTCAGGTTAGACCTGCCAAATTTCAGATTGTTTAATGCCTGCAATAAAAGAGCAAATTACCTCAAATTCGTTAGAACTGGAATGCTTTTTAAAATAATGAGAAAACGGAAGATGTCAATTGCTTCATAAGAGGAAATGTGTGCATATTTTTAAATGCTCCAATCGTTCCATTAGCCGGTTACTCTGATTAGTGGGGCAGCAATTCTCTCCAATTTACATCATCCTTTTTATCTTAAACACTATCATATCTCGTGAAGGGAAACATACTCTGATTAAAAGCATCTTGGCAGGTGAAACCTCTGCTGTGCTGCATGTGTGCTTCAAGAGAAGATTCTCCACGATTTGTCAGACATTTTTCTTGTCTGAGATGCTAATTCTTCAGGAGTAGATATAATTAGAACTGATTCTAATGGTGTAAAATAGCATTTAACATTGATAAATCTTTCACTGAGTCAAAGGAATAATCCAGATGGCTGAATTATTACAAAGGTCTTTAAAAGATCAAGGTCACGTAGATGTAAGGTTTATCTTCATAAAAAAAATAATTGTCATTGTCTTTTACATTTTTCTGCATAGAGAGAGATTTTCATTCCTAATATTCAGAAGGGGAATGTTGGAACACTTTCAATCTCAGGACACCTTCCAAATGCTTTATAAACATGGCTGGCAATCAACTCATAAAGAGCAATGAGCAATTTTTGGATAATGATCTGACCCATTCCCCTAGTATCACTTCAAGAAGTATTAAAACCTTTGATGGGTCTCGCTTGACTGAAAGAGCAACTGATAGAATGGAAAATAATGTTCAGTAAGCCTTATGGGAATATAACCGAGAACCAGAAAAGTGCATGGAATGCACTGAGGCCCTTCGGCCCATCACATCTGTGCCAGCAGCAAATTTAACTCTTAAAGACAAATCCTGATTCCCAGTTCTCTATCAGCCTTTCTGTAGTTTATTGCAAATCAAGTTTAAACAGCTGGATTTTTATTTGCATTTACCTTCCACACAGCAAGCTAAAAATGCTCAACAGGTCATGCAGCCCCTGTGAAGAGAAAAATCAAAGTTAGCATTCCAGCTTGATGGCCTGGTTCTGATTCTGTTTCAGTGCTTTTCCCTTTGGAGCAAAGCAAGATGAGAAATGTCTTGATAGAGGTGTACAAGATAGACTGAGAGGATATCCAGTACCTTTTTAAAGGGAAGCAATAGATAAGATGAGGGGGCATTAGAGGCAAGTATGGGGGGGGGAACATAGGAGGTGTTTCTTTTACACAGCAAGCAGTATACCCTGCGGGGGGTGGTTATAGAGGTAGATACATCAGGGACATACAAGAAATTCTTAGGTAGGCCCATGGATAAAAGAAAAATGAGGGCTACATGAGAGGGAAGTGTTAGATTGATCATGGAGTAGGTTAAAAGGTCAGCACAACAATGAGCCCAACAGGTCTGTACTGTGCTGTTTTATGTTCTATGATGGCCGCCATTTACAGATTGTCTTCAGTTTTTTTTTACTTCAAGTTTTCAACAGCTGCAACATTTTTCTTTTGTTCTGGTAAACAGACTCAACGGTTTAGATTGGAGACCATTCAGGCAGTGAGTTTCAGAAATACTCCTGGGAAATGAATTTTTTCCTCATTCATCCTACTATCTGTCAGCAACTACACTAAACCTAGACCCCCTCTGTTAGGGAAAATAGACTCTCTGTCTTCACCTGACTGGGGGAAGTGCAGAGAAGGTTCATGAGACTGGATGCAGTAGGCCAGGCAGCATCTCTAGGAAGAGGTACAGTCGACGTTTCAGGCCAAGACCCTTCGTCTCGGTCTGAAATGTCGACTGTACCTCTTCCTAGAGATGCTGCCTGGCCTGCTGCGTTCACCAGCAACTTTTATGTGTGTTGCTTGAAATTCCAGCAACTGCAGATTTCCTCATGTCATGAGATTGGATCCTGGATTGAAGAGGCTGACCAATAAAGAAAGCTTCACCAGGCTGTGGCCTATTCTCATTAGTGTTTAGAATAATGGGATGTGAACTAATGTAATTTGAGGGGGATAGAAAGGCAGATGCTAAGAGGATGTTTCCCATAATGGAATTATTTAGAACTCAAGTCTATGATTTTAGGGAAGAAAGAATTGAAAATCTAAGACAGGGATAAGGAAGAACTTCTTCTTTCAAAGGATCATGAATCTCTGGAATTTTCTACCTCAGTTCATTTTCAATACTGGAGTCATGAAACATATACACTGCAGAGCCCATCAGATATGAATTATGAGGAGCATCAAGGGCTTATGGGAAGAGAGTGGATTAATTATTATGTTGAGTTCAAAATTGGATCAGCCTTGATTTTATTGAATAGTGCAGCAAACTTAAGGGGCTGATCAACATACTCCCGCTCCCATTTCTTACCTTCTGTAGAGAGCTTGTCACAGAAAGCAGGGAGAGCAGGTATCTAAGTAACTTACAAGTGTGCGCACAGTGTGAAGACTGAAGAGCAGAAAACATAGGAGCATAATTACGATACTTGGTCCATTGCATCTGTTTCTGTCAAAGCTGATCTATTATCCCTCTCAACCCCATCCTCCTGCCTTCTCCCCATAATTTTTGATGCTCTTACTAATCAAGAATCTATCAATCTCTGCTTTAGGTAGCAGTGCAATTGCAGCAGGACTTGGACAAATTGGAAGAAAGGGCAAAAAAGTGGCAGATGGAGTACTGTACAGTGTTGGGAAATGTATGATAATGCATTTTGGTAAAAGGAACAATAATGCGGACTATTATCTAAATGGGGAGAACATTGAAATATCAGAGGCGTGGAGGGACTTAGATATTTTTTAGATTATGAGGACACACAGTCCTCTTTTATTGTCATTTAGTAATGCATGCATTAAGAAATAATACAATGTTTTTCCAGAATGATATCACGAAAACACATGACAAACCAATTTAAAAACTAACAAAAACCACATAATTATAACATATAGATACAACAGTGCAAAGCAATACCATAATTTGATAAGAACAGACCATGGCACAGTAAAGTCTCAAAGTCTCTCGGAAGTCCCATCATCTCACACAGACGGTAAACCTCCAGCGCCGCCAACTTGCCGATGCAGCATCCTGGAAGTATCCGACCACAGTCCGACTCTGAGTCCGTCCAAAAACTCCGAGCCTCCAACCACCTCTCTGACACTGAGCACCGAGCACCATCTCTGCCGAGCGCTTCAACCCCGGCCCTGGCAACAAGCAATAGGCAAAGCCGAGGATTTGGGGCCTTCGTCTCCGGAGATTCTCAATCGCACAGTAGCAGCGGCAGCAAAGCGAGCATTTTAGAAGTTTCTCCAGGTGTTCCTCGGTACTCTCACAGCTGTCTTCATCAAATCCGGATTGTGCACAGCCCACTAGTTAACACATATGATATCATTCGGAATTGTCGCACGCGCTGCATCACGTCACCATCTTCTCCTCCCTCCTCCCTTCATGCTAGACTCCCAGAAGGTTAATTTACAGGTTGAGACTGTGGTAAAGAAGGCAAATGCAATGTTGGCATTTATTTCAAGC
The DNA here is from genome assembly GCF_963921235.1 of Mobula hypostoma. Lineage (NCBI taxonomy): Eukaryota > Metazoa > Chordata > Chondrichthyes > Myliobatiformes > Myliobatidae > Mobula > Mobula hypostoma. The sequence goes on from NC_086108.1 coordinate 98,001,588, forward strand.
AGAATAGAATTTAAAAGCAAGGAGATAATGCTGGGCCCTACAAGACACTGGTCAGGGCACACTTGGAGTATTGTTAACAGTTTTGTGCCCCATATCTCAGAAAGGACGTGTTGTCATTGGAGAGAGTCCAGAGGAGGTTCACCAGGATGATTCCAGGAATGGAGGGATTAACATATGAGGAGCATTTGGCAGCTTTGGGCCTGTACTCACTGGAATTTTAAAAAACTGGGGCAGGGGGAAATCTCATTGAAACCTACCGAATGTTGAAAGGACTAGGTAGGGTGGATGTGGAGAGGATGTTTCCGCTGGTGGGTTTATCCAGAAATAGAGAGCACAGTCTCAAAATTGAGGGGTAACTTTTTAGAAAAGAGGTAAGGAGGAATTTTTTTAGCTGGAGAGTAGTGAATCTGTGGAATGCTCTGCCACAGGCTGCGGTGGAGGCCAACTCCGTGGGTATACTTAAGGCAGAAGTTGATCGTTTCCTGATCAGTCAGGATCGAAGGCGAGAAGGCATATGGGGTTGAGTGGGATCCAGGATCAGGCAGGATGAAATGGCGGAGCAGACTCATGGGCTAAATGGCCTTATTCTGCTCCTATGTCTTACAGTCTTAAATATACCCAATGGCTTGTCTTCTACAGCTATCTGTGTCAATAAATTGCACAGATTCACCCTCTGTCTAAAGAAATTGCTCTTCATTTCTGTTCCCCCCTATTTGGAGGCTGTGCCCTTTGGTCCTAGACTTTCCCACTATATCAAACACCTTCTCCACATCTACTCTACCTAGGCCTTTCAATGTTCGATAGGTTTCAGTGAGATCCCTCCTCAGTCTGCTAAGCTCCCGTGAGTACAAGTCACGGTGGGCACTGGCAACAACTGAACCCGGGTGCAAAGGAACCAACAAACTCCCACGCTGAGACAGAGACAACAGCTTATTCATCGAACTCCAACTGAACTTCAGTGGCTAGACTGGGACAAATCATTCCCGAAACACACCCACACACAATGACCCCACCTTCAGAGCTAATTGAGAGTCCACTTTAAATAATCACAGTAGACTGAAAAACCCCTGCCAGTCAAAATAAACTTGACCAGACTGAACAGAAAGCACAAGGGCTTAACCACCCTAGGTAAGACAACAATGAACAAATAGAGGTGCAATACAGTTAGGGCTCATGACAGTGCCTCCCTCCCTGAGGCCAGCACCTGAGAGCCCAGGGAGTCCTGGGGAACTCGAGACAAGGCTTTTAAATTCGAAACAGACCTGATGCTCCTGAGACAGGTCTGGAAAACTCGGGAACAGTGCATATACGTAACTTGGGAACATTGCATATCATTAGGAGACATTGCATACGGTATAACTTGGGAACATAGCATCAAAACTGGAAACCTGGAATAGTCGTTGGAAACCTGGAGGGCCATGGGAAAACCAGGAAACCTTGATGACCTTGAATGTAGACCAGAGAAGCTCGGAAGTTAGCCTTGGGAAACTCAGAACGGAGGCTCAGGACAAGCACTGAGAATGGAAGGCAGCCTCGCCTCCAGCCAACCAATGTCCAAGCTACGGGGTCCACTTATGGTGCGGGGTCCTTCTGTCAAGGCATGTGCTGACAAGTAACTGAACCTCATAGCAGCAAGTTTCACCTTCTACTCACTTCCCCCAAACTCTAATTGAAGTTATTCAGCTGTGTTCCGAGTTTTGGATGTTGCATTAATCACCTCCAGCCCTTACTGTTTTCCCCAGAGAGTGGTGAATCTGTGGAATTCTCTGCCCAGGGAAGCAGTTGAGGTTTCTACACTAAATATATTTAAGACACGGTTGGACAGATTTTTACATAGCAGGGGAAGTAAGGGTTATGGGGAAAAGGCAGGTAGATGGAGCTGAGCTTATGGACAGATCAGCCATGATCTTATTGAATGGCGAGGCAGGCTCGATGGTCCGGATGGCCTACTCCTGCTCCTATTTCTTATGTTCTTGTCCTCTTACACTACTCAATCATATAAAGAGGTCAAGGGAAGAGGTGGAGCAAGAACTGGGAAGCTCTATGCACCTACCAGCGCACGCAAAATGCTGGAGAAATGCATCGCCAGAGCGAAATAAGCAATCAATGTTTGAGGCTGGGACGTTCCATCAGGGTGAAGAGTCTCGGCCTGAACCGTCAACCGACTCAGATGTCAGATTTAGATCTACCTATCACATGTACATCGAAACACACAATGAAATGTGTCATTTGCATTAACAACCAGCACAGCCAAGGATGTACTGGGGGCAGCCTGCAAGTGATGCTGCACATTCCAACGCCAACGTAGCATTCCCAACAATGCTCGACAGAACAGAACAAAACAAAACACAAGGAAAGCAGAACATACCAAGCGACAACAGAGAAACAAACCCTGTTCCTCCCTGCCCTCCACCCACTATATTTTCCTCCATATTTTATCTCCATCCATAGATGCTACCTGACCCCTTGAGTTTCTCCAGCATGTGCAGAATGGATAGTCCTCGTGAAAGGTCTCAGTCTGAAACATCAATTGCTTATTTCCCTCTGTGGATGCATTCCTCCAGCATCTTGTGTGTGTTGCTCAAGATTTCCAGCATCTGCAGAATCTTTTGTGTTTATGAAATAAATATTTCCTGGGCCATGTTAAAGCCGCTCCTTTTCATTCACATAGATAGAGAAGACAAGACCGCAAGTATTTTGACCTCCATCTTTAAGGGTCTTCAAAGTTCAAAGTAAATTTGTTATCAAAATAAATATATGCCACCATATACTACCCCGGGATTCACTTTCTTACGGGCATTCACAGTAGATAGAAACAATGAAAATCTCAACACAGGCAAAGATGAACGAACAGCCAATGTGCAAAAGACAACAAATTGTGCAAATACAAAAAGAAAAAGTGTTATATTTGAATGCACGCAGCATAAGAAATAAAACGGACGATCTTGAAATTCAGCTACAGATTGGCAAGTATGACGTTATGGCATCTCTGAAACTTGGCTGAAGGACAGCTGAACATCCAAGGACATACAGTGTATCGGAAAGATATGTTAGTAGGTAGAGGGGGTGGTGTGGCCCTGTGTACAGCAGAAAACAAAGAGTGGGAATAAAGGGATCCTATTCTGGCTGGCTGCCAGTTATCAGTGGAGTTCCACAGGGGTCGGTGTTAGGACCGCTGCTTTTTACAATGTACATCAATAATTTGGACTATGAGATTCATGGGTTTGTGGCTAAGTTTGCTGATGATACAAAGATGGGTGGAGGAGTGGGTTGTGTTGAGGAAACAGAGAGCCTGCAGAGAGACTTAGATAATTTAGGGGAATGGGCAAAGAAGTGGCAGATGAAATACAATGTTGGAAAGTTTATGGTCATGCACTTCGGTGGAAGAAATAAACCTGCAGACTATTATTTAGATGGGGAGAGAATTCAAAATGTAGAGATGCAAAGGGACTTGGGAATCCTTGTGCAGGATACCCTAAAGGTTAACCTCCAGGGTGAGTTGGTGGTGAAGAAGGCGAATGCAATGTTGGCATTCATTTCTAGAGGTATAGAATATAAGAGCAGGGATGTGATGTTGAGGCTTTATAAGGCAGTTGTGAGACCACACTTGGAATATTGTGTGCAGTTTGGGCTTCTTATTTTAGAAAGGCTATACTGACATTGTAGAGAGTTCAGAGAAGATTCACGAGAATGATTCAAGGAATGAAAGGGTTACTGTATGAGGAACGTCTGGCAGCTCTTGGGCTGTATTCCCTGGAGTTCAGAAGAATGAAGGGGGATCTCAGAGAAACAATCCGAATGTTAAAAGACCTGAACAGATTTGATACGGCAAAGTTATTTCCCATGGTAGGGGAGTCTAGGACAAGAGGGCACAACTTCAGGATTGAGGGACGTCCTTCTAAAACTGAGAGGCAGAGAAATTACTTTAGTCAGAGGGTGGTAAACCTGTGGAATTTTTTGCCACAAGCAGCTGTGGAGTGCATTTAAGGCAGAGATAGATAGGCTCTTGATTAGCCAGGGCATCAAAGGGCATAGGGAGAAGGCAGGGGAGTGGGGATGTCTGGAAGAATTGGATCAGCCCATGACTGAATAGGGGAGCAGATTCAATGGGCCAAATAGCCTACTTCTGCTCCTATATCTTATGGTCTTATGGTCTAAGTAATGCCTAACTAATAAATATTGAGAACATGAGTTCCCATCTGGGACGTGCCCTCTTCTCATAAATACCATCATGGAGACGGTACAGGAGCCTGAAGGTCCACACTCAACATTGCAGGAATGGATTTCCCCCTCAGCCATCAGATTTCTGAACAGTCCGAGAACACATGAGCACTAGCTTATTGTGTTTATGAATCCACATATCACTTGCACCTGCAAAGCAGGGGGAACCACATTCAAATTCAACACTAAATTCAAGATTGTTCAATGTCATTTCCCATACGCTAGTGTAGAGGAGAACAAAATAATCATTATTATTCTAGATCCAATGCAGCATAGAAACACAATAAAATCGCCTGGCTTTGAGGCCTCTGCCGGTCAGAGTTGACCATGGACATTATGTCCTAGCCTGGGCAGTACGATGTGGAGAGCAAGCTGTTGCCCAGGTAGCAAGCTCCCCCTCTCCATGCATCTGATGAACTTAAGGGAACAGCAGAGACCGATACAGTCTGGTACCAGCAGCGTCGCAGGAGTTGCCAGTCAGCATTGAACATAATGTAGGACTGCCTTAGGGACACCAGCTGGGGACTTCTCCCTCGGTGTTTAACCCTGACACCATCCCTATGGTAGCGGAGGTTTGAGGTCCGAGTTTTCCTTCTCCTAGATGAGCTGCCAACCATGGCTAATGAGCCCATCTGCCCGAAGCGAGTGGTTTTAAGGCACCAGTAACTCACCTTTGCCCCTTCTCCTGTCAGTAGAAAAGGTTCTGCCGGGCTTAGTAGCTAAGCCACTTGTGAAGGGCAGGAGCTGGACTTGGTTGTCAGAGGTTATTTGAGGCGCACGCTATTGGGAGCATTTAACAGGTAGTGGGAGCTTGTCCCTATTACCACCCCCGGCTATAACAACGTTAAAGAACAAAAAAAAAAATTTTTGCTGTTAAATCTTTGGTTTATTTTGAAATACAAGGTTAATTAACAATATTTGGTCATTTTCTTTTCTTGGAAAACTGGGAAGACTCAGTTGATACTTTACAAAAGTAATTTAATCTGCTGTTCTATGCATTCTTCATTTAACACACCTTTAAACAAGTTTCTTCATTGCTGTGGTAGATTACTTGTGCTCCTGGAGTTATCAATGAAGTCTCTCAACATCGTGTGTCAGTTCAGTGCACTGAATCTGGAGCTCGTCCACTCTCTGACTGAGATTGTTGTTAGCACGTTTCAGTCAAATTTCTTTCTTCTGTTGCCGTGCCTTCATAGTCGGAAAGATTCCACTTATTATTCTTGCCTCTCTCCACGGTCATAATTGCATGAGCAAGCCCAGGCCACCAGAAGCATCTTCCCGGGAATAAAATAAAGAACAAAATAATAATGAAAACACAATAAATGTAACTACATAAGGTGTCTTATACAGTTAGACTGAATGTGTGTCCATAAAGTGACATTAGACACAGGAGTGTCTGTACATGAGCTGACTAACAGGAAATGATAAAGTAGTGGTGGTTGGGGGTGTGGAGGGGTGGGTTAGCGAGTGGAACTGTTGATCAGCCTTACTGCTTGGGCAAAATAACTGTTTTTAAGTCTGGTGATCTTGGCATGGATGCGACTTAGCCTCCTCCCTGATGAGAGTGGAACAAAAAGTCAATGAGTAGGGTGGGTGGGATCTTCATGTCACCGGCCCTTTTCTGTACATACATCCTTGATGAGGGCAGGCTGGTGTTGGGGATGCGTTGGGCAGTTTTGACTACCCGTTGCAGAGCCTTCCTGTCCACCACATTGCAGTTTCCATACCGTGCAGTGATGCAGCTTGTTAGGATGCTCTCTACTGTGCCTCTATAGAATGATGTGAGTATAGATGTGCAAGGTCCAGCACCTCTTCAGCCTCCTCAGAAAGTCGAGGCATTGGCGAGCTTTCCTGATTGTGTATAACATGGGATTGAGAGATTGTGCGAGGTGTGCACTCCCGGGTGTCGGGAACCGCTCATGGTTTCCACTGTTGAGCCTCTGACGCAAAGAGGGGTAAAGAAGAGAATTGCAGGCTTGTTGAGAATTAGAATAAGGACAGCAGAATTTCAGATGAGCTCACTTACGGAGGAAGCGAGCTCAGAGTCTGGGCAAGGAATTCTGGAGGGAACCGAGACACAGAGGAGGTTTTCAGCCACAGCTGAGATGGAAAGTGGCTCAGTAATCCAGAATACTACATGAAATTAATCTGCCAAGGCAGAGCAAGTGATCACAAGGTGAAAATGATAACATGCACCGATAAGATGGATACCTGGAGGTTCTTTCTCATGCAGAGAGTGATCAATAATTGTAATAGACTTCCTGGTAGAGTAGCGGAGACAAGAATCTTGGAGTCAGTTAAGAAAGAATTAGGCACAGCAATAGAGGGAGGCAGGCTGGTTCAGATGGACGTTTAAAATAAGCTAAGAGGCTTCCCTCGTCCAAACTTACCTTGTGAGATTTATCCCCTCAATCCCAATGCTGAATCTAAATTAGAATGGATTTTATTAAAATTGGATGGTCCATTGAGGGGATTGGTTTCCTTCTCTGTTTTGCATTTTTGCACTGGCCCAGGCAAGGAATGTTAGCGAAGGACCGTACCTATCATTCGTGGGTCGTGGTTAACAGGCCATTGAGGGAACTACAGAGTTTGTGCATTGGTCCCTAGACTACCTGGCCTGACCGCTGTTTACTGCCTGAGGAGATGTATCCACTGGTGTCCAATTGGGAGCAACTTCACAGTCTGGGTCATAACTAGATTATGACTCCCCGAACTCATGCCACAAAGGGGCTCCAACAGCCAGCAAGCTGAGGTGCTATATATCCGATGATTAGAAACGGGCAGGTAAGGGCCTTCTAAAGGTGAAAGGTTGAAATCTAAACCCCACTTCTCCCAGAATCTGGCAAGACCCACGGCAGAGGAACTGCGTGGCTTCAGTTGTTCTGCGGACTATGTCCCCGTGCCTGCTTCCAGCTGCTCACGGGAGGAGGTGTGGATTGGTGGGCATCCATGCTGGGTAGGGCGCTGGCCCATCCCATTGGTGCTGCTCTCCAGTGCTCGCTCAGTGGAAGCAAAGCTGAGGCTGCACTAACATGTGACAATTTACCACCGTGAGCTAGTTCTTGCCGTCCACATCCCATGCACCATTAATACACAGGAAATAACACTCTGGGACTTGGGATATATTATTATTTTTTGTAACTGTATGTTTGCTGCTACCGTAACTATATGTGCCTTGTGGTATGTGTGACTTTTGGTGCTGTGTTTTGCACCTTGGGCCCTGGAGGAGGAGGCTGTTTTGTTTGGCTGTATTCACTGGTATTCATGTGTGGAAGAATAACAATTAATCTTCAACTTGAACTTGAAGAGGTTTCCCTCCCAGAATTACCTTCAGCCTCAAGCAACAAGTAAGCTGCTGATTGAACTCAACAGGTTGAACAGTATCCCATGGCCTGGAGTTTAGCATCCCGTCATCGGTGACTCCTGGGGAGGGTACTGAAGATCAAGACTGAGGTTTGATCGGAAGTCCGGAGGTTGAGGCCCCAGGCCGACGCGCTGAGTCTGAGTCTGGAAGCCCACGAAGGAAGTTGGAGGCCCGATGCCTGTGAGTCTACGAGCCCACCGGAGGCTGCAGGCCAGTCCTGGGGAGGAGGTCTGCCTGTGGTTGTGAGTGAGTGGGTCAGAGGGACGAGAGTAACTGGTCTTGTTATGTTGCTGTTGTTCTGCTGAACATCGTGGGAATGCTATGAATATGTGGCGACACTTGTGGCCGGCCCACAGCACATCGTTAGGTTGTGTAGTTTGCCAATGCCAATGACACATTTCACTGCATGTTTCAATATATGGTTGTGGCTGGCATCCGTCTGTCTCAAAGGACAGTTTGGGTGATGACGATCATCATCACAAACCTGGCCAAAAGATATGGAGACCCTGAGAGTCGTCAGGCTTCCCCTCTCGGTCTCACCATTGTGGTCCAAAGGAAAGCTTATGAAGCAATGCGTTTGGCACCAGCTTGGCTGCAGGAGCTGCTGGAAGGACGTTCAATGACGTCCTGTTACCTTAGGAGATCCACTCTGGACTTACTCCCATAGCCTACGTCTCTCCCGACGCTACCCACAAGGGAGTGGCGCTATTTACCCATAGCTGGGGATCTGGTTCACGAGCAGTAGGACGTGTCCACACACCGGTGGGCTTGCGTGCTATGTGTGCAGGGGCCAGACCTCCTCCCCGTCCTCTGTCGTTCATTCTGAGATAGAAGGCTGTTCAGTTTCCGTGTGTCACCAGCGAGGAGGCACTACATGAGGCTAGCTGTTGAAGAGACGATGTACTGGCAGGGAGAAACCTGCACACTCAGCTCTCCTTTTCGCAAGACCGCTAGCCAGTGGTGGAAGCTGAAGGTGAGAGCGACAAGCACTACCCACTACACTACCACACTAGACACGTCACAACAACCATTTTGACACTATTTCACTATATATGTGATAAATAATTCCGAATCTGAACCTGAGACGAGAGAAGAAGTCAGAATCAGAATGAAGTTTATTATCACTGACACACAGTGCTGTGCAAAAATCTGAGGCACCCTCGATTCTTACCTGGTTTCAGATGGTATGACCTCCACAGAGACTTGATCTCAAAATCATCAAGGTTGTCCGGAATTACCTGGCCAGACAGAAGCAAGAGAGACAGCAAGTTCTGTACGATGCTAGGAACAACCTACCAGCCGATTTTCTTATGAACCTGCACGACAGTGTAGCTAAGAGAATTGTTGCAGTCTTAAAGGCAAAAGGTGATCACATCAAATACTGATTTGATTTAGATTTTTACTATTTACTGCTCTTTATAGTAATTTTTTTTTGATATTTAGAAACTTTTTATTTCATTATTTTGAAAGCATCTTTGCTCTACATGTGCATTTTAGTTCAGCGTTATGCCATTCAATTTGTTGTTTTGTGGCAGCAGGGCAATAAATAAATAGATAGATAAATAAATAAACAAATAGATACCTGTAGATAAAGCAAAAGAGGAATTGTAAGGTAGTGTTAATGTGTTCTTGATCCATTCAGAAATCTGATAGTGGAGGGGAGGAAGTTGATCCTAGATCATTGAGTGAGGATCTTCAGGCTCCTGTCCCTCCTCCCTGATGGTAGTAGTGAGAAGAGGGGATGAAATGTCAAAATTTCAGATCAAGACCCTGCATCGGGACTGAGAATGGAGAGGGGAAAAGGCCACAGCAAATAGAGAAGGAGCCAGAAGTGACTGGTGGACTGAGGCTGAAAGATGCCAGGCAGATTGAGCCAAGTTGGAGAGGTAGGGAGGTTGGAGCTGAGAGATAGAAACAGGTAGATGATAGAGGGAGACAGGCAGAAAAAAACACAACAGAAGATGGTGCCAGGAGTGAGAGGTGGGAGGGAAGAGTGAAGGTGGAGACCACAAGGCCATAAGACCACAAGATATAGGAGCTGAATTAGGCCATTTGGCCCATCAAGTCTGCTCTGCCATTTCATCGCGGCTGATTCAATTTTCCTCTCAGCTCCAATCTCCTGTCTTCTCCCCATATCCCTTCATGCCCTGACCAATCACGAATCAATCAACCTCTGCTTTAAATATACCTAATAAGTTGGCCTCCACAGCCATCTGTGGTAATGAATTCCACAGATTCACCACTCCGTGGCTGAAGAAATTCCTCCTCATCTCCACTCTAAAAGGATGCCCCTCCATTCTGAGGCTGTGTTCCCTGGTTTTACAGTCTCCCACCACAGGAAACATCCTCTCCACATCCACTCTATCAAGGCTTTTCAACACTTGATAAGTTTCAATTAGGTCACCCGTCATTCTTCCGAATGCCTGTGAGTTCAGGCCCTTACAGCGCACTAAATATTGACTATCAGCTGCTTTAAACTGGGTGACCCTCCTCTCCTTAAGCACAGAGATAATGAGTACGCCATAAAAATGTTCAAAGCTTCCTTCTGGCCACTCAAGCTCTTTGCATTTGCATTCAGTGTGAGGTTTATTGTTGGTGTACAGTCAATGCAACCATTGATTTTGCTGACATTATACATAGTGATTTTAGGAATGCCTAACGATGCCTCCCACTATGTTTTATTGAACCAACCGCTGAGTCTTCAGAAGCTATGTGCCCTCTGTGTAATATCACCTTTCTTTAAAACATTATCCAATTTTTTGGCTCAGTTACATCGCGGCAAACAATTTGGACTGTTGCGATTGACTCCACAAAGGCTTGAGATGGACGTTATGTTCTCAACAGGAAAATGTTCCATAGTTTTGCAGAATTTTAAGGAGTATTATTTTTCTTCTGCCTGTCTTCTCCCAAAGCTTGTACTATTTAACATTTAAAATAATACTTACTTAAATATTATAAATGTTTGTAGTTATAATTAAGTTATACTTAATTAACCCAGAGTATACCTAATGATACTTTAGGTTAACTCAGGTCAGAATTAACCCAATGTACCATTCCCACAGTGGCACCATTTCCTCAGAACACACTCAGTGACCAGGGAACCAGTGACAAGGACATCAAGGGGTTGGACATCACAGAAGCTGAAATTTGATTTATATTGAGCCCAACAAGTCAATCTCCTTAAAGGTTTTCCAGATAAGGAAGTAAGGAGTTTGTATGTGACAACAGACAATACAGCATGTGGTAATACAAAATATATGGCAGTTAATTCTATAACTTCAGATTACTTCATGCCTGTCTGCGATATTGGCTTGGCTTGCATCTTGTTTTGATTCTTTCCTTTATTCTTCTTTTCTGTCCGTGCATGAAGAAGAAGTCCAGCCTGAACTGCCAGGCACACCTCCCTACTCTGCATTTTGCAAAGCCCGCATCCTTTTGTCAAAGTTCTCACCCCGTAACTGTTCCCAGTCACTCATTGACCAAATCAAGGATCAAGGAACAATTTTATTCACCGGACACATTTACATGTCTTAGGAATTTGCTGTGGTGTGTTGGTCAGAGTGTGACATGCAACAAAAAACAACATACGACAAATATTGTTTAAAATTATTATTTAATAATAAATATTTCAGCCATAATGAAATGGCGGAGCTCACTTAATGGGTCAAATGGGTCTAGTTCTATTCCTTATCTCATGGTCTTATATAAAAAATAAATAATTATATATAAATAAAGCAACTAATACAATTTGAGATTTAAAGGATAAGTAAATAAATATCAGCGCATATTTACAGTGAAAACAGCATTATAGAAGTAGTTTAGGGTGCAGTGCAGTGACAGGGATAATAAACTCAGAGGCCACTTTATTCGGTCATCTGTACACCTGCTCGTAAATGTAAGTATCTAATCAGCCAATCATGTGGCAGCAACTCAATGCATAAAAGCATGCAGACATGGTCAAGAGGTTCAGTAGTTGTTCAGACCAAAGAACAGAATGGGGAAGAAATGTGATCCAAGTGACTTTGACATTGGTATGTTCGTTGGTGCCATAAAAGCTGCCGCCGTAGAGAGCATCCACACATCAGCCATTGCCATCTGATTTGGTGCAGCATCCTCTCCCAATACACAAAACTGTCATGTCTGCAGAAAAGCTCACTGGCTGCTGGCTACCATCACTGCAGGACTTGTGTATGTCCAGGACAAAGAAGTGGGCAGGAAAAATCGCTGCAGACACTGTCCACCCTGCAAACAGCCTTTTTCTAAAGTTCTCGTCAAGGAATAGCTACAGGGCTATTATAACAAAAGCTTCACTCCATCTTGAAAGTTTCTCCCTTCAGGCAGTTAATCTGATCAATCATTCTAATACGCACCCCCCCCCCACCCATTTCTATCTGCCCTCAGTGACCACTTTATTGGGTACAGGAAGTACTTAATAACATGGACACTGTGTGTATTTCTGTAAGTTCATGGTCTTCTGCTGCAGTAGTTCATTCTTTTCATGGTTTGACATGTTGTATGTTCGAAGATGCTCTTCTGCACACCACTGTTGTAACGCGTGTTTACATGAGTTGCTGTCATCTTCCTCTCAGCTTGAAGCTGTCTGGCCCTTCTCCTCTGACCTCTCTCGTTAACAAGGCATTTTTGCCCACAGAACTCTCACTCACCGGATTTCTTTTTTTCTGTTTATCGCACCATTCTCTTTAAGCTCTAGAGACTATTGTGCTTGAAAATCCCAGGAGGTCAGCAGTTTCTGAGATCAGCAAACCACCCTGTATGGCACCAACAACCATTCCAACGTCAAAGTCACTTAGATCACATTTCTTCCCCATTATGGTGTTTGGTCTGAACAATAACTGAACCTCTTGACCATGTCTGCATGCTTTTATGCATTGAGTTCATTGCCACATGACTGGCTGGTTAGATACTTGCTTTAATGAGCAGGTGTATAGATGTACCTAAAAAAGTGACAACTGAGTATATGTTCACACCAATTGCCTGCACATCCGTTTGGTTTTCCGAAGTCTGGCCAAAGCTAGAACCTAATAGCAGCTATAAGTTTCTGGGGAAGTAGTCTCTGTTTAAGGCAGTGAAGCAAGATCCCGTCTGCCTGTTGCCGTGCTGGATGTTAGGATGTACAAGGCAGTTTTTGACACTCGTGGTGACTCTCGCACAGTGGGAGGACTCGTGGCTTCAGTCCTGATGAGTTGTTAGAGGGATAGAACTTGTGGAAAGGAGACTAATGTGGATGGAAAGGCTGAAAATCTGGGATAAGCACTGAGATGTAAATCATTGTCTGAAATTGCCAGCGCAGTTGTCAATCCCCAACTGAGTTCTGTTGAAATGTTTAGAATGAAGCATATGAAAAGCTGGTTTATTGCTGACCCGTGTCTCTGCGTCTACCCCTAAATAAAAGATTATTGGATCTGTTTCAAATTCTCTTTTTAAAAAAAGTACATCCTGCTGTTAAACCTTTCAAAGAGGAAAATTTAATGCTACCAGCGCTTCACGCTGGCTTCCTTCCTTTCGTTATACTTGAGGTTTGGATCACAAGATGTAAGATTAAATTTTTAAGCTGTGTCGTTGATAAGAAAGGATGAAATCTTGGTGCTGGCTCTGATATACTGCAGACTTTTCCCAGGAGTGACAGTGACATTTTCTTGTCTCGTCTTCTGATTAATTGTACATTAGCGTTGTATGAATGCAAAAGGTGAAGAAAAAAAAATCCTCAATTGTGCAGAAAGTCTGTCCAAAGATTCCGGAGAAGATATCCAAAGGTAAAATCGTATATTGCGTCTTTTTTGGGGGGGAGGGGGTAATGTCTTGCTGGCTGTGGCTTTAGAAGGAAATGTAAAAGGAATTATACATTTCCTGATAAATGTTAAATTATGAAGAAATGGAGAAGCTGTTCCTTCACGCAATATTACAGAAATCTATCAAAATTAGACTTTGCATTCACCTGCTAATATCAGTATGGAACGGCCATTACTGGAATGCAAGCCTTTCGAAATTATTTTCTCAAGGTTAGGCTTAGTGTGCTCTGGGCATGCTATGTTAGCACTGGAAACATGGCAACACTTGCCTAGCACAATCCTGGAGTCATAGAAAACGACAGCACAGAAACAGGCCCTTGAGCCCATCTAGTCTGTGCTGATCCATTTCTATGCCTATTCCCATCGACTTGCATCCAGACCATAACTCTCCTTACCCTTCTCATCCATGTACCTATCCAAATTTCTCTTAAATGTTGAAATCGAGCCCATATCCACCATTTGCGCTGGTAGCTCATTCCACACTCTGACCACCGACTAAGTGAAGAAGTTCCCCCTCATATTCTCCTTAAACATTTCACCTTTCACCCTGAAGTCATGATTTCTAGTTGTTGTCTCACCCAAGCTGGTGTCTGTTTGCATTTACCCTATCTACACTCCTCATAAGTTTGCATACATCTGTCAGTTCTCCCTCAATATTCTATGTTCTAGAGAATGAAGTCGCACCCTGTCCAATCTTTCCCTAATACTCAGGTCTTCAAATCCTGGTGACATCCTTGTACATTTTCTCTGCACTCTTTCAATCTTATTTATATCTTTCCTGTGGACAGCTGACCAAAACTGCACACAATACTCCAAATTAGTCCTCAAAAAACCTTATACAATTTCAACATAATGCCCCAACTCCTGTACTCATAGCAACACACATCAAAGTTGCTGGTGAACACAGCAGCCAGGCAGCATCTCTAGGAAGAGGTACAGTCGAGGTTTCAGGCCGATACCCTTCGTCAGGACTAACTGAAGGAAGAGCTGGTAAGAGATTTGAAAGTTGGAGGGGGAGGGGGAGATCCAAAATGATAGGAGAAGACAGGAGGGGGAGGGATGGAGCCAAGAGCTGGACGGGTGATTGGCAAAAGGGATATGAGAGGATCATGGGACAGGAGGTCCAGGGAGAAGGAAAAGGGGGAGGGGGGAAAACCCAGAGGATGGGCAAGGGGTATAGTCAGAGGGACAGAGGGAGAAAAAGGAGAGAGAGAGAAGGAATGTGTGTATATAAATAAATAACGGATGAGGTACGAGGGGGAGGTGGGGCATTAGCAGAAGCTAGAGAAGTCAATGTTCATACCATTAGGTTGGAGGCTACCCAGACGGAATATAAGGTGTTGTTCCTCCAACCTGAGTGTGGCTTCATCTTTACAGTAGAGGAGGCCGTGGATAGACATATCAGAATGGGAATGGGATGTGGAATTAAAATGTGTGGCCACTGGGAGATCCTGCTTTCTGTGGCAGACAGAGCGTAGGTGTTCAGCAAAATGATCTCCCAGTCTGAGTCGGGTCTCGCCAATATATAGAAGGCCACATCGGGAGCACTGGACGCAGTATACCTCCCCAGCCAACTCACAGGTAAAGTGTCGCCTCACCTGGAAGGACTGTCTGGGGCCCTGAATGGTGGTAAGGGAGGAAGTGTAAGGGCATGTGTAGCACTTGTTCCGCTTACAGGAGGGAGATCAGTGGGGAGGGATGGGGGGGGGACGAATGGACAAGGGAGTTGCTTACTAGCTCTTACTAGCTCTTCCTTCAGTTAGTCCTGTTGACTATCCCTAAGCAGTCCCTGTCTACCCAAATACTGATATACCAGGTCCCTTAGAATACCATCCAATAACTTTCCCGCTACTGATGTCAGGCTCACTAGCCTGTAATTCCTAGCTTTATTCTTGGAGCCTTTCTTAAACAATGGCTATCCTCATCCTAAGGATGTTTTAAATATCTCTGTTAGGACGCCTGCAATTTCTGCACTTGCCTCCTGCAGGGTCCAAGGAACACCTTGTCAGGCCTTGGGGATTTATCCACCTTAATTTGCTTCAATACAGCGAACACCTCCTCCCTTGTAATCTGTATAGGGTCCCTGACCTCGCTACATTACCACACATCTATAGACAGTGTGTCCACCTCCCAAGTAAATACAGATGCAAGCTCCTCACTGATTGGATTTGATATTAATGATGAATTTCACTGTATGTTTTGACATACATGTGACAATTAAAGCTAAATCTTGGCAAAAAAAAATTTATAATCCTTGCTTGCTCCACACATAAATCCACACACATAATTTACCTTCCCAAATTTCCCCTCAAGTTTCCAGCATTCAAATTTTCATTCTCCATTCATCTCCTCCCACTTACCTGAATCATCTTATTATTTTCCTCTGGTCTTAACTACATCCCATCACCTTTGAGTCATAAAGATGCACAGGTTTGAAACAGGCCCTTCAGTCCATCGATTCTGTACTGACTATCATGGCTATCTATGACAATCCTACTTGCCTGCATTAATTCCATAACCCTCTATTGCAAGGGTCCCCACCTTTTTTATGCCATAGATCCTTACCTTTAACCGAGGGAACTATGGACCCCAGGGTGGCAACCCCTGCTCTATTGCTTAGGTAGAGAGGATATGAATAGGATGTTTCCAATATTAGGAGTGTCTAGGACCAGAGGGCACAGCATCAGAACAGAAGGGAGTCCCTTTAGAACCGAGATGAGGAGGAATTTCTTTAGACAGAGGATGGTGAATCTATGGAATTCATTGCCATTAAAGACTGTGGAGGCCAAGTCATTGGGTATATTTAAAGCAGAAGTTGACAGGTCCTTGATGAGTAAGGATATCAATGGTTATAGGGAGAAGGCAGGAAATGAGGCTGAAGGATAAATCAGCCATGGCGGAATGCCAGAGCAGACTGAATGGGCCAATTAGCCTAACTCTGCTCCTATACCTTACAGTCTTATAGTTAAGAGTTCAAGAATTACTTCTTGGTGTATTTGCCATGATAGGTATTGACCCCTCTGAATTTTCCTCATTGCTCACTTTGCCTCATATTTCATGGTTTAAAGGTTAGAGGTTCACCTGGTTTTTCGGAGGCCAGGTCATAGAACGCTCCACTGACTCTCTAACGCATTATGGGATGAACTGAAGAAACAAATTAACCACATCAGAAGCATATAGAATGTAGAAGGGTCTCATCCCAAAATGTTGATTGTTTACTCTTTTCCATAGTTGCTGCCTGGCCTGCTGAGTTCCTCCAGCATTTTGTGTGTATTGGTTTGATTTCCAGCATCTCCACATTTTCTCTTGTTGTAGATGAAGGCAGAATATTCCCTCTTTGAACCATTATGGTAGAGTCATAGAACAGTGCAGCACAGAAAAAGGCCTTTCAGCCCAACCCATCTGAGCTGGTTCTATTTGGCCAATATTCATCTCAACCTATCCTATCCAAGTGTCTTTTAAATGTTGCATTTGTACCTGTTTCATCCACTTTCCCTGGCAGCTCATTCCATAAACCCATCCTCTGTGTGAAGAAGTTGCCTCTCAGGTCCCCTTTAAATCTTTCCCTGCTCACCTGAAACCAATACCTTTCAATTTGTGATTCTCTTTTCTGAGGTAAAGGACCGTGTACATTCACATTATGGATGCCCCTCGTGATTTCATACACCTCTTTAGGGCTGCCCCTCAGTCTCAGAAAAATGTTCTGAGTAATGATTTAATCAGTATCATCAGTATGCAAGACAAGCTTTTCCTTGTATCTTGGTCATGTGACAATAATAAACCAATAGGAGAATCAATGAAAACTAAAAACCTGCAGATGCTGGAAGTGTGAAATGAAGACAGTTTGCTAGAAGCAGTCAGCAGGTTAAGGGAACATCTATATGGAAAGAATTGGTTTTAATAGTTCAAATACCCTTCATCAAAACTGGGAAAGAAGGAAAACATTCACTTTAAGTTGCAGAGAGGATGGCGAAGGACTGGACAGGACAAAGGTAATATCTCTCATAGGCTGAGGTCAGAGTTGCCAAAGGGATGAGCAGTGTAGGCTTTTCTCAACAATTTTCCTTGCTTGCTCCATGCACAATCCCACGATATAATAATTTACCATCCCAACATTGCAGCTCAAATGAGTTTTTTTTTTCACTTCCTGCCCTTCAGGAATGAACTTCCATGATTTATTTGAGATTGGGTTTTAACCTTGTGTCTGTACATCTAGCAATATGTTGATCCGGAATATCAGCAGAGTCTGCCAGATCAGTGGTATCTGCAGTATGGTGGAAGTATCTGTGGTATGTTGGTACTGATTAGGACAGGGACTCCCAATGTTTTTAATGCCATGGACTCCTACCATTGACCAAGGAGTCTGTGCACCCCAGGTTGGAAACTCCTGGATTACAGAAGTATCTGCAAATCAGTGGTACTGATTAGGAGTATCTGTAGTATAGTGATACTAACTGGAAGTATCTGTGGTATAGTGGAAGTATCTTCAGTGCAGTGATACAAATTAAGAGTATCTGCAGTGATGGTGGTGGCATCCATTAGTCTCGCGAGACCATGGATCTGCGCCTGCAATGCAATCGGCAATCGCCTCTGATCTGGGCTGACAGTTACGTGCCGGGCGACACCTAATTAATTAGCATGTTTGTTTTGGCTTTTTTCTTAAAGATGTGCTGTGTGCCTCCCGGCTACTGCTGTACCCCTGTATGCTTCGCGGATCGGTATCAGTTCACTGCCCGGAGGGTGGGGGCCACTGCACCACCCAAACTCCGACGACTCAGCCTAACACACCACCATCAGTGTGCTCCGTGCTTTCCCAATTCCAGTAAGTGATACTACACTGTACATACATTATTTCTACTTTATATCGGCTGTGTATTTTTACGTGTTATTTGGTATGATTTGGCAGGTTCATAGCTTAAAGGCTACTGGAGAGCACTTACGCCGTGTTTTTGCTGACAGTGCTTACGTGAGATTTTCGCTACGGAGAACAGTTCAGGCAATAATTCTGGAAAAGTATTTCTACTTTATATAAGCTGTGTATTTATCATATCATTCCTGCTTTTACTACATGTTACTGTTATTTTAGGTCTTTATTTAGCATGATTTGGTAGGTTATTTTTGGGTCTGCGAACACTCACAAAATTTTCCCGTGTAAGTAAATGGTAATTGCTTCTTCGCTTTACGACATTCCGGCTTACGAACCGTTTCATAGGAACGCTCTACCTTCGGATGGCGGTGGAAACCTGTATTAGGGTATCTATATATATTATAATATAGGAATCCACTCTCCTTCTAGAGTACACGCTTACTTTCGAAGAAGGTTATGACCTCTTTACACTTCCAACTAACCTACATTTCAAAAATTAGTGCTTGTCCATTCTTGGGCCAAATGTCTAACTTCATTGAAGACCGTTGTATCACTTTGTCATTCTTATGAGCAATTGTTATTAATGGCTCAAAATAAAATATGCAAGATAAATGTACTAGACTAATGATATTAAATAGTTATCTCTGATGTTCAACCTGAGAATATTTATCTTCGCTCAAAAACGCTCAGAGCCCACTGTTGGTTTAGACTGTAGAATCGTTACTTTGCTTGTAGTTTAACTCTCCTGTACTTGCTTGTATTTTATATGGTCTCCTGTATGCAAGTGATTGTTCAGTGGGTTTTCCAGTGGTTGTAGTTGCTTCTGTACTTTTCTGGAAAGCTCTTGGTTTCAGTGGTGTGTATCATATTACTCGAATCTGGCTACTTGATTAGTTACCTGTTATCAATGTTTATCTCTAGCCTGGTACGAGAAGACCATGACTACTTTTTAGTCTCCTCTTTTGTTTGTTTCTCTCAACACTTCTTCTTTGTTCTTGCAACAAAGATCCAAAGGTTTAAAATAAATTTATTATTGAAGTTTGTATCGTGTATATCACCATAGACTACCTACCCTGAGATTCATTTTCTTGCAGTCATTCAAAGTAGTACAGAGGAATACAATAGAATCAATGAAAAACTACTCACAAACAAAGAGTGACAAACAGCCAATGTGCAAAAGAAGACAAATTGTGTGCGTAAATAAATACATACAGTCACCATCGTCATTAAGAGCATGCCATGTGACATGGGCGATCATGGTTTAAGGCCATGATTGTTCTTGGCAAATTTTTCTTCAGAACTGGTTTGCTATCGCCTTCTTCTGTGCCGTGTCTTTACAAGATGGGTGACCCCAGCCATTCAATACTCTTCAGAGATCGTCTGCCTGCTGTGGACGCATAACCAGGACTTGTGATATGCACCAGCTGCTCGTACGTCCATCCTTCACCTGCTCCCGTGGCTTCATGTGACCCTGATCGGGGGGTTAAGCAGGTGCTACACCTTGCCCAAGGGTGACCTACAGGCTGGCGGAGGGAAGGAGCACCTTACACCTCCTTTGGTAGACACGTACCTCTACCCCGCCACCTAACATACATACAGTACATACAGAAAACTGAGAACTTGAGTCCTAAGTCCTTTGAAGTGAGTCCATAGATTGTGGAGTCCGTTCAGCGTTGAGGTGAGTGATTACTGGGTGAGTGTATTCTTAATAAAATGGCTGTAAGCAACAGGTTTTATGCCTCATCTTGACTTCCAAAAAACCTTCGGATTGCAAAAGCATCAGGATCCAACACCACATTAAATCTGCCAATTTCTTTGTTAAATCTTCAGATTGTTGAATTTTGCAATGAAAGGAAGATTCTTATACATCTGCTGGCAAATGAATCTTGACTGTTTCTTTGAGCAACTATTTAACAATCTTCCTGCATATTCTCTTAAATTAACGGGAAACTGCAAATTTTAGTGGGAGAATAGCAATTACGAGAAAAATAACTCTACCATTTATAATTGTGTGATCAAACATTAACTAAGAATAAGGTGTCTTGCAGTAGCATCACTTCAGTTGACTGGTAATGGCAAAAAGATTATACATTAACATCAAGGCTGTAAATATTTAACCATCTTACACCCCAAGCACATTCATATTTAATAAGATTTCCATTGCAGAGTATAGAACTGAAAATAATGATGGTCGTTTAGCATCAGTATCTTTTTTCAAAATATTGCTTTGGTAAACAAAGTGTTTCTAGTTGGGCAGTGGCTCTTTAGAGAGCTAATTTAAGGTGAATAAATGAGGATCTAGTAAACACAATACAATGAAATCCCAAAGTTACCTGTTAGTGAAAATCAAGTGCCAGTATAGTACGTCTACAGGGAAGAGAAAGCATTTCTTAAATTGGCTGGTACAGGATATGCACTAGTACCTTTAGGATGGACAGGTGCCTATCATTCCTACCTTGGAAGGACTGCCTATGGGCTTCCTATTGTCTGCATAGCAGGACAGTAGAGTTGGAACAGCTTTGGATTATCACAATTAGTCAGGTAGTTCTTTATATCAATCTTGTCAATATGCGACCTTTGAATCTGAAAAACTCTAATTAATTTTGCTCCTGTAATGAACCAAAAACTAAACAGAAATAAATAGGAATTTATGCTAAAACGTGCCTGTTTTATTTTTATGTTGTGTAGAAAGGCTAATGAGAAGGTTGTGTCTGGATCAGACCGCTGGAAGGCAGATCTGGGCAATGTCTATGTTCTTGGATTGCCTGTGGGTTTTCTTGGCATGTTAGAACAGACAAAATTCAGAATATCTTATATCTGCTACATTAGGTTTGAACACTCTGTTCTACAGTGCAGAGATTTTCATTAAAGATTCATTTACGATAGCAAAGTCCTCACAAGCTTTTTCTTCCAACCAAACAAAACATTAACTACACTTTCACTAATAAACTTTAACTCCTCTCTTGATAATGTTTATCCCACCTTGAAAGCGAGAATCCTTCCCTTTGAGTACATGGTCAGTAATATTCGATTTTTAGACCGATCTCTAGTTTTTGAACCTAGAATGAATTGGAGGTTTTCAGGGAATTGGTTTTCCCTCAAAAAGACGGGGTCCATCATTAAGGACCCCCATCATCCAGGACATGCCTTGTTCTCATCAGGAAGGAGGTACAGGAGCCTGAAGGCACTCACTGACGATTCAGGAACAGCTACTTACCCTCTGCCATCAGATTTCTGAATGGATATTGAACCTATGGACACTACTTCACTATTTTTTAGTTCTGTTCTTGCACTTTTTAGTTAATTTAACTATTTATATATATATACTGTAATTCACGGTTTTTTCTCTATTATCATGTACTGCATCGTACCGCTGCTGCAAAGTCAATGAATCTCACAACGTATGCCAGAAATATTAAACCTGATTCTGACTCTGATTTTTTAAATTTTTATTTAGAGGTAACAGGCTCTCCTGGCCCAACGATCCCCCTGCGCCCAGTTATGCCCATGTGACCCATTAACGCACTAACTCGTATGTCTTTGGAGCAAACGGAAGCACCCAGAGGAAACCCACATGGTCATGAGGAGAAAGTGCTAAATCCCTACAGACAGTGAACTCGGGTCTTTGGCACTGTACACTAACCACCACACTACCATGCCTCCCCAGTAATTACAGCAAACGTCATTTCTCCAATAATTACAGCAAATATTAGAAATTAATATACTGTACGTTACTATGGTTTTACCTAAGTACAACATTCACCTGGACACAGTAAGCAATTGAAGCTTTCTTAGCTGAATTATATAGAAATTGGTTTACTATTGTCATATACAACCAAGATATCGTGGAAAAACAATGTTTTCCATATAGATCATTTCATTTCAAAGCTTTATTGAGGCAATACAAGTGAAAACAAAAACAGAGTGAAAGTTCAGTACAGGTAGACAGAAAACATAAAAGCCTGAAACATGATGGTATCAGGTTTGCTGGCCACAGAGTTCTAAACTTATAAGAAGACCTTATGCCTGATCTGATATAAATAGCCACAAGTACTCTCACTGAAGAGAGATTATTCTGTAACTACCCAATCTTCAAAGACTAGTTCACTTCCCTGTTCATTATCCACGCAAATTAACCTGCCAATGCCCACTATTCGAATGATGGGTCTGCTCTCTCTACCAACGAGCAGATATTTCCAGCTAAGAAAGTAGTTTAAAACACAGTTCATTTATTTTCAGTGATACAGGTTTAAATCCACACAGCACAGCTAAAACTCACAGTGGATTTCTATCTTAAACATGTTCCATTTACAAACCATTTCTAAAACTCAAAGCATTTCTCAAACATAAACCATTTCTAAAACCCGAAAGATAAAGCACAAAGCACAAAGTATTTCTTAAGCTCAGAGGATTTCTCAAACACAAAGGATTTCCAAAACACAGGTACAATTCATATAAACTAAAAAGACAAACTCGCAATGCACACAAACGCGTTGTCCTTCACAGAAACCAAAGCTCAAGGAATGGATTCAAGTTCACTAGAATGGATTCTAGTTTCTTCCATGTTTCTTTTTGATGTTCCTTGCCCCATTCCTAATAAACCTGAACTGCTCTTGTACCCTCTTTCTCCCACTTGGGTGACTTCACATGCACTTATTCCTCAGATATCCTTTTAACGCAAGCAGTCTAAAAATATTTTTGAAGACATAGACCTCAGCATAATGTCTACAGTTCATAGTTAATGCTGTAAAGCTAACTTCCTTGAGTATATAAATCCTTCTGTTATTGGTATGCTAAATGATATTATCCATCTGTTCTGCAAACTTCCTTGAACTTAAGAGTCTGCTTATCTATTTGAAACAACCCAAACTAAACAACCCATGGTCTTATACTGTATCACAAGCAGTAAGATAGGATGCTGGGTGCTAGCATCTGCTTTTACACAGAGCGTCTGCAAAATACAGAGCTTGTTTGCAAAGCTATTCTATAGATGATACTTTAACTTCAAACTGGTTACTGTTTCTATTTACATATTATGAACTGAAGACTCGACTTCTATTTACGATTAGAAATTAAACAATGCAATATTCGTTGGAAGTTTACTACATCTGTTTTTGATGTTACAAATAGCAGCTGTATTTAGAAAGCAAGTTTAGCAGGATCTCACAGGATAGTGAACATCCATCACAAAAGCATGTGCCACGAGGCTCAAGAGCAGTTTCTATCCCACTGTTATAAGATATCCCATGGTTCTCTAGTATGATATGATGGATTCTTGACTTCACAACCTATCTTGCGGTGACCTTTCATCACATTGAATGTCACACGGCACTTTCTATATATTTTCCTTTTAGTGACATGATTTATAATGATAACATATAGAACATACATAGAACATAGAAGATAGAATAGTACAGCACAGTACAGGCCCTTCGGCCCACAGTGTTGTGCTGACCCTCAAACCCTGCCTCCCATATAAGCCCCCACCTTAAATTCCTCCATATACCTGTCTAGTAGTCTCTTAAACTTCACTAGTGTATCTGCCTCTACCACTGACTCGGGCAGTGCATTCTATGCACCAACCACTCTCTGAGTAAAAAACCTGCCTCTGATATCCCCCTTGAACTTCCCACGCCTTACCTTAAAGTCATGTCCTCTTGTATTGAGCAGTGGTGCCCTCGAGAAGAGGCGCTGGCTATCCACTCTATCTATTCCTCTTATTATCTTGTACACCTCTATCATGTCTCCTCTCATCCCCCTTCTCTCCAAAGAGTAAAGCCCTAGCTCCCATAATCTCTGATCATAGTGCATACACTCTAAATCAGGCAGCATCCTGGTAAATCTCTTCTGTACCCTTTCCAATGCTTCCACATCTTTCCTATAATGAGGCGACCAGATCTGGACGCAATGCTCCAAGTGTGGCCTAACCAGAGTTTTATAGAGCTGCATCATTACATCGAGACTCTTAAACTCTATCCCTTGACTATGAAAGCTAACACCCCATAAGCCTTCTTAACTACCCTATTCACCTGTGAAGCAACTTTCAGGGATCTGTGGACATGTACCCCCAGATCCCTCTGCTTCTCCATACTACCAAGTATCCTGCCATTTACTTTGTACTCTGCCTTGGAGTTTGTCCTTCCAAAGTGTACCACCTCACACTCCTCCGGGTTGAACTCCATCTGCCACTTCTCAGCCCACTTCTGCATCCTATCAACGTCTCTCTGCAATCTTTGGCAATCCTCTACACTATTTGCAATGCCACCAACCTTTGTGTCATCTGCAAACTTGCCAACCCACCCTTCTACCCCCATATCCAGGTCGTTAATAAAAATCACGAAAAGTAGAGGTCCCAGAACAGATCCTTGTGGGACACCACTAGTCACAACCCTCCATTCTGAATGTACTCCATTAATCACGACCCTCTGCCTTCTGCAGGCAAGCCAATTCTGAATCCACCTGGCCAAACTTCCCTGGATCCCATGCCTTCTGACTTTCTGAATAAGCATACCGTGTGGAACCTTGTCAAATGCCTTACTAAAATCCATATAGATCACATCCACTACACTACCCTCATCTATATGCCTGGTCACCTCCTCAAAGAACTCTATCAGACTTGTTAGACACGATCTGCCCTTCACAAAGCCATGCTGTCTGTCCCTGCTCAGACCATGATTCTCTAAATGCCCAGAGATCCTATCTCTACAAATCTTTTCCAACAGCTTTCTCACCACAGACATAAGGCTCACTGGTCTATAATTACCCGGACTATCCCTACTACCTTTTTTGAACAAGGGGACAACATTCGCCTCCCTCCAATCCTCCGGTACCATTCCCATGGACAACAAGGACATAAAGATCCTAGCCAGAGGCTCAGCAATCTCTTCCCTCACCTCATGGAGCAGCCTGGGGAATATTCTGTCAGGCCCCGGGAACTTATCCGTCCTAATGTATTTTATCAACTTCAACACCGCCTCTCCCTTAATATCAACATGCTCCAGAACATCAACCTCACTCATGTTGTCCTCACCATCATCAAGTTCCCTCTCATTGGTGAACACCGAAGAGAAGTATTCATTGAGGACCTTGCTCACTTCCACAGCCTCCAGGCACATCTTCCCACCTTTATCTCTAATCGGTCCTACCTTCACTCCTGTCATCCTTTTTTTCTTCACATAATTGAAGAATGCCTTGGGGTTTTCCTTTACCCTACTCGCCAAGGCCTTCTCATGTCCCCTTCTTGCTCTTCTCAGCTCCTTCTTAAGCTCCTTTCTTGCTTCCCTATATTCCTCAATAGACCCATCTGATCCTTGCTTCCTAAACCTCATGTATCCTGCCTTCTTCCACCTGATTAGATTTTCCACCTCACTTGTCACCCATGGTTCCTTCACCCTACCATTCTTTATCTTCCTCACCGGGACAAATTTATCCCTTACATCCCGCAAGAGATCTCTAAACATCAACCACATATCCATAGTACATTTCCCTGCAAAAACAGCATCCCAATTCATACGGCAAGTTCTAACCTTATAGCCTCATAATTTGCCCTTCCCCAATTAAAAATTTTCCTGTCCTCTCTGATTCTATCCTTTTCCATGATAATGCTAAAGGCCAGGGAGCAGTGGTCGCTATCCCCCAGATGCTCAACCACTGAGAGATCTGCGACCTGACCCGGTTCATTACCTAGTACTAGATCTAGTATGGCATTCCCCCTAGTCGGCCTGTCCACATACTGTGACAGGAATCCGTTCTGGACACACTTAACAAACTCTGCCCCATCTAAACCCTTGGAACTAATCAGGTGTCAATCAATATTAGGGAAGTTAAAGTCACCCATGATAACAACCCTGTTATTTTTGCACCTTTCCAAAATCTGCCTCCCAATCTGCTCCTCTGTATCTCTGCTGCTACCAGGGGGCCTATAGAATACCTCCAACAGAGTAACTACTCCCTTCTTGTTCCTGACTTCCACCCATACTGACTCAAAAGAGGATCCTGCTACATTACCCACCCTTTCTGTAGCTGTAATAGTATCCCTGACCAGTAATGCCACCCCTCCTCCCCTTTTCTCCCCTCTCTATCCCTTCTAAAGCACTGAAATCCAGGAATATTGAGAATCCATTCCTGCCCTGGTGCCAGCCAATTCTCTGTAATGGCCACTACATCATAATTCCATGTATGTATCCAAGCTCTCAGTTCATCACCTTTGTTCCTGATGCTCCTTGCATTGAGGTACACACATTTCAGCCCTTCTACCTTACTGTCTTTACACCATTTATTCTGCTTCTCTTTCCTCAAAACGTCTCTATATGTTAGATCTGGCTTTACTCCATGCACTTCTTTCACTGCTCTATCGCTCCGGGTCCCATTCCCCTTGCAAATTAGTTTAAACCCTCCCGAACCATGCTAGCAAACCTACCTGCAAGGATATTGCTCCCCCTCGAGTTCAGGTGCAACCCATCCAATCTGTACAGGTCCCACCGTCCCCAGAAGAGATCCCAATGATCCAAAAATCTAAAACCCTGCTCCCTGCACCAACTCCTCAGCCACGCATTCCACTGCCATCTCCTCCAATTCTTACCATCACTGTCACGTAGCACTGGCAGCAATCTTGAGAACGCCACCCTTGAAGTCCTGTTCTTCTGTGACTGGTAAGCCTGACATCGGTGGTGGGAAAAATGTTAGAGTCAGTTATCAAAGATGTGATAACAGCACATTTGGAAAGCGGTGAAATCATCGGACAAAGTCAACATGGATTTGTGAAACGAAAATCATGTCTGTCGAATCTCATAGAATTTTTTGAGGATGTAACTAGTAGAGTGGATAGGGGAGAACCAGTGGATGTGGTATATTTGGATTTTCAAAAGGCTTTTGACAAGGTCCCACACAGGAGATTAGTGTGCAAACTTAAAGCACACGGTATTGGAGGTAAGGTATTGATGTGGATAGAGAATTGGTTGGCAGACAGGAAGCAAAGAGTGGGAATAAACGGGACCTTTTAAGAATGGCAGGCAGTGACTTGTGGGGTACCGCAAGGCTCAGTGCTGGGACCCCAGTTGTTTACAATGTATATTAGTGACTTGGATGAGGGAATTGAATGCAGCATCTCCGAGTTTGCGGATGACACGAAGTTGGGCGGCAGTGTTAGCTGTGAGGAGGATGCTAAGAGGATGCAGGGTGACTTGGATAGGTTAGATGAGTGGGCAAATTCATGGCAGATGCAATTTAATGTGGATAAATGTGAGGTTATCCACTTTGGTGGCAAAAACAGGAAAACAGATTATTATCTGAATGGTGGCCGATTAGGAAAAGGGGAGGTGCAGT
Source organism: Mobula hypostoma (assembly GCF_963921235.1). Taxonomy (NCBI): domain Eukaryota; kingdom Metazoa; phylum Chordata; class Chondrichthyes; order Myliobatiformes; family Myliobatidae; genus Mobula; species Mobula hypostoma. The sequence continues at coordinate 98,029,174 of NC_086108.1, forward strand.
GAGATCTGGGTGTTATTGTACACCACTCATTGAAAGTGGGCATGCAGGTACAGCAGGCGGTGAAAAAGGCGAATGGTATGCTGGCATTCATAGCAAGAGGATTTGAGTACAGGAGCAGGGAGGTTCTACTGCAGTTGTACAAGGCCTTGGTGAGACCACACCTGGAGTATTGTGTGCAGTTTTGGTCCCCTAATCTGAGGAAAGACATTCTTGCCATAAAGGGAGTACAAAGAAGGTTCACCAGATTGATTCCTGGGATGGCAGGACTTTCATGTGATGAAAGACTGGATCGACTAGGCTTGTACTCCCTGGAATTTAGAAGATTGAGGGGGGATCTGATTGAAATGTACAAAGTTCTAAAGGGATTGGACAGGCTAGATGCAGGAAGATTGTTCCCGAAGTTGGGGAAGTCCAGAACGAGGGGTCACAGTTTGAGGATAAAGGGGAAGCCTTTTAGGACCGAGATGAGGAAAAACTTCTTCACACAGAGAGTGGTGAACCTGTGGAATTCTCTGCCACAGGAAACAGTTGAGGCCAGTTCGTTTGCTATATTTAAGAGGGAGTTAGATATGGCTCTTGTGGCTAAAGGGATCAGCGGGTATGGAGAAAAGGCAGGTACAGGGTTCTGAGTTGGATGATCAGCCATGATCGTACTGAATGGCGGTGCAGGCTCGAAGGGCCAAATGGCCTACTCCTGCACCTATTTTCTATGTTTCTATGTTTCTATGTTCCAGCCTTCTGCCTAGTTCCCGAAACTCACACTTCAGGACCTCATCCCTCTTCCTGCATATGTCGTTGGTACCAACATGTATCACGACTTCTGGTTGCTTTCCCTCTCATACCAGGATGTCGTGCACCCGGTCAGAGACATCCCGGACCCTGGCACCCGGGAGGCAACAAACCATGTGGGTGTCCTTCTCACGTCCACAAAATCTCCTGTCTGCTCCCCTGACTATAGAGTCTCCAATGACGATAGCTCTCCTCTTCTCCATCCCACCCTTCTGCACCATAGGGTCAAACTCAGTGCCGGAGGCCCTGCCACCATGGCTCACACCTGGTCAGTCATCCCCGCCAACAGTATCCAAGACGGTAAACTTATTATTCAGGGGAATGACTACAGGGGTGCTCTGCACTACCTGTCTGCTCACCTTCGCTTTCCCCCCTCTGACTGTCACCCAACGACCTGCTTCCGACAGCCGAGGTGTGACTACCTCCCTGTAGCCCTCATCTATGACTGCCTCATTCTCCCTTATGAGTGGAAGGTCATCCAGCTGCTGCTCCAGATTCCTTATACGGTCTTCCAAATCGCCCAGCCGTATGCACTTCTGGCAGATGTGACTCTGCGGCAGAGGGGCGTTCCCCCAAGACTGCCACATCTCACATGAGAGGCACATCACCGTCTCAGGAGACGTTGTAAAGACCAACTGCAACTAAGCTTGTCCTCCGCCTCTTCTCGTCGAAGCCTCTCGAGTCAAAGCCTCCAAGCTCCACTCCTTCACTGGCCCACTCACTCACTGGCCGCTTTCCATATGAATCAATGCTTTTCACTGTACATATGACAATAATAAACCAATTCCATCTTCCAAGGAACCATTCAGCAGCAGGATAGAAGCTGTTTCTGAACAGGTATATCTGGGTTTTGTATCTTCTGCAAAGAAAGCCCAGCAGCACCTCTACTTTCTCAGGAGTTTGTGAAGGTTCAGCATGACATCTAAAACTTTGACAAACTTCTGTGGATGTGCTGTGAAGAGTATATTGACTGGTTGCATTATGGTCTGGTATGGAAACACCAATGCAGTTGAACAGAAAGGCCTACATGAAGTAGTGGATATGGCCCAGTCCATCACAGGTAAAGCCCTCCCCACCATTAAGCACATCTACATGGAGCACTGTCGCTGGAAGGCTGCATCCGTCATTAAGGATCCCCACCATCCAGGCCATGTTCTCTTCTTGCTGCTGCCATCAGGAACAAGGTGCAGGAGTCCCAGGATCCACACTACCAGGTTCTGGAACAGTTATTACCCTTCAAACATCAGCTTCTTGAACCAGAGGGTATAACTTTACTCTCTTCAACACTGAACTGTCCCCACAACATATGGACTCATGACCAAGGACTCTTCATCTCATGTTCTTGATGTTTATTGCTTATTTATTACTATTATTATTATTATGATGTTTATTTTTTTTCTTTTTGTATTAACACAGTTTGTTGTGTTCTACACATTGGACATCCATCTTGTGCACAGTTTTTCATTCATTCTATTGTCTTTCTTACTGTGAATGCCCACAAGAAAATGAATCTCAGGGTAGTATATGGTGACATATATGCACTTTGATAATAAATTTACTTTGAACTCTGAACTTCACTCAGTGGGAGAGGGAAAAGAGAGAAGGTCTCGGATGGGTGGGGTCTTTGATAATGTTGTCTGCATTACTGGGGCAATACTGCTTTTTGTTGTGTTACAATTGAACACATTTTTGCCCAGCATAAACCAGATTTGCTTTTATATTTTGAGCATGAAATCATAAAGACAGTCTTAAATCAAAGAATTTCAGGGACTAAGCTTTACCAAAAAGATATCAAGTGGAAGAATTGTCCTTATTTTAAGTGTGGTAATATGTTGTGATTCTTGAATATTCCTTGGGCTGGAGTTTCTGCTGCTTTCAGAGGAATTTTTATACAGGTTCTTACGCAGGATCCCAATGCTCACCAACAGAGCAGCATGGTTCACTTTGTCAAATTTTTTTACAGTTAGCTCTCAGTTAATCATGTGTGGATAAGAACCGTGTTGCTCAAAAAAAAACCTACCGTTTCTTTAATGCTTAAAGAAAAATCAATTTCAAGTCAAGATCAGTATCAGACCTTGGAAACAGTCTTTGCTTGAGCATACGTACATCCTTTGGCCAAGAAAACATTGTCTTAGTCTATTCGTTGATATCTGCCAGACATGCTCGGAGAGGATCACATGGAGACAGCAGTAGTACGATCACCCGAGTCGATTATGATGTTCTCCTAAGGGGGTGTTTATTAGTGGCTCCTCACTCAGGTGGCTGTAGATTCTGCTCTGGGAGCCACATATTCTGGTGCAGTGTGGGTAAGAATAAGTGGTGGCTGTGGTTAATGGTTGCGACTTTTTGTTGCTCAGCCTCTCCTTTCAAGTTGCTGCTTGTTCTCTGGTTACAGTGGATTAATGGAGAATTCCTGTGTGTGACTTTGCTGGTGCGCGGGCATCCACCACTTAGTCCTTGACAGATCAGGATCAGAGTCCAATGGCATGGAGCGCAAGATGCCCCTTCACGGCCGCAATCTTTCTCCGCCTTCACTGCCGTTGGGATGTGTCAACATCTTCCAGCAGCTCCACCATTGAGGCCTTGGCTGAATTGATCCAACCTTCCCCCTTGATGGTCTGCAACTGGGAAAGGTTTAAGATGGAAATCCTCTGAGTTTTTAATGTGTTTTAAGAGAGATGAGTGGATTTAAATGTGTATCACTGAAAACAAATGAACTGTGTCTTAAACTGCTTTGTTAGCTTGGCAGGGAGAGGGAACCTCCCGCTTGATGCTACCAGGAGCTGTCAGGATCTCAGGAACACAAAAGCCTCTACATTACAATCCTCCGAGAAGCAAAGAGACGGTAGCCCGGAATCATATCTCTTTCAAATACCTCCCTCAGCTTGTTTGGAAGGTGCTTATTCTCAACTCAGTACTGGGCTGGGACAAGGGGTGAAGATTGCAGGAGTAAAGGTGCTCTGCTTAAAAGCGCGTAGCATTCGGAATAAGGTGGACAAACTCATGGCGCCATTAGAGGTTGGTTGGTATGTGCCACAACCATGGATTCGACAGTGCAGTAGATAAAGCAATTGCGTTTGTGAATTTGCACATGTCAGCTAATTATTATTCAATCATGATAGCCTTTAATTCCATACTTGTCGTCGGAGTACTTGTGGAGACTTGGACAGAGCATAGCAACGTTTCGCTGCTGTTTGCCTTCAGCCTTCCCTGAGATATTGGACTTTCAAGTCAAATGACTCTGAAGACTAGCAGTATTCGTTTAACGTTTAAATGTTCCTTTCAGCCACAGTGCAGGCTTCATGTTCCTTTCGAGAGTTTTAGTTAACGGCCCTGTTTGGCCCAGCATTTATTGTTTATTTTCCCTTTAACACTGTTCGTATTAAAGCCTGAGAGCTATCGACCTGCTTCAGTGAGTTTCACTCCACACTTGGGCCATCTCCGAACCAAGTCACAGTATGACATAGTGGACATCACAGAGTCGTAGCTGAAAGAAGGCCATAGTTGGGAGTTTAACATCAAAGGATATACTTTGTATCGAAAGAACAGGCAGGAAGGCATAGGTGGTGGTGTGGCTCTGTTGGTAAGAGATGGAATTACATCTTTAGAAAGCGGTGACATTGAGTCAGGGAATGTTGAATCTTTGTGGGTGGAGCTAAGAAACTGTAAGGGTAAAAAACCCATTATGGGAATCATATATAGGCCTCCAAATAGTAGCCAAGGTGTGGGGTTGAGATTACAAAGGGAGCTGGAAAGGGCATGGATTAACAGTAATGTCACAATTGTAATGGGGGACTTCAATATGCAAAGGGATTGGGAAAAGCAGGTTGGAGTCTGATTGCAAGAAAGGAAATTTGTTGAATGTCTACAAGATGGCTTTTTTAGAGCAGCTTGTGCATGAGCCTGCTAGGGGAAAGGCTATCGTAGATTCGGTGTTTTGTAGTTAGTCAGCTTAATGTCAAGGAACCCTTAGGAGGCAGTGATCATAATATGATTGAATTTATACTGCAATTTGAGAGGAAGAAGCATAAGTCACATGTATCAGTGTCACAATGGAATAAAGGGAATTACAGAGGCATGAGAGAGGAGCTTGCTCAGGTGGATTGGAGGAGGATTCTGGCAGGGATGATGGCAGAAGTTTCTGAGAATAGTTCACAAAGCAGAGGAGGAAGTTCTCAAGTGGCAGAGGTAGGCAACTGTGGCTGACAAAGGAAGTTTGGGACTGCATAAAAGCCAAGGAAAGGGCATATAATGTAGCAAAAGCAAGGGGGAAGTTGGACAATTGGAAAGCTTTTAAAGTCCAACAAAAGGCAACTAAGAAAAAGCTATAAGAAGGGAAAAGATGAAATATAAAGGCAAACTAGCCAATAATATAAAGCAGGATACTAAGTATTTTCAGTTATATAAAGAATAAAAGGGAGGTGAGAGTTGATATTGTACCATTGGAAAATGATGCTGGTGAGGTAGTAATGGGGGACAAAGAAATGGCAGATGAACTTAGTAAGTACTTTGCTTCAGTCTTTACACTAGCTGTATGCCACGGGTTCATGAGTGTCAGGGAGCAGGAGTGAGTGCTGTTGCTATTGCAAAGAAAAAAGTGCCAGGCAAACTGAAAGATCATAAAGCTAGATAAGTCACCTGGACCAGACAGACTACATCCTAGAGTCCTGAGGGAAGTTGCTTACAAGATAATGGATGCATTGGTCATAATCTTTCAAGATTCACTTGATTCTGGTACGGTCCTGGAGGACCGGAAAATTGTAAATTGTACACTCTTTAAGAATGGTTCGACTAATCTCAGTGGTTGGGAAAATGTTCTAGTCCATTATTGAGGATGAGGTATCAGGGTAGTTGGAGATTAGTGAGAAAATAAGACAAAGTCAGCATGGTTTCTGTAAAGGGAAATCTTGCCTGACAAATCTGCTAGAATTCTTCGAGGAAGTAACAAGCTGGGTGAACAAAGAGGCAGTGGATATCACTTATTTAGATTTTCAGAAGATATTTGGTAAGGTGCCTCACATAAGGCTGCTTAACAAGATAAAGCCTACAGTGTTGCAGGAAATATACTGGTATGGATAGCAGAATGGCTGACAGGCAGGAGGCAGTGAGCAGGAATAAAGACGGCCTTCTCTGGTTGGCTGCCAGTGACTAGTGGTGTTCCTCAGGGGTCAGTATTGGGACTGATACTTTTCACATTGTTTGTCAATGATTTAAATTGTGGAGTTGATGGCTTTGTGACAAAGTTTGTGGATGATGCGAAGATAGGTGGAGGGGTAGGTAGTGCTGAGGAAGCAACGTGATCTCAGCAGGACTTAACTTAGAAAATGGGCAAAAAAGTGGCAGATGGAGTGCAGTGCTGGACTCCCAGAAGGTTAATTCACAGGTTGAGTCTGTGGTAAAGAAGGCAAATGCAATGTTGGCATTTATTTCAAGGGGAAGTAGAATATAAAAGCAAGGAGATAAAGCTGAAGCTTTATAGGACACTTGTCAGGCCGCACTTGGAGTATAGTCAATAGTTTTGGGCCCCTTATCTCGGAAAGGATGTATTGGCATTGGAAAAAGTCCAGAGAAGGCTCATGAGGATGATTCCAGGAATGAAGGGGTTAACATATAAGGAGAATTTGGCAGCTTTGGGCCTGTACTCACTGGAATTCCAAAGAATGCATGGGGACCTCATTGAAACCTACTGAATGTTGAAAGGACTAGAAGGGTAGATATGGAGAGGATGGTCCCTCTGGTAGGATAAGCAGAACTAGGGGTCACAGCCTCAAAACTGATGGGTGACCTTTTAGAACAGAAGTAAAGAAGATTTTTTTTTTAGCCAGAGAGTAGCGAATCTGTGAAATGCTCGGCCACAGACTGCGGTGGAGGCCAAGCATACTTAAAGCAGAAGTTGATTGCCGATTGGTCGGGCCATCAAGGGATATGGTGAGATGGGAAGGCGGATGGGGTTGAACGCAATCCAGGATCAGCCATGATAAAATGGCGGAGCACACTCAACAGGCTGAATGGTCTAATTCTGCTCCTACGTCTTATGGTCTTAAGTGTCACCCACAAGAGCTTCAAGCCCTAACCCTGCCAAAGAAAACCACCTTCATATTTTCGCTTCATTGACTCGTCACCAGATAAAATGATTTTGCTTTATGTTACATCTCAATCCAATCCATTGATCTGAAAAAAAAGTGGGCGGAAAATTGATCAAGCGTAATTCAGTAAAAGCCTCTCCGTGAGCAAGTTGGAGCTGGGAGACTGGAAGTGGGAGGTGCATTATGTCTAGAAAAGCTCTCATGATCCCCCTGTATTCTCCGTTGGCTTAAAACTTTTGTTATTAGCACTCATTGAAAACCTCACACACATCTACAGGATCTAAGGACACAGTCTGGTTCAGAATGTTGTCGTTCGCATGGTGGGTGTTTTATTGCCCTTTCTCTGTGCAGTGATTACGATCTTTCTTCTTGCTAATAAGGTTCTTCAGGTTTCTTGCTTTGTGGCTGCCTGTAAGCAAGAGAATCTCAAGGGTATAATTTATACATTCTTTGATAATAAATGTACTTGATTTGATTTAACTTTAAAACCAATATACTGTATTTAAAGGTGCTGTTATTAGTCAAATTATCCGTCTTTAGCAGACTGAAGCTCTGTTGTAAGTTTATTTGACTTAATGTCAGATCATGCAATTAACCAGTTGGACTATGAATGGGGAACTTTCATCCTAAGTGCCAGTTTTGCTGGGATTTTGAAAAGCTTGTCATGCTGGCAAATGGGACTGGATTTCATTGGAGTAGTTGGAGTAGTCGTTCTTTTGAGGGAAAACAAGCATTTCCACAGAGTAAGCGGCAAACAGGGAAGCAGGCGATGGAACTAGCTGTTATTCTTTGTCAGGCAGTGACTGACTAAACTGTGGGGCCCTTTTGAATACAGTGACAAATGTGCTGGGGTTGCACTGAAACACAAGCTAATACAAAAAACTGCTGGCCACATCATTCGCTCGGCAGAAGATGGGCTCTACTGCTGTTTATAACCTAGGGTTTTGGGACACTTTTATTCCGTGATTGTGATACCATTTCTGCTTGTTATCTTCTGTGTGCTGTGCTGTGTGAGATTGTTGGTGCTGTGTTTTCCACCTTGACCCCATAGTAACGCTGTCTCGTTCAGCTGTATTCATGAGTATTCATGTACGGTTGAGTGACAATTACGTTTGAATTGAATTGAATTAGCTCTACTTGTCACTTGTACATCGAAGCATACAGTGAAATGTGTCGTCCACGTCAATGAACAACACAGTCCGAGGATGGGCTGGGGGCAGCCCAGAAATTTCGCCATGCTGCTGGTGCCGACTTAGCAGGCCTGCAATTTACTACCGTAACCCGTACGACTTGTGGAACGTAGGAGGAAACCGGAGCACCTAGAGGAATGCTAAAATTTCACAGGGAGAACATATAAATTCTTTACAGACAGCAGCAGGAATGGAACCCTGATCACTGTGGTTGATGTAGGTTCAAAAGGAGATCAGATTGGGAAGGAGCTGAGGAAATGGGGGTGGATTTGAACAAGTCTTGAAAACAGCCAGCAATGTTCTAATTGACCAGGGTTAATCTGTTGTGTCTGAGACTGAACCTTGAAAAAATCAATTATTATTTATTTGGCGAGATCCCGCTGATCTTTTCATTTATTGGGATATAAAGAATAGTTCCTTGGGAAAAGATTAAATAATAAAGTGTGACAGTTTTGTGGATGTGTGAGAATGGAGAAAAATGGGGAGAGGTGATGGTATTGGGTGAATTGGATGCACAGGACCAGCACAGACCTGACGGGTCTCGAGGTCTGTAATCTTTCTGTGATCCATGTCATTCCTACAGTGTAACATCACTAGAAGTATCTCGCATTGGTCAATCAAGGCATCGTGGGCAGCTTAAGTGAGCACTAAGCAATGATGCCCAGTCTAGTAAACTTCAGCAGCACAAAACAAGTCTTGGATGAGGAAACAAGAAAGCAGAAAAAGTCAGATATTGCAGAGAAGATGTATAAAGCTTGAGATAAATGGACTCTCAAAGAGCTGAAGTATCAATGAGGAGTCAGAGCTAAAAGAGTTAGGGGCAGGATGGAGCTCATGTGGACCAGAAAGGGCGAAGGCAGGATAATGCCAAAGCAAACTTGAAAGGGCCACACGCAGCCCTAGTGGACCTGAGAGGGATGCAGCAAGATCCTGCCAACCTGTAAGGTAGGATATTGCTAGAGTGGACCTGAAAGGGAAGAACAGAGCCCAAGCACAGCTGAGAGGGATATGGCAGGGTCATGCCAACCTGTACGGAAGGATATTGCTAGAGAGCAGACCTGAAAGGGCAGCATGGAGAGGGATTTGTCAGGATCATGCAGACCTGAACAGGCAGAAAAGGGCTTAAAGTGCACTTGAGAGGGATGCAAACACCAGGAATTCTGCAGATGCTGGAAATTCAAGCAACACACATCAAAGTTGCTGGTGAATGCAGCAGGCCAGGCAGCATCTCTAGGAAGAGGTACAGTCGACGTTTCAGGCCGAGACCCTTCGTCATCCCTCTTCGTTGAGAGGGATGCAGCAGGATGGAGCTTAAGGCAGGATGGTTCCTGCGGACCTGAAAGGGAAAAGTTATGAATAGCCCTTAAAGCAATACTGCAGGGTCAAACTCATGCAGGCCTGAATGGGCAAAACCAGGATCAGCCCCTGAACAACACGGCAGGATCAAGTTCATGTGGACCGAACGGGTGAAGGCACTATCGCGTTTAACCATACCTGAAAGTGATAGCACCAGCATCAGACTCGTGCGGACCAGCAAGAAAGACCTCTGGATGGAACATAACGTGCGTAAAGTTTCAGCTAAGTGGACTCTCAAAGAACTGAAGCATCAAAGGTCAGGCCGAGCTAAAAGAGTGAAGGCAGAAGGGAGCAAAGGCAAGAGAGGGCTAAAGCTTAACTGAGAGCGCAGGGTGCAGCCTCATGAGACCTGAAAGGGATGGGGACGAAGGAGCAAAGCAAGACCACAGGGTGAGCTGATACGAATATAAAATTCTGAAGACCCAGTGTGCCAATTTGGGTGAAGCATCAAGGAATGATGTCTTAAAAAGGCAGCGTCCATCATTAAGGACCCCCATCACCCAGGACATGCCCTCTTCTCATGCTAGCATCAGGGAGGAGGTACAGAAGCCTGGAGGCACACACTCAATGATTCAGGAACAGCTTCTTCCCCTCTGCCATCTGATTTCCGAATGAACTTTGAATCCATGAACACTACCTCTACTTTTTTCTCTCTTTTTATTGCACTAAGTGTTTTATTAAATATATACTTAACGTAATTTACAGTTTTTATTATGTATTATTATTTATATATTGCTACATAGCAACAAATTTCATGACATATGCCTGTAATTGTCACTGTGTTCAGATATGGCCCAAGTGCGGAGCGAGAGACATTGAAGGTTCACAGACTTTAATGCGAACAAAGTTAAAGGGAAAAGAAAACAATAAACGCCAGGCCAAGCAGGGCCATTAACTGAAACTTTCAAATAGAAAATGAAGCCAACACTGTGGCTGAAATGAATAACTAAATATAAAACGAGTACTGCTAGTCTTCAGAATCACCTGACTCAACAGTCCAATTTCTCAGGCAAGGCCAAATGCAAGCAGGTAGTGAACACACACAAAAAATGCTGGTGAATGCAGCAGACCAGGCCGCATCTCTAGGAAGAGGTACAGTCGACATTTTGGGCCAAGACCCTTTGTCAGGACTCACTGAAAGAAGAGCTAGTAAGAGAATTGAAAGTGGGAGTGGGAGGGGGAGATCCGAAATGATAGGAGAAGACAGGAGGGGGAGGGATGGAGCCAAGAACTGGAAAGTTGATTGGCAAAAGGGATATGAGAGGATCATGGGACAGGAGGCCCAGGGAGAAGGAAAGGGGGGGGGAAGCCCAGAGGATGGGCAAGGAGTTATAGTGAGAGGGACAGAGGGAGAAAAAAGACAGAAAGGGGGAAAGAAAAAAATAATTAATTAATTAATAAGGGATGGGGTACGAAGCGGAGGTGGGACATTAACAGAAGTTAGAAAAGTCAATGTTCATGCCACCAGGTTGGAGGCTACCCAGACGGAATTTAAGGTGTTGTTCCTCCAACCTGAGTGTGGCTTCATCTTGACAGTAGAGGAGGGGGTGGATAGACATATCAGAATGGGAATGGGATGTGGAATTAAAATGTGTGGTCACTGGGAGATCCTGCTTTCTCTGGCGGACAGAGCGTAGGTGTTCAGCAAAACGGTCTCCCAGCCTACGTCGGGTCTCGCCAATATATAGAAGGCCGCATTGGGAGCACCGGACGCAGTATATCACCCCAGCCGACTCACAGGTGAAGTGTCCCCTCATATTGGTGAGACCCAACCCTTTCAGTTAGTCCTGACGAAGGGTGTCGGCCCGAAACATCGACTGTTCCTCTTCCTATAGATGCTGCCTGGCCTGCTGCGTTCACCAGCATTTTTAGTGTGTGTTGCTTGAATTTCCAGCACCTGCATATTTCCTCGTGTCAGGCAGTGCAACGTTGCCGTGCTTATCTCAAGTCTCAACAAGTACCATGACGAAAAGAATGGAGTTAAATACTATCTCAATGAAATAATAATTAGCTGACGCGTGCATATTCAGGAGCGCAATTGCTGGATCTGCTGTGCTGCTGATTCCGCCATTGTGACAGTGATATTAGACCTGATACTGATTCTGAACCCTAACCTAATCATTGGACAATTTACAATGACCAATTAGCCCACATCATTGGACTGTGGGAGGAAACTGGAGCACCTGGGGAAAACCCAGGCATTCTATGGAGAGGACCTACAAAGACTCCTCACAGAACGGTGCCGGAATTGAACTCCAAACTCCGCTGCCCCAAGCTGTAATAGAGTTGTACTCACCACTGTGCTACATACATGTAAGTCTAGATCTGCGGACTGTACAGAAGGTTTAGAGGGTAGATTTTAACTGGTTTCTGTGGGATAAACAAAACTTTGCTTAACAGCAAATGATTCAGGGATCAAGAGGTGTAGATATAAAATTTTGGCCCAACATACAGTATAAGCGAATATAAAGCAAAATGTTTTATTTAGAGTTTCTGACCTGGAATTCACTGCTTTCAATCTTTGCACCAAAATATCTTTCCAAAGAAAGACACAAGTGAGACTGCAGCTGCTGAAAATCTGAAGCAGCACACACAAAATGCTTGATGAAGGGTCTCAGCCCGAAGCATCGACTGTTCATTTCCCTCCATAGATGCTGCCTGGCCTGCTGAGTTCTCCAGCGTCGTGTGTGTGTGTTGCTCCATCTTTTAACAGATGGAACAACTCTCTCTCCCCTTCTCACTCGCTGCTCTCTAGGGAAGGTCCTTGTGTTTAAATGAGCTCTCTCTTTCCCTCGATGCTGTCAGACGATGGTATCAAAGCAAAGTTTAATCAATGCGGTTTGCGGATGATGTGTTCTAGATTCTGGCCATCCCCTTGTTTGTTACTAGTCTGGATGATTTTGATTTGGGATGGCCTGCAGATACTGAACACTGAGCTGAACTGAAATATGCCTTTCGGTTTTCTGTTTTATATTCTATGGTTTTGCTCATTTTTTTGTTGGCCATTTGCGCAATTTTTTTTGGCGTGTGTGGTGGGGGGTGTTGATGTCTTTTTCTTTGAGGAGTTCCGTGGTTCTTCTTTGTGCTGTGTCTGTCTGTGGGAAGACAAATCTCAGGGTTGTATACTACGTAGTATATATTTTGATAATAAATGTACTTGACTTTTGAGCCTGAATTGATAAAATCAAGTTACCTTCTTAAATTTCCACTTGCTAACACTGTTAAATAAAGATTTGGTTCTTAAAGGCATTGTAAAATTCCACAGTCTTTTTTGATATTAATCCTGAAACTTGTCCTAAGGCAATTTTTTTTATCTAAAACCTTCATATGTTGAGTACAAGACACTAACAGATGCAACATCATCTGCAAATTTGGCTGAGTGAACTCGGCCTTTTTTCCCCTGTAGCGAGGAGGATGAGAGGCGACCTGATAGAGGTGTATAAGGTGATGAGAGGCATTGATCGTGTGGATAGTCAGAGGCTTTTTCCCAAGGCTGGAATGGCTAGCACGAGAGGGCATAGCTTTAAGGTGCTTGGAAGTCGGTACAGAGGAAATGTCAGGGCCAAGTTTTTTACGCGGAGAGTAGTGAGTGCGTGGAATGGGCTGCTGGCGACGGTCGTGGGGGCGGATACGATAGGGCCTTTTCAGAGTCTCCTGGACAGGTACATGGATCTCAGAAAAATAGAGGGCTATGCGTAACCCTAGGTAATTTCTAAGGTAGGGACATGTTCGGCACAGCTTTGTGGGCCAAAAGGCCTGTATTGTGCTGTAGGTTTTCTATTTTTCTATGTAAATGCAAGAACCATACAAAATGAAACAAACACTTTTTGGTGAAAACCACCCTCCTTCCATAACACACTCAGTCAAGGCTTTCAGTTTGCCAAGGGGAGGGGAACCAGAGTGATAGTGCTGAGGATAAGGTAGATGGTTTACAAACAGAAGCAGTGTGTAGTGAGACTGCTAGCAAGCAGAGGCTAATAATAGGACAAAATTGCAATGTTAAAGGGAGACAAATCGAAAAGGGAGAAAGCAGCACTAAAAGTGCTGTATTTGAATGCGCACAGTACAGGTATACTGAATAAGGTAGATAAACTTGTAGAACAGTTGCAGATTGGCATGTATGATGTTGTGGGCATCACTGAAATCATGGCTGAAAGGTGATTATAACAGGGAGTTTAATATCCAAGGATTGATACTGTGTCGAAAGGACAGGCAGGTAGGCAGAGTGGGATGGCATGGCTCTATTGATAAAAATTGAAATCAAATCATTGGAAAGAGCCAGCTGTAAGATTGGGTTTGACTCCTGCCACTGCCTGTAAGGAGGTTGTATGTTCTACCCGCGACTGTGTGAGTTTCCTCCGGGTGCTCCCATTTCCTTCCACATTTCAAAGACGTATGATTAGGATTAGTGAATTTCAAGCATCCTACGTTGGCACAGGAAGCAGGGTGACATTTGCAGGCTGCCAGGAACAATCCGCATTGACTTGATTTGATGCAAACAATGCATTTCTCTGCATGTTTCGATGTACATGCGACAAATAAAGCTAATTTTTGTAAGTTTTTATCTTTGTGATAATTTGCAGGGTTATGGGAAAAGAGCAAGAGACTCGGGCAGACAACCATGAGAGGGCTAAGTGGTCTTCTTTTCTGCAACAGTCATCTATTCAATTGCATGATGCTTTTGTCAGAAGGGTTGTGGGAAGGTTCAAGCCTCTTTATTGTTCTGAACTTGGCACTGGACCTGATGAATGAGTATTAACAGGGCAACGGTGTGTTTTTCTCTCTCTATGCCCACCTGCTCATGATTTTAAAAAGACAAGTGTCAAAGAAACATGAACTTAATTCTTAAGGTACAAAACAGAATTTCCTCTGAAACAATAGATGCTTTAAGAAAAAAAATGCAGAAAGATGAGCATTGCATTTATATATCTCTTGACAGCTAGTATAACAGAAATGAACAGGGAGGAAAATCAATGCAGCAGATGATATTGATTTATAAGTAAATGAGAACACAAAGGAATAAGAGGGAATTATTAAAGCTCCGCTCCTTATCCTGATACATCTGCCATTTTCATCCGAGCCCAGGATGAGGGAGTTGAATTTATACTATATAACTAATTCACCAGCCAATCACAACACAGGGACAAGGTGACATAAGGAACGTGAACTTTAATGGGTTTTAATTGTTAATTTATTTAGAAGAGATATTTTACTGGCGAAGTAAAACGGAGTCTGGCACGCATTATCTGACAACAAATGTCACGAAGCACAAATTGAATAGTGGCGCAGGCGGCAAAGTATCTCATCAGGATGGAGCGGGAACAATGTACCTTTCACACTTGTCACTGAGCGAAGTTGCAGAAGCGAAATCTTCTGGAGGCTAGAAATCTGTAGCACAACAAAAAAAAAATGCCAGAATACTCAGCAAGTCAGGTGGTGCCTGCAAACTTGTGAATTTTCTGCGCCTGATCCAAAGCCTCTGTGAATTTTATCTGTACTTCCTATCTGATGGTAGTGGTGAGAGAGAGCCCCTTGTGATGGATGCTACCTTCTTGTGGCAGCCCTCCACGTAAATGTGCTCGGTGGTGTGGAGCGCTTTGCCGGTGATGGACTGGGCTGTGTCCACCAATTTCAGTAGGCGTTTCCATTCCTGGGGATTGGCGTTTCCATACCAGGCTGTGATACAACCAACCAGGATAATCTCCACTGTGTACCTATAGACGTTTGTCAAAGTTTTACATGACGTGCCAAATCTGCACAAACCTCTAAGCAAGCAGTCACTGCCGTGCCTGTTTTGTGATGGCGCTTACGTGCTTGACCCCGGACAGGTCCTTTGAAATTATAACACCAAGGAATTTAAGGTTACTGACCCTCTCCACCTCTGATCCTATAATGGGAATTGGCTCATGAACCCCCTATTTTTTCCTCCTGTTGTGGTGAATGTGGTAAACTATATATATATAGTAACTAGGTTACCTGTCTGGACACGCCCCTCTGCTGACTGCTCCTGTGGCTCCTCCCACAGACCCCTGAATAAAGGCAATCATGCCACTGCTCCTCCCTCAGTCCAGGACAGATACTCAGCATGGTCGAGGTCACATTTTACCGCTAATAAAAGCCTTTCCGTATTTACTCTACTTCCAGTCTTTTGGAGCAATTGATAGTGCATCACCTGTAGCCAACAAACATCTCTTTGGTTTTGCCGATGTTGAGTGAGAGCTTGTTCACCATTCAGCCAGATCTCCTTTCGATATGCTGATTCATCACAAACTTTGACTAGGCCAAGCTTGTCATCCTTGAAGCCCTTATCGTCATGTAAACTGGGGCCTTTCTTTCCCATACTTGAAGCTCTTCAATAAGATATCTGTAATGAGGTACTGCTTATCAAAGGCATGAAAATCCTTTCTAATCTGCCTGTGGTCCTGAGGCCACTGACCACATTATTCTACCTTTCCCACCCAGTCGGTTAGAAATACACTCACCCTATCACGTTTGTATAAAGACAGAGAACCACTTTCTTGTTTAAACAGCTCCTACACTGTCATACTTGAGGAATTCTTAGAGGCAGCTTGATAGCGTATCAGTTAGCAATACCAGAGGTCCAGGTTCGATTCCCGCCGCTGTCGGTAATGAATTTGTATGTTCTCCCCATTACCGCGTGGGTTCCTACCAGCTGCTCATTCTGGGGTGGCATGGTAATGTAACGCTATTACAGTGCCAGCGACTCGGGTTTAACTCCCACCGATGTCTGAAAGGAGTTTGGACATTCTCCGTGTGGCCACATTGATTTCCACCAGGCGCTCCGGTTTCGTCCCACAGTCCAAAGACGTACCAGTTAGTAGGTTAATTAGTCTCAATGATGTAATGGACAGTGTGCGCTTGTTGGGCCAGAAGCACCTGTTACTGTGTTGTGTCTCTAAATCTCTAAACTTGCCTTAACCCAATCCACCCACTCCCTTCCCTCTACCTTCTGAGACACAACAGGATCCCATACACACTTCTCCCCAGTACCACATCTCCGTACCTTAAGTGTAATTCATCACAGCAACAGGAGCATTTGTCCTCTTCTCTGCACAATCATTGGCCGCCTGCTGGCATTTACTCAGAAGGGGCGGATATTCTTGCCGTTACTCACTTGAGTGCGTACTACACTGCTAGTCCCAAATCCTTGAGCTCAGCTCCTGCCTCCATCTTTGTCATTAACAGTCAATCAGGAGAGAGGGAGGAAGCTCCCAATGTGGCCTCCTCTACACCGGTGAGGCACTTTGTAAACCGGGGGACCGATCTTTTGAGTACCTCCACTCCATCCACCAAAAGTGGAACTTCCAATTCCCATTCCCATTCTGACATGTCACTCCATGACCTCCTCTTCTGTCAAGATGAGGCCACCCTCAGGATGGAGGAGCAACACCTTATATTCCATCTGGGTGGCCTCCAACCTGATGGCATGAATATTCATTTCTCCTTCCCGTTAAAAAAAAAATTCTCTTGGGTCCCCTCTTCCCTCTCTCTCTCTCCTATGATCTACTCCTTCCAGTCCTTGACCTTTCCCACCCACCTGGTTTCACCTATCACCTTCCAGCTATCCTCCGCCTTCCTTTTTATTCAGGTGTCTTTCCCCTTCCTTTCCAGTCCTGAAGAAGTGACTTGGCCCGAAACGTTGACTGCTTATTCATTTCCATAGACGCTGCCCGACCTGCTGAGCTCCTCCAGCATTTTGTGTGTGTTGCTTTGGATTTCCAGCATCTGCAGATTTTCTGGTGTTTATGGAATCCTACAGTTGTTCTTTATTCTTTCACAGAGGACAGGATCAATCTAAAATCCTCTGTGCGTAACTCACAAAGAACTATATTAATTATTCACTTTAAATGTTTGGCAAGGATAGTTTTGTAATGAAATGCCTTCTTCAGGTTAGCAACCAGCAATGGCAGGACCAGTCTGGCTACAAATCCTCTTGGTGCTGTCGGTTACAAAGGCTCCAAATTACTTCGATCGAACCTGTTTAACTTTGAAGTCCTTCGACTCTGTGTATTTCAGGCTTCTGCTCGGCATCTCATGCTGCTCTTGCATCACCATTTGAGCTAAATAACATTGTCTGAGCCAGGTTAGTTGAGGAGCAGCAGTGGAAAGCAATCTTGAGGTCTTGCCAGAGAGGCTTGATTGGGTTAACATCGGGACTCTGACCGGGCTACTCAAGGACATCAAATTTCTTCATTTGAAGCCACTACATTGTTACTCTGACAGTGTGCTTTAGGTTGTTGTCCTGCTGAAAGACAAACTTCTCCCCAGTTTAAGCTTTCTGGCAGAACCTTGCAGATTTTTAGCCAGGATCTCTCTGCATTTAGCAGCATTCATCTTCCCATCAATCCTGACCAGATTTCCAGTCCCTGCTGCTGAAAAGCATCCACATAGCACGATGCTACCTTCACCATACTTTACAGTAGGGATGGTTTTATTTGCCTGATGCGCAGTATTAAATTAACACTGTATGTACCGCTTGGTGTTAAGGCCAAAAAGTTCCACTTTGCTCTCATCCAACCACAAGATCTTCTTCCACATCTTCTCAGTATTTTCTAAATGATGTTTTGCAAAGTCTTTACAGGCAAGGATATGCATTTTTTTAAGTCAGAGCTTCTTCCTTGCCACTCTTCCATAAATACCCTTTCTGTGCAAGACATTAGAGACTGTGGAGCCGTAAACTTCATCTCCAGCTACAACCACAGACTTCTGCAGCTTACTCAGAGAGACAGTTGTCGTCACAGTAGCCTCTCTCACAAGTGCTATTCTTCTCCGGTGACTAAGTTTAGATGGGCAGCCTGTCCTAGGCACATTTTTCCACTTTTTCACGATGGACTGCACTGAGCTCCGAGTTATGTTCAGTGCCATTGAGATGGTCTTGTACCCTTACCCAGATTCGTGCTTCTCTATTATCATTTCCTTGACTTGCCTTCAATGCTCTTTTACCTTCATTTTGATTTGGTCTGTTGAAAATCTAGAGGCAGGGAGTTTCTCCCTTTTGCCGCCTGCTATCAGGGACTCGGGAGTCGATCGATTCGGGGACCTTGAGACTTTTTTTTTACCGTGCCCATGGTTTGTTCTTCATCAAATTATGGTATTGTTTTGCACTGCTGTAACTATATGTTATAATTATGAGGTTCTGTCAGTGTTAGTCTTTGGTTTGTCCTGTTTTCTGTGATATCACTCTGGAGAAACATTGTATCATTTCTTAATGCATGTATGCATTTCTAAATGACAATAAAAGAGGACTGAGTGTTCTCATTATCTAATCTATTCTAAATCTACCATACTGTTGGGCCTAACAGAGAGAGGGGGTATTTGTTCAGGTGATCCTCCAATCATCTACATCAACAAATTGGGTGAGTTGGTTAGGTTAAATACAATATTGCAGCTGAGGAAAGTTTGTGTAGTAATTACAAAGGGGATGAATACTTTTTTCAGCTTCACAATTTTGTTTCTAAATTTTTAGTACATAGTTGACAGGTTTTGAAATGTTTCTTTTGATTTGATATGATTCATAATGTTTTGTAGATTATTTCAAAAAATCATACTTCAATGTATTTCAAATTTAGAAAATGAGACAGTAAAATGTGTAAATATTTGTGGTGTCTAAATATTTTTTCAAGGCACTATAAATATAAAAGCAATTCTCTAAACTCAGTGTATGTATTTCTTTTCACTCTAATGTCATAGCTATCTTTTAAACTCAGCATCTTTTAGATAATCTACCTGGCATTCTGAAGTTCACTGTTAATTCTTTGAACACAGTGAAAGTTTATGAAATAAATGGTACTTGCATTTTGATTAAGGACCTCAGTCCATGACCTCAGGAATTAATCAACCTGGGCTGTTCGTTGCCTTGCACTGTGCAGATAATTTGGCATAATTAAATGGCATTCCGCTGCATTAAATGTGATTTATTATGCCAGCAAGTGGCTGCAAACACTAAGAATGTGGATAGAAAACTTTGTCAGATTGGTGTGAGTCATTAATTTGTCAGTGGTTTTCCACTGACGTTGGCATGGAGAATCACCGCTTATAAATAGATACAATTTTCAAATTAATAGCCACAGCAGTTAAATCCAGATAACATTTCACATCCTATTTAGTTATGTGTTTGTGTGTGGGTGTGTGTTTGGGAGGAGAAGGGCTGGTTTTGCTGCTGTTGTGTTGTTGTTCGTGCTGCTTGCGTTGTTCTGCTGAACATGGTGGGCATTCCAGGTTGGCGCCAGAATGCGTGGCATCTCTTGTGGGCTGCCCATTGCACAGCCTCAAATTATTAACGCAAAAGACGCATTTCGCTGTACGTTTCAATGTACATGTGATACATAAATCTGAATCTGAAAATATACCTATTACTCTATGAACACATCTTCTCAAGCTAAATGCTGCAAAGTATGTACCTTAGAACACGTTAACCAAAAATAGCTGCATTTTCAAACAACATCCTCATTTGTGACATATTTCACGGATGAGTTACAGACTGTTCATTGCCTGGTGTTTCCACTGTAGAATTGTAGCTATGGTGCCCTCTACCTGCTGATTGAGGGATTGCATCACATACCAGCAGCTCACAAAGTCGTAGAGTTGCATTGGAGAAACACAAAGAGGAGAGCTGGGGGAGCCCTCAGTGGGTCAGGCAGCATCTGCGGAGGGAAGAAGACAGTCGGCACTTCAGGTCGAGACCCTTCATCTGAAATGGAAAGAAGGAGTGGACCCAACCAGTACAAGAAGGGGTGGAGCAACAGATGGATCAACTCCCCTCTTTCCTGTCCTAATGAAGGATCTCCACCCAAAATGTTGACTATTTCCTTCCATAGGTGCAGCCTGACCTGCTGAGTTTCTTCAGCATTGTGTGTGTGGTACTTAAGATTTCCAGCATCTGCAGGCTCTCCTATGTCTCCATTGGTATTGGTATTCATATTGGTATTGGTATTTGCTTTGTTTTATTACTGTCCATTGTACATGAAAAACTCTGCTTTGCAAGCCATACAACATGAAAAAAGACCCTTCAGCCTATTTGCCCATGCTAACCAAAGAGCTTAACTGAGCTAGTCCCACTCCCCTGCATTTAGCCCATATCCCTCTGGAACTCCAGATCTTCCAGTAAGAAGGTGGTGCACTTGGACACATCAACTTCTAAGGGATCAACAAAAGGAGTTATTGTCATTTTTAAGCATGTTGTTCACAATCGCTAGACCCTGGTGGATGTTAAGAACTTTAAGTACTGCAGCTCTACCCCGTCGGCACGTTGCTCATTGGCAGAGAAACCGAATGAACTGGATGGTGCAGACCATAACGCTTGCTGCAACAAAGAGGCGTTAGTGCATGAAGGAGTTGCGCAGGCTAACAGCGAGCGATTGTCTTAGTTGTTTTACTTGTGATCGCAAGACCCTGTTGGACATTGGCGGTGTGGAATGTTGCCAGTCCAATTCACTGGTTTATTGGTGAATAGCGGGGGTGGACAACGGGGGAGCTGCGTGGCCTGTCATAGCGAGGACTAGGCCTCAAGCTGCGGTTGTACACTCCACCGGAGTACCAGAGGCAGTGTGGTGCATCATTCACACTGGACACTTTGCTGCCCCCCAGTGTTTGGTTGGCAGAAAACAAGCTGTATTGTGTCCAACAGCAGACTGCTGCAATATTCATGGACTCAGGGACTTGGACTATATTGTGTTTTGTTTGACTGTATTTTACTGCCATCTTATATGAGTGGTTTGCCAATGGAGTGCCAGTGTCCCACCCACTCTACCTGCCTTCACTGTTGGTGATGAAAAGCTGTCAGTAGTGCCATCTTTCAAATATCTGGGGAGCATTCTCCCTGAGGATAGCGGCATTGACAACCACGTCCAGAGCTGCATTAGACAGGCATCAGCTGCCTTTGGGAGACTTCGGCGTAGAGTCTTTCAGAACAGGAGCCTTCATCCCTCCACAAAGGTCGCCGTATACCAAGCGGTCTGTGTCACCACCCTCCTTTATAGCTGTGAAGCTTGGGTAACCTACAGCCATCACATCAAGTCCTTGGAGCTCTTCCACATAAGTTGCCTCCAGTGCATCCTGGGAATTCCCTGGCGTGAGCGGGTGCCTCACACTGAAATACTTGTAAAGACCAACTGCAGAAGTATTGAGGCCATGATCACCCAGCATCAGCTGCAGTGGCTGGGGCATGTGATAAGGATGTCCCCATGTTGGCTACCCTGCAGAGTGTCAGCTACATCATGGTCGATGCTCAGCTGGAGGGCTGAAGAAGCGCTATAAGGATCAGATGAAGAACGCTTTAAGGAAGTGCAAGATCAGACCCGAGGACCTGGAGGAGGTTGCTGCTGACCGTACCACTTGGCGACAGCTGAGTAGGGACAGGGTTCGTATTCTGGAGATGGAAAGAACAACCAGAAGACAGCAGAAGAGAGCCAGGAGAAATGCAGCCATGGTTGCCACCACTACCACATATACATGTCCCACCTGCAATAGAGCTTGTGGGTCCAGGATAGGACTGTATAGTCAAAGATCTCACCGTTAAAGGAGTGGATGTTGTCATCGGATTTCGATGGACAACCGAAGATGAAGAAGAGGGTATGAGCTTGCTGTTATATGCCCTATGTGTCCCTTGTGCTGTGTGTGACTGTGGGACTGTGTTTTGCATCTTGGCCCTGGAGTAAAGCTGTTACATTTGATGTATTTATGGATATTCATGTACAGTCGAATGACAATTAAACTTGAACTTGACCTTCGCTGGTCAAAGGCAAAGTAGTCAAAGTAAAATTATTATCAAAGTACGAACACGGTACCATATACTACCTTGAGATCCATTTTCTTGCAGGAATTCACAGTAAAACAAAGAAATACAACAGAATCAATGAAAAGGTGGGCATATAAAAATAAATAAATAAACACTGGAAACATCAGTTGTGGAGTCCTGGAAAGTGAGTCCATGCATTGTAGGGTACCGCAGTGTTCAGTGCTGGGACCGCAGCTGTTTACAATATACATTAATGATTTAGATGAGGAAATTAAAAGTAACATTAGCAAATTTGCCAATGACACAAAGCTGGGTGGCAGTGTGAAATGTGAGGAGGATGTTATGAGAATGCAGGGTGACTTGGACAGGCTGGGTGAGTGGGCAGATGCATGGCAGATGCAGTTTAATGTGGATAAATGTGAGGTTATCCACTTTGGTGGTAAGAACGAGAAGGCAGATTATTATCTAAATGGAGTCAAGTTAGGAAAAGGGGAAGCACAACAAGATCTAGGTGTTCTTGTACATCAGTCACTGAAAGCAAGCATGCAAGTACATCAGGCAGTGAAGAAAGCTAATGGCATGCTGGCCTTCATAACAAGGGGAATTGAGTATAAGAGCAAAGAGGTCCTTCTGCAGCTGTACAGGGCCCCAGTGAGACCACACCTGGAGTACTGTGTGCAGTTTTGGTCTCCAAATTTGAGGAAGGACATTCTTGCTATTGAGGGAGTGCAGCGTAGGTTCACAAGGTTAATTCCCGGGATAGTGGGACTGTCATATGTCGAAAGATTGGAGCGACTGGGCTTGTATACTCTGGAATTTAGAAGGCTGAGAGGGGATCTCACTGAAACATATAAGATCATTAAGGGATTTGACATGCTGGAGGCAGGAAGCATGTTCCCGCTGATGGGTGAGTCCAGAACCAAAGGCCACAGTTTAAGAATAAGGGGTAGGCCATTTAGAACGGAGTTGAGGAAAAACTTTTACACCCAGAGAGTGGTGGTTATATGGAATGCTCTGCCCCAGAAGGCTGTGGAGGCCAAGTCTCTGGATGCTTTCAAGAAAAAGATGGATAGAGCTCTTAAAGATAGCGGAATCAAAGGTTATGGGGGTAAGGCAGGAACTGGATACTGATTGTGGATGATCAGCCATGATCACAGTGAATGGCGGTGCTGGCTCAAAGGGCCGAATGGCCTACTCCTGCACCTATTGTCTATTGTCTATTGTCTATTGAATCAGTTCCGTATTGTGGTGACTGAAGTTATCAATGCTGGTTCCGAAATTGATGGTGGTAGGGTGATAACTGTTCCTGAATCTGGTGGTGTGGGACCTAAGGCTCCTGTGCATCCTTCCTGATGGCTCAATGAGAAGAAGGCATGGCCTGGATGGTGGGGGTCCTTGATGTTGGAGGGGCTTTCTCGTGGCAGCACTCCATGTAAATGACTTTGCCTGTGATGGACCAGGTTTCCACTCTTTTCCACTCCTGAGCATTAGTGTTTCCATAACAGGCCATGATGCAACCAGTCAGGACACTGTCCACTGTGCATCTGTCGAAGTTTGTCAACTCGTGAACTGGGCTTGTACTCGTTGAACTGGGCTTGTACTCGTTGGAATTTAGAAGATTGAGGGGGGATCTGATTGAAACGTATAAGATCCTAAAGGGATTGGACAGGCTAGATGCGGGAAGATTGTTCCCGATGTTGGGGAGGTCCAGAACGAGGGGTCACAGTTTGAGGATAGAGGGGAAGCCTTTTAGGACCGAGATTAGGAAAAACTTCTTCACACAGAGAGTGGTGAATCTGTGGAATTCTCTGCCACAGCAAACTGTTGAGTCCAGTTCATTAGCTATGTTTAAAAGGAAGTTAGATATGGCCCTTGTGGCTACAGGGGTCAGGGGGTATGGAGGGAAGGCTGGGTTCTGAGTTGGATGATCAGCCATGATCATAATAAATGGCGGTGCAGGCTCGAAGGGCCGAATGGCCTACTCCTGCACCTATTTTCTATGTTTCTATGTTTCTATGTAAAATTTTACATGATGTGCCAAATCTTCGTAAAGTTCTAAGAAAGTGGAAGCATATTGTGCCTTCTTTGTAATAGTATTTATATGCTGGATTTTTCTGTTCCTGGGAATAAATGTTTCCAAACCAGGCCAAGATGCAACCAGTTAGGATAGTCTCCAGTCATTGTCTTTTAAAATTTTAAATGTCTTTTAAACGTTGTAAATGTACCTGCCCCTACAATTTCCTTTGCTCACTCGTTCTGTATATCCACCACTATCTGTGTGAAAAACGCTCCTCCCCGAAGCACCTTCAATAACTCCAAAAGATTGAAGTAGGGTAAATACTGAAAGGCTTTTATTCGCAGTAAAATACGGCTTCCATGCTGAGCGTCTGCCCCTGGACTGAGGGGCAGGGGCAGGGCGAAATCACCTTTATTCAGGGCTTTGTGGGAGGAGCCACAGGGACAGTCAGCAGAGGGGCGTGTCCAGACAGTTAACCCAGTTACAACATATATATGCTTTACCACACCCCCTCCACATGTACCCTTTAATTCTTGCATCTCTCAGCTTAAACCCATCTTCTCCGGAGAGATGAAGGGTTCTGACACCAAAATGCCAACTGTCCATTCTGCTCCCCCCGCCCCACTCCCCGTGCTGCCTGACCTGCTGAGTTTCTCCAGCATTTGTCTGCTCTCCTTATTTTCGTTAATCCTCTCTGAGTCAGCTTAAGTCACCTAAAACAAAATTGCAGCCTGGGACAGATTTTGTTCGGCACTCTTGGGACATGTACAGAGGACGATGTAAATTAAAACTGTTGCTTTATTTATTAACGTTCACTCACTGGGAATTGGTCTACATGGGTAATGGTGAAAGTGTGTTGCTGTGTGGACTAAGAGACCAACAAGGATCAAGGATCAACTTTATTTGCCATATACATTTGCTGTGGTGAGTTGGCATTAAGTGCAACACAAAACCAACAACATTCAACAGTTATATACAAAAATTGCATATATAAAATAAATTTTGAAGTACCAATATGGTATTAACTGTGCATGAATACTTAAATACCAGTGTGTACTTACAATGTAAACAGCATTATAAAAAGTAGTTTAAAGTGTTTACAGCACAGTGTAGCCATTGTTTGGAGCTAACTAGAACTAGATTTATTGCCTAGGGGAAGAAACTTTTAAGATGCCGTGAAGCTTTTGTTTTAATAGCCCACTTAATCACACTTAATGTCAAGTTCTTGATCAATATGCAAAAGACAATTTCCTGTTTATGGAAAGAAAGACGATACAGCATGAAGCTACCATTTGGGTGAAGTGAGGTTATCATAACGTCTCTCCTTCTCATGCATAAACAGCCTGCTGAATATCTGTGAGATTTCATGGAAATTGACTGAAGTTCTAGAGGCACCAGGGAAGATGAAGTGTATGTATTCTTGTACCTGCCAGCATTTATTCATAGAGCATTGAACACGGCACTGTACAGGTCCTTCGGCCCACAATATTCTGCCAACCTTTTAACCAACTCCAAGATCAATCTAACACTTCCCGCCCACACAACCCTGCATATTTCTTTCATCTGTGTGTCTGAGTCTCCCAAGTGTCCCTAATGTATCTGCTCCTACCACCACCCCTGTCAACACCTTCCATGCACCTACCGTACTCGTGTAAAAAAAACCCAGCTCTGACATCACCTCTGTGTTTTTCTCCAATCACCTTAAAAATATGCTCTCTTGTATTAGCCATTGCCACCTTGGGAAAAAGGTGATGGCTCTCCATTCTGTCTATGCCTCGTATCATCTGATGCATCTCTATCAGTTCACCTGTTGTCCTTCGTCAATCCAAAGAGAAAAGCATTCGCTTGCTCAGCCTTCCCTCATAAGACACGCTCTCTAATCAAGGTGTCCTGGTAAATCTCTGCACTCTCTCTAAAGCTTCCCGTCCTTCCTACAATAATGCAGCCAGAACTGAACTCAAGTCCGTATGACCTGCCTCCCTAACCCAGAGGGCTGTTGGTGGAGTCCCACTGCAGAGAAGAATACAGTTTGAACCACTCAGCTTAGGCAGTAATGAAGAAGGTAAAGCTCCACCATCCCCGCTTGCTCTGCTCAATATGCTGCATATTCCTCAACCAAAACTGAAAAATTTTCTCATCAGACTCAGTGTTGTCAGTAGGACATTTACTTTAATTCTCTTGTCTGATCTCGGGAACAAGGTGTAAAAAGAAATTCACTCCTCTCAGGAGGTTACTAGCAACTATTCACAAGTTTGGTCAGTGTATAAATGTTGCCTTATAATGAAGCCTAACAGCACTTCACCAAGGTTGATTGCAAATGGATTTGTTAGAGCATTTTCTGCAAGAGTCACAGGAGAGCCTTCAGAACATAAACACAAGAAAGTCTGCAGATGCTGGAGATACAAAGCAACACACGCAACATGCCGGAGGAACACAGCGGGTCAGGTTGCATCAATGGAGGTAGCAAACATTTCGGGTGGAGACCCTCATTCAGGATTGGAACGAAAGGGAGAAGTGGCCAAAATAAAAAGGTGGGGGAAGAGAAGGAAGATAGCTAGAAGATGATAGGTGGAGCCAGATGAGTAGGAAAGGTAAAAGGTTGGAGAGTAAGGAACCTTATAGGAGAGGAGAGTGGACCATTGGAGAAAGGGAAGAAGGAGGAGACCCAGGGGGAGGTGATAGGCAGGTATCTTTGAGGACCTAACCTGGCCTCGACATTTCAATGCAGCTATAAAGAAGGCAAGATAGCAGCTATATTTCACCAGGAGCTTGAGGAGACTTGGTTTGTCACCTAAAGCACTTGAAAACTTCTACAGAAGTACCGTGGAGAGCATTCTAACTAGCTGCAGAGAGTTGCTAAATCAGCCAGCTCAATCATGGGTGGTAGCCTCCGTAGTATCCAAGACATCTTCAAGAAGCGGAGCCTCAAAATGGACTCCCATCTCTGGGAGCCCTCTTCTCATTGTTACCATCAGGAAGGAGGTACAGAAGCCTGAAGGCACTCATTCAGTAATTCAAGAACAGCCTCTTCCCTTCTGACATGCGATTTCTAAATGGACATTGAACCCATGAGCACTACCTCAATACTATGTTTATTTGGTTTTGTGCCACTTATTTTAACCATTGAATATACAGATACATATTTACTGTAATTCAGTTTTTTTCCTGTATTTATCACGTATTGCATTGTACGGCTGCTGCAAAGTGAACAGATTTCACGACATAGGCCGGTGATATGAAACCTGATTCTGATTCTGTGTGTGAAGAGGTAAGAGGCCAGACTGGAGAATAGAGAGTCAATCACAAACAAGAGAAAATCTGCAGATGCTGGAAATCCAAGCAACACACACAAAATGCTGGAGGAACTCAGCAGGCCAGGCAGCGTCTATGGAGAAGAGTAAACATCGATGTTCTTGGGCCAAGACCCTCCGGCAGGACCAGACTGAGAGTCAATGTTGCAGACCTAGACCCTTCGTGAATGTCAACTATTTATTTTCCACCACAGATGCTGCCTGACCTGCTGAGTTCCTCCAGCACTTTGTGTTTGTTGTTCAGAGCAGGGGATGAGCACACGACAGCATGTCACATGCTCACTGGTCCACATGATGGCCAATGTCCAACGCCCTCTTTGTCTCTGTCTGAAGCAACATCATTTCAGCATTATTGAGGCAGCCTACATGGGCAATGCAGAGAAGGTCAGTGTTTATCTGCCAGTGCTAACTACCCTCAAGAAGATGACAATGAGCCCCCTCCTTGTGGGGCTGGTGCTGCTTATTTATGTTTTTATATTTTAGAGAAACAGCACGTTAATGAGCCTGCGTTAGTCCTCAACCAATTAGGTTTCCACAGTCCCGCCTTGTTTAAAACCGTATTCCAGATCTTACTTGGAGCGAGACCTTCGTCTTTGTTGAAATTCTTATTTCAATGGCTTCCTTCACCAGGTGATCCCAAAAGCAGTTCTGTGCCGTCAAAGCCAATCCTGTGACATTGAATGATGTGTAAATATCTGAAGAATATCACCACACTCCTCGTCTTTCAATTTACCAAAGACAGTCAAATCCAATGACATTTCTCAATTTACTTCAACTTTGAAATTCGAATGTGCTCTGTTGTTAGCAGTGATAGGTGTGAGGGGAATAGTGGAGTGTGTGAGGTGATTAGTGAATTTGGTAGGATGCCCTCGGGCTTGGTATAGCAACCGCTTTGCTGATGTCTGCAGGGAGTTATGGACACAGCTCAGCACATCACAGGAACCCATTTCCCCCTATGGACTCTGTTTATATTTCTCGCTGCCTCAGTACTGGTCAGGATAATCAAAGATTCCCCCCCACCCCCCAGGACAAAAGATATAAAAGTGTGAACATATCACCAGACTCAAGGATAGTTTCTATCCCACTGTTATCAGACTTAAATGGACCTCATGTATGATAAGAACATAGAACATAGAAATCTACAGCACATTACAGGCCCTTCAGCCCACAATGTTGTGCCGACCATGTAACCTACTCCAGAAATTGCCTGGAATTTCCCTAGCACATAGCCCTCGATTTTTCTAAGCTCCATGTACCTATCTAAGAGTCTCTTAAAAGACCCTATTGTATCCGCTTCCGCAACCATTGCCAGCAGTGCATTCCAAGCACCCACCACTCCCTGTGTGAAGAACTTACCCTGACATCTCCTCGGTACCTATTTCCAAGCATCTTAAAACTATGCCCCCTCATGCTAGCCATTTCAGCTTGGGAAAAAGCCTCTGACTATCCACACGATCAATGCCCCTCATCATCTTATACACCTCTATCAGGTCACTTCTCATCCTCCGAAGCTCCAAGGAGAAAAGGTACGGTTCACTCAACCTATTCCCATAAGGTACCCCCTCCAATCCAGGCAATATCCTTGTAAATCACCTCTGCAATCTTCCTATAGTATCCACATCCTTCCTGTAGTGAGGTGACCAGAACTGAACACAGTACCTCAAGTGGGGTCTGACCAAGGTCTTATATAACTGTAACATTACCTTATGGCTTTTGAACTCAGTCCCACAGTTGATGAATGCCAACGCACTATATGCCTTCTTAACAACACTGTCAACCTACACAGCAGCTTTGAGTGTCCTATGGACTCGGACCCCAAGATCTCTCAGATCCTCCACACTGCCAAGAGTCTTACCATTAATATTATATTCTGTCTTCAAATTTGACCTACCAAAATGAACCACTTCGCACTTATCTGGGTTGAAGTCCATCTGCCACTTCTCAGCCCAGTTTTGCATCAATGTCCCACTGTAATCACTGACAACCCTCCAGACTATCCACAACACCCCCAACTTCGTGTCATCAGCAAACTTACTAACCCAACCTTCTACTTCTTATTCCAGGTCATTCATAAAAATCGCAAAGAGGAGGGGACCCAGAACAGATCCCTGCAGAATACCACTGCTCACCAACCTCCATCCCAAATACGAACCATCTACAACACCCTTTGCCTTCTGTGGGAAAGCCATTTCTGGATCCACAAAACAAGGTTTCCCTGGATCCCAATCTTCCTTACTTTCTGGAAGAGCCTGGCATGGGGAACCTTATCAAATGCCTTACTGAAATCCATATACACTACATCTACCTTCATCAATGTGTTTTGGTAAGATGGATTATCTGCCTCAGAATCTAGTTTGTTATGATCTTGTGTTTCACTGCTTACTTGCACTGAACTTTTTTGGTAGCTTATACACTATGTACTTCCAAGTTATTATTTTACCGTATTCTACCTTGATGCACTGTGTTATGATTTGATCTGTATAAGTATTTTAAGACTATCTCAATGCTCAATATAGTATGCAAGACAAGCTTTTCACTGTATCTTGGTACATACGACCCAGCTGGTGGCATAGTGGCATCAGTGCTGGACTTTGGGACAAAAGGTCCGGAGTTCGAATCCAGCCAGCTCCCCTGCACACTTTCCACCCGTGCTGGGTTACGAGCTGGTGATCTGTTTGGAAACTCACCCAGCAGAAGGCAATGGCAAACCACTGCTGCAACCTGCCTCGTACGTGGTTCCCCACTACATCAGAGAGGCGTGGGGGGAAATCGTCCACTAACTGGAGAAACTCCAGATGTGACGTACCTTTCCTTTCCTTTTGGTACATACGTGTGATAATAATAAACCAATACAGACTGCAGCAGCGACCCAGAGTTCTTTGCTGAAACATTTGGATAATTGAAATGAATTGAATTGACTTTATTTCTTACATTGTTCACATACATGAGGAGTAACAATCTTTTTGTTATGTCTCCATCTAAATGTGCCATGTGCAATCATAGTAATTTTTAATAATTTATAATAAATAGAACAGTAAATGTAATACAGAGTACACTCAAATCAGCATGAGTTCATCAGTCTGATGGCCTGGTGGAAGAAGCTGTCCCGAAGCCTGTTGGTCCTGGCTTTTATGCTGTGGTACCATTTCCCAGATGGTAGCAGCTGGAATAGATTCTGGTTGGGGTGACTTGGGTCCCCGATGACCCTATGGGCGCTTTTTATACACCTGTCCTTGTAAATGTCCTGAATCATGGGAAGTTCACAACTACAGATGTGCTGGGCTGTCTGCACCACTCTCTGCAGAGTCCTGCGATTAAGGGAGATACAGTTTCCATACCAGGCAGTGATGCAGCCAGTCAGGATGCTCTCAATTGTGCCCCTGTAGAAAGTTCTTGGGATTTTGGGGCCCATACCAAACTTCCTCAACCGTCTGAGGTGAAAGAGGCACTGTTGTGCCTTTTTCACCACACAGCTGGTGTGTACAAACCACATGAGGTCCTCGGTGATGTGGATGCCAAGGAACTTAAAGCTGTTTACCCTCTCAACCCCAGATCCATTGATGTCACAATGCCAGTTACATTTCCTGACTTAATGTACATAATTTGGTGGAATATGCTAGCTGGACACACCAATCTGCCCAAGGGTTGTATAGTGCTGAACACAGGTAATCGTTGTGTACCTGGCTTGCCCCTGTTCTGTTGACTGCTTCAAAAAGCAGCTAACATGTAGACTCTATAAGTTGCTGGTCAGATCAGTGTGATATGGCACAATGAGAATCCTCTACTATGAAACCTCATTTGAGCTTTGCAATACCTGATTCTATAATCAAATAAACTATTATACCTGATTTGAGATTCAGCTGCTTAATTAAGTCCAAACTTCACTAGTCAGGGGATTGAGTTCAAGAACTGTGAGGCAATGTCACAGCTCTGTAAAACCCTGCTTAGATGGCACTAGGAATATTGTGTTCAGTTCTGGTCGCCTCATCATAGGAAGGGTGTGGAAGCTTTAACGAGACTGCAGGGGAGTTAGCAGGATGCTGCCAGGCTGAGATGCCATGACTTGTGAAGATAAGTTGAATGAGCTTGGGTTTTTCTCTTTGGAGAAAAGAGGAATGAGAGGTGACTTGATGGAGATGTACAGGGTGATAAGAGCATAACCAGAGACCTTTACCCCAGGGCATAGATGGTTTATACGACAAGGGCATAATTTTAAGGTGAGTGGAAGAAAGTTCTTTACACAGTGAGTGGTGGATGCATGGAACTCTCTGCTAGGGGTGATGGTAGAGGCAAACACGTTAGGGTGTATAAGAAACTCTTAGATCGGCACATGGATAATAGAAAAATGGAGGGTTAGGTGAGAGGACAGGGCTAGATTGACCTTTGAGGTTAAAAGGTCTGCATAACATCATGGGCCAAAAGGCCTGTACTGTGCTGTAATATTCTATGTTCTATGTTTTATTTTCAGCTATTTTTCATAAACTTCAAATTAGTTTTTGTGTTTTTTTTTTGTTTTCAAAGCATTCCAATAAACTAATAACAGGAGTTGCCAGTCAACGCAGGACAGCCTTGAGGACTCCAGCTCTGCATTTACTCCCGAAGCCTTCCCTATGAGTGGGAAGAGATTCAAGGCAGCGGAGGTTTGATTTCTTTCTCCTAGATGAGCTGCCAACCACGGTCGATGCGCCCCATCTACCTGAAGTGTCTGGCTGCAAGGCACCAGTAACCCACCTTTACCCCTTCTCCTGACCGTAGAAATGGTTCCACTGCGCTTAGGAGCTAAGCCACACGTGAAGGCTAGGAGCTGGGCTTGGTTGTCAGAGGCTATTTGAGATGCAACCACTGGGAACATTTAAAAGGTAGTGGGAGATTATCCCCATTACCACCCCCGGCTATGACAACCTTAAGGAACCAACCATTCAAAAGACAGATGAGAGGGTCCTGGGTTTTATACTGTTGGATTAGGTAGTATCAGCTGAGACTCCAACACCCAGATACCCACAACCAGTGGACATCCAGGGAATTGGTGGTGAAATTTGCGCTCTTTGATAGCTAGGTAGAGCTAGGTCAGTATCCTCCAGGCTCGAGTACTTATCAACATACATAATTTGGCAAAGGACCATGGACAAACTGTACCATGGGAATGTCTTTCCTTCAGAAGTTGGCAAAGATGAGAAAATTAGGAATGAGGTCCCTGAGTAGATCTAGATGTTCTTCTGATCATTTCTGCAAGATTATCATTTATTATTTAACTAGTTTACAGCTTTTATCAGCTTCATTCAGCAAAACAGCCTTGAGCAAACTGTATCCTTTATGAAAATATTTACCATGTTACAATCAATCACCATAAATCCATTACATGCTAATTTCAAATGATGCAAAGATTATTACAAACATAAGTAGAACAGTGGGAATAAGGACGTGGCATAGAAATTAAACAACTATTCTGTCTTCATGGAAAGTATAAAAACCTGACTGAAATACATGAGAACGAAGATATCAACAAGAATGAGGAACTGGGGGAAATAAGTACTAGTTAAAAAAAAGTAGTGGGTTTAAATGCTGATAAATCCCAAGACCTAATGATCTACATGCTGGAGTTATGAAAGACCATGAGACATAGGAGCAAAATTAGGCTATTCGGCCAATCAAGTCTGCTCTGCCATTCATGGCTGACTTATTATCCCTCTCAATCCCATTCTCCCTCCTTCTCCCCATAATCTTTGACATCTTTACTAATCATGAATCTATCAGCCTTCACTTTATTCAATGACTTGGTCTACACATCCAACTGTGGCAGTAAAAGTAGCTCTTATAGTGAAGCTAATCATCTTGCACAATGCTATCAATTTCAGAAATGCTCCTGTGGAATTGAGAGCTAATGTGAGTCCATTACTTACTAAAGGAGGGAGAGAGAAAACAAGGAGAATCAGAGGAAAGGAAATTGCTGGAATCTCTATAGAATAACTAGCCTGGTTTGGTGCAGCATTCTCTCACGCTATCCAAAAACACTACAGCAAACTATCATGTCTGCAGGAAAGCTCACTGGTTGCAGTCTACCATCACTGCAGGACTTGTATGTGTCCAGAATAAAGAAGTGGGCAGGAAAAATCATTGTAGCCACTGCCCACCCTGCAAACAGCCTTTTTCAAAAATTCCCTTTGGAAAAGCACTATAGGGCTATTAAAACAAAAACTACACCATCTTAAAAGTATCTTCATTCAGGCAGTTAATCTGATCGACCATTCTAGTTCCCCCCCCCCCATCTATTACCCTTGTCACGGCACTGTGTTGTAAGCACTTCAAATCACCTTTTATAATGCTGCTTACATTATGAATACATACTGATATTTACTTATGAATATTTTATTCCATATGTGACTTTTAACCTCTAACTTCATAAACTTTTATTTTTCATAATTCATTATAATTACTGAATGGTGTTTTTGTTGCATGTCACACCCTGACCAACATATTTCAGCCAGTTTCTAATATGTGTAAATGCATCTAGCAACAAAGTAAGTCTTTTCTAAGAATTCTGGGATTTCATCAGCAAGAAAATAGTGTAATCATCTTTGATAGATTTTTGAAGATGTGACTTGATAAACACAACTCCGCCAATACGGCATATTGAGATTTTCCGATGAATCCAAATATGCTTAAGTCCTATTTATGAAGTTGGTTACCAAGCATGAGTCAGGGCTAGTTTTTGACATGGATTGAGAATTAGTTATAAAACAGAATACAAAGGGTAGGAATGAATTTCCATAGGGTTACTCACTGTGAATTTTGAGGCACCCCATGAATCGATGCTCGGGCCCCAGCTACTGGATGAATTCAAATCATTCCCAGTTTAAAATTTTTAATTGCATATTTAAAATTATATTGCTGCTTTAAAACACTGGTTAGGTCACATTTGGAGAACTGCATTCAATTCTGGTTGTGGTTTACCAAGATGCTGCCAGCATTGGCTGGCATGCACTGTAAGGGCAAACTTGGGTTGTTTGCTCTGCAGTGTTGGAAGCTGAACATAGACTTGACATAGGGTTATAAAATTATGAGAGCCGCACACAACTGTATCTGTTTCTCCCCGAGTAGAAACATCCAACATCAGAAGACATGCACTGAA
Source organism: Mobula hypostoma (assembly GCF_963921235.1). NCBI lineage: Eukaryota > Metazoa > Chordata > Chondrichthyes > Myliobatiformes > Myliobatidae > Mobula > Mobula hypostoma. The sequence goes on from NC_086108.1 coordinate 98,063,809, forward strand.
GATGAGTGGGGAAACATTCAAAGGAGATATGCAAGGTAGTTTTTTTTTTAAGAGTGGCCAAGTGCCTGAAATGCATTACCAGGGGTGGTGGAGGAAAATATAAGAGGTGATTAAAAAGCTCTGATGCTGATATTGGAATAGGGACCATGTGCAGGCAGAAGGGATTAGTATAATAGCTATTGGCTTAATTTGTTCAGCACAACATCATGGGCCAAAGGACTTTCCTATGCTGTACCATTCTCTGTTTTATCTGCACAAAATGCCTGCTAGCTTGATAATCACTGTAAATGAGTTTCCATGGATCCACAGAGCAAATCTGAATGAAAAAAGTCAGCCAGTAGTAATTATCTGCAAACTGACACTTAAAGAGCAAACCTTTCATATTTTTATCATTCAAACCAATTGATCATTTCCAGCTTCCCAAGCTGGGGCTTTGTTTGGAGGAACATTACAAAGGGAAGAACACTCAGTAGGACCACTGAAAACACAAAATAATCTGCAGATGCTGGGGTCAAAGCAACACTCACAACATGCTGGAGGAACTCAGCAGGTCGGGCAGCACCAGTGGAAAAGATCGGTCGACGTTTCGGGCCGGAACCCTTCGTCAGGACTGTAGGGGGAAGGGGCAGAGGCCCTATAAAGAAGGCGGGGGGGAGGGTGGGAAGGAGAAGGCTGGTAGGTTCCAGGAGAAAAACCACTGCCTGGAAACACCTCCACAATCTCTTCAGCCACCTCTTTCAGAACCCCTGGGGTGTACACCATCTGGTCCAGGTGACTTACCTACCTTCAGATCTTTCAGTTTCCTAGTAATGGCAATTTCACACTTCTGCCCAATACTCTCAGACTTTCCGCATACTGCTGTCTTCCACAGTGGAAAAAAATGCTTATTCAGTTCATCTGCCATTTCCATGTCTCCCATTACTACCTCTCTAGTGTAATTTTCCAGTGGTCCAATATCTACTTTCACCTTTTTTACGCTTTATACATCTGAAGAAACTTTTGGTGTCCTCTTTAATATTATTGGTTAGCTTTCCTTCATATCTCATTCTTTCCTTCTTAATGATCTTTTTAGTTGTCTTCTGTTGTTTTTTTAAAAGCTTCCCAATCCTCTAACTTTCCACTAATTTTTACTCTATTATATGCCCTCTTTGGCTTTTATGTTGGCTTTGACTTTTTTTGCCAGGCAAGAAAAGGCTGCACCTTATGAATTGCTCCCAGAAATTCTAGCCATTGTTGCTCTGGCATCATCCCTGCTAGAGTTCCTTCCCAATTAATTTTGGCCAGTTCCTCTCTTATGCCTCTGCAGTTCCCTTTATTCCACTGTAATAGTAATACATTTGACTGTAGCTTCTCCTTCTCAAATTGTAGGGTGAATTCTCTCATATTATGTTCACTTGTCTCCTAAAGGTTTCTTTACCTTAAGCTCTCTAATCAATTCTGATTCATGGCACAAAACCCAATCCAGAAAAACTGACCTCCTAGTGGGCTCAAGCACGAGCTGCTCTAAAAAGCCATCTTATAGGCACTCTAGAAATTCCTCCTCTTGGGATCCAACACCAACCTAATTTTCCCAATCGTATTGAAATCCCCCATGACTATCATGCCATTGCCCTTTTGACGTGCATTTTCTATCTCCTGTTGTAATTTGTAGGCCACATCTTAACTACGGTTTGGGGGTCTGTATATAACTCCCATCAAGGTCTTTTTACCCTTGCAGTTACTAATGACAACACTTCTGATCCTGTGTCATCACTTTCTAACCATGCCACCCCTACGCCTACCTACCTGTCCTTTCAATGCAATGTGCATGCTTGGACATTAAGCTCCCAGCTATGATCTTCTTTCAGCCATGATTCAGTGATGCCCACAATGCCAGTCTGTAATAGTGCTACAAATTTATCTACCTTATTCTGTGCATTCAAATAATAACACCTTCAGTCCTGTGTTCACCCTTTTCAATTTTGTCTGCCTTTTACATTGCAACTCATCCCGTTGACTGCAATTTTGCTGTATAATCAGCCCCTCCTTGCTAGTTGTTCACTACACTCTGCCTGTTTGTAATTAAATACTTCATCTTCAGTACCATCTCTCCAGTTCCCATGCCTCTGCAAAATTAGTTTGAACAGTCCCAAACAGCTCTAGCAAGCCTGCCCGCAAGGATATTGGTCCCACTTGGGTTCAGGTGTGACCAGTCCCATTTCTCGTATTCAGATATTCAGACACTGGAACAGTACGAACAGTGATCACTGAGAACTTTTAGTGTTCAGAGACTGAGATTATCTGCAAGTTTGACTATCACACTGACACTTAAAAAAAAAATTTCTTGTGGTGATGAACATGGTATGACTGTACCATCAAAGCAATAATGGGGACAAATTTCAGAAGTTAAGAGTTACAAAGGGACTTGGGAGTCCATCTGAAGGATTCCCTAAAGGTTAACTTGCTTTATGAGTTGGTGGTAAAGAAGGTAATGGTAGTGCTGTGGTTAGCACAACGCTTTACAGTACTAGTGACCCAGGTTCAAATCCCACCACTGCCTGTAAGAAGTTCGTTATGTTCTCCCTGTGACTGCGTGGGTTTCCCCTGGGTGCTTCTGTTACGTCCCACAATCCAAAGATGTACCAGTTGGTAGGTTAATTGGTCATTGTAAATTGTCCCATGATTAGGTTAGGAATAAGTTAGGGGATTACAAGGCAGCACAGTTCAAAGGGCCTATTCTGCACCGTTATCTCAATCAATAAATAAATACAATTTAGCATTAATTTTGAGAGGACTGGAATATAAAAGAAAGAATGCAATGCTGACACTTTATAAGGCATTGGTCAGACTGCACTCTGTATTGTGAGCAGATTTGGGGCCTCTCATCTAGGAAGGGACATGCTGGCAGTGGGGTGGGTCCAGAGGAGACTCATGGGGTTGAGGAGCATTGGACGGCTCCGGGCCTGAATTCACAGGAGTTTGGAAGAATGAGAGGGAATCTCATTGAAGCCAGAATATTGAAAGGCCTGGAGTGGAAATGGAGATTATTTCCTATAGTGGGGGAGTCTGTCACCAGAGGGAACGCCTCAGAAAACAAGTATGTCTCTTTAGAAGAAAAATGAGTCAGAATTCCTTTAGCCAGAGGGTAGTAAATCTGGGGAATTCATTGCTACAGAAAGCTGTGACGCCCAAGAGGTTGATAGGTTGATTAGGGCATGAAAGGTTACACTGAGAATGCTGGAGAATGGAGTTGAGAGGGATAATGCATCAGCCAATATCAAATTACAATTTGATGGACCAAATGTCCTAATTCTGTTCCTATGTCTTATGATTAGAGGATAAAAATGGACAAGTGACTTGTGTTACGGGAAGTGTTATGGTTACGGGTAGAATGGAGATGAGGGGGAAGTAGTAAATCAGCCATGATCAAATGGCAAAGCAGACCTTACAGGTCAAGTTGCTTAATTCTGTTCCTGTTTTATAAGAATTCAGGATTGAATTCTGCTTTATCAACATAAACACGAACCAATTTTTAAAATAGGCACTGTTCAACATTCATTAATGATTCCCTTTTGTTGCAGAAATTGTGCAAGGGTTTAGGATCAAGCCTTCCTGCTTATCAGCTCACTCCCTAAGTTCTTATCCACTTACATATAATCCACAATATGCTAAAAACCTCAGTCTAACCGATCCCTAAATTTTCAACATTGAAAGAAATGAACTCATCATTCCTATGATTATGCATGCACTCAAATTAACCATGTATTTAGGGCAAATTCTCAGTGGTGCTAAAAAACTGGAAGCTAATTTTGGTTTAAATCACTTGTATGAGAATGCAAGGGTATGATCAGTCAGTTTGCAGTGGATACAAAAATTGGTAGTGTCCTAATGAAGGTTTCAAGTTGAGTAGAGTGGGGGCAGCTAGAATTTAAAGCAGCACATGTAAGGTGATTCCCTTTGGGAGTCCAACTCAGTTGTGACACATAATCAATGGCAGAAGCCTTAAAAGCACTGACATACCGGGAGACCTTGGGGTGCAAGTCCATTTTTGATAGCAGCAACATGGTTGGTCACAAAAACAAAAAGTAGATTGCATGCTTGGACTGAGATACTCAGTACAAGGTTGGTGCACCATGCCACTGTTGTACAAAACATTGTTTAGACTACACTTGGGGTATTGTGTACAGTGCTAGTCACACTGCAAGAAGGATGTGATAGCAAGAGAAAGTGCAGAGATTCACCATGATATTGCCTGTTGTAAGGAGAAGTTGGGTAGGCCAAGATTATTATCACTTAAATATAGGTGGTTGAGGAATGGCCTTACAGATTTACAAACCTGAGGGACGTGGGGTCGAGTTTCCCTTGTTAGAAAAGACGAGAGCTACAGGAAACAGCTTAAAAGAGAGGAGAGAAATTTAATGGAGATATGAGAGGCAAGTTCTACCCTACACCCCCACCCCCAGAAGTTGGTGAACATTTGGAATGAACTATCAGAGGGGATTGTACAGGACAGACACTTAAAGAATGACAATTAGACAGGTACTTGAATAGAAAAGGAGCAGATACACAGGAAAATTGGATTAGTGCAGAAGAGCATGGTTGCGGTGAGACCAGAAGGGATGCACATTTCTATGATGCTAACCCAGTACAGCATCCTTTCCTTTGTATTCCACCATTCAACTCATGTTTCTTTTCAATTGCTCAGCCTGGAAGGTCATGAGTAAACATTTACACTTTCTTCCAGTTTTAACTAGTGCTAATTTGTTCACAAACCAAAAGATTACATATCTGCATGTATTATTCGAAATTTTTAGCATTTGCAGAATCTCATGTTTAAGATGATGTATCTAAAACTTTTTTAATTCCCATTAATAGCATACAACAGGCTTCACATCAGTGAAAAGATGATTAAGCCAAGCTTTGACTTTACAACGTGGGAAAACAAGCAAAACCTTTTTAATGTAAATCAGTAGCTAAGCAAATGCATTCTAAATGATTACAATAAGAGATTTTAAGTAAAAATTGCATTGCTTCCTTGCCTTCCTAAACTATGCAACAATAAGCCAGGTTTCTAACAAGTTTCTAAACACTTGATGCACCAAAATGCAGAAGTTCTTTAAAAGACACATTGTTTCATGTTTGAGAACTCAGACCTATTTGAACATCTTTTCAATTATACTTAAGTATTTCCTCCAATAATACATGGTTCTTTATGGAAAAGTAATCACTAATCTGTTAACAAAAACAAAACATTAATAGACTGCAGAGAAAGCATTGTGATTACAAATTAGCCAAGGCATATCAAACCATCACAACAATGCTTGTGAGGATAGTGGGGAAGCATCTTTCTCATTACTGCTGCACTTTTATAGAATCAGAATGAAGGAAACTACATGCTTTCTGAAGTTGCTACTGGTCAGCAGGCTCAACTGCCTCTTCCCCCATTTCCGCTTCATTTTCCTCTTGCACCGGTGCCTGATCATTTGATTCGTCTGCCTGGAATTCTTCCTGCTCTTGTTTCTCCTCCTCTTTCTCCTCCTTTGGCTGCTGCTGTTCAAGCTCTGGCTGCTGCTGCTGCTCCGGCTGCTGTTCCTGCTGCTGCTGCTGTTGCTGCAGCTGCTCTTGCGGATTTTCAAAAGGATTCTCACCCTATACACAAAGTGAAAAAAAGCCACAATATGACAAAGTCATAGGCTTCTACATATGCTGAAGACAGATTGGGCTGGACTAAGCCAAACATGCTGTCCTCCTGTATGTGAATTTCCAACCTAAGCAAGCTTAATCCAATAGCCATATGATCCAGTCACTATCAGTGATGAATATAACCTTAACCAGAAAAGATATGGTATCCCCGCCGTCCCGAGGGAAGCTTCCCAATGGCCTTCAGTGTGGACAGACACTGATTCAGCAGCTAATGGGAATACACCAGGCAATTCTTAATTTTCCTTATCCAATTTTACAGACTGTTATAGGGTTTCTGATCAAAACAAGGACTCTGAGGGGCATTTCCATACCACTGTTGGTGGAATAGAACACTGTCAGGAAAGCTGCTGAAGGGGTCTAGGCTGAAGCATAAAATAACCCAAGCTAGTATCTGATCAGCCTATGAAATAACTCCCAATTTTAGCACAAGTCCTTGCTAAGGTCTTTGAAGGATAGTTGGTCGAAAGAGATGCATAGAGCTATATAAGCATTTAAACAGATAGATGAATGAGCAGGGGATAGGGGGATGTAGACCATCTGCAGGCAGGTGGCATTAGCTACATTGTCACCTTGGTCTGCATAAACACGGTGTGCTAAACCAATTACTCAGTAGCCACAAAACAGATCTTAATATTCGCAGAAAACGTGAAATTCACCAGCACATTCTTTTCTGCAAGCTTTAACATTAGATGAGGTTAAGTGTAGTGGATACATTTGTCCGTCTAGCAAATCTACAACCACCTTTTTATAATTACTAGGCCAAGATCCTAAAACTGACTTTGCATCATTATTGGGAACAATGAACCCCTGAATGTGGCTTGGTATTCAAGGGAACAGAGGTACCAACAATTTTCTGGGGATATAGGAATAGAAAATAAAAGACAATAGCAATATCCTCCACCATATTACAAAAAATTTAAGAGGTCCTACTTGTTAATACAGCAAACGTCACAAAACTTACCTTAAGGAAGAGCTCAAATTTAGCCTTTACAGTTGGATTGTTCAGCATGCTACTGGCTGTGAGGAGACTCTCCCTTCTAACTTGGTCATGATAATTCTGAAATAAAGAAGAAAAATCAGCACTGAAAAAGTGACACAGGTTAAAAAAAAACACAAATTACTCTACCTGCACTTGAAACTTAAATGGTTATTGAGCAAAATTCTTAGAAGCACAGGCCATAATGAACTTAAGATTTAGCTTTAAATTACTCTAGTCTGGGCAAACATGCAAATAAAACTTTATCTTTCAGACTAGTTTCTGCCAAACTGCTGTGGATTCCTGACCCAATAACAGTAATTATTTTAAAAACTCAGCTGTCATTTACAAATTTTCCCATCATCTTACCCCACCCATCTCTACATGTCCATTCAAGTGCTTTGTTTCTCCAAGCAAAATTAAGACTTCATCTTATTCCCCTCCATTTAAAACTAGTATATGACTTGCACACAATGAATATTACAAATCAACCCAATTTGCCTTTTTGACTATGAAAATTTAAAATAAGACTGAAAATATTTTAAGGATTTATTTTATAACCCTTAATTATGGGACCAAATACAACTAATTTTCTTTATCAAGGGGAAATGTATACCTTCTTGCTATTGATATGTTCATTAGACTTCAAATGCTGCTGTACAGAGTGAAAGAGGAAAGGAATATAGGTGTTGCAGACAGCGCACTGAACAGTTTCAACCTTTTTCATTTGATCATCTGAAGAAACACCTTAAAAACAAAGCAAAATCATTTTTAATAAAGCAGTAAGTACTAAGTAATTACAACTAGAATACTTGAATTTCAAATGGATTTGGAAATTGTAAAGCTGTTGAACTACTGGAATCTCTCCTGTAAAAGTACTTTGACCATTCTATGGATTGGAATATGAATATGGAATTCCAGCAACTACAAGTGAACAGAGATGCATGTCAGGATGGTGTGCGCTTTGAACTTTTGGGATGGGCTGTCAAGAGTAGCTTAGGTGAGTAACTGTGATATGGTCCTCAATGCATCGAGTATCATGAACATGCACATGTAAAGAAATTCAGAGCATTTTGCATTCAACTTCGGTTTTTCTTTTACACCAGGGAAGGCGACCCACAAAGGGAAATCGTGGAGAACAAGATAATTTTAACTGAGTCTTTACTAACTATATAAAAAAAACTAAACATGTAAAATATATCTGATTATTTGTACACATTAGAATAGTATCAGATATCTAAAAGCAGTTCAAAGACCCTTTGACAGCATTGAGCTCTGGATGGCAGCAAACATTTCCAACTAACATGGTTTCATGAAAATGATTCTTTTAAGGTTGCGGCAGTTTAGCTCAAAAGGACCATAGGAGACGACAAACTCTGATAACTGTGTTTTAACATGGAGTTCAGTATTAAGGAAATTTCCATGACATGTTCTCTCTGCAGCCAATTCTTATTCAGAATCAATGGAAGGTTATGTTCAAAGCAGTTCTGAAGTTATTCAGTCACTTGCATTGCAAGAGCGCACATTCAAGTGCAGGACTTAGCAGGCCACAGGTGCCTGGTCTGACCGTACACAGCGCTGAGGTCATGCCACAGTATTGGAGATCCCATTCACATTACGAGGACTGATGCCAAACATAAAAACTTATTCACTGACAATGTTGACGAAGTAATGTACACTCCCATTTCCTTCTATCAGCAACTTTGCTGGTCTATGGCCTCTGCTTAGATTGGGTGCCAAATGCCTCTATGTCCCAAATCCTAGCAACCTATCCACCCAGATACATAATACTCAGCAGGTCAGGCAGGATCCATGGAAACGATCAGTCAACGTTTCAGGCCAGAACCCTTCCTCAGGACTGAAGAGGGAAGGGGCAGAGGCCCTATAAAGAAGGTGGGGGAGGGGAGGGTTGGAAGGGGAAGGTTGGTAGGTTCAGTTGAAAAACCAGTAATTTGAAAGACAAAAGGGTGGGGGAGAGGAAGCACGGAGGTGATAGACAAGAAAACCATGGGTAGTAGGAGGCAGAACCATGAGGGAGGTGATAGGCAGCTGGGGGAAGGGGCAGAGTGAAATAGGGATAGAGGAAGGGAGGGGGAGGGAATTACCGGAAGTTGGAGTATGCTTTGTCTTTCAAATTACTAGTTTTTCAACTGAACCTACCAACCTTCCCTTTCCAACCCTCCCCCACCTTCTTTATAGGGCCTCTGCCCCTTCCCTCTTCAGTCCTGACGAAGGGTTCCGGCCCGAAACGTAGACTCATCATTTCCACGGATGCTGCCTGACCTGCTGAGTTCCTCCAGCGTGTTGTGAGTGTTGCTTTGATCCCAGCATCTGCAGATTATTTTGTGTTTACATAATAGATTAGCAAGGGCATGGAGAAAATATGACTAATGGTCTGGATCTATACTGACCAAAACACCACAATGGCAGTATTTTCATTAGAACTCAACAGGCAAGTCAACTTGCATTAGAATTGTTTGGGGTTAATCATTACTGCCCATCACTAGGGTTTTAAAGCTTTACTCTTTACACCTTTAACAGAATTACATGGGCTTGATTACAAAGATCCAATACGTAGCTTACCCATCAAAACATCCTTGGAAAGCTTCTGTGCCGGCTCCTTTTGTTCCTGCTGTTGCAGCTGTTTGCGAGCTGCAATTTTCTTATTCTTGTTCACCATAGATGCCTAATATAAATAGATTTTAAGTTAGAGATTTAGTTAAAAGGTCATGATAACAAATTTGAAGTTAGCAATGGAAAAGATAGTCACCAGACCCAGTCCTCTAGCTTCCCACTCATTTTTACTGTGTTACATGCCCTCTCTTTCACACAAGTATTATATACTCTCTCTTTCACACAAGTATAACGACATTGAAATTAAATGGTAACGCAGCCTCTGGAAAATAAAAAACTATGGATTTGAATACCATAGGCAGTGTACACCTCAGTCAATACACCAACACTGGAGTACTAAGTGCTGCACTCCAAGATGCCCTTCTGGCACTAAATCTAGATCATATTACATTAATCCTGTAAATCTCAATGAACCAATCAAATAAGCTGCTGGTACTTTGGTCAAAATTCTATCTCAGTCACACCACTAAAACATCCAAGTGGTCTGAACATTTTAGTAGAATTATGTACATACAAGGCCATTTTACAAATCATTCCAATTCTACAATTACATTACTGACAATTTTCAAGGCTCAACGGACAGGATCAATTTACACAGTAAACTACAGCTTTTAACACTGAAGGAACAAGTGCCACAGGCTGAACTTCTTCCACACAGACGACCATAAAGAGCTGTGAAGTAAAAATATCCGTAATTACACTGTTCAGTATTCAAGCAGTGCTCGCTCTAGTCCTTCAGAACAGAGGAACAAGACTTTCAGTAACATTTATAACCGAAGAAAAATTTTATTGGAAGACTATATTAGATGAATAATGAATATCAAGAAATATTAATTTACTGGGTTCTGTGAAACAAAACAGAATACAAAAACTCTAACTTAGCCAAATCCCAGGAAATAATTTTAAAAATGCCCTTCAAGCCACTCTGCCCAGCAACCTGCGATTTAACCCTAGCCTAATCATGGGACAATTTGCAGTGGCCAATTAATCTACCAAACAGTACACCTTTGGACTGCAGCACCCAGAGAAAACCCATGCAGTCACAGGGAGAACATACAAACACCTTACAGACAGTGGCAGTCTTGTGGTAGGTGTCAGCTACAAGAATTGTACTACTTAGACCCAAGCCAGAAGTTATGGTTTTAGAGGATTAAGCACAATGGCCACTTCATATAAGAGCATGATCCAACACTAATCTCTCAGAGATAAGGGAATGTAACAGATCACCATTCAAAACAGCAAGCGCCAACAAACAAAAAGAGTAACTTAATTATTTCACTGTTACTTGTCAAAACGTGACTTCAGTGGCACTGGGATGTGTTGAAATGTACTGCACAAATGTAGGTCCTGTACTTTTCTTGACAGTACATCTGTGCATGCTTTGTGGTGCTAATGAATATCAATATTTATTCCACAGAACAAGGTGTTGAACTAAGTTCCAGTGTGATATGAGAATCATAGCCAATATACAAACCAGAAAGACAAACACAAAACTTGTGCTACTGAAACAAATTTAGTGACACCAAAACTGAATTTTATAAATACTAGCTTTTATCTTCAATTCTAAATGCTTTCAAAGAGGAATAACCTACATGAAGAAAATCTGCAGCTCCTTTGTCAAACTGAATGTTCTTTGCAATGAAATCAAGAGTTTCCTTATGGTATGGAGTTTCCAGGTGAGCCTCAATCTCTTGCTCCTCCGTAGTTCGAAACTTACAAAGGGAGCATGTGAATGCATTCCTTTAAAAAAAAAGAAATTCTTTTCAGTTGCACGACTTGGACAAAAATTTCCAAATCCTATAAATTGTAGATCAATTTGAAGGGACAGGAAGCTTGTGCTTCCTATTCCTCAGTAGATTCTAATGCTTTTCTGGTTACATCCAGCCAAAATCTAGCTCAGGTTCACTATACTTCAGAAAATTCAAATGTCATATACTCACACAGTTCATTTAAAAATACAGTATCAAAACTTTGAAAAGTTTTGTAACCAGTCTTCATCTGGTAACTTCAGGATTTTATTTGTCTCTGATTTAAACAGCAGAGTGGAAGGGAGGGTTAGCAAGTTTGCAGATGACACAAAGGCTGGTGGAATTGGGGATAGTGTAGGTTGTCGTAGATTACAATGGGACATGACACAGAGCTGAGCTGAGAAGTGGCAAATGGATTTCAACCTATAAATGTGTGAAGTGAATCACTTTGAAATTTGAATCATCTCAACGCAGTATATAGTATTATTGGCAAGATTCTTAGTAGTGTGGAGGAACAGAGGGATGTTAGAGCCCATGTCCATATATACTTTAAAGTTGCCATGCAGGATGATGATTTTATAGATGAGTACAAGTTGATGAGGGGAATAGATCGAGTGGCTGCTAGAGACTTTTCCCAGGGTAAAAATGGCTGATGAGGGGACATAATACTAAGCTGATTAGAAAAAAGGATGGGGGCATGTCAGAGTTAAGAGTTTGTTTCATATACTCAGTGGTAGGTGAGTGGAACACCCTACTAGGACTGGTGGTAGAGGCAGACACACTAGGGGCATTCAACAAACTCTTAGGTTGTTTCAACAAAAAAATGAAGGGTTATGTAGGAGAGAAGAGTTAGATTGATCTTAGAGTAGGATAAAAGGTCAGCACATTGTGGGCCAAAGGGCCTGTATTCTGCTGTCATGTTTTATGTTCTTAACCCTTTCTGACACTTACTTGCTGGCCACTAGCTTTACTGTTTCTGACATCAAATTTCTCGAAGTCTTGGCATTATCATTTTTATTCTCTCTTCGTTTTATTTCTCTGCAGGAACTGCCTGGAATATTTCTGTACACAAATGCTGCCTCACTGCAAAGTTATTCCAGTGTTTTTTCATTTTATCTTTACAACATTTAAGGACAAGCAGATGTAGCTTAACCTGCAATGAACTAGTGCTCACCACATCCACTCTCAACTTCAGGCAGTTAAACACACTGCTTAATTTTCAAAAATACATATTGACCAAAAGCTATTTCTTTACTATAGTTAAATTTTATTTGTTAAATATACAATTAGTATCCAACTCTCCACATTTCAGAAAGTGAAACACGGCTGATTATTTTTTGGAAGTTAAATACAAAGGACAAGCAATAACAAGTTCACCTACAAATATGCAAACATGACTCTTGGAAAACTTATTCCTCGTTTCCCCTAGTGCTTTCAGTAATAAATTCCAGAAACCCTAAATTCATGAAATATACTTTTAGTAATGTTTCAACTTAAATAGAGCTTTGACCAGCGGTTAATCCGGACAGCAGAAATTTGGAGCGGAGGGGACTTCAATCAGGTGCACCACTCGAGGATAAAAGGCAGGAGCGGTTCACAGCAGCGTAATAAAGATTTGGCCAATCAGCGTTTGGGATTAATCAGCATGAGCAAATTAAAGGAATGCAGGGGCAAGCGCAGGGGCCAACATCTTGAGTGGACCCAGAGTGGTGATCTTAAGGCTTTAGCTCTTTGAGGCTTCACTCAGAGAAAGTAAAGGTAAGAAAAGCAAGTTCTTTTTCCCCTTCTCTTCTTTATATCTTCTCCAGGTAGGTAGAGATGACAGGCAGGATAGTGCAAAGCGCCTCTTGCGGGCTGTAGGAAGGCAGGGAGACCTCCAGTATCCTTGACCACAACTGCCAGAAGTGCATCCAGCTGCAGCTTCTAACAAACCGTGTTGAGTTGGAGGTGCAACTGGATGAACTCAGGATCATTTGGGAAGCTGAAGGCCTGTGTCCTGCACCTTGGTGCAATTACCTTTCTCTAAGTCTTATGTATCAACCCTTCAGTCTCCCAGATGACCCTCAGTTCATCCACTTCCAAAGATGCAGGACATGGGCAACTGGGTGACAGTCAGGAAGGGGAAAGGAGTTAAGGAGCCAGTTCAGAGCACCCCTGTAGCCATTGCCCTCAACAGGGGTATCACTTTAAATACTGCCAAGGAAGGGGTTGGGGGAGAGAATGACCCAAGAGAGGAAAGTCACTGTGGTTGGGTCTCTCTTGCACTCAGTCTGCCTCTGTGATTCAGACAGGAAGGGGGAAGAAAAGGCATGCTGTGGTGATGGAGGACTCGTTAGTCAGGGAAACAGACAGAAAGTTCTGTAACGATAACAAAATTCCCAGATGGCATGTTGCCTCCCGGATGAGATATCTCAGATTGAGTCCTCGGCCTTCTTAAGTGGGAGGGCAAACAGCCAGAAGTTGTGATCCATGTAGGTATCAATGACATGGGTAGGACGAGTGACAAGATTCTGCATAGGCAGTTCAGGCGCATAAGGCACAGGATATATCTCCTAACGAGGAAGTAGTGTTCTAAAGGAAAGATAACACAACCTTGGCTAACAAGAGAAGTCAAAGCCAACATAAAAGCCAGAGATGCAATATAATTAAGCAAAGATTAGTGAGAAGTTAGAGGATTGGGAAGCTTTTGAAAACCAACAGAAGGCAACTAAAAAAGGTTGAGGTAAAGATTGACTATGAAAGCAAGCTAGCCAATAATATTAAAAGAGATACCAAAAGTTTCTTCAGATACATAAAGTGTAAAAGAGAGGTGAAAGTGGATATTGGACTACTGGAAAACGGTATCGGAGAGCTAGTAATAGGGACAAAGAAACAGTGGACAAACTGAATAAGTATTTTACATCAGCCTTCACTGTGGAAGACACTATCAGTATGGTGGAAGTTCCATGTATCGGGGGCATGAAGTGCAGGAGTACAAGAGCAAGGAATGTGATGTTGAGGCGTTATAAGGCACTGATGATGCCTCACCTTGAGAATTGCGAACAATTTTGGGCTCCTCATCTAAGAAAAGATGTGCTGGCATTGGAGAGGGTTCGAAGGAGGTTCACAAGGATTCTGGGAGGGAAAGAGTCATCATACGAGGAACATCTGATGGCTGTGGCCTTGAACTCACTGGAATTTAGAAGGATGAGGGTGGATCTCATTGAAACCTTTCGAATATTGAAAGGCCTAGACAAACTAGATGTGGAAAGAATGCTTCCCATGGTGGGGGAAGTCTAGGACAAGAAAGGACTTAGAGGGGGTCCATTTAAAACAGAGATGCAGAGAAATTTCTTTCACCAGAGGGTGGTGAATTTGTGGAATTTATTACCACAGAAAGCTGTCGAGGCCAGATCGTTGGGTGTACTTAAGGCTGAGATTGATAGGTTCTTGAATGGACACAGAATCACAAGGTTATGGGGAGAAGGCCAGGGAGTGGGGTTGAGGAGTAGAAAAAAAAGATCAGCCACAATTGAATAATGGAGAAAACTCTATGGCGTTCGGCACGGACTAGAAGGGCCGAGATGGCCTGTTTCCGTGCTGTAATTGTTATATGTTAAGTGGCCTAATTCTGCTATGTCTTATGGCCTTATGGTCCAAATGTGTGAAGTCATAATTAGATGGAAACTGAAATGTCTGAAGGTAGATAAGTCACCTGGACCAAATGGTGTGCATTCCAAAGTTCTGAAAAAGATGGCTGAAGTGATTGTGGAGGCATTAGCAATGATTTTTTCAAGAATCACTCTTCAAGAAGGGAGAGAGGCAGAAGAAAGGAAAGTATAGGCTAGCTAGTCCGACCTCAGTGGTTGGGAGATGCTGGAGTCGATTAAGCATGGGTCTCAGTGTACCTAATGGTTTTGTTGCAAAGTTTGCAGATGATATGAAGTTAGCTGGAGGGCAGGTAGTTTTGAGGAAGTAAACAGGAAAGTGACTTCGACATATTAGGAGAATGGTAAAGAAATGGCAGATGGAATACAGTATCAGGAAGTGTACGGTCACACACCTTGGTAGAAGAAATAAAAGGGTTGACTACTTCATAAATGGAGAGAAAATACAAAAAACAGATGCAAAGGGACTTGGGAGTTTTTCTCTAAAGGTTAATTTTCATGTTGAGTCGGTAGTGAGGAAGGCAAATGCAATATTATTATTCGCTTCAAGTAGACTAGAATATAAAAGCAAGGATGTAATGTTGAATCTTTATAAAGCACAGGTGAGGCCTCACTTGGGAGTATTATGTGCAGGTTTGGGCCCTTTATCTTAGGAAGGATGTGAAACTGGAGCGGGTACAAAGAAGGTTCACAAAAATGATTACAGGATTGAGTGGCTTGTCATATGAAGAGCGTCTGATGACTCCGGGCCAGTATTCACTAGAATTCAGAAGAATAAAGGGTGACCTAATTGAAAACTTATCGAATGGTGAAAGGTCCTGATGGAGTGCATGTGGAGGGGATGTTTCCTATGCTAGATAGATACTTTACTGATCCCAAAATGAAATTAGTGTCACAGTAGTATTACAAGTACACAGATATAAATATTAGAAGTTGAAAGAATAAAAAACAAGTTACCGCATACAGTCTAAAAGTGGGGAGTCACCACTTCCCCAACTATAGGTTGACTCATAAAGGCTATGGTGAGAGACAGTAAGACCAGAGGACAGAGCCTCAGAATAGAAGGGCATCCTTTGAGAACAGAGATGCAGAGGAATTTTAGCCACACAGTGGCAAATTTGTGGAATTCTTAGCCAAAGGCAGCTGTGGAGGCTAAGTCTATGTATATTTAAGGCAGATATATTCTTGATGGTCAAGGCATGATGGGATATGGGGAGAAGGCACGAGATTGGGGCTGACAGGAAAATTGGAACAGCCATGGTGAAATGGCAGAGCACAGACTCGATGGGCCAAATGGCCTACTCTGCTCCTCTATCTTATGGTCTTAAAAGGTTGTTATTTTTCTAAAAATGGGTTCTGTAGCATTTACACATACCGGTAATCCTCTCCATACTTTTCAGTGTTCTTCTCACGCCTGCGTCGTTGCTTTTCTCTTCTTGCCTCAAGTTTCTTTTTCTCCTCTTCATCTTCGGTATCAGGTTTCTTTTTACCTTAATTAGAATAATTTATTTCTTTGAAAACTCTGTAGGAAAAATAAGTGACTGCATACTTTAGGGAAAGACTCAAACCAACTTACCCTCATTTTTGTCAAAGCATTCATATGCATCTGGTTCATATGCATCTTTAGTAAAATCTTCATCCTTCAGTTCCTGATCTGTACCTGATGCAGGAGTCTGTAAACAGTAATTTTGAAATCTTAATAGAATAGAATAGTACAGCACAGTACAGGCCCTTCGGCCCACAATGTTGTGCCGACCTTTAAACGTTGAGAATTATGATGAAATTTATTAAACTGCTATTCAAATATTAACGCAAAATGCTGGAGGAACTCAGCAGGCCAGGTAGCATCTATGTACAGCTTGCAAGGATAATTCCCAGGAGGGAGATCAGTGGAGAGGGAGTCGCATAGGGAGCGATCCCTGCTGAAAGCAGAAAGTGGGGGAAGGGGAGGAAGGAAACCACGAAACACATCTTTTCTCCCACCACCCACCCACCCCCCAACTTTCTGCTTTCCACAGGGTTCACTCCCTAGGCGACTCCCTTGTCCATTCGTCCTCCCCACTGATCTCCCTCCTGGCACTTATCCTTGCAAGTGGAACAAGTGCTACACCTCCTCCCTCACCACCATTCAGAGCCCTAAATAGTCCTTCCAGGTGAGGCGACACTTCACCTGAGTTTGTTGGGGTCATATACTGTGTTCGGGGCTCCTGGTGTGGCCTCCTGCATATTGGTGAGACCCGACATAGATTGGGAGACTGCTTCGCTGAGCATCTACGCTCCGTCCACCAGAACAAGCGAGGTCTCCGGGTGGCCACCCATTTTAATTCCATTTCCCATTCCAATATGTCCATCCATGGCCTCCTCCACTGTCGCCACACTTAGGTTGAAGGAACACCTTATATTCCGTTTGAGTAGCCTCCAACCTGAAGGCATGAACATTGATTTTTTATATTTCCAGTAATACCTACTGCCCCCTTCACAATTTCCCATCACCCTTTCCCCCTTCTCATGTTAACTCCTTGTCCATCCATCGCCTCCATCTGGTGCTTCGCTCCCCCACCCCCCCCACCCCCCCACCTTTTTCTCTTCCTTCCCTGGCCTTCTGACTTCTTCATCAATTTCCTAGCTCTTTGCTTCATCCTTCCCCCTCCAGGTTTCACCTATTACCTTTTCTTTCTCTCCCCCACCCCACCTTTAAAATCTACTCCTCAGCCCTTTTTCTCCAGTCCAGCCAAAAAGTTTCAGCCCAATATGTCAACTGTGCTTTTCTCCATAGATGCTGCTTGGCCTGCTGAGTTCCTCCAGCATTTTGTGTGTGTTGCTCAGATTTCCAGCATCTGCAGATTATCTCTTATTTGTGATTCAAATATTAAACTTTAATAATGTCACAGGAAAACAAATATTTGATATATGGTGATTGGCAATATTTACACAAAGTAAATTGATGCATTCTTCATAATTATTCCAAAAACAAAGGACATCACTGTGCAGTTTTCAGACTGATACCTTATGTTATAAACATTCAGTTTATCGAAGATGCCCTGCTTATTTAGCAGTTGATTACAGTCAAAGTGATATTCAAGCATTGTTAAAAGAATATCTAAAATTGAAGATTTTATCACCCACGTCTTTGATACCTTAGATTCTCCATTGTTAGCCTGGTTAGCTGCCTTGGCTGCTGAAATTAAAGAGAAAATACAATTTCATTTAATTGCAACTGCCACATACAAAAATAAATTCGAATACAAATGTTAAATTTTAAAAATTCACAGTCAATGAGTCACTAAATTTTGGATTTATTGCATGCTTCTAATTAGTCTCAATAAAGTGACAATAAGCAACTGATTTTAAATCTCCATGAATCAAGCATCAGCTGGGAAAAATACTGAAAGGCATATAGCTTAAGAGAGATCAGCATGTAGCAGTTAGTGCTGCTGTTCCAATGCTCCAGCTACCGAAGTTCAGTTCTAACCTTTGAAGCAGTGTTGAGGTTGGATGCTATTAATGGCCATACGGATTCCTCCTGGATGCCCTAGTTTACTCTCAAATCCCAAGGTCATGCTTGTAGATTACATATTGGTGATTACCTTTAATGTAGATGGATGACAGGAGAATCAGGGAGGAACTCAGGGCTCCCAGAGGGAATAGGTTACAGGGCAGTGAGTGAAATGGGACTACTTTGCTGGACACCAGTACAACCATGACTGTGGTTAAATTGGCACCTACATACAACATTCTTTCAGTCGACATCTCCTGGATAGATCATGAAACCATACATTTCACTTCCTTTGTCTTTATATTTGTTTTTAGTCTTGAATGTGATTCTGGAACTGTTGGGAGTCTGTGATTAGCAGTCTGGAGATCATTTGGGCAGTTCAGTGCTCGGCAGTCTCTGAGAGGATTCCAGAAGACATGCAGCATGTGCCAACCTCATAGCGTGCAGGCCGTGGGACAGGGCAGTGTTCAACCTAATTTCGCAGATTAAAGTGACAAGCAAGAATGAAACATCAAAGCGAACGTGGAAGGTGAGCACCAGCTGCCTGCATTTTGATCGCCGGTGGGACTGCTCACTGCCGGAGAGGAAAAGGCCTGCAGCTACGGCCAGAGAACATTACCCTAGTTTTCTGCTTTTTGGATATGGTCTTGATCCCCCTCCCCCAGTCTTATAGTTTTTATATCCTGTGTTTTTCACCTGATCTTTCTCATTCTTTGTGTGTAGCAGTGGGAGATTTTGGGGGTCAAGGTGCCTGTTCCATTTTTGTGCGAGGAGGGGGGATTAGGGTGTCAATGATCGTGCTGCTGTGCTTTTCTTTTTTGGTTTCATGGCCATCTGGAGAAAAAGAATTTCAGACTTGTAGACTAGGTGAGAAAACCTAGTTGAAAGGAATAATTGACGAGTGCTCACAGGCTGTCGAAGAACGCTCAGTGATTTACTCCGGTGAATTCCACAAACTGCAATTATTGTATGTAAGCAGCATGGAGAACGAACACATGGATGAAGTAAACCAACAAGAGTAGGCCACCTGGCTGCAGTTCTCCCTTTCAATGAGTTCAGGGTTGATATTATACCTATACTTTGCCACATGTTCAATTTCTGTCGTATGCTTCGTGACCAAGCTTCCAGACATCCAAAGATTTACCAAGCCCTGCAGTTTCCTTGCATCTGTCATAAATGGCCAAAATCCATCCACCACCAGATTTCTGAATGGACAATGAAACCATGAACACTACCTCAGTATTTCTTTTCTCTCTTTTTGCAGTACTTTATTTGATATTTTAATATAGTTCTTACTGTAATTTAGCTTTATTATGTATTGTAATGTACTGTTGCCAGAAAAAAACAAAACCCACCATGTATGTCAGTGATACTGATTCATTATATTGAGATTGACCCCTGAAACAATACACTTCCATTTTCTCCTCAAAGCCCACGTCTCCTGGCTCAGAATCAAACTTAGATATAGGTCACACAATCCATCCGTTCAGTCACTGTTGCATCCAGCTTCAAACTATGCAACATTCCAGAGTCTCCTAGCTGGATATCACCCATGTGCCTGTTACGTTATCCTCAATCTAGCCCAGAATATCATATTCAATTTCAATTATCTCCCTCTCAAAGGCGTTCTGAAACTCCAAATGTATCACCAACTGGTTTGTTCTTTTCTGCTAAAAGGAAAACACTGGATAACGTCAAGTGTGACTTTCTTGTCATAAATCCCTATTAACCCTGCCAAATCCAATTATTTTGGAAGTTTTCTTACTCCTTCTTCAATTATATTTTTCAGTGGAACCCTATTAAAAGATGATAGAACTGGAGATACACATTACAGCTACAATAATGCTTGAAGTATTCTACAGTTGTGTCTTTCAAACACAGGACATGTTTTGGGGGTTTGTGGATAGATCACTTGCTACAAAATTTGCAGGCCAGACTGCATTTACTGCAGCACTGACCAGCAACATGAATCAAACTCATAGTCAGCAGCGACTCTTGTAACAACGGATGCAGGGGGAACTGCTGGAAAACTGAAATTGAAGTTGAGGAGGACTTCATAGAATGCATCCGTGATGGCTTTCTTAAGCAATATGTTAGTGAACCCACAAGGGAAAATGCTACCTTAGATCTAGTCCTGGGCAACGAGATAGGTAAGATTAACGATCTTGTAGTCAGGGATCCTCTTGGAAAGAGCAATCATAGTATGATTGAATTTCGCATACAGACGGAGGATGAAATAGTTAGATCTAAAACTAGTGTATTATGCTTGAACAAGGGATACTACAACAGGATGAGGGAGAAGTTGGCTAATGTGGATTGGGAGCACAGGCTATTTGGCAGGACAGTTGAGGAACAGTGGAATACTTTAAAAGAGATTTTTCACAGTGCTCAAAAGTATATTCCAGTCAAAAGTAAGGACTGTAAGTGTGGGGAGTGCCAGCCTTGGATAACTGAGGAAATAAAAGATAGGATCAAATTAAAAGCTGATGTGTACAAAGTTGCAAAGAGTAGTGGGAGACTGCAGGATTGGGAAAACTTTAAAAAGCAACAAAGAACCACTAAACAAGAAATAAGGAAAGGGAAGAATATGAAAGTAAATTAGCAAAAGAAATTTTAACAACAGCATAAGTTTTTATAAAATATATAAAGCGGAAGAGGGTGGCTAAAGTCAGCGTAGGTCCTTTGGAAGACAATAAGGGGAAATTGATATTGGGTGATAAGGAAATGGCTGAGGCACTGAACAACTATTTTGTGTCGGTCTTCACGGTGGAGGGCACGTCTAATATGCCAAAGAATGATGTTACAGATGAAATGGGAGGTGAGGTCCTTGATAAAATCACTGTCACTAAAGAGATAGTGATGAGCAAACTAGAGGGCCTGAAGGTAGATAAGTCCCCTGGTCCTGATGGGATACATCCCAGGGTGCTGAGGGAATTGGCAGAGGTTATATTAGACACATTGGTAATCATTTACCAAAACTCTCTAGACTCTGGGCAGGTCCCAGCAGGTTGGAAGACAGCAAATGTCACGCCACTTTTTAAAAAGGATATAGGCAAAAGACGGGCAACTCTAGGCCAGTTAGCTTAACATCTGTAGTCGGGAAAATGTTTGAAGCTGCCATTAAGAAATAGCGAAACATTTAGAAAGGAGTGGTTCCATTAGACAGATGCAGCATGGAATCAGAAAGGGCAGGTACTGTTTGACAAACTTACTGGAGTTCTTTCAGGACATAATGAGTGCAGTGGATAGAGGGGAACAGGTGGATGTCGTATACTAGGGATTTCCAGAAGGTGTTCAATAAGGTGCCACACAAGAGACTTAAAAATAAGATACGGATGCATGGAGTTGGAGGAAGTGTATTGGCATGGATAGTCGTTTGGTTAACCAATAGAAAGCAGAGAGTTGGTATAAATGGGTGTTTCTCCAGTTGGCAGTCGGTGGTGAGTGGGGTGCCGCAGGGGTCGGTGCTGGGCTCGCAGCTGTTTACCATTTACATTGATGATTTGGAAGAGGGGACTGAGTGTAGTGTTGCAAAATTTGCTGATGACACTAAACTGAGTGGAAAAGCAAATTGTACAGAGGATAATACTGAGTGGAAAAGCAAATTGTACAGAGGATGTGGAGAGTCTGCAGAGGGATATAGGTAGGTTAAGTGAGTGGGCCAAGGTCTGGCAGAAGGAATACAACGTTGGTAAATGCGAGATCATCCACTTTAGAAGAAATAATAGAGCAGATTATTATTTAAATGGTGAAAGATTGCAGCATGCTGTTGTGCAGAGGGACTTGTGAGTGCTTGTTCATGAGTCGCAAAAAGTTGGCTTGCAGGTACAATAGGTTACTAAGAAGGCAAACGGAATGTTGGTTTTCATTGCTAGAGGGATTGAATTCAAGAGCAGGGAGGTCATGCTGCAACTATACTGGGCACTGGTGAGGCCGCACCTGGAGTACTGTGTGCAGTTCTGGTCTCCATACTTGAGGAAGGATATACTGGCTTTGGAGGCAGTGCAGAGGAGGTTCACCAGGTTGATTCCAGAGATGAAGGGGTTAACCTATGAGGAGAGATCGAGTCGCATGGGACTATACTCTCTGGAATTCAGAAGAATGAGAGGGGATCTTATAGAAACATACAAAATTTTGAAAGGGATAGATACGATAGAAGTAGAAAAGTTGTTTGCATTGGTAGGTGAGACTAGAAATAGGGGACATTGCCTCAAGATTCAGGGAAGATGATTTAGGACAGAAATGAGGAGAAACTGTTTTTCCCAGAGTGGTGAATCTGTGGAATTCTCTGCCCAGGGAAGCAGTTGAGGCTTCTTCACTAAATATATTTAACATACAGTTAGATAGATTTTTACATAGATGGGGAATTAAGGGTTATGGGGAAAAGGCAGGTAGATGGAGCTGAGTTTATGGACAGACCAGCCATGATCTTATTGAATGGCAGGGCAGGCTCAATGGGCCGGATGGCCTACTCCTGCTCCTATTTCTTATGTTTAAGTTGAGTGGTGCTGCCAATGGCAAATGATTACAGAATGTGTGGCATCCTTACTGATGCCATGCCAGCATGGTGTCCAAACTTCTCCACAGTTGTAAAGGCAAATAATTGTAGCACTATGTAACAACTAACTTTTAAAAGCAACAAATTCACACTATTATCCAAGTAGCTATGCAAAGAAATCAAACACACTAATTTTCAACCTCAATAATCTAGAACACTACCCTGGGCAATCCCTGCTCATGTTCTAACCCCAAGATGAATCATCTCCAATGACTTCATTTTATGGATACAGCCTATAGCATCAAAATTACATCATGAAAAATCAATACTGTTTTCCCAAATGTTATCCAAAAAAGTCAAATTTTAAAGAACTTAATGATATTCAGAGTAAAATTAAACTAATTAACATTAACTACTGATCTTTCTCAGTTACAAGACCACAGATTTAGTTCTTGGAAATAACCTCAAAACAAGAGTTCTTCTCAGCCAAGTGGAACACAAGTACTTACCAGCCGCTTTGAGTATTTTTTCAGCAGCTGCCAGTTTCTGTTTCTTTATTGCAGCTTTGTTGATTTGTATCCCTTTCCTTTTCATGCCTCGTCCAAAATTTGACGCAAACCCACCTCTGTTGTATGATTGATTATTCCCAGATCTTGAGTACATATCTACATCTGACAGCTGTAATGTATTTTAAAAGCAAGTATAAATTGTTACTACATTGGTCTCTAAAATATCTAGATTTTCTTCTACCTGCATCGTTAGGGCTTAATGTCAAAGCCCAAATCTAAAGTTAATATTCAAAAAGTTTCAGGCCACACACCGACAAACCTCATCTCACAGTAACGAAGTCAATGGGTTAATTTTTGCCTAATTTTTATAAATCAAATTTAGAACTGTTTACTACCAATTGTCTGGGATTCACCTACCTTCCCTGAACTGCAGAAGATCCAAGTCCTCATTTATTTTTGGAAAATCGCAGGCTCCTGCATCCCATACTTAAACTATTATGGAATAAATACTGTTTTCTTCCATCTCCATGCTACACAATTACAACACTGATGTCTTAATTCGGTGAGCTGGTTTAAAATTTGCCAACCCAAAATTGGGACAAAAGACCATTTCACTGATTTTGAAATGAAAGATTCGAAGGCACTCCCCTTGTTCTACCATATTCTTCAATGCCTCTGAATCACTACAGAACTGGTGGTTATTTTAATAAGTAATGAAGGCAACAACAGCTGCAATGGCTCCTGATCCATCAATTCCAAACAACAAAGCCGAGGAAAAATTGTGGGAATTTTAAAAAAGGATGCACTTGAGATGTACCTCTGTATTTAAAGTCATCTGCATTCAAGAATTGTGCTTTTATCCCTAGAACAATTTTGAAGCAATGAAGAGAATCTGCAAAACTAATGCAGAAGTATTATCTTAATAAATTTTCCAAAAAAAGGAAAATTTCTACTGCACAATAAATATGAGCTTTTTTTGTATTGCAGCATTTGGACGATGCTTGGGAGTACAATTACAAACTCCACTGCAAACTTAAGCAAAAATCCTATCATCTTTAGTTTTCCCAATGCCACATCTCTGCTAGTGACAAACCACCTTTGGATAGTTCCAGCTATAAGCTATTCAGAACAGGAAATTACTTGTTCCACTTTGCTTCAGGAAACCATCAGAGAGAAAGTGGGTAAAACAGGAATTAACAGCAATGAAAATGTACTGAGTATTAGTTATAGAAACATGTACATGATTGTGTAGGATGGCACACTTTAATACATGATTAAAATAACCAATGTCTGCACCCATGTGAAAATTTTCAATGTCCTGAATTGCTAAAGATATTTTAAACTTCAAATGCCCCATTTTTTATGAATTACTGAGCACAGCCCTGTTAAGTCACATTAAAATTATTTGATAAGGCTATCATTCCACAAGTATCAAGGAAAGTCTGAAAATGTTCCTTCAAAAATTCATAAGTTACGTGGAAGACTTTCTATCAATATCACCAGGGCTTCTAGTACATTTTGTAACGAAATATATTGGCTGCTTCATTGTTTGTCTGGCTCCAGTGGTAAACAATATAAAATTGTGCAGCTTCAAGTAGTAGAATTTGCTACTGAGAAGGAATAAGCATTTAATGAATTAGATTCTTGTAACCAATGTTGTATCAACAGGAAGAGAAGTCTCCCTCAACTTTTAAAAAAACTATTTCAAAGCCAAACTACTACTCAATGAAATTTGCCTACAGGTATTTCCGGCTCATCAATACTACCCAATTACATAAACCAAGTCTCTTCTGGGTTGAAACAACGAGCCTTCCAGATCTGGAGAAAGAAAGACTGGCAATCACAGACCGCGAGTACATGCAAAGACTCCACTCAAGAAAACACAACCTGTTACATTGGATTGTAAGCATTTGGAATGTGGACACTTTTATTTGATCACCTACTTTCTCATCTTTAGAATCTAGATTCATTATAAATTCTGAGTAGTGGAATGGATATTCCATCTGGGTATAAAATTAGTTTATCAAACTAGGCTGAGACTGCTCTAAGTAGTCAAAAGTGAACCATCAACATTTTGGCAAATTCATTTTCCAAGGGACAGCTTACTGAAGCAGAAATGTTACCTGTACAAAAGGTGCCCTTTGAACACAAGTAGACAAGACTAGATGTGATAGATGTTGCAGCAAAACCCACAAGTGGCCAAAATATTTGCAAAGAGTACAAAGGTGACTGAAAAGGGGCAATTTTCCTGCTAATTAGAACATAGCTTCACGGTGCAGCCAGAATGAGCACTGCATGAATAGTCTAATGTGTTAATCATAATTAAATAATGATACCACTGGAACAACATTCCACAACGCACCAAAAAGCCCCAGTTGAAATACAGAACTTCCCCAAAATTACAAGTTTATATTGAGAATCTGCTCTCTATAGGACCCTTTCATTAAATAAATACATGAATCACAGACATGCCAAAATTGTATTAATTGCCCAAGATAACAGATGTTCAAAGCATATTGCGTATATATTTAAACTCTTTAACAGTTAATGTGCTTCTGACAGTTTCCTCCCAAAGGTGTTGTCCCTAAATGTTTTTGTTTTGTAGAAAATTCCACTTTCAAGATCCAAATTCCTATCAGATCCAAGTGAATATAAAATGCAAAAGTGTACAAGATTAAACTGTTAAGTCAACTCAAATAGTCATTAAAATAGTTATTTAAAACCAGCACACAGATTTTCCTTCACTGGCTTCAGGATGAGATTTCTCTCCTCACTCTAAGCAATTAGCTGTGAAATGAAAGTAAGTCAAAACAGTAACACTGAAGGAAAACAGGGTATCAAAGCACACCTTGTATTTTAACTTGCACACACAATGAACACAAGTTTTGTTTTTACCTTGAAAGTTAAGCAGCAAATTGAGTACAACACCAATAATTGACTTCGTCAAGAGGGCACATATTTTCTACAAGGTTTGGAGGCACCAGATTGCCTAATCTGAGCAGGCTCCTCCTGAGCAAATAAGGCTTGGTATCAGCACTTGGCCTTTTCATCGAGAGATAAGACATTAACAAGTCTTAAAAATTGTGCTGAACGCAGCACAATTTTGAAAGGTGTCCGACCAAAAGCGGTGAATGGATGTAATAGCCAAAATCAATTATGTCCACCTGCAATCATGTCTTCTGATTCTCTGGTGAGAATGTTGGTGAGTTGGCACAGCAATACTTAAATTGCCTCACATATGCCAAGCTCTTTTCTTAATAGAGTTAAGTTGGAAGGAAAATTTAATAACTCAACTTTATCAGAACAGCACCTTGTAGTTGAATCATTTCAATCTTAAACCAAAATTTGAAGATGTTTGGGAAGGAAGAAACATTGAGCAGTTTCCCAGTTTTAAAAATGAGTGCAAATTTAACACCTATTAACAAAAGTTCACATGAATTTTAAACACCAACTATACTAAAGCAACCATTGTAGCTCATGTGGAACACTTATTTTCTCCCACTAGCAAAATAATGCTAGTGATCAGAAATTGTATCCTTTTAAAAAAAGCTGACAAGGGAATAGAATCTCAAAGATTCTGTACTTACTTCTCTGCCTCGACCTCTGCCTCCTCCTTGTCCTCCCATCATCGAAAAGGATCCGCCTCCATATTCGTTGCCAGAATAACCAAGCATTCCCCTCCCCCGAGAGCCTACAGATGAAGGCTTCGAAAGGAGTGAAGAAAAGCTGTTGTAGGAAGAGTAACTTCCTCTTCCCGTATCCGACTCAGCCCACACCCTAGGCATTGAACTTGAATGTGTGTAGGTGTCATCCCAGTTAGACCTGCCATTATCATATAATCGGCTCTGGCTTCTACCTTCATAAGGGTCAAGGTATTGATCACCGAAATTCCTGTAGGAGCTCTCGGATCGATCAGGATAGCTATCCCCAAAGCGACTTCGTCCTGGTTCATGTAAATCGTAGCCAGATCTATACAGATCACGGCCATCCAGAGCAGACCTGGAGTCATGCGACTCATAAGGTCCAAACCTGGAAAAGTTGCACAGTAAGGAAACCGGTAAAGTTACCAGTGACATACAGTATAATAAAACCAGAACAAAACACTATTACCTGCTAAAAAGGGTTCAAATATTCATTCCCTTTTTCGTAGGTATATTCTTGTTTATGTATGTATAAATTATATACAGCATTAGTTAAATTAAATGTATTTTGAAAATAAGTTTTCAAACTCAAGAAAAAGATGTTACTTTGCCATTAGTGATTTGAGAATAAGGTTACAATTTTATAAATTACTGGCAAAGAGACAAGAATTACAACATTCTGCATAAATGAGTTACTTTGGATTGAAATTACCAATGAATAAATAGTGCAGCCAATATTCAAATTCAAAGTAGACTACTTCATGGAAGTTGTCACTTTCCTATCATAAGTTACGAGAGTGAAAACTTATTTACAGTATGTTAAAGCATTTCACTAAAATATTAAACCCTACCTAGAATATGAAAGCAGTTTTAGTTAGCAATAATAAGCAGCCAACTTTAACAATTGTCTGAGCTACTTATACAAATTATGCAAATTATTAGTTAACTAAATTGTTATTTTTTTTTAAAGATTTGCATCTTTTAATTGTATCTAGAGAGCGTTTTTCTTTTTATCTTGTAGTAGCAATGTTAAACCAATTAGCTTTCATATCCACAGCCTCTTAGCATGGAGATTTCCAACAGCTTGGAAGCTGACGGGGGATGGGTCTCCATAATCATCAGTATGCTTACATGCAATAGAAATTCAATTTTTTTTAAATAACTGAAGAGTAGACACTACCATCTGTTTAGACAACTCAGATTTCTGCCCAGTATCTTCTGAACTGAAGTTGTACGGCATTTTTTGCACCTGGTGTAGATGCAGCAGTTGAACATCCCCAAGCATAATTATGCTCTGAGATACCCATTTCTGCCCTAGATTCAAGTAAATTCAATTATAACAGTCAAGCTCCGCCCAAGCTCCGTTCAAAAAGGAATTTTGAACATTTATAATTCCTTTAACATGTAAGCATACAAATTATGACATACATCCTACATAAAACTGCAAATACTAATGGCTATTACAGCCATAGTACTAGAATAAGGCTCTCAACATTCAGATGGGATTTAAGAATCAATAAACCAAAACAAAGTGGGAATTTGTACTATCTAATATGCTCTCAATTCAAACAACAATGTTTGGTAATCTCTACAATCCCCTGACTGAACAAACCCCTTTCCAGTATTAGTATATAACATTAAAAACTATTTCCACAATTTTCTTTTTGTCAGAATGATTATTAAATGACTAATGTTTTCAGAATTCTTGTGTGATGTGGTTTTGTGTCTATTAGAAACAAATTTAAAGGAATAAACCAATTTTTTTTTTGTCACCAGGTTGAGTTATATTTGGGACTGATTTCCACTGATGAACTTTTAAAGTTCCCAGTGTTTAGAAATCTTAAACTGCAATTGCCATGAAGGATTGAGCACAACCAAACCTTTTGGCTCACTAGGTGAAAAGCAATACTTGGGAATAGGTATAAATACTTAATTCAAAATGTTTGAGTCAGATGTCTATATGGAACAGTCCACAAATTAAAAAGGCTTTTCTCACAATAGCCTTTTTAATAATGCATTTTTAAAGCTCCTTAGAAGATTTTGTTATTTAACTTGTTAAATTTACCACTCAATGCCCATCCCACCTCCCAATGCAAAAGAAAATGTTCATCTTCTACACTAAAACACATCCAATTCTGGTGAGATTTTGTGCCTGCCTCTACCGGGGTTTTACCTAAAGAGGACAATCATTCAAAGCTCGGGGAGAGAGAAATGATTATAGTTGTGTTTTTGTTTCAAGCTATACTGCACAAATAAAATTTCAACAGGTTTAATTAGCAGCTTTGGTGCAGATCAAGTATTAATTAGCAATAGAAAGCAGGCCAACACAATTTGACTCAGGATTTCAAATTTCATAACTCGGCAGTATTATTTCAAGATAACCTGCCTGGTTATGTTAAGATATTATCACTGGTACTGACACATTAATTCATAAGCAGAATGCTATAAAGACTAGAAACAAGTCTAAATATAGAAAGTGAGTTACTAGCTTATTTCACCTACCTCTCATTCCTATTAGAATAGGATTCCTGGTAAGACCTGGAGCTCCCGTAAGAGCTTCGATCGTAGTCACCACTCATCATACCTTTAATGGAGGAAAAGAAAGTTACCTTTCAGCTGAACTCTCAGATAAATGAATGCTCACATTCAATAATTATTGAAGAATTTATCGAACCATCATTCACTGGTAGCATTCAAAGATAAATGACAGCAGGCAGGTGTATGCTTGGCATTAAGCCAGAAGGGAGACAAAATGATCTAAGTGCATGCAACTAACCGACAGGGAGAGCTAGATTGGCCGAATGTACATTTCCCATTTCCATTTTCTCTGTATTAAAGCTTAAGTATTCATCTTCACTCTCCCATCTTGTTAGTTCTGTGAGTAAATATAGAACAAAAGGCAGTACTTGGTCATACAGGTAAGTCCAACATCTGTTCTCAATTTGAGACAGATTGGTAGTGCGTGGGAATAATAGATCCACCAATTTACACAAACACTAAGCATAAGAGGATGTGTTGTGCTGCCACGTGGTCAGATTTCATTGCTCATTTGTGAAGGTACAAATGGAACAGTCACAAATTCTGACCCACAGAACACCAGTTTGAAAAATAAGGTCAAAAAGAAACAAGCATACCCAAAACTCAGGCAATTATTAACAATGGAAGTTCATTGTGAAATACGGATACTGCAACAAAAGCTGCAGGCCTACAGTGGAGACCTAGTCAAAATTGTAGCTTTCTCCTTTCTCAGGCTGAGAATATACACCGACACATTTGCAACTGCTAATTGCTTACATCACTCATGTAGCAATACACAGTTCCTAACCTCTATGCCCTACAAATTAAGACATGTACTTTTTCCTTGGTGGATTCATTTAAGTGTCATACAACTGAAATATGTAAGAAATGACATTTTGCCTTCCTTGGCAGGTATTAATTCCCCTAAAGACTCTGCTCCAACTACTTGGTTTATCAAAATTTCACCCACTCAACCATCATTTAACAGATTTAACAGTAAATTATTGCTTACACTTTTCATAACAGGAATTTATCTTGCTACTAAAGAGCGAGTTAGGGATTTAGAAATATCACTTGCCCAATTCAAAAAGATAGCAATGAAGGCAGAGGTACAGTAGTAAAAAAACACAAGAGATTCTACAAATGCTGGAAATACAGAGCAATAAACAAAATGCTGGAGGAACTCAGTAAGTCAGGCTGAGTACTGTATTGCAGTTAGCAGTGAGAAAATATTAATTCAATGCTACAGGACAACTTTCAAAGTTTCAGATTGTAACAAGATTGGATAATTAAGAATCCCAAGAATATTTTAAGATATTACTTTCAGCAGTCTTCTGCCAAGAGATGTGCTCAAATTGATATTTGGTTATGATGTACTTTATTGTGTCAACTTCATTAGCAGATTTTCCACTCTCAAATTCTAGGTGATATTCTATCAGCAATTCAAACTAAATGAGTCTGTAATTAGATTAGAGAGCAGATGCTAGTAGCTTGAGCTCTATTTTTTTAAAATAGAAACAATAAAGTGCAAATTATTTGGCAAGCTACCAATGACAAGCATCTCAAATCACAAGTGCAAAATTATATTATTTTATAAACAAAAAGGCTGATTCAGAAATTAGACGTCAATTACTAATCATAAGAAAAGTCTTTTTTTTAAAAACAAGAACCCTAAAAGTTCAAAAGTACGATGATATGTAAGTAGAGGAGGGACGATCAGGAATTTTGGCCAACAAAATTCTTTCAGGACTGAACAGGATGAATGCGTACGAGATGGAACAGCAAAGTAGAGTAGTGGTTAGCACAATGTTTGACAGTACCAGTGGCCCAGGTTCAATTCTTGCTGCTGCTATGTTCTCTCCGTGGGTTTCTTCCGGTCTCCAGTCCAAAAACATACTGGTTGGTAGGTTAATTGGACACTAAATTATCCTGTGAGTAGGCTAGGATTAAACCAGAGGATCGCTGGGTGGTGTTGTTCAAAGGGCTGGAAAGGTCTATTCCACGCTGCTTGCATCTCAATAAAGAAAACAAGCCCCATTCCTCCTCGCCACCGACACGCTCTAACCCCAAGACAGTCCATATTCTTCAGCCTCCAGAGTGACTCAGACGCCCTGAAATTGGGCTTTCAACTAACCCGACAGCCATTGGTGTACAAGAACGGCAGATCACTTAAAATGACTGCCATCATACTTAACAGGTAACGTTATAATGTAACAGACTAATTTTTTAAATTTCAAACATCCAATCAATTTTACTTATTAAATAAATATCAAGGCAGCTGTGGCAACACAGGTGTTCTTGTCGGTAAAGATAATGCACAAATCAAGATAATTTCCAGTGCTACTCCTATTGATGCCACTTAGCCATCAGATCCCACCTGATTTCCAGTTATCCCGGCTGTTCCAATTGCTGCTGGTGCCACTGTTGAACCATTCTGATCCACCTGCCATCAAAGAAAATACAAATAATTGTATTGCCAAATTTAAGGTATGATGATTTCTCTATTTATAGAAAGGAAGAGATCCTGGTTTACGCTTCTCTAAGCAAAGCACTGTGAACTAAAAAGGCTACACAACATGCAATACAGACTGTTTCTACAGTACTGTGCAAAAGTCTTAGGCAAATATATGTAAAACAAGGGTGCCAATGACTTTTGTACTGGACTGTATTTGTTAACATGGAACAGATAGTGAACTTGTAAATCGGGTGAGAACAAAGGAAGTTGGGAATAGTGAAGGTGGAGCACCTTGGGAGTGGTGTGGTATAGGTGGCAGAGAAGACATGCCGGGGCAGGAGATGACGTGGGTGCAGACACACCCAGCCCTGAGACAATAAGTTCTTCCTGCTCCCTTCACTCTCCCTTCCACCTTTTCCCCAACTGTGATTCCACTCTCAGTCCAGAATAGAGACCCATATCAGAATCAGGTTTATCATCACGTCATGAAATGTGTTTTCTTTTGCAGTAGTACAGTGCAATACATAAAATTACTACAGTACTATATGTGACAACCCATGCATTCTTTGTAATACTTAAAATCTGCAAGTGATGAATTGCTATAAATTCAATTGAAATGCTCAAAAAGGTATCGGCTGGCATTGTAGATGAGATCACCTGCCTTGTTTCATCATGTTCCAATGTAGCTCCTGACCTATCCTGCGTTTGAAGTGTACAAACGCAAGTTAGTTGTTTGAGGAGGGAAAATAGACAAGGCAACCAAAGTTCTCTCTGAATTACCATATTAGAATGCTCTGTCCAATTCCAACTCTCTCCAGTGTTCTCAGCTCAAAAAGGACAAGCAGCACAATAAAGCTTGCATTTTCATGCCTTAAAAAAAACCCTTTATTTACCCATGAAATTTAGAGCTGGTTATTTATCCATTGAAACGTTACTTCTGATAGCTTATTCATGATGTGTACCCATTACCCAAATCCCTGACAAGTGACTGATTTTTACTGTAAATTCTGGTGTATGAGCCAAGAATATTGCCCTAAATTTTAGTCCTAAAATTAGGGGGTCAGCTTATACAGAGGGTGCCAACTTTGGAAAAACGAATACACAGAAGACAGGTTGTATTTATTGGCTGTTTTTGAGTGAAGTACAAAATAAAATACTAATGGTTATGAAATCTACACAAAAGGAAAGATCTACAAAACACATTCTGTTTCTCAATTTACTTGTACACACTGCTGTCGTCAAACATTCAGAGCTTGAAACTCTCACACTCTTCATTATCTGACTCTCCGGGAATCTAGTGGCTGGAGCACAGACGTCAAACCACTGGGGATGACTGCAATGTCCGTATTTTCAGCTTTCAGTGCTGCTTTTGTCTCATCTGATAAGTGCGCTTTGAACATGTCCCAGAGAAGTAGCGACATTTCCTTGCTGAAACCTTCGGGACGTCGATGCCACACCTCTTTAACCCACTTCAAGCAACCCTCTTCGTCCATCCAGCCGCGTTCTTGAAAGTAAACAACACTCCGTGGGAATTTTTCTTTCTTTGGGAATGTTTTCCTCTTAAAAATCACCATCGGTGGTAGTTTGGTCCCATCAGCCATACATGTCAACACGACAGTAAAATGTTGCTTCTTGTGTCCAGTTGTTTTGACAAGGACAGTTTTCTCCCCCTTCTTATTGACAGTGTGGTTGCCAGCAAAACCAAAGAACATTGGTGTCTCGTCCATGTTACCAATCAGTGAGAGCGGGTAAGAATGTGCCTCTCGATGCTTGATCACAAACTATTGGAAGGCCATAATCTTATTCTCAAGGTCGCTCGGCAACTTCTGAGCAATCTTTATTTGTCTCAACACAAGATCACGTCTATTCATAAATCGGGTACACCAACTTCACGTAGCTTTGAAATTTTCGCTGACCTCACTGTATTTTTCGGCCCATTTCAACGCTTGAACTTGAATCATTTCTCTGGTAACAATGTATCCAGACGATTGCTGGTGATTCACCCACTCAAACTTTTCCTTCCAGTTCTGGCCACTGGCATGTTTTCCCGTGGTTTCAACATTTCGTCTTTGGCATTTCCCTCAGCGTGTCCTCTGCCTTTCTCCACCTCTCACTTGTTTCTCGTTTACACTAAACTTCTTAGCAGCTGCAGAATTATTTGTTCCTTTAGTAAAATCAACAACCTTCAGCTTGAAGCCAGCATCATATCGCATTTGTTTTAATCTTTTGTACATGGTGGTCGCAAGCTCAATACTGAGTACACGTACTGATCCCGCCACCCCATGTTATGTTTTAACAAGATTACGATGGGTGCTAAATGGTTTCATAGGGTTTACATTTCAGAGGATTCTTTACCATTGGGAACCTAATCCAAAACTTCCCTCCCTGATTTATTTATTAAGAATTTGCTTATAATGCTCTACAATGTGTAGGCCTATTTTCTTAGCAGGTACTGGTTCACAAAATTTCCAGGTTCCAGAACTGGCAAAGCTGAGTACCGACATGTGAGCTCTTGTGATCTTTTCTGGTTAAATCAAAAACCTCTACAAAAGGGGTCAGCTTATACAAAGGTAACATGAAAAAGTCACTTTTTTAACCTTGAAAATGGGGGGGGGGGGGGTTCGGCTTATACACTGGAATTTACCGTAATCCCCCAATGACAACTTCTGAAATCAAGCTGAATTTCTGTTTGTGGTTTTGTTACACTTCATCACTATAACTGCACCCTACTCAAAACAAATTTTCCACACCCTAGCTTCAGCTACTTAAAGGAAGTGTTTGGGAAAGTTATTTAAAATACTCAATAAGCAACACCTTATTGTGCTTCTTTCCAATACATTGTTGTTCAACAATAAGATTGAAACTACAAGATGTCAGCCAAGAAATTTAACAGACCAGAATCTATTGATGGTTTGTGGACTACCGTACTATCATTCTGTGCATTTATACAAATCAACAATTTAAAAAGTTAATTTGCCTACTTAAATACTAAAACAATGATATACAGATATACAGTCACAATGAAAGCAAGAACGTCAAGAAAGCTTAAACACTGACAATATGGAGAATCTAGCAAGTTTGAGTAGAATGCCAAGTAATAGAGAGCAGCAGCACTTCCAATCACATTCTCCACTGCAACAAGCATAGAAAAGTACAGTATAGCATCTGAACAGATGTTTCCAATAACGAAGCAGACTCTTCTGCCAGCTTGTGAGCCATAGCCCTCCATATTGAGACCATCAGAAATGTTTCTATCACAGGCAGCATTTTCTAGTGTAGATGAAATATGTCTTGAAGAACTTTTAATTTTCTCTCACCTTAAAAGTATGTTATCCAGCT
The DNA here is from genome assembly GCF_963921235.1 of Mobula hypostoma. Classification (NCBI taxonomy): domain Eukaryota; kingdom Metazoa; phylum Chordata; class Chondrichthyes; order Myliobatiformes; family Myliobatidae; genus Mobula; species Mobula hypostoma. The sequence goes on from NC_086108.1 coordinate 98,098,951, forward strand.
TTTAAGCATTTGTACCCTGGGAAGACCCTGACCATCTACTGTATCTATACCTCTCACAATCTGTTTTATATAAACTTCTCAGTTCTACCCTCAGCCTCCAATGCTCGACAGCAAACAACTGGTATGCCCAGCTTTTCGTTGCTCACACACTTCAATCCTCTTCTGTTCTTCTTTTGTATTATTTATTTATTTTTGTGACTATGCCGTGCACAGTACTGTTGCCACAAAACAAATTTAACATTTGCTGATAATAATCAATCTGATTCTGATGTACCTCTTCCAAGGCCACATCATCCTTTCTGTAAGGGGCAACCAGGACTCTACACAATACACCAAATGTGCTCTAACCAGTTACAGAGCTGCAACACTATTTCCTTGCTTGAATACCCAATGCCTTCACCAATGAAGACAAGTCAAACACCTTGTTTAACACATCTACTTTCAGGAAGCTATGTATTTGGACCCCAAGATCCAAAATGAAGTTCTTTGCAGAACATACTGTATTTTCTACATTTGTTATATCAAAGCCACCTATGTAGTTTTCCAACATAATCTAGCAATTACTGGGCAATCCCCTAGGGTCAAGAATAATTTACTTCCTCCCTCATTCTATTGTGTTGTGAGATGGCCAAAGAGTCAATACTTCTGATAAACTATCAACTTCAACTGCTCTTCCAGAAATGAAACTAAAAAAAATTCTAAAAATGCTGGAAACTCAGAACAAAAAGAGAAAATTCAGCAGGTCAAGCAGCATCTAGGAAAAGAAAAATAGTATTTATATTTCAGGGTGAATCCTTTCATCAGAACTAGAAGAGAAAGTTCCCAATAGGGTGTACTGGGCAGAAAGAGATTTTTTAAAATCAGTTTTGTTTTTAGTATTTTTTCCAGTTGTGATGAAGAATCTTCAGCCTCAAATAGTAATTCCGTTTGTCTTTCCACAGATGTCAATTGACAGCTAAGTATTGTTAACATTTTTTAATCATTTCAGATATCCAGCATCCATCGCTCTTTAAGCAGTTAGAATGGAATTATGCAATGACACACCATCCCTTAACACTAAAAACGCAAACACGAGGAAATCTGCAGATGCTGGAATTTCAAGCAATACACATAAAAGTTGCTGGTGAACGCAGCAGGCCAGGCAGCATCTACAGGAAGACGTACAGTCGAAGTTTCGGGCCAAGACCCTTCGTCAGCCCTGAAACGTCGACTGTACCTCTTCCTATAGATGCTGCCTGGCCTGCTGCATTCACCAGCAACTTTTATGTGTGTTGCTATCCCTTAACACTAGGCTGTTTTGAAAATGAACCTGTGGCTGGTCTGTTTAGGATCTTGACTTCGTCATGTAACAGACACAGAGTGACAAAGAACTTGAAGGGAGTCCGTACTCATCAACTTAAAATTGATCACAAAACCGAATAATATAGAAGTTAGACATGCTTGCATGTTGACAATGAAAAATCAAAGCATTCATTTTTGAAGAAAATTCACCACCTACAACGAACACTAGATGGAGCTCAAGTGGTAAGAAAGTTATCAATTTAAAGTACACTCAGACCCTGCTTAATGTTGAGGATGCGTTCCTTGGAGGCGGACTGCCATGTAAATCAGCAATGTGCGTGGTCATTATAACATTACATAAATGGACATGTGTATCTGATTTTGAAAAATTCAAACCTGAGATAAATGATATTATTTTCTGTACAGACAGTAATTTGTGAAGTAACGAACAGACAAATAGGCCTAACCTGTACATCAGTGGAACAGAGCAGCAACACACTGCAGTAGCAGCAGAGGGAAGTAGGTGGTGGTTGCATCTCAGAGGAGGGACCAGGCTGATAAGCAGTTCTCGGTAGCAGGAAATCATAATGAGAACACCCCTCTTTGCCTTGTTGCTTCGCCCCTAGTCAGGGTCATTATCGATGAACGGGTCCATGATTTGTGCGATTGTAGTGATGCTAGTGCTGAGGAATTTTGTGCTGAGATTTCTTGCTAGTGTTTCCTCTTCCCCATCCGTGTCCTCAGATTCACCCAGGATACATTGCTCTGCCAGTTCTCGAAGCTCTTCGTTACTAAGGCTTTCACCATGAGAATGCAGTAACTCTTCAACATTGCCATCATTAGCATCCTCTAATCCCACTTCATTGGCCAGTTCAACGACATTTTGAATGATTGGTTATACCTGAAACCCTAGGATTTTCACACTCGTTCTAATGTTTTTCCGAGCCTTCTTAGATGTACTACCCTCACTGGAAGTTGCAGACCGTTTTCCAGACATTACGGGAAAAAAATAGAATAAATTGGCGAGACAGCAAGAGTGTTTACACATGCGGGGGAGGCAGAGCACGAACTAATACCTGATTGGCTGTGAGCCCCTCACAGTCAATGTAAAGCGCTCTCATTGGCTGGTTAAATATTCACTGTAATGGTAGCCACTCTTGAGAAGGCTTAAGTGTTGTTTCGAATGAATTTTTGTCACAGTTAAAATTTCAATGAAAAATTGAATAACTGCGTTGTAACGAATCAGTGCCATGCAGGGTAGTATTATGTGGGGTCTTAGTATATTGCGGTGTTCACTACCAAAACCAAAGGCAACCACAGGACTGTTACTGATATACTTTAAAAACATAAGTTTAAAGTTGTTACCAGTACCCTTTTAGGTTATAGCTTTCTGGGGAAAATGATCAGGTGAGAATCATTAACTGACATGAATTCTTACTAAGTAGCCCTGGAATTCAAGGCCCAAGTGAGTTTTTACTGGGGTTCTAAGCCATAAGTTACTCTTTAGTAAACTGTCCCTTAAAATCTACAGCACAGCTGTTTCACTTGAATATCAAAACAGATATTAATCATGAAGACATTCCAAGCTTTTATACTTTATATAATTCTTAAAAAGTTATTGATGACTACTTCTGTTGTCTCTGGCTCAGAAAATTGCTCGATTTGAATGCTCAGGAAACTTGAACACCTGGACCAGGTGAAGGGTCTTGAACCAATACGTCAACTGTCCATTTCTCTCCATAGATGCCGCCTGATTGCCAAGTTCCTCCAGCACTTTGTGTATCATTCCAGACTTCAGCATTCGCAGTCTCCCATGTCTCTATGGTGAGATCATTGTTACCAAGCACCGGGAAGTTTTTCAAATTAACACTAGGGATTAAAAAAGGCTCAATTTTTAGCTCTTCGTGGAAAGTTTTGAAGTCAGTGCCAATTGGTGATATTTTGCCGCTCAATGTTTTAATGGCAATTTCTTCCCGTCTGCCAGATTTCTTGAATAGTCCATGACCCCATAAACACGACCTCACTATTCTTCTTTTTATTGTAAAATACAGTGACTTTTTTGACTTGCATTGTACTGCTACCACATAACAAATTTTAAGACCTATGCCAAGAATAAACTTGATTCTGATGACTTTATAGGTTGTCATACTCTCCCAATCAAATTACCAAAGACAAACTCAGCCCACAATATCAACCCTACTCCTCTCCATAAATGTTGCCTGACCTGCTGAGTTCTTCCAACATTTTTTTGTGTTACTCTGATGTTCCAGCATCTGCAGAATCTCATGTTCAAATTGAAAAAAGGATCCAAGCTCTCCTAAGGAGCCAAGCTGGAAAAAATGTGACTTTCAGACAAAGTAGTAGCAATTACTAACTGCTTGATCAAAGAAGGAAAAATATCTCTACCAAGAGGGAAGGAGCAAGACAAGATTTTGGGAGTTCAAAATTAGCAGATTTTGCTGATAAGAAGCACAAGAACCCAGGATTAAGGTAAAGCAAGATAAAATCATGATGGGGCTGTCCTTTTGCATGCAAAAGTTACCTTCTTCCAGTTATTTGGGCTTTGCTGTAGGTACAATAGCAATACATTATTAACCTAAGAAACATTAAACCAAATTTAACAATATTGCATCATCAAATGTAAACTTAAGCATAGCTTTGAAAAGAGATCCCCAGTTTAAATTACCAATTATATTAAATTATGAAACATTTTAATTGCAAAGGTTTTTATTTCTGAAATTGTAAGCAACTAGAAATAGAGCCCTACAGCACAGAAACAGGCCCTTCAGCCCATGTTTAACTGTTATTCTATTCCCATTGACCCACATCCAGACAATAACCCTCCATACCTTCCTATTCGTATACATATTCAAACTTCTCAACACTTATGCTGGCAGCTCGTTTTACACTGTCACCACCCTGAATGAAGATGTTCCCCCTCAAGTTCCCCTTACAAATTTCACCTTTCACTTTTAACTTATGATCTCTAGTTCTAGTCTCAACTAACTTCATTCTACAAAGCATGTTTCCCCTCAATACTGTATACCTCTATCATGTCTCCTCTCATTCTCATAAACTCCTGAAAGTAAAGTCCTAACTTATTCAACATATCCCTGTAACTCAGGTCAAGTCCTTGCAACATCCTTGTAAATTCTCTCTGCAATCTTATAGAGATCTTTCCTGTAGGTAGGTGAGCAAAACTGCACAGAATATTTTAAATCTGGCCCCATCAACATATTATACAACATCCCAACTCCTAAACCCGCTGCTCTGATTTATGAAGGCCAATGTGCCAAAAGCCCTCTTTATGACCCTGTGATGCCACATTCAAGGAATGATGGATCTAAATTTCAAGGTCCATCTGTTCTATCACACTCCTCAGTGCTCGACCGTTCACTGTGTTTGTCCTCCCGAAGTGCAATACCTCACGCTTGGCTGCATTAAACATAGACATTTACAACACATAACAGGCCCTTCAGCCCATAATGTTGTGCTGACCATGTAACCTATTTTAGAGACAGCCTAGAATTTCCCTAGCACATTGCCCTCTATCTTTCTAAGCTCCATGTATCTAAGAGGCTCTTAAAAGACTCTACTGTATCCACTTCCACCACCACCGGCAGTGCATTCCACACACCCACAACCGTGTGAAAAAACTCACATCTGACATCTCAGTACCTATTTCCTTAAAACTATGCCCCTTTCCCTAGCTGGTTCATATTATGCTGCAAGCTTTGACAGCCTTCCTTGCTGTCCACTACACCCCCAATCTTGGTGTCATCTGAAAATTTGCTAATCCAGTTTACCATATTATCTTCTAAATCATTAACAAAGATTTCAAACAACAGACCCAACAGTAATATCTACAGCACATCAATAGTCACAGGCAACCACCCAGTACTACTTTCTGGCTTCTCCTGCTAAACCTATGTTGAATCTAATTTACTTTTCATCCTGAATGCCAAGTGACTGAACCTTCTGGATCAGCCTCCCATGTGGGATGTAAACAATGATGACTGCCTTTCCTTCATCAACTTTCCTAGTATCATCCAGGGGAAAAACTCTTATGAGATTAGTTAGATATGACCTACCACACACAAAGCCACATTGTACAAATACATCCTTTCCCAAACACTGAATCTAAACTCAACTGTAATAAAAGCAAACAAAACCAGCACCATGAGCTGCTTCAATGCTGACTGGAGGATGCACTCTCTCATTATAGCCACCTATTTCCTCAAACTACTCTAGATTCCTCCTACATTCCAAAGGTATGTGCATTACAAAGTTAATTAGCTATTCAGACATTCCAAGTGTAGGTGGGTGGTAGAAGAATCAAAGTAGAACGTGAGAGACTGGGCTACAACTCGCATAGTCTTGATAGGCTAAACAGTCTCACTGTGTTGTGAGAAACTGAGGGCTAACAATTCATATTTCCAAAACGAAAGGTATGTTTGACCATTCAGAGGCAGGTTAATAGCTAAATTGTGGCAAAGGATGATACTGGGAACACAGTTCTATACCTTTACGCCCCACTTAAATTCAACAACTTTTTAAGTATTTTATCCATATTTTGCCCGATACTTCCCCTTAACAAGAACTGCGTAACAAAGCAAGCAACAAAGGACAGAGAGAGAAAGAAAAAAGCAATCACCTGAGGCCGGTGGTTCCACTGCGCGCATTTAATGTAATTGGAGCAGCTGCAGACTGAATTCTTCATGGGAGATTTATTTCCCTTTAGATACATGCAAGCAGGCACCGAATAAGAAAACAAGCCGCTGCCGGAGGGGATGGCGAGCGCTGAGATAGAATCATTTTGTTAAGATAGAGGCAGGAGGAAGGAAGCGCCGCAGAGGATTTTCACCCCGTAACCGATCGCCTGGACAGGGAGAGAGAGGCCGACGGCCATTTTAAAGCAGGAGCGCGGCCTCCGCCCGACCAAATGGAGAAGGTAGATCGTCCATCGCAACTGCTTGGCCCACTCACATCCACATGGAGCGGGGTGAGGGCTAAGGTGGAGGCCAGTCGCCCGCAGTGGAGAAGGCGGCCCCGGGTTCCCGCGGTACCATGCGGCCTGGTGTCAGAAAAGAAAATGGAGGAAGTTGACGAGACGGCCACCGTGCCTCGTCTCCCCGTGCCTACTTTACCTCGCAGCCCGTCTGAATCCGTGGAGCTCCAGCCCCGGTTCGAGCCTCTCATGCCGTCGTTGTCGCTGATACCCCAGTTGCGGTTGCTGCCTCTTAGGCCGTCCATGGCTGCCTGTCGTCGTCGCTGCTGCTCGATGACTGGCGCCTCCCTCCGTGGTCCGGCACGCTAATCGTTCCGTCACACGGCGAGGGGCAGGCTTTCCGAGGCTGGCCGCCACCTCCCCGGAGCCTCGAGATCTCATCAAAACACCTCATTAATTTGTTTGTTTGTGTGTATGTGCGCAAGCTTCTGCTGTTTTGCATTCGGAGGCTGAGTCCGGTGGGGAAGTTCTTTTAATATGTCATCCCAGTCAGCTACATGAGTGGCAATGGTACCACTGAACAAAACAACACACAAAAATGCTGTACAAATATGCGTTAACACTACTGAATATATTGACCAAATGATATTAAGAATGTAGGGAGATTTGCTTTTGTTTTTTGTGTACGATTAAAGTTTTTTTTCAAAAAATATACGCTGCCCAATTGGTTCCACTCCCCGTGCCCTGAAAGCTATTTTTTGTCTGAATGTTTTGAAATTGAATATTCAGTCTGTATTTACTACCCTATTTTATTCAAAATAAAACACTTTAAAATAATTCATTTACTTTGTTGTAGCTACGATTAGCCAGTAAAATCTAATATTTTTTTCGGCTGGTGACAAAGGGATGAAAGTTAAGATTGCACCACCTTGTATATTTCAACAGCACATTGTATTTTATTTGAGTTGGGGTAAAAGTCGTCTTAAACCATCAACTAATACAAGTTTCCAAAATAAACTAATTTTCACTGAGGTAACAACCACTAATTTTTGATCCAAATGTTTCTCTGGCTAGAATGTACTCTAATACTCCAAGCTGGACCAGAAAGACATCCCATGCACCATCAATCGACGTGCCATGCTACACACAGACATCCCACCCTGCAAAAACTCATTTCAGGGAGGTAGCACGATCAAGTTACAGGAGACTCCTGGAACTTCCGGGAGAGGTGGGATGTCTGCAATAGAGTAGCTCCTTAGCAACTAGCCAGCTAGTTTAAATAACATTAGCTATGCTAATGAACGAATGACACCTGTTAAACTCACCTCAACATGTCTTTTACAGTCTTAACCCACCATGGGCAATAGAAAAGTCACTGTTGCAAACAGTGCAGCCAGCAACACTGTCATTATTTTGACCCCTATTGGGCAGGGGTACAATTTAGTGTAGTCTGGGGTGAAGTACGTTTTGTTTTTTCTTTTTTTGGAACACTCTGCCGTGGCGCTCTCTCGCTCACGCTCTCTCTCTCTTGTGGTCGCTCTCGCGCTCTCTCTTGCTTTCTCTCGCTCACTCGCTCTCAAAACAATTGAATTCCGTGAAATTGTATATAATTTGCGGGCATCAAGGAGCCACTATTAATATGCAGGAGACTCCTGGGACTTCCGGGAGTGGTGGGATGTCTGTACACAGGGACTTGGGCTATATAATATTTTTTGTGACTATGTTTTCTGCTATCGTAACTAAATGTGCTGTATGCATTATGTGTTGTGTTGTGTTGGTATCGTGTTTTGCACCTTGGCCCTGAAGGTACGATTTCGTTTGGCCATATTTACGTAAAACCATATAACCATATAACAATTACAGCACATATATGGTTGAATGACAATTAAACTTGTAATTGGGACATTATATAGTGTTAAGAGCACTATACAAATACATTGATGTTAAAGGTTATGAAAAACATGATATTCTTAGGAAGTCTTGTGAGGATAAGGTCTTACGGGGATAAGAATGACTCACATCACCAGTCCTAAGCTGCAGGTGCTCACAGGCTCTATCACAGGTGGCGTCGGTATCGCTTTTTACAAGATGGGTGTGGTTTTGAAGGTAGCGTACTCCTGCCATTTTATTGATTGTAATAATAGCATGTTTACTGCACCCAATCCTTCTTTCATAATATGAAACTGAGGGATAGATTAATGATGTTCCAAGATAATGTTTTGTCATAATTTATATCCACTTGTGAGATCTTAACAGTCCCAAGGGTCTGCAGATGAATCTGAAGCAACAAACTACCTGACGGAGGACCGCAGCACGTCAGATAGCATCAGTGTTGGGAAAGAAATTGTTGACATTTCAGATTGGAAACCTTGCTTCTGGACTTAGGAGCACATCTCACCAGTGACGTGGCCCTGCCAAGAACCTTTAGTACTCCAGCGCATCAGCCTACATTTTTATACTCGTTTGTAGAAAGGGGCCTGAAATCAAAATTTGTAATTTCTAAGTGAGGAAACCGTCAAATGAGCTACAGTGACTACCACTATTTAAACAGAATGCATAAGACTGAATTCAAACTACATATTAAGAAAGAAAGGTATTCACATGGCCTTCTCCTATTTTGTTGCAGCTCAGAAAATATATTTCTTTCAAGGCAGTCAGCCTAATGTGCCACTACTGATACGTAAAAATAACTAGCACATTTAAGTAGAATGGAATCTACATTATTCATTTTTTAAAGTACATGCTGAATATTAGAAACAAAGTGAGGCATTTTGCAGAATTTGCTTTTACACCTGTGTTTTGTCTATGTTGTTACATTATTTTTCTTAAATTAAATAAGCCTCAGAATATGTCAGCAAATCCAGTAAGTGCTGTCAAAATGTATTTATAATTATAAACTGCTATTAGTGTAGCAATCTCAATTTAGAATAACCAACGTTGAGCTGAACTGAATATGCCTGGACTCCTTCAATTTTGTGTTTTGTATTCTGTGTTTTTTGCTCTTTTTTTTGCTGCTTGCATGTGGGGAGGGATTGATGCTTTTCTTTCAACAGGTTCCATAGTTCTCTTTGTTTTGTGGCTGCCTGTGGGGAAGACAAATCTCAGGGTTGTATACTGCATACAGACTTTGATAACAAATGTACTTCGAACATTTAACTTTGAAAATGCACAAAGGAATTAGTCAATATTTATTCCATGCATTCCTAGTCATCTAGATTCTAAATTTTTGAATGAAATTAACCACAAATTTAGATTATGTGTTATATGTTATTGTAACTTCAAAGATTAATGAAGTTTTAAATATGCTGAAGCAAATTTCAATATAAACTGTTGTAATGTTTGCAATATTTTTCTCAATGTTTACATTATGAATGTCTAAAGATAAACAGTGCAAACATCTTGGATACAAAGATTTACTCATGTCCTATTTTAAAAAGAAATAGCTTGCCTTCATTCTAGAGCCATAGGGCAATAATATTACAATTAGCTCATTATACAGTAATCACAACTTCACTAAATATCCTCTAAATGAAAGAAGATGGACAAATTAACCAGGGGCAGCACTTCAAGCTGTAACATAGCCTTGTTCAAAGTTCCATAAATCACATTTTAATCATGCACTCAGATAGAATTATTTATAAACTGCTATTACTGTAATTATCCTAATTTAACCAGAATTGTAAAAGTGGGGCCTTGTGCTTTAAGGAGATTTTATCGAATGAAACCTCTCTCCCTAAATTTTCCTAAGAGATCAGAACCACAAATGAAGCTGCTATTTTCGTAATTTTTTTTAGCTCATATACTGGAAAGCTCTCCCAGAATCAGATTATTTTAAATCGTAATTGAGAAAGGGCAGTATCACCACTTAACAGAACAGTTTACACAGACAGTTCTTGGAATCACAATCTGGCATGAATTGATATTTTGTAAAATCACACTCAGTATTAATCGTGCTGAAAACCACTTGATCATTTGCAAGAATACTGGCTGAAAATCGACATGGCACAGCATTTTGTGGTGAATTAACACTGGCTCTGGTGGCAGTACTATCATTGTAGTGGCTTATTAACTGAGTCTATAGATGGCATTAGTTGATACCTCAGACCTTAGTCAATTTGAACTAGGCTTGTCTATTTGGATGCAGAACAGATCCGAATTTCTTTAGAAAAATTGAGCAACAGAATTGGAGAAAAGTTCTCTAAATAACAAAAAATTGTTGTTGTATAAATAACACATTAACATGAACAAAGCTGAATAATGATCATAAATGAGATTTGACAAAACCTAGTAATTAACTTTAACAAAAAGAATGTAAGAGTCCTGGAAATCTACATTTTGTTGGCAGAATTTCAGATGGTGATGAGAAGGCATACAGGAGCGAGACAGATCAACTAGTTGAGTGGTGTCGCAGCAACAACCTTGCACTCAAAGTCAGTAGGACCAAAGAATTGATTGTGGACTTCAGAAAGGGTAAGACGAGGGAACACACACCAGTCCTCATAGGGGATCAGAAGTGGAAAGAGTGAGCAGTCCAAAGTTCCAGAGTGTCAATATTTCTGAGGGTCTATCCCAACATATTGATGCAGTTATGAAGAAGGCATGACTGCAGCTATATTTCGTTAGGAGTTTGAGGAGATTAGGTATGTCACCAAAGACACTCACAAATTTCTACAGATGTACCATGAAGCACATTCTAACTGGCTTTATCACCATCTGGTACGGGGAGGGGGCACTGCACCATATTGAATTAAGCTGCAGAAACTTGAAAACTCAGTCAGTTCCTGGACATCTTCAAGGAATGATGCCTCAAAAAGTTGACATCCATCATTAAGGACTCCCATCACCCAGGACATGCCCTCTTCTCATTGCTACCATCAGGGAGAAGATACAGGAGCCTGAAGGCACGCACTCAACGATTCAGGAACAGCTTCTTCACCTCTTGCTATCAGATTTCTGAATGGACTTTGAGCCCATAAATATGACCTCACTACTTTTTTGCATTACTTATTTAATTTTATATATAGAAATATATACATCTTACTGTAATTCACAGTTTTTACTATCACGTATTACAATATAATGCTGCCACATAACAACAAATTTCACGATATATGTCAGACATATTAAAACTAATTCTGATTCTGAAAAGCACAGCAAGGACGCAGAAAAGTAATATGATGAACAAAAAGTTACTGGAACAAACGAGATTTTTTTAAAACCTAGGTATTTCTTTCTTTGATACAAAAGAATTAGTGCAAAATAAAATAGAAGTTCTTTTAACATTTTGCACCATCTTGAAAGGTAGGTAAGTAAAAAAATTCAATGGATTGACAATTTGACACATGGGGTTACGTAAAGTTAAAGAAATATTTTCATGCTGAGGCCTAAAGTAACGTAAAATGCTTTAACTTAATTTCATATGTAATTAATAAAAAGAGGATTTTATCTATATATCTGGAGGAAGATTTCAGCAATACAAAAGAAAAATAGATAACTCAAATTTTTGCAGAGAAAAATGGTTTCACTAAGCACTATATAGTCTCTAATGATTCCAATTTTCTTTAATAAAATATGTTCTACTACTTTGTTTGATCATATAATGTAAAATCAAGGATCAACTTTATTTGCCATACACATTTACATGTATTAGGAATTTGCTGTGGTGTGTTGGTGCAGCATGCAGCTAAAAATAACAACATTCAACAATTATAAAGAATTATATAAAAAAAATAAACTTAGAGGTTAAAAGTATGGCTATGGAATAAAATGTGTATACAGAAGTCTAGAAGTCGAGGTCCATTATCAAAGCCAAGTCTACGAACCTCTGTGAGTCCACTGGGGAGGCCAAAGCCCAAGTTTCTGTTTGCTGGAGGCCTGTTCTGGAGTTGAAGGACTGTGCACGTGCACGGGTGGAAGGGAGGAACAGGACTTGGTTTTTGCTGTTGATGGTTTGTTGCATGATGTGTTCTGTGTTGTTCTGCCATGCATTGTGAGCATGCTATGTTTGCATTGGAATGTGTGGTGTCACCTGCGGGGTGCCCCCAGAACACTTAACACAAACGACACACTCACTGTGTTTCAATGCACACGTGACAAATAAATTTGAATCTTGGATAAATACACAAATACCAGCATACAGTATATTTACAATTTTTAGCAGCAGTATAAAAAGTGATTTAAAGTGTTTACAGTGTAGTGACTCAAGTAATAGACAGAGGAAAGTGGGGAAGGGCTAACTATAATGGCTGACCAGATTAATGGCCCAGGGGAAGATACTTTTAAAATAGTGTTCAGATTTTGTTTTAATAGCCCTATAGCGCTTTTCAGATGGGAGCTTTAGGAAAAGGTTGTTTGTTGGGTGGGTAGTGTCCGCAGTGTCCTAGACACGTACAGGTCCTGCAGTGCTTGTAGACCGTAGCCAAATACCTTTTCTGCTGACCTGACAGCTTGCTGTAGTTTTTGTATATTGTGAGAGACTGCTGCACCAAACCAGACCAGGGTGATGTGAGGATATACTACCTTGTGCTTCATTTTCTTACAGGCATTCACAGTAGGACAGAGTCTCCTCCACAATCTCCATCGGCACAGGTGCACCACAAGGCTGTGTGCTTAGTCTCCTGCTCTACTTGCTTTATACGTATGACTGTGAAGTTAAACAGCTTCAATGACATATTTAAGTTTGCTGACAACACTGTCATAGGCCAAATCAAAAGCGACAACACATCAGCACACAGGAGGGAGACTGAAAATCTTGCTGAGTGATGCCACAGCAACCGTTCATTCAATGTCAGTAAGACCAAGGATCTGATTATTGACTTCAGAAGGAGGAAAGCAGAGGTCCATGAGCCAGTCCTTATAGGGAGATCAGAGGTAATGAGTCAGCAGCTTTAAATTCTTCAGTATTAATCTTTCAGAGGATATGTCCTGGCTAAAGCATGTAAGAGCCATGTGAAGAAAGTATGGCAGCGCCTCGACTTCCTTAGAAGCTTGCGAAGTTTCAGCTTGACATCTAAAACTTTGACAAACTTTTACAGATGTGAGGCGGAGAATATATTGACTGGTTGCGTCACAGCCAGGTACAGAACCACCAATGCCCTTGAACGGAAAACCCTGCAAAAAGTAATGGATATGGTCCAGTCCATCATGGGTAAAGCCCTCCCCAGCACTGAGCATGTCTACACAGAGCGCTGTGACAGGAAAGCAACATGAATCATCAAGGAACCCCACCACCGATGCCATGCTCCCTTTTCACTGTTGCCATCAGGAAGAATGTACAGGAACCTCAGAACCCACGGCACCAGGTTCAGGAACAGTTATTACCTCTCAACCATGAGACTCTTGAACCTGTGGTGATAACTGAATCCATCACTGAACTGTTCCTACAACCTATGGACTCACTTTCAAGGACTCTTCATGTCATATTCTCGATATTTATTGCTTATTTATTTATTATTATTTTTCTTTTGTATTTGCACAGTTTGTTAATTTTTGCACATTTGCTGTTTGACCGTCCTGTTGGGTGCAGTCTTTCATTGATTATATTGTATGTGCCCACAAGAAAAAGATTCTCAGGGTTGAATATGCTGACATATATGCAGAGTACTTTGACGATAAATTTACTTTAATCTTTGAACTTTGAAAAACTGAAAACTATTACATATTTTAACAGGCACTAAAGATTTTACAGTTTGTCTTACATGAGACTTTCTTCTCTATGTACCATTAGCTTGCCAACTTCTACTGATCCCCAATGAATATAACATCTCCATGTATAAATCTATCCATTTCTTTCTGAATTTTCCTAATCTAAACCAGCTCTTTAGAATTGACTTATCCCATAAAATTCCATTCTCTCCATTTTGTGGCAAGCCTTAGGTCCGTACTTTGGGATAATGCCCTAAATCAGCCTTTCTCAAACTTTTTGCCCTGGAAGAACCCTTGAAATAATTTTCAGGTCTCAGGGAACTGCTGTGTAAAAATTATTATATCTACAGCTCGCAGTATGTTAGCGTGATCAGTAAGTTGTAGATATAATAGTCCAAAAATATTTGTCAATGCTCTTGAGTAGAGAATGAATTTTTAGCCAACATTTTTTGGGAAAAAAGGTAGCTAAGCTTGGCTTACATTTCTTAAAACTAATCTCTTTCTTTCTCTTTCAGAAATTTAAAAAATTCATAAGGCAAACAAAATAAATTTCTGCTAAATAACTCGTATAAGTCAAAATAGGATTTAATTTTTCTAAAGGTAGGCTCAGTAGATTTAATTTAACTAAAAGTTGTAAATCGATTTTAATTAATGTTATTTACAACATGAAAATTTATTGACAATGTTGAACTGTAAAGTTACTAAAAACCACGGTTCTTCCAAGACAGACTTTTTGTTTCCAGATTGAAGACAGGGCATTAAATATATCTCGGCCTTTGCTTGTTTCAGGGAGCTCTTTACAACAGAAAAAGTTTTATTGAATTTCACCATCATTTACAAATCTTACAAATGCTAAAATATGACATTTATTGGTGAAATCTGTTGAATCATCAACCTAGATAGAGAAGTTGTTATTGTTTTCAGCTTATCACACAAACCTCTTCAGCATTATGTGGCATGTCACCAATACGTCAATTTATTGTACTGTTTGATAGTGAAACCTTTTCAATTTCACGTACTGCATCTTGTCCTTGCATTTTACCCACTATAATTTTACCTGATGGCGTTATTAGGTCCTAACCAACTGTGTGACTTTTCCTTTTCTGGGTAATGAGTTCTGCTACTAAATAAATTGCTTCCTGATCATCTTTACTGACTGTGACTTCATTAACAAAGCTTTACTCTGTTTGTTTTGAGATTCCAATAGCCGTTTAAAATAATCTGCATTCTTATGTGTCATATGACTATGATTTGTAGTTATGTCTTTTCAATTTTGTTGGAGCCAATGCTACATTTGTAAGTTGTTTGCCACAGACTAGGCACAATGGAATAGGATAACTTTGATCACCAGTTCATGTAAAACCATTGGTAAGTAGCTTTCATTGTAAAGGCGGACTTTTTTTCTGTCCATTGTTGCACCACTGCAGTGAAATGACTCAGAAGATTATATTGTCAGACATGTCTGTAAAACACAGGGGTTAATAAAATATAAAAAAGAATGGCATAATAAATAGTGAAATGAGAAAACCGCAAAAAATATGGAAACTTCTCAAAGCAATTCACTTCTAACCTACACAATCCACCTTTTGCAAAGTTCACAACAGCGAAATGGTGGGTCAGCAGCTGAATCGCAGCGCGTAAATATCCCTTTAGAATTAAAATTTCCCTACAGTTTTCTGGTAACCGGTAGAATTTGTACCGGTAGAATTTGTTCACTCCGTGCGTCGGGGAAGTTGGGAAGGTAATTCAGGAGGGAGGAACTGACGTCACATCCCAAGTTGGGCGAGTCAATTCAATGTTCGGATAATGCACTTCACGCTCATCAGTCCTCCCCTCCGTGCAATACAGTGCTCACCAATTATCAGCCTACCATCCTCCCCTCTGTGCAATACAGTGCTCACCAATTATCAGCCTACTGTCCTCCCCTCCATGCAATACAGTGCTCACCAATTATCAGCCTACTGTCCTCCCCTCCATGCAATACAGCACTCACCAATTATCAGCCTACTGTCCTCCCCTCCATGCAATACAGCACTCACCAATTATCAGCCTACTGTCCTCCCCTCCATGCAATACAGTGCTCACCAATTATCAGCCTACTGTCCTCCCCTCCATGCAATACAGCACTCACCAATTATCAGCCTACTGGCCTCCCCTCCGCACAATACAGTGCTCACCAATTATCAGCCCACCATCCTCCCCTCCATGCAATACAGTGCTCACCAATTATCAGCCTACTGTCCTCCCCTCCATGCAATACAGCACTCACCAATTATCAGCCCACCATCCTGCCCTCCATACCATACAGTGCACCTCAGCAGCCTACTATCCTCCCCTCCGTGCAATACAGTGCTCACCAATTATCAGCCCACCATCCTGCCCTCCATACCATACAGTGCACCTCAGCAGCCTACTATCCTCCCCTCCATGCAATACAGTGCTCACCAATTATCAGCCCACCATCCTGCCCTCCATACCATACAGTGCACCTCAGCAGCCTACTATCCTCCCCTCCGTGCAATACAGGGCTCACCAATTATCAGCCCACCATCCTGCCCTCCATACCATACAGTGCACCTCAGCAGCCTACTATCCTCCCCTCCATGCAATACAGTGCTGCTCATCAACCCCGCTGTGCAATACAGCACTCTCCAATTATTGACAACCTCCCCTATCTCGCATCAAAAACTAAGAATGGACTCATCCAAATAAACATGGTCCAACTGCACGCTGCTATACAATGGGCTGAGAGACTTCTAGTGAGATTGCTAACAGGGCTGCTCGGTCACTTCCCACCACTGTCAGCACTAGCATCGCATGAAGTTCAAAAACTGATGTTGTTTTGAATCACGATCTCTCGCGGAACCCTAGTCGAGAAACCTTGCCTGAAATGCATATACTGGCAATTCTCAGCTTTTTCAAGGAATACAATCTGTTCTAAATATTCCCCTCCTTGCTTGGCACCTTTTTGTGACCATTTTTATGTTTTGAGATGTCTACCTCACTGCAATAAAAGTACAAGTAAATTGAAGTAGTAGTTTGAAAAATTATCCTGCATGAATTTTTAAGAACACTGTATTTGAACACTATACACACCCAATGTTATAAAATGCTCAGAAAATGGTTATTTATTTATTTATTTAGAAATACAAGAAGGGGTCCTTCCGGCCCACTGAGTTGCACCACACAGCAACCCACTTATTTTACCCCAGCCTAATCACAGGGCAATTTAAAATGACCAGTTAACCTACTAACTGATATGTCTTTGGAATGTAGGAGGAAAGCAGAGCACTTTGAGGAAACTCGCGCGTTCACAGGGAAGGCATACAAACTTCTTACAGACACTCTGTACTCCAATGCCCTGAGCTGTAAGAGTGTTGCTTTAACTGCTACGCTACTGTGGCAGTCCTTTTAAAGACAGTATTGAAATATACTTGCAGTTCACTTAGATTCTCTGCTTATAAATTCTTCTCTGACTTCATATGGCAGTGTGTTGAAAACATCCTCTTCCACATTCAGCTGACTTCTCTTCAGACACTGACACTTCCCCAGTTCAGGTGGCAAATACTGCAGTTTATTCCCTTTTAGCTCTAGTTGGCGCAGCTGTATCAGATTTTTCACCTTAGGTGGAATGTATGTCAAAAGATTATCTGAAAGTATTAACACTCGAAGCTTTGTACAATAAAACAATTCCAAGGGTAATTTGGACACTTTGTTACTCTCAATATTGAAGTAATGAAGATCCGCCAGTTGATCTATCTCAGGAGGAATGCGTGTAATGTTATTATGACCAACATCCAGATGTTGTAGCCTAGTGAGCTTAAACAGATTGGATGGAAGAAAACTAATGCTGTTGTTCGTTAAATACAGCATTTCGAGTGAGCTGGCTTTGGCAATGTACACTGGAATCTGTGCAATTTTGTTGTAATGAAGCTTCAACGTGGTGAGTTTGCGGAGATGTTGGAAACTAGCTAACTCTTCTAAGGTCCTCAGGTTGTTGTCTTTAAGATCTAATTCTTGGAGATTGCTCAGGCTAAATATGGCACTTGGGATTTGCTCCAGATCACAGCTGTATAGCTTTAAAACGGACAGGCAAAGCATCTTTCGAAGGCTATTGAGAGTGATGAACCTTTTGCCCTGATTGTCAATAGTTAGGTGCTGAAGATGGTGGGCAACATCAATGACTGCTGCAGGTATTTTGGTGACATTTGATTTTAAATGTAAAGATCTAAGCCGTTCTAAGTCACAAAGTGACTGCAGGACGAGAGAAGATTTGTTATCAATTAACAAATTGCCTTCAAGATACAATACACGAAGATTCTTAAGACAATACATCCATTGTGGTATTTCATAAGCATTCGCAAACCGTACTCTTAAAATGGTTATTGTATCTTTTAAAAATGCAAGTGCTCGGTTTTCTACTTTTATCGTACAGTTGTACACCCACAGTTCTTGAAGTGAGGTTTGCTGTGAGATGGCTGCACTAATTGAGGTGTCTTTAATAAATTCAAGCTTTAATACTTCCAGGTTATAAATATCATAAACACTATTAGGAATACCAGGCAGCATGAAGAGATGTAATTCAATTTTGTTGTCTTCGTTAGTAACTATACGTTGTTGAAGCTTCTCACGTGTCCATTCGTAACTCAAGTTCAGTTGGCGGAGTTTGTTTTCACTGACGTCAGACAGGAAGACGGCAAACTTCCTGGCATACAATTTATCATACTGGTCAATAAGGTGCAGCAAAAATGCAAAGTCATTCTTCACATCTGGTATATCATCAATCCCAGTTTCTTCTCGGACATATGCAAAAGAATATTCCTTAAGTTTGAAGTAAAAAATCCAGTACAGTGTGTAGATGCACGTTATAAAATAAATGAAGATAACCACGACATACACAATGGACAACATCCTGAATATCCTCCAAAGGCCATGGATGCAGAAAAATTCTGTGAAGCCTGTAATGTGAATTTTGTCTACACAGTGGACAATATGTTTCATTTGAGGAATCCGAGTTACAAAGTAGGCTAGGATGAAAATTGTTTGAACACAACGTAAAACAGTCTGTCTTATGTACATCATATAAAGAATATGACCTTCTTCAGTGTGAAGACGAAACTTTTTGACCTTTTCAAACAACGCCTTTGCTTGTTCTCCTTCCTTTTTGTCCAAGATTTTCACTGCGGTGTGGCCATAAACACCGCCCCCGACTGTCTTAAAAGTCTTAGATGGAGGCTTACACAGAGAGGCTTGTGCTTCATTCTCACAGATTTTGTCATTACTGATTTCTTTGTCTCCTAATAAGAGGGCAGTTTCAGAAGATTGTTGGTGGTTTAAAGAGCAAGATATAGATGGTTCATTTGATAACACTGTTCTTTGTGGAATCTGTAGATCAGAATCCTCATAAACAGTTTCCGAAAGTGCCTTAGTGGTCCACTGGGAATCTAAACATTTTCCTAGGATTGATATGAAGTGTTCAATTTTGGAACTTGTTCCTGGAAATTTGAACCAGAAATTACTGCTGATCAAGAATATAAGTGTGTGAATGATAGCAATGTAAGGGAAATACTTGGAATACCACTGAATTGCATGATCATAACAATACTGATCCATTAAATTGTACTGTTCACGGTCTAGGTCAGTCTTAAATCCAGAATGGAAACTATTTAATTTACGACCTTTGAGAGCACTTTTGTTCCATTGCATGGTAGTCATCAAGAAACCTTCTGGCACAGGTACACAGATGATCTTGTCTGTTGATATCTGCTTAAGTACAGAGAAGAATTTTACCATAATGAAAACACATCATTAAAAGACCAAATGCCTCTCCTTCCATTTTGCTGATAAAGAATATGACATCAATAAATAAATTTTAAAGGCTCACTTATAGAAATCACAAATACACACAATTGCATTTCTTCTCGACACTGGCAAGACCAAACATACACTAGGCAACTGTCTCGCAGAGCAATCTGTACTCTGTCCATAATGGTCATCTTGACCTTCAGTTGCACTTCACTGCAGCATCCACTTCCATTCCCATGCTGAACTCTCAGTCCTCAGCCTTTCCCATTGCCACTGTAAGGCCCAATGCAAACCAGAAAAGTGCCCCATATTTTGCTTGGGTAACTGACAGCTAAATGGTATAAACATAGGAATTAGGTCATTCAGCCCACTGAGTCTGCTCCGCCATTCCATCTTGGCTGATTTATTATTCTTCTTAATCCCATTCTCCTGCCTTCTCCCTGTAACCTTCGACGGTCTTACTAATCATGAATGCATTAACCTCCATTTTAAATATACCCAAAAACCTGGCCTCCACAGCCGTGTGTGGCAATAAATTCCACAGATTCACCTCCCTCTCGCTAAAAGATTCCTCCTTATCTGTTCTAAAGGGACATCCTTCTATTCTGAGTCTGTACACTCTGATCATCCCCTACTACAGGAAGCATCCACTCCATGTCCACTCTATCTAGGCCTTTCAATATTAGATAGGTTTCAAAGAGATCCTCCTCACTCATCTAAGCTTCAGTGAGTACAGGCCTAGAGTCATCATGTTCCTCCCCGCCTGGTTCCATCTGCCCATTACCTACATACTTATCTATAAGGGTTTATACTCTATGGCTCACCATTCCTATCCTCTCTCTCACTTGGGTTTCATATACACATCATCCTTCTCTTTTTTGGTTCTACCTATAACCTACAAGCTTCTGGCCTAACCGCCCCCCCCCCCCAATCCCCTCCCCACTTGGTTCTTTTGTTTTTTTTTCCACTTTCATGTTTCTACCTATCACCCAGCAGAGCAGCCTGTTTCAACACTCCCGATTCCCCCTCCCACCTGACTCCATCTAACCATCATCTTTTCCCCTCATCATGTTCTATTTATCACCCCTCCCTTTCACTACTATGTATTGACTATCTTCCCTGAACACTCTCAATATCTATAGGGTCCCAACCTTACTTTTGGCTCCACAGAAGGCACTGAGTTCTTCCAGGAGTTTATGTTTTGCTCCATATTCTAGCATCTTCAGTCCCTTACGTCAATTTTTGGCAAGTTGTGAGCAAGTATTTAAACTTGTTGACATTCAGTACATTGTAGAGAAGAAAAAATCACTCTGCATACAGGTAACACACTATAGAAGAACATTAATGTTCATACAAATATAGATTGCATTTATTACACTAGACTGTGCTATTCATGGTCCACTGACCAGACCCATTGCCACAGTGCCAGCCTCCATGGACTTAGTTTTTCAGGAGATGGAAAGCAGAGAAAGCTGACCATCCACACCCAAAAAGTACGTGGCGGGTAATGCAAAGTGAGACCCTGGGGGAATGATGCTGTCAAAGGGATATGAACTGATTTTGTGTGTCTCTGATAATCAGACACACTTTAAAAACAATGCAAATCACCTTAAGTAACTGGATAAAGCCGATGAAGATAAAATAAAAAAATTAAAACACTCTAAAGTATGAAGAATTAGTTAGCATTATTCTCTGAGTGAGCATTTGTCTTCCAATGAATGGAGTCACCAGCCTTCCTTCACATAAAGCTAATCATTGCTCTGTGACTAAGATTGGGAGGAAGCCAAATGAGCAGCAGAACACAAGATGTGCCAGGGTCTCTCCTTCAGCTCATCTTGAAATTCTGTATTTGGCCAGGCGTGTGTGAGGTGCATTGAGGCCCAAAGGGCTGACAGTTAATAATTAACTCTGTCAGTTTGATTCAGCCCTATGACAATACTGATCTATATTTTCATTTGAAAGATCTCATTGGGATCCTTTATAACACTGGAATCATTTCTGTTGGTAGTTGTTTAAACTGAATCATACCAACCAAAGAGGTATTAGCATAGAGCATTTCAGGGCATTCCAAGCACAAACCACACTCAAAATTATGCTAGCCTTAACAGAAGGTGGGAACTTGGGAGCAATACTCCTCCCAGTATCTGAAGAGAACCTGTTCATCAGGTGTAAAGAGGTATGTGACTGTTTCTGTGCTATGGACATCACCTGAACCAACTTCCATTTCATTTGGAGATCCAAAATCTACAGAGAAAGTTCTTCAAAGGAAGGTAACATTTATGGAGTGTGGCTGCAATCCTGGTAACGCTGTGCTGAGATGCTGTCTGTCTCTGGCATTGCGAAGGATGCCCTGGTCCTGTTGCTCTGGCAGGTTGGATTCAGTTGGGCAATGTGTCTCAAATTTCAAAGTAAAATTTATTATCAGAGTACATAGACGTCACCACATACAACTCTGAGATTCTTTTTTCTGCGGGCATATTTAGCAAATCTATAGAACATCAGATAATGTTAACTGTAAACAAACTATGCAAATGCTGATATAAATAAATAGCAATAAATAACAAGCACGAAATAACAATACAACAACAAAGAATCCTTCTACATCTGAGTGCAATGGTATTCCCAAGACTCCATCCAGAACTTGCATGACTGACAGTAGTGAAAACCGACAGGAAGCTACTGATGCCATGAAGGAAGCCCTGAACACCACCAGAGATGAAGGACCTTCATTGCTGCCCTAAAGGCCTGTAGTATAATGGGCAGTAAGCTACGCTCATGTGGAGGCTTGGTGCAGTATACAAATAGTAACAGTGATGCTTTACTCATAACTGACAAATTTTTATTGAGCTCATATAACAAATATATCGACTATAGAAAGTGATTAAAAATTATAATTGATTCAACTGGTTACAATTAACTTTTGTTTACTCAGGTTTTACATTGGTCTGCAAATTCAAAACAAATTTCAACCACTCATATAACCACTCAAGTATAAATGCTGCTGGAGATAACTTGCACAAATGGACAATCAGGCAAACCAGGCAAATACAGTTTCCCAAAAGTGCAGTAAAATCTGCATTTTCATAATCAGGGACAGAGGCTTTATTTAGTCCAACTGTCTTTAAATTGACTGGGAAGCAGGAGACTGCAGATGCTGGAATCTGGAGCAACAAGGGATGTTCAGTCTGAGCTTCAGTCCTGATGTAGGGCAGCCTAAAATACCAGCAACTCCTTTTAGATAGATATTGTCAATACTTCCGGTTGAAGCTGCTCAACTAGCTGAACTCCAGCAGCAGACTGTTGTTCCACTTTAAATAGTTTCATGTCACACAGATGCATGCATAGTCACAAATCTGTCACAATTTTACTCAAACTCTCTTGCCCCATCATTGAAATGTTCCCACAACCAATGGACTCACTTTCAAGGACTCCTCATCTCATGCTTTTGATCTTTATTGCTTATTATTTATTATTATTTCTTTCCTTTTGTATTTGCACAGTTTGTTGTCTTTTGCACACTGGATGAATACTCAAATTGGTGCAGTCTTTCATTGATTCTGTTATGGTTATTATTCTATAGATTTATTGAGTATGCCCACAAGAAAATTAACCTCAGTGTTGTATATGGTGACATATATGTACTTCAATTATAAACTTACTTTGACCTTCGAACTTTGATAAACTAAATTGAGAAGTATTGATCATTCCAAACAAAACAGTACCTGCAAAGTGCCTCCATAAACTGCAACCATAAGCATCAAAATGGTTAAATAATCTGTGAAAACATCCCACCATGGTTTTAAGATTTTAAATGTTGCTCGTTGATCTCCAAAATATTTTAGCTCAACCACCGAAAACATATCTAAAGAAACAAAAAAAATGCTATTTATACAAATTACTTCCATAAAACAGTTTGTTCTAAGTCCAGCGGTGTTTAACTCATTTTGTATGGATCATTGGAAAGGCTGCATTTGAATACTTTGAGCTAATCTGCTGAAGATTTGGAGGCATCAGAAGATGCTAGGAATTGGAGCTTCAAGCTACAAAGTGACTCAGAACTAATTTTAATTTGAGACAAAGAGGATTAGTGAACGAGGATTAGTGAAGTGCTGAATAGAAAGGAGAATGCAGTCATAAATGGTCATTTAACTTAAGACTGGAAATCCTGTTCTGTCAGCATGATAAAACCCAAGTAAGATCTAGGAACAGGAATCTCTTTCCTCCATCTCAAATCACTAATAAAGAAAACAGACTCCCAGCTAACTGCTCAATGGAAGACGTGGGTCTTGGGGATGCGGCCCAGTGGACAACCCGATTCCTCGTTGGCGTCACCGACTGAAGCGTCGTGGGAGATTGTAATATCAAGATGGCAGCATATGCTGCTGTCGATTAAAGGTTCTTGAGTCGGGGAGCTGCAGATCGTAACAATGAAACAGTGGGCTGTTGGTCTCCCTCTCGTCTGTTGTAAGAGCAATATCCCTCTCAGGGAGGGGGAAGGGAGGAAGGGGGTAGGGGGAGGGGGAGAGAGAGGGAGGAGGAGAGAGAGGGAGAGGGAGGAGGAGAGACAGAGGGAGAGGGAGGAGGAGAGACAGAGGGAGAGAGAGACCAATGACCAATTAACCTACCAACCGGTATGTCTTTGGACAGTGGGAGGAAACCTATGCAGTCACGATGGAAAGTACAAACTCCTTACAGGCAGCAGTGGGAAATGAACTCGGGTCGCTGGTACTAACCACAGGCATTGTGCTAACCACTATGCAACTGTGCCTGCTGAGTTCCTCCAGCATTTTGTGCGTGTTATCTAGACCCTCCTCGTTGCTTTTAAATTCCAGCCTGCTCAAAATTACTGATAACATTGTACTTGTCTTCCTTATTACCTACTTAAGCCGCAGGGGATTTCTGCTTGAAGACTCCCAAGTTCCTTTGCGTTTCCAATTTCTGAATGTCAAAAATAGTCTGTGCCTTTACAGCGCACAAAAACTGCTGGAAAATCTGAGCAGGCCAGGCAGCATCTATGGAAAAGAGTAGAGTCGACGTTTCAGACTGAAACCCTTCGGCAGGACTGGAGTAAAAGAACTGAGGACTTGATTTTAAAAGGTTGGTGGGGGGGGGAGAGAAACACTAGGTGATAGATGAAACCTGGAGGGGAAGGGGTGTAGTAAAGAGCTGGGAAGTTGATTGGTGAAGGAGACAGAAGGCCATGGAAGAAAGAAAAAGGGGGGTGGACCATGGCCTTCTGCCTCCTTCACCATTCAACCTCCCAGCTTTTTACCTCATCCCTCCCCTCCAGGTTTCACCTATTGCCTGGTGTTTCTCTCTCCCCTCAACCCTCACCTTTCAAGTCTACTCCTCAGTTTCTTTTACTCCAGTCCTGCTGAAGGGTTTTGGTCCGAAACATCGACTGTACACTCTCTCCATAGATGCTGCCTGGCCTGCTGAGTTCCTCCAGCATTCTGTGTGTGTTGCTCAGATTTCCAGCAGCTGCAGACTTTCTCTTGTTTGTGAGTTTATGCCTTTATTTCTTTTACCAAAGGGCATGGCCATGCACTTCCCTACACTATATTCCATATACCACTTCTTTGCCCATTCTCCTCATCTGTCCAAATCCCTGCTCCCTTAACACTACCTGCCCTTATACCTTTCTTTATATATGTCTGTGTACACATATACAGCGGCATGCAAAAGTGTGGGCACCCCGGTCAAACTTTCTGTTACTGTGAATAGCTAAGCGAGTAAAAGATAAATTGATTTCCAAAAGGCATAAAGTTAAAGATGGCACATTTCTTTAATATTTTAAGCAAGAAATCTTTTTTATTTCCATCTTTTACGTTTCAAGATAACAAAAAAGGAAAAGGGACCGAAGCAAAAGTTTGGACACCCTGCATGGCAGTACTTAGTAACACCCCGTTTGGCAAGTATCACAGCTTGTAAATGCTTTTTGTAACCAGCTATGAATCTTTCCATTCCTGTCTGGGGGATTTTCACCCATTCTTCCTTACAAAAGGCTTCTAGTTCTGTGATTTTCTTGGGCCGTCTTTCATACACTGCTCTTTTGAGGTCTATCCACAGATTTCCGATGATGTTCAGGTCAGGGGACTGTGAGGGCCATGGCAAAACCTTCAGCTTGCACCTCTTGAGGTAGACCATTGTGGATCTTGAGGTGTGTTTAGGTTCATTATCCTGTTGCAGAAGCCATCCTCTTTTCATCTTTGGCTTTGTTACAGTGTGATGTTTGCTTCCATAATTTGCTGGTATTTAATTGAAATCATTCTTCCCCCTAACAGTAAATGTTCCCTGTGCCACTGGCTGCAACACAAGCCAAAAGCACGATCGATCCACCCCCGTGCTTAACAGCTGGAGAGGGGTTCTTTTCATGAAATTCTGCACCTTTTTTTTCCAAACATACCTTTGCTCATTGGGGCCAAAAAGTTCTATTTTAACTTCATCAGTCTACAGGACTTGTTTCCAAAATACATCAGGCTTGTTTAGATGTTCCTTTGAACCTTTTGAATAGAACACTGGCTTGAGTTGCAGCCAGTGGCACAGGGAACATTTGCTGGTAGATGGAAGAATGATTTCAATTAAATACCAGCAAATTCTGGAAGCAACCCCATCTGTAACAAAGCAGAAGATGAAAGGAGGAAGGCTTGTACAACAGGATAATGAACCTAAACACACCCCAAAATCCACAATGGACTACCTCAAGAGGTGCAAGCTGAAGGTTTTGCCATGGCCCTCACAGTCCTCTGACCTAAACATCGAGAATCTGTGGATAGACCTCAAAAGAGCAGTGCATGCAAGACAGCCCAAGAATCTCACAGAACTAGAAGCCTTTTGTAAGGAAGAATGGGCGAAAATCCCCCGAACAAGAATTGAAAGACTCCTAGCTGGCTACAAAAAGCGTTTACATGCTGTGATACTTGCCAAACGGGGTGTTACTAAGTACTGCCATTCAGGGTGCCCAAACTTTTGCTTCAGGCACTTTCCCTTCTTTGTTATTTTGAAACTGTAAAAGATGGAAATAAAAAAGTTTTCTTGCTTAAAATATTAAAGAAATGTGCCATCTTTAACTTTATGCCTTCTTGAAATCAGTTCATCTTTTACTCGCTTAGCCATTCACAGTAACAGAAATTTTGACCAGGGGTGCCCAAACTTTTGCATGCCACTGTATATACATATTAAATATGTGATATTATATAGTATTAATATTTTAATATATTGTGTATCTATATAAAATGAGGGAGAGGCTCACTCACTCACTCACTCCCTACCTGCAGTCACGGGCCACTGAGGAGCCGCGCCTCCGCGGCCATTAAACGCGCTCACGGTCCCGGCGCGCCCCCCACGGCCGTTAAACGCGCTCACGGGCCCGGCGCGCGCCCTCCGCGGCCGTTCAACGCGCACGCGGGTCCGGCGCCCGCCCCCCGCGGCGAGCGGATCCAATCAAACCGTCCCCGCGCGTGTTGGGGCCGCAAAGGAAATGCTGAATCGGCGCAGAGCGTGCCTGGCAACCAGGGGCTGTGATAACATGAGGGAATGCGGCGCCATCTTTGTTGCAGTCACGGGGCTGTTCAGCCTGGAGATCTGGCAGTGGTCGGATCTGGTGTTCTGGATGCGAGCCCGGGCATTATCTTTTCTGCAACTGGGGGTAATTAATGCAAGACAATATTGACCTGTAATACATAATGTCGTAGAATGTTATAGCGCAGCCAAATCATCCCAAGTCCCGCGGTCATACATCACAGTAGCAGATTCATCAGTCCATGCCAATCATCCAGCACCCATCTGCGCTAATCCTATTTTATGTCCCCATATTCCCTTCAAGTTTTATTTTTTATTTAGAAATACAGCGCGGAACAGCCCCTGCTGGTCCAACAAGCAGCACCGCTCAGCAATCCTCCTATTAACCCTAGCCAAATCACAAAAAAAATTTATAATAACCAATTTACCTACTAACTGGTACATCTTTAGATTGTGGGAGGAAACCAGAGCACCCGGAGGAAACCCACGTGTTCAGGGTAAGAAGGTACAAAATTCTTACAGAGGCCGCGGAAAGTGAAATGTGAATTCCAGTCCCGAGCTGTAATGGTGTTGTGCTATCTGCTACGCTACGACGTAACCCTAAATATTCCCCCCCACCACCACCCCCCACACCAAGTCTTGCCATTTATCCATAAACTAGGGAAAATTAACCTATCAACTCATCCATCTTTGAGATCTGGGAGAAAGCTGGAACCAAAGCAGTCAGGAGAAGACTGTGGAAGCTGCACAGACAACACCTGAGCTCACTGGAAATGTAAGGCATTTCTGGCAGTGCGTCTGTGGCACCACATTGTCCTGTTTCCTTTATACAGGAGTTAACATGTATTAGAAAGAGAGAAGGGTAAATTTCTATAGATGTGCAATGGAAAGTATATGGACTGGTTGCATCAAGGCCTGGTATGGAAACACCAATGCCCTTGAATGGAAAATCTACAAAAAGTAGTGGATACACTCCAGTCCATCTCAGGTAAAGCCCTCTCCATTCTTGAGTGCATCTACAAGGAGCGCTGTCGAAGGAAAGCAGCATCCATCATCAAGGACCACCACCACCCAGGCCAAGCTCTCTCTTTGCTGCTACCATCAGGAAGAAGGTACAGGAGCCTCAGGCCCCACTCCAGCTTCAGGAACAGTTATTACTTCTCAGCCATCAGGCTGTTGTACCAGAGGAGATTACTTCACTTACCCCAACACTGAACTGTTCCCACAAACTATGGACTCCCTTTCAAGGAATCTTCATCTCACGTTTTCGATATTTATTGCTTATCTATTATTATTATTTTGCTTGTTTTTATTTGTTGTTTCTATGCATTTTCTGTGACCGCCTGAAAGAAAATGAATAAATTTACTTCGACCTTTGTGTTTTCAACATCTCTGCAACCAAGACTCTATCTTTGACCTGAGTGTTCTTGACTCCACACCACAGCACACAGCCTGCCACACCACCTCCCCACCCACCAGCTCAGCAAAACCTAGAAAATATCACCCAAAAGTCAAAATGAACAAGGTTTCTGAGGCAGTTCATATTCCTACCCCTAGAGATAACCAAAACATCAAACTTCCAACATGAAGTTATAACTTTATCTCCTACACTTAGAAGCAGAGAATGTGGCAGCAATTAAAAAGTGTCTTAATAGAGAAGGGGCTGAATCAGAATCAGGTTTAATATCACTAACATATGTTGTAAAACTTGCTGCTTGTAGCAGCAGTACAATGAAATACACAAAAAAAACTATAAATTTCAGTAAGAAATTCTTCCGCTGTCCATCGATTTCGATGTTGACTGAGGCCTGGGCAAGGTTGTATGGAAGACCGGCAGTTGCCCATGCTGCAAGTCTCCGCTCTCCATGCCACCAATGTTGTCCGAGGGAAGGGCATTAGGACCCATACAGCTTGGCACCGGTATCGTCGCAGGGCAATGTGTGGTTAAGTGCCTTGCTCAAGGGCACAACGTGCTGCCTCAGCCACTAGCAACCTTCAGATCACTAGACTGACGCCTTAACCACTTGGCGACGCGCCAACACGGTAAGATTAAATTTTATATTTAATACACAATAAAAATCATGTATTTCTTAATATGCATCGTTACTAGGATGATGGGGGAAAACTTCTTTGGCAGATAAAATGGATGACACTTGACCACTAGATGTTCCAGGGTCGGGGGGGAACAGGAGTCAGACAGAAATGCCATGCAATGGGACTGCCATAGGCATGTCTTATTGCGGTATTATGGAGTTTCTTTGCAGGCTGCCGTGGAGAAAGTTAATGGAAGAATCCTCACCATCTGCCTCTTCCCAGAGGCTGAAGAGTTCCACCTAAATCTGCAATGCACATTGCTCTCACCAATGGGAAAAATGGACAGGAACTTCATCCTGCATCAAGCCAAAGATAGTTCAGTCGTGGAGCATCCTTTTAAAAGTTGCCCATTCTACATTTGCTACATGAGGATATCAAACCATTATTCTAATCCTTGGGTGTAGAACCAAACCAAACCAGAACTGACTGTATACACTCAATGGTCACTTTATTAGGTACCTCCTTTTGCTGCTGTAGCCCACCCTCTTCGAGGTTTGATGTGTTGTGCATTCAGAGATGCTCTTCTGCCCACTGCTGTTGTAACGTGTGGTCGTTTGAGTTACTGTCGCCTTCCTGTCAGCTTGAACCAGTCTGGCCATTCTCCCCTGACCTCTCTCATTAACAAGGCATTTTCACCCACAGAACTGGATGTTATGTTTTGTTTTTCACACCATTCTCTGTAAACCTCAGAGACTGTTGTGCATGAAAATCCCAGGGGTTCAGCAGTTTCTGAGACGCTCAACCCACTGGTCATTCCACACTCAAAGTCACTTAAATCACATTTCTTCCCCATTCTGACATTTGGTCTGAAAAAGAGCCGAACATCTTGACCATGTCTACATGCTTCTATGGACTGAGTTGCTGTCACGTGATTGGTTGATTGGATACTTGCATTCACAAGCAGTTGTACAGGTATACCTAATAAAGTGGGCATTAAATATATTGGGAAGTAGTGTCAGTTTGGGCCATGCTACATTGTGAGATCTTTATACTTTATCCATGTCAGGTTGAAATCCTTAGTATTAGAGTCATAGAGTCTTATAGAAGGGGATAAGGCCCTTTAGCCCAACTCGTTTCTGTTAACCAACATGCCCATCTAAACCCTTTGACCATTTGCCTATGTTTGACCTATTTCCCTCTCCTCCTTTCCTCCCTAAGTACCTGTCTTTCAAATGTTGTTATTGTACCTGCCTCATCCACTTCCTCAGTCCCATGTACACACCTCCTCCTATGTGAAGAAGTTGCCCCAAAGATCACTTTTAAATTAGATTAGATTAGATTATGAGGACACGCAGTCCTCTTTTATTGTCATTTAGTAATGCATGCATTAAGAAATGATACAATGTTTTTCCAGAATGATATCACAGAAACACATGACAAACCAAGACTGAAAAACTGACAAAAACCACATAATTATAACATATAGTTACAACAGTGCAAAGCAATACCGTAATTTGATAAGAACAGACCATGGGCATGGTAAAGTCTCAAAAGTCTCTCGAAAGTCCCATCATCTCACCCAGACGGTAAACCTCCAGCGCCGCAAACTTGCCGATGCAGCATCCCGGAAGCATCCGACCACAGTCCGACTCTGAGTCCATCCGAAAACTCCGATCCTCCGACCGGCTTTCCGACACTGATGCACCAAGCACTATCCCTGCCCGAGCACTTCAACCCTGGCCCCGGCAACAGGCAATAGGCAAGGCCGAGGATTTGGGGCCTTCCCTCCGGAGATTCTCGATCGCACAGTAGCAGTGGCAGCGAAGCGGGCATTTCAGAAGTTTCTCTAGACGTTCCTCCGTGCTTCTTCACGTCTGTCTCCATCAAATCATGATTGTGCACGGCATCCTACTTCACAGATATGATATCATTCGGAACAGCCGCGCACGCTGTTCTCTCCTCACCTATGCTCTCTATTTTTTTTTGATTTGCCTGGGAAAAACCGACAGTGTGCATTCACCCATCATGCACCGTCTATACACTTCTGTGAGGTCATCCCTCTGTCTCCTGTGCACTAAGGAATAAAGTCCCAGCTTGTCCAATATCTCCCTCTAACAGAGGCCCCTCGAGTCCTAGCAACATTCTCCGAAATCTTAAATGATTAACAAGTCATCTGTTTTTGATCAATGGTATTGTTTGTGCAATTCAAACAGATTTATTCATCACAAGTACATAGACACCTAACTCTGCCACAGACACTCCCAAGCCCGGCTACAAAAGGAGGAGGATTGGCCATGGGGAGAACTTCTTCACTCATAAGGTGGTGAGAGAGTGAAACGAGCAACCCGCCCCTTAAAGTCCCGGGGCTACAGAAATGCCGACAGAAGCTGCAAAGACCTCAAACCTGGGAGAGGCAGGACCTTCAAAGATGGGCTACACGTGGAAATGATTGAAACGTTGACCTAACACAGAGGTCTGGTGATCTGGTGATGGGCTTCAGAAAAAAAAAATCGAAATATATAGTGAAATGCATTGTTTGTGTAAACAACCAACACACCCATATATAGCCACAAGCAAGAGGAAATCTTAAGATGTGAAAATCCAAGCAACCCACACAAGATGCTGGAGGAACTCAGCAGGCCAGGCAGCATCTATGGAAAAAAATACACTCGATGTTTTGGGCTGAGACCGTTTGGTGGGACTGGCAAAGGGTCTTGCCCCGAAAGGTCAACTGTACTTGTTTCCCATAGATGCTGCCTGGCCTGCTGAGTTCCTCCAGCATTTTGTCTGTGTTGCACCCATATACAGCATTTTGTTGCTTATTGCATTGTGTTGTGCTGTGTTGTGTGTTGTTCGTCCAAGCATTCTGGGCATGAATGTTTGGCGACACTTGCAGAATTCCCCCAGAGCATTCTTAGGTTCTGTTGGTTGTTAATGCAAATGATGCATTTCACTGAATGTTTCAATGTACACGTGATAAATAAAATGAATCTGAAAGAATCTGCACCTGTAATTATTATGCAGGAGCGAGTTGCAGGTTTTGTAAGTTGCTTTTTGTTTATTTACTTGTATCTAATATGTCTTACCCTCAGTGAAGAAAAAAAACCATTACTATTGTTACAGCCTAAAGAATATTGGTACTCACCATTTATTCATAAAAGCGAAGCCAGCTGAATTATTTGCCTCTCAGTGTTCACAGTTTAATTTTCTGGTAGCAGGGGAGAGGAGGGCAATAGGAGTAAGCGAAAAACTGAATTATAAAAATTATGTCGGTCTAATTAAAAACCATCTTGCAAAAAGAATGGAGGCAGGGCAGCGGCAATTGGGAGAACCCAGCTATAGGTGTATGTTTATAACCTGTTTCCTATTGACATATGTACCAACACCGGAATTAGAACTGGACCAAAACCATAAGACTATAAGACACGGAAGCAGAATTAAGTCATTCAGCCCATCAAGTCTGCTAGCCACTCCATCATGGCTGATTAATTATCCATCCCACTTCTTCCCCTCTGCCATCCGATTCCTGAATGGACTTTGAAGCTTTGGACACTATCTCACTTTTTTAATATACAGTCTTTCTCTTTTTTAATAATTTATTCAATATACGTAATTTACTTGTTTATTTATTGATAATCTCTCAGCTAGATTATGTATTGCATTGAACTGCTGCTGCTGAGTTAACAAATTTCACATCACATGCCGGTGATAATAAACCTGACTCTGACTTTGATTCCCCATGAATTAGTTTATTATTGTCACATGTACCAAGACACAATGAAAAGCTTGTTTTGCATACTGTTCATACGTTACATAGTACATCGAGGTAGATCAAAGTACAACAATAACAATGCAGGATAAAGTGTAATGGCTACAGAGAAAGTACAAGAAGATCATAACAAGGTAGATTGTGAGGTCAAGAGTCCAACTTATCATACTAGGAAACTATTTAATAGTCTCATAATGGCAGCATAGAAGCTGTCCTTGAGCCCGGTGCTGTGACCTTTCAGGCCTTTGTATCTTCTGCCCAGTGGAAGAGGGGAGAAAAGAGAATATCCAGAGAGGGTGGGGTCTTTGACTTTGCTGGTTGCTTTACTGATGCAGCAAATATAGACAAAGTTCAGCGAAACAATGAAAAGTTTTTGCATGCATAGCATCGTGCTGTACACAGGTATTAGTAAATTAGTATTAGTAAAAAGAAAGAATGTAGAATAAGTGTTGTAAATGGAAGACAATGCAATGTTAGCACTCATTTTGAGAGGAATTGAATATGTAACGCTGAGGCTTTGTAAGGCACTGGTCAGACCACACTTGGGGTATTGTGAGCAGTTTTGGGCTCCTTTACTAAGAAAAGATGTGCTGGCATTGGAGACGGTCCAGAGGAGGTTCACAGGAATGATTCCGGGAATGAAAGTGTTCACGTTTGAAGAGCATTCCGGGAATTAAAGTGTTCTCGTATGAGACCTGCTGAAGAGTCTCAGCCTGAAACGTCGACTGTACTCTTTTCTGTAGATGCTGTCTGGCCTGCTGAGTTCCTCCAGCGTTTTGTACGAAGAATGCTCTGGGCCTGTATTTGCTGGAGTTTAGAAGAATGAGGATCTCATTGAAACCTATTAAATTTTGAAAGGCCTAGATAGAGTGGATGTGGAGAGGATGTTTCCTATAGTTGGGAGTTTAGGACCAGGTGGCACAGTTTCAGAACAGAGGGACATCCACTTATAACAGAGATGTAGAGGAATTTCTTTAGTCAGAGGGTAGTAAACCTGTGGAATCATTGCCACAGACAATTGTCGAGGCCAAGTCATTGACTATATTTAAAGCAGCAGTTGATAATTTCATGATTAGTCAGGCTTCAAAGATTACAGGGAGAAGGCAAGAGAATGAGGTTTAGAGGGACATAATCAGCCATAGGAATAGTGGAGCAGGTACAATAGGTCAAATGGACTAATTCTGCTCCTATATCTTATGGTCTTTGTAGTTACAGAAAAAGTACAGTGCAGGTAAAGCGCTGATTGCCTGTAAATAAAGAAGCAAACAAATAAACAGATTAATT
Source organism: Mobula hypostoma (assembly GCF_963921235.1). Taxonomy (NCBI): domain Eukaryota; kingdom Metazoa; phylum Chordata; class Chondrichthyes; order Myliobatiformes; family Myliobatidae; genus Mobula; species Mobula hypostoma. Next base: position 98,133,237 of record NC_086108.1, read on the forward strand.
AAATTAAATAAAGTGCAAGGGCCACAATGAGGAGGACTGGGAGAATGAGTTCATCTTTAGCATGTGCAAGGTTCACCACCAGGTAAAACACAATCCTCAAATGAAAATATGTTACAATTCTTCATTGTTGCTACGTCCAAGTTCTGGGATTCCCCAACATCACTATGAGACTTCATCATCACCTTCTCAAGAACAATTAAGGTTGGGCATAAATGCTGGTCTAGCCAGTGACACCCACACCCTATAAATGAGTTGTTTGGACAGTAAACCAACTATTTCTACTGAATGTTATTATTCCTCTTCTGACAGCATAGCAGTTAACACAATACTTTGCAGTGCTAGCGACCCCGGTTCAATTCCCGCTGCTGTCTGTAAGGAGTTTGCACATTCTCTCTGTGATGACGTGGATTTCCTCCGGGTGCTCTGCTTTCCTCCCACATTCCAAAGACGTACAGGTTAGTGGGTTAATTGGTCACAGAGGAGGCACGGTGCTCATTGGACCAGAAAGGTCTGTATCTGTGCTCAAAATGGAACCTACATGACTTGTAGCATTTTATGGGGGGAATACATTTCACTTTCAGTATGACTGTAGCAATGTTTAAAGCAGGCTCCAAGGTTTTATAAGAGTCGTAGAACAGTACAGAACAGAAACAGGCCTTTCGACCCACGTAGTCTCTGCCAAACCAATATTCTGCCTAGTGCCATCGACCTGCACCTGGACTATCCATAGCTCTCTATACCCCACTCATCCATTTATCTATCCAAATTTCTCTTAAATGTTGAAATCAACCCTGCATAAACCACTTACGCTGGCATCTCATTTCACATTCTCACCATCTTCTGAGTGAAGAAGTTCTCTTTATGTTCCTCATAGACTTTTCACCTTTCATCCTGAACCCATAACCTCTAGTTCCATTCTCACCCAACCTTGCTAGAAAAGACCTGCTTGCACTTAGTCTATCTATACCCTTCATCATTTTGTATTCCTCTATCAAATCTCCCCCCAGTCTTCTCCTCTCTCGGGAATAAAGGTCTAAGCTATTCAGCCTTTCCTAAAACACAGATTCTCAAGTCCCGGCAACACCTTTGTGAATTTTCTCTGCACTCTTTTAGCCTTGTTTACATCTTTCCTGTAGGTAGATGACCAAAACTGCACACTATCCTCCAAATTCAGCCTCACCAACATCTTATACAACTTTAACGTAACATCCCGCCTCCTGTACTCAATACATTGATTGATAAAGGCGAATGTGACTCTAGCTATCTGGACACCACTTCCAATGAATAATGAATCTGTATTCCTCGATCCTTCATTCTACCACACTCCTCAGTGCCCTACTGCTCATTGTGTAAGGACTCCTCCCAAAGTGTGACACCTCACACTTGTCTGATTAAATTCCATCTGCCATTTTTCCAGCTGGTCCGGATCCCACTGCAAGCTTTGACAGTGCTATCCACTACACCCCCAATCTTGGTTTCACCTGCAGATTTGCTGATTCTGTTAACCACATTATCATCCAGATCAATGATATAGATAACAAACTACAATGGGCCCACACATCCCTGTGGCACTCCACTAGTCACAGGCCTCCAGAGAGGCAACCATCTACAACCACTCTCTGGTTTCTTCCGCAAAGCCAATGTCTAATCCAATTTACTACCTGACCTTGAATGCCAAGCGGCTGAACTTCAACCATTCTCCTATGCAGGTCCTTGTCAAAGGCCTTGCTAAAATCCACACAGACAACATCGTTTGCCTTACCTTCATCAAGTTTCCTGGTAATTTCCTCTAAGAACACTATAACATTGGTTAGACACAACTTACCATGCACAAAGCCATGACGACTATCCCTAATCAGTCCCTGTTTATCCAAATGCTTATATATCAGGTCCCTTAGAATAACTGCCAATAACTTTCCCAACAGGGATATCAGGCTCACCAGCCTATAATTTCCTAGCTTATTTTTAGTGTCTTTCATAAACAATGGAATAACACTAGCTATCCTCCAATCCTCCAGCACCTCACCTGTGGATAAGGATGTTTTAAATATCTCTGCTAGGGCCCCTGAAGGTTTTTGCACTTGCCACCCACAGAACCCAAGGGAATGCCTTGTCAAGCCCTGGGGATTTATCCACCCTAATTTGCCTCAAGACAGAAAACTCCTTCTCCTCTGTGATCTGTATAGAGTTAATGATTTCACTGCTATGTTGGCTCACATCTATAAACTCTGTTTGTCCATCTCCCAAGTAAGTACAGATGTAAAAAGTCCATTTAAGATCTCCCCCATCTCTTACAGCTTCATGCATAAATTACCACTCCGATCTTCTAGGGGACTCATTTTGTTCTTGCTATGCTTTTGTTCCCAATATATCTGTAGAAGAGCTTAGGATTCTCCTTCACCTTGTCTGCTAGAGCAACCTCATGTCTTCTTTTAGCCCACCTGATTTCCTTCTTAAGTGTCCTCTTGTATTTCTTATACTGCATAAGCACTTCATTTGTTCCTACCTGCTTATACCTGCTATGCATCCACTTCTGTTTTCTTAATCAGGGCCTCAACATATTTGAAACCAGGTTCCATAAACATGTTATCCTTGCCCTTTATTCTGACAGGAACATACAAGCTCAGTACTCTCAAAATTTCACCTTTGAAGGCCTCCCATTTATCAAGTACATCTTTGTCAGAAAATAACCTGTTCCAATCCACACTTGCCAGATCCCGCCCTGTCTCATTCCCTAATAGGAGATGTAGTATCACACTCTTTCCAGTTGGGACTTCTATGTACTGATTTAGGAAACTGTCCTGAACACATTTGACAAATTCTTTCCCATCCAGCCCTTTTATAGTATGGGTGTCACAGACAATATGTGGAAAGTTAAAATTACCTACTATCGCAATCTTATGTTCCTTGCACCGGTCTGCGCTCACTCTACAAATTTGTGTCTCTAAATTCCATGGACTGTTGGGTGGTCTATAATATAATCCCATTAATGTGGTCATACCTTACTTATACAGCTCTACTCATAAAGCCTCACTGGACGAGTTCTCCAATCTGAACACTGCTGTGGTACTATCCCCGACTAGTAATGTCACCTCTCCCTCTTTAATCTCTCCTGCTTTATCATGTCAAAAACACCGGAACCCTGGAATATTGAGCTGCAGTCCTGCCACTCCTGCAACCAAGTCTCACTAATGGCTACAATGCCACTAATCCATGCCCTGAACTAATCTACCTTTCCGACGTAATCCCTGCGTTGACATATATGCAGCTCAGAGTATTAGGTTCACCATGCTCAACATTTTCCTTCCTGACTTTGTCTGAGGTCCTAACATCTGCCTCTACCACCTCTCCACTAACTGTGCTGGCACTCTGGTTTCCATCCCCTTGCAACTCTAGTTGAAACCCCACCACTGAGCATTAACAAACCTTCCCACTAGAATATTAGTCCCCCTCCAGTTCAGGTGCAAACCATCTCCTCTGTACATGTCCCACATTCCCTGGAAGAGAGTCCAATGATCCGAAAATCCTATGCCCTCCCTCCTACACCAAGTCCTTAACCACATATTCAACTGTATAATCTCCTTAGTTTTAGCCTCACTAGCACTAGTTCTGGTCTCAACTGCATGTGGCATGTCAAGCAATCTTGAGATCATAACCCTGGAGTTCCTACCCTTTAACTTAGCACCTAATTCCATGAATTCACTTTGCAGGAGCTTGTCACCCATCCTACCCATGTCATTGGTAACAACGTGGACCACCACCTCTGGCTACTCACCCTTCCATTTAAGAATTCTGCGGACTTGATCCTGACTCTAGCACCCAGGAGGCAACAAACCATCCGGGAATCTCAATCTCATGCACAGAACCTGCTTTCTGGAGGTTTTATGGACTTTAAAAATTAAAAGTTCTTCCCGGGTGATCCAGTTTCTTCCCACAGTACAAAGACTGTGGTTAAAACGGTTTGGTTAATTGGTCATTGCAAATTGCCCCATGGTTAGGTTAGGGTTAGTCGGAGTTGTGGGGTTGCTGGGGCAGTAGGGCTCGAGGGGACAGAAGGGCCTACTCCACACTGTATTGCTAAATAAATACTTAAAGCATTTTGCAAATAAATGTCCACTTCAATGGCACATTCACAAACATGCTCAGGATTTAGAAAAAAAATATAGAAAAAGGTAAATAAAAAGTCATTTGAATTGGTTTGACCTTTAATCTCAGAATCTTAGAAACAAGAACATTTTGATTAAGTACATGAATAGGAGGGAGATGGAGGGCTATGGTCTCTGTGTGGGTTGATTGGACTAGGCAGAATATCGGTTCAGCATGGACCAGATGGGCTGAAGGGCTTGCTTCCGTTCTATAGGGCTCTACGACATGATACTCAGTAGTCATGTTATTAGGCACACCTGCACAACTGTTCATTAATGCAAATATCTAATTAGCCAATCATGTATGAGCAAGTCAATGCACAAAAGCATGCAGACATGGCCAAGAGGTTCAGTTGTTGCTCAGAGCAAACATCAGAATGGAGAAGAAATGTGATCTAAGTGACTTGGACTATGGGATGTTTGGTGGGTTGAGGATCTCAGAAACTGCTGATTTCCTGGGATTTTCATGCCCAACTATCTCTGGAGTTTACAGAGAATGGTGGGAAAAACAAAAAACATCCATGAGTGGATGAGTGGCAGCACTGTGGGTGAAAGTGCCTTGTTAATGAGAGGGGTCAGAGGAGAATGGCCAGGCTGGTTCAAGCTGACAAGGTGACAGGAACTCAAATAACCATGCATTACAACAGTGAGGGGCAGAAGAGCATCTCTGAATGCACAGCACATCAAACTGAAGTGAATGGGCTAAACAGCAGAAGACCACAAACATACACTCTGTGGCCAGCTGTACCTAATAAGGTGGCCACGAGTGTATTTTTCATCAAAAAATAAAGTTTCTTTTTGAAAGTGAAAGATTCCCTCCACTAAATCCTACAAGCTATTTCCATTATAATGGGACCTACATGTGAAAGCATTGGAAAGGGAACTGTAGCAATAGTCAAAGCAGGTTCCAAGGTTTCATGGACCTCAAAAGTTAAAGCAGATCGCAAACTAAATGTCCATCTCAATGTGAAAGTTCCATTCACAGGTGTCGTAGAGAAAATTATGTAGAAAAAGGTAAATAAACAGTCATTTGAATTAACTTGACTTTTAAACTCAGAATTATAGAAGCAAGAAAAGTTTTGATAAGTGCATGGATGAGAGGAGTCTGGGTGGCTATGGTCCATGTGTGGGTTGCTGAGACTGGGCAGAATATCAGTTTGGCATGGAACAGATGGGCTGAAGGGCCTGTTTCAGTGCTGTGGTGTTTTATGACTCTATGTCAATGTACTATTATCTTGCTGTTCTTGATTTAAAATTAAAGAAGATTAAAAGCAACAAACACAAAATGCTGGAGGGACTCAGCAGGTCAGGCAGCATCTACGGAAATGAATAAACAGTCAACTCTTTTAAGGCCACAAAATGCTGGAGGAACTCAGCGGGTCAGGCAACATCTATGGAAATGAACATATACCTTTATACAAGATCACAGTAACAAACAAGTGCTGACTAAATGGGGCAGTGACAAGAATAATGATCAAAAGAGGTGGTACTTCATGAAACAATTTGCAAACTATTGAGTGTACTGTCATGGTTCAGAAGGTTGGCTCCAGGGTCAGCACGTTTGTGGTATGTTGATTGGGTTCATATGCCCTACAGCTTAGAAGAATGAGCATGTATCTTATTGAAGCCGGCAACATTCTTTTAGGACTAAATAGAATGAATGCAGAGATGGTGCGGTATCGTAGGGTAGTGGTTGCACAACTCTATACAGTGCCAGCAACCCAGGCCCAATTCCTGCTGCTGTCTATAAGGAGTTTGCATGTTCTCCCTGTGACCACATGGGTTTCCTTCCACAGTCCAAAGGCATATCAGTTGGTAGGTGAATCGGTCACTGCAAATTGTCTCGTGATTAGGCTGGGGTTAAACTGGGAGGGGGGGTGCTTGCTGGGTGGCATAGCTCCACAGGCTAGAAGGGTCTATTCCATGCTGTACCTCAATAAAAAAATTATGTTTCCCGACTGAAAAGTGTGAAGTGATACACTTTGGAAGATTGAACTTGAAGGCAGAGTGCAAAGTTAATGGCAAGATTATTAACAGGGTGGACCGACAGTGGGATCTTTGGGTCCACATTTATAGATCCCTCGAAGTTGCCACACAAGTTGATTGGGAGGTTAATAAGTGTGTTGGTCTTCATTAGTCAGTGTATTGATCTCCATGAGGTAATGTTGCAGTTCTCTCTAACTCTGGTCGGACTACACTTGGAGTGTATTGTGTTCAGTTCTGGTTGCCTCATTATAGGAAGGATGTGGAAGTTTAAGAGAGGGTGCAGAGGAGATTTACCAGGTTGCTGCCTAGATTAGAGAGCATGTCTTGAGGCAATCTAGGGCACTTCTTTTTTTGAAGCGAAGGAAGATGAGAGATAGTTTGATAGAGCTGTATAGATTATGAGAGGCATAGACAGAGTGGAATGCCAGCATTTTTTAACGCAGGCTGGCAATGGCCAGCACCAATGGACTTCTGTTTAATATGAGCGAAGGAGAGTTTAGGGGAGATTTGTGAGGTAGGTTTATGTTTTTTTACAGTTAGTGGAAGATGTTTGGAATGCACTGCCAGGGTTAGTAATAGAGGCTGATACAATAGATACATTTAAGAGACTCTTAGATAGGCACATGGACGGAAGAAAAATGGAGAGGTATGGGCTACATAGGCGGGGAAGGTTAGATTAATATTGGAGGAGGTTTATATAGGTCAGCACAACAGCGAGGACCGAACAGCCTGTACTGTGTTGTGCCGTTAGAGCCATAGGAAACTGCAGCACAGAAACAGGCTCTTTGGCCATTTAGTCTGTGCCAAACCACTTAAACTGCCTACTCCCATCACCTTGTACCAGAACCATAGCCCTCCATATCTCTACTATCCAAACTTCTCTTAAATGTTAAAATCGAGCTCACATGCACCACTTACACTGGCAACTTGTTCCACACTCTCACAACCCTCTAAGTGAAGAAGTTTCCCCTCATGTTCCCCTTAAACTTTTCACGTTTCCTCCTTACCCCATGACCTTTGGTTGTAGTCCCACCCAACTTCAGTGGAAAAAGCCTGCTTGCATTTAATCTATCTATACCCTTCATAATTTTGTATACCTCTGTCAAATCCCCTCTTAATCTTCTATATTCCAATTAATAAACTCCTAACCTATTCAATCTTTCCTTATTACTAAGGTCCTCCAAGTCCTGGCACCATTCTTGAGAATTTAATGTTCTATGATTTATGTTCTTGTTAATACTTGCTTTAAATGGTGGAATTTTAAAATGGAACAAAATCTTCACAATACTGAGAAAAATGTCATTTCAAGCACTTTTGATTAGATCACACTTCTGGGCAACCCCTAAATTGGGTATAGACAATGTCAAGTCTGTGGATTCAAAAACTTGGATTTAACCTGGTTTAATTCATTAATTATAGCATCACATCTGCACCAGAGGGCAGTCATGTCCCATGCAACAACATCGTTTAAGCGAATGAACATGAGGCGCCTTTATCATATTCTGAAACCACAATGCCTGTTACAAGTTAACAGTGCATCGCCATTTTGAGCACCAAATTTTGCCTTAAAACCAACAAGGCAGCAAAATTAAACAACACTATATTAAAGGAATATTGGCTTTGAAAAACAAACCCTGAAATGATACAGACAGGCATGTGAGATGGAGACCAGCATTTTTCAAGTCACTTATGTCATAAGTTATTGTGTCAGAGTTGTTACAAAATACATGTTTCAGGCAACCGTGAAGAATCTCTGCAGCAGCAAAATTAACAAAATACATTTTACAATACAGAACAGTGATTAAGTAGATTAACATTTTAATAGATTTACACTCAGATTATTAAAAGAAGCTTCAGAAAAATAGAATGCATTTGCATAATTAAAATTGCTAATGTTATACACATAAAATGTATTTTGTCCGTACTGCTCATTTTAACACAGTTTTAAAAGTCACTGCTATTCAATTTACACTGGGAAATAAATCTTGGAACTGAAGTTGGACATTCTACATTTTCCCATCTTTGATCCACAATCGCCTGCTGAGTAGCACAGAGTTAAAAGTTGTCAAGATGATGCTGTCTTGTACGTGGCATGTTAAGATGAACTCATCCATCCGTTAATGTGTACTGGAATGCGAAGTACTTAACCCAGCATTCATATATATGTCTCCTTCCAACCCAAAAGTCAAAATTTCTCAGCATCGTTACCAACTGACAGGGAAAATTTTCGGTGCTTGAAAACTTAATTTTGTATTCATCGCATATGGCAGAGATAGAACTGGACCTTGATAACTGCAACAGAGGAATTCCACGTCCACTCACAGCATCATCAACTGTTCACAAAGTTCCCCGGCCAACCTATGAGAGGAAACTTTGAGCATGTTTTCATTCAAACCCTGGAGCTGATTCTGACAAGAGGGATGGAATCATTGAGTGCAAGATAAACAGTATTCCCTCGCACAATATTTTCATCCAATTTAATCATTTTCAAGATTCAAGTTTTCTTAATTACAGCACACCTGGAGTTTCACAAAAAAGAGAAAGTCCACAGATGCTGGAAACCCAAAGCAACATGCACACAGAATGCTGGAGGAACTCAGCAGGTCAAATGGCATCTGTGGGAAAGAGTAAACGGTTGATGTTTCAGGCCCAGACCTTTCATCAAGTGTCCAGGCCTGAAACGTTAACTGTTTACTCTTCTGCTTAGATGCTGCCTGACCTGCTGAGTTCCTCCAGCATTTTGTGTGTTACACCGGCAGTTTAATGTCTTCTGGCCTTGAGACAGCTGTGTGCAAGTGATAGTCTACAGAGAAGTTTGGGGCGTATCCAGATAACTGTGAATGTTTGAAAAGGAAAAGGGCAAATTGGTAGAGTCACATGACCAGTTCTGATAGCGGGGCACGTTTTGAGTACTATAATTCATTTCTGTAGAAGCTGACACACTAATTGCTTTATTTTTATTTTACACTGGAGACTTTTCCCCCTCATTCAACAGCACTGATATAATCTATTTAAGGATTGCATCATGCTTGTTGCCTTAAGAATCCTTGCAGTGAACTTTTCAACTGTCAGTGGCGTGTGTGCATTATAAAATACACTCATTGGCTGTGAAGCATTTTGAGATACCCTGAAGACATGAAACAGGCTGTAAACTGTCAAACTGCTAACAGGCTGTATACTGTAAATACTGTCTCTTTGTACACCACAGCTCTGAAGTATTGCAGGAGGATCGGGGGTATGTACAGCTTCAAGTGACTCTTCCATCTCTACATCCTTGTCTTGACACAATCAACCCTTTACTGAAGACTTCTTGCACATTGCTCATAGAGTCACTGTAGTAGGCTTCCATAAATTTTGAGTGGTGATTGACTGTGCAATTCTAAGAAGCAGAGGTATGGTGAGGTCACCCTTACGCACATGAACCACTCCACTTGGATGATGATGACATACTCATATCATGTTCTTTTTCTCAAGAAGATGTGAACTACGACTCTCAGTTTTGTTGTTATTTGGGATCTTCCTCTGAAGAGTATTTTTCATTGAATAAACAGACAACTCAGGTTAGGCTATCTATTAGGTATTGATATTTCCGGATTCAAATGTATTTTGGGCAAATACCAGTGCCTCTAAATTTAATGGGTCGCATGCCAACTTATGAGGGTGATTGATAAGTTTGTGGCCTAAGGTAGAAGGAGATGAGTTATTAACTTCAAACCTTCTGCATATTCACTCAAAGCATTGAACTGCATGTGCATGTAACGAGAGCTGTATAACTTATCTCCTTCTACCTTAGGCCACGAACTTATCAATCACCCCTGCTGTGGACACTTTCTGGAGGTCCAAGATCCGTATGCTCCACGACTGCTGGACTAAGTGTGTAAATGTAGGAGGGGACTATGTTGAAAAATAAATGTGCTAGGTTTTCTAAGATTGACTCCTTCTACCTTAGGCCACGAACTTATCAATCACCCCACGTAAAATATCTTGTCCTAGCCAGGAGAGATGTTTCTATGTTTCTATAACATGGTACAATTTCAGGTCTTTGTTATAGGACAGATGCAAATATTGATAGTCCTGGAGGACTGCCAAGACACATGCCAGAGCAAAACATTTAGAGAGCATCCCTTGAACTAGGGGTTTCCAACCTTTTTTATGCCATGTACTCCTAACCATTAACCCAAAGGTCTGGGAACACTAGGTTGGGGAACTCCTGCCTTACCCAATGATATCCACTCATCAAGGAAAAGGTTAGCGGATACTGCTCACTGTCAGAATGCTCAGGTTCTCCTCGCAGTCTTAGAAATATGTCAATTTTCTTCATTGTTCTTAACCCTAAATTATGGGACTCTCTGTCTACAGTACTGTGGGAGTATCTTTACCAGAACAACTACAACTGTTTAAGGAGGCAGCACATTGTCAACTACCCAATGGTTATAGTCCATAAGACATAGCAGCAGAATCAGGCAGGACATTTGGCTCTTTGATTCTGTTCCAGTATTCAATCATGGCTGATTTATCACCATCATTACCAGAGTTGAGCAATAAATAAGGAGTCAACCCTTGGGACACAATAAACCACAAGACATATTAGCAGAACTAGGCCATTCAGCCCATCGAGGTTGCTCCGCCATTCGATTGCAGCTGATTCTCCTGCCTTCTCCCCATAACCTTTGACAATCTTAAAAATTAAATACCCATCAACCTCCACTTTAAATATACCCAATGACTTGGTCTTCGCAGCTATCTGTGGCAATGAGTTCCTCAGATTCAGTACCTCTGGCTAACAAAATTCCTCCTCATTTCTGTTCTAAAGGGACATACTTCTATTCTGAGGTTGCGCTCTCTGGTCCTAGACTCCCCCTAGCATTATCTATATCCATGATTTTAAAACATGGGTACAGGTAGATTATGAGCTGAACACGGAAAGGGAAAGCAGTCAATATTCTTGCTTCCACCTCGGCCCTCAACAAAAAGGGTAACTACACTCACTTGCCCATCCATTGAAATGATGCCACAACCAATGATCTAACTTTAAGGACTCATTATCGCTTGTTCTCATTATTTATTGCTATTTGTTTATATTTGCATTTGCACAGTTTGTTGTTTTCTGCACTTTTCATTGATCCTGTTATAGATACTATTCTATGTATTTGCTAAGTATGTCTACAAGAAAATGAATCTCAGAGTTATATATGGTGATCTATACATACTTCAGTAATAAATTTACTTCAGCTTTGAGCCCTTTCCCCAGGTCACCTACTGCCTGTGGTTGGGAATGAGACTGGTATAATGTGCGACTTCCTTGGGATGCATGGAAGGACTGTGTCGTGCTTCAGCCAAGGTTTTCGCTTGTGAAAAGTCGACTCCCGAAATGACTGGAGAAGGGATTATTTGCCAATTGAGAGTAGAAAGCAAAGGGAAAGTTACACTCCATAAACAAACATATTATAAAAGTCCCTCTCGCTGCAACTGTAATTCCCTCCCTCCCCCACTTCCTTCTTTAATGCAAGTCCCAGCAGCTCAAGAGACTAATTACTTCGAGGTAGGTTTGTAGTCTTTTATTTAGAAAGAATTGAAATTGGTGCTAGAAGTTAGAGTCTGTACAATCTATGCACACTGCTTGGAGCCTGGCACTCCCCCTCCATAAGTACAAAATAAAGACAGGTATTGTGGTAGCACAGACACATATTTGTGGGTTAATACCTGACAGAGCAATCTTCTGATCAGAACTGTGCTATTAAAAGAGCATTCAAGGTGCCTGAAGGGAGGTAAACGTCAGGAACCTGAAATACACTGGCACTGCACTTGCAGAGATCCTGTATTGGCTGCCTCTACCCCAGAGGTCCATCATTTGGAGAGGGTACAGTGAGAACAATTCATCTACTCTTCAACAGAAACTGCCCCTCCAAATGCTGAGAATAAATTAAAATTAAATTCATTTAACCAAGTTACATGAACAAATATTCAGTCGTTGACAGACTTGTATAAGACAACCAGCGACCAACAGTTAATTAATTGGTTACAATTGATTACAATGATTTCAGAGCTTTTTCAGGGAATAAAACTATCATTGTTATCTAGTTGCCTTGTTTAAGTACCTTGTTCTATTTAATACATTTTGTTTTTCAAGTTAACAAGCAAGCAAACATTCAGTTCCAAAGCTGCGATATATGCTTTGCTCAATACTTTATATTCCTGCGCCAAAAGTTGAGTTTGAATTGAAGTCTTGATTGATGAGTTCCTTGACTTCAGGTGGCAGTGTATCAAAGAGGTGATCCTCGACAACCAGCCCGCTTTTCTTCAGAAGACGACAGTGGACTAACTCTGCCGGAAGCCTGTCGAGGCAGTTTCCCTTCACTTCCAGCTGAGTTAACTGCACGAGCTGACAGATCTTGTCCGAAATGGAAGTGATACAGTTTTGCCCCACATTCAAGGCTCTCAACTTTGTACACTTAAAAAGCTGCTTTGGCAAGAATTCCACTCGGTTCCCCGTCATTGCGAACTGCTGCAAGTTCTGGAGGGAGGCGATCTCGGCCGGAATGATGGTGATGGAGTTGTGGCTTATGTCCAGCATCCGGAGCTTCTGCAGCGTGAAGAGAGCTGCCGGCAGTGACTCCAGTTTGTTGTGGGAAAGGTAAAGCAGCTCCAGGTTTTTCACGAGGCTGATGGAGGACGGGATGGTGATGATTTTATTGTGCCATAGCTTCAGGCAGGTCAGACGCTTCAGGTGCTGGAAGCTGATCACCTCTTCAATGGTGCGAATGTTGTTGGACTTCAAGTCAAGTTCCTGTAGGTTGGACAGACTGAAGATGGCGTGAGGAATGCGTTCTAGCTCGCAGTTTTGCAGCTCCAGCTCGGTGAGATTGATCATCTTCTTCAAGCTGTTCAATACTAAGAGCTTGGTCCCATCATTGTGAACCAGCAGTGCAGTGAGGTGGGGAGCAACGTCAGTGATATTTGAAGGGACTTTGGTCAGATTACTCTTCAAGTGCAAGATCTTAAGGTGCTTCAGCTCCCTCAGTGACTCCAGGGCTATCATCTTGTTGTTTTCCGAGTTTAGGTTACCAACCAGGTGGAGTTCACGTAGGTTTTTAAGCAGGTAGACCCAGGTGGGAATCTCTGCCACGTCGGTGAACTTAATGTGCAGATACCTAAGGTGGTCCCGGAGGAAACTGAAGGCTGTCTGCTCCACTTTAGCGGGGCAGTGGTAAAGGTGCAGCTCTAGAAGGTTGACCATCTGGGAAATCTTGGCAGGAATCTTGGCTTCAGGGATCAGCTCCAACTTCAGTACCTCCAGCTCGGTCACGTCGAACACGGCGTCAGGCACCCCCGACAACATGAAGAGGTGGAGCTCCTGTTTCTCCTGAGGGTTGCGGGAGACGTGCTGCTTGAGTTTCTCATAGGTCCATTCGTGGTTCAGACTGAGCTCGCGCAACTTGTTCTCGCTCACTTCCGACAGGAAAACCCCAAACCGCTTGGAATAAAGTTGGTCGTACTGATCGACCATGTGCAGTAGAAAGGCAAAGTCATTTTTAACATCTGGAATATCACTAAAGCTACTTTCTTCACGGACTTTTTCAAATGAATATTCCTTTAAAGGCCGCCTGAACAGCCAAAACGAAGTATAAAGGCAAACTAGTCCATAAACACATATTAGTGTAATGTAACTAATTAGTAATTTCCGTAGCATAAAAGCCATGTTGTGCGTACAGAGAAAATGTGAATATCCAGTCAAATGCTCTATTTCTGGTTTACAGACATGGTCAAAGCTTATAGAAGTCATAAAAGTAAGTGTATAGCACAAAATAAACATTAATTTCACTGTCTTTATGACTGTCTGGACCACATAGAGTTTATATATCAAATCACTGTCTTCCACATGGGCACGGAACTTACGAACTTTCTCAAAAAGGGCTTTGGCCTGCTCCCCATCTTTCTTGTCCAAAATAGTCATGCTGGGGACCTCAATGACAGGCTTCTCTGTCGAAAATTTGGGTCCAATTCTTGATATCGTGGGTGTACTGGAACTGGGGCTTTCTTCTTCACTGCCGGTTGACAAATGCTTTGCAACCGAGGTCTTAAAGAGTTGCTTGTTCTCCTCTGAGTCCTCACACGCTGTTTCGGAGAGCGCTTTAGTAGTCCAAGGAGACTCGAAGCACTTTCCTAGTATAGAAACAAAATGTTCGATCTTTGAACTGGTTTTGGGGTACTTGAACCAGAAGTTGCTGCTGACCATAAGGATGAGTGTATGAATCAGTGCAAGGTAGGGAAAATACTTAGAATACCAAGGCAAGGCCACGTGATAGCACATCTGATTGATGAAGATATATTGCTGGTACTCCAGGTTAGTTGGCCGGCCGGAGTTTAGGGGGGATTTTGGGGTGGAGCCTGCAGGTGTCGTAGATGGAAAGGAGGTACTCGGAGAGATGGTGTTCCCGACATTGGAATTCGGAGATGTTGTTGTTGGACTTCCACCTTCTGGAAACTGGGAGAAATCAGGAAGACATACAACTTGATCTTTGGTTAGCTGCATGGTGCCTGCAAAAATAGCAACCATCAGCATTACGATGGCTAAGTAGTCCATGAACACATCCCACCATGGCTTCAGGATTCGATAAGTTGCCTGGATATCATTGAGGGATGCAACTTCTGTGAGGGTAAACATTCCTGTAAAATAGAAGAAAGGTAATTACAAATGGAGCAAGTGGAAGTTATTTCTGAAAGTCAGCCTATTCCATCCTCACAGTTTACAGAATATTTGTATCATTCAGAAGCAAGGCAGAAGGTATATGCACTGTAGATCAGAGGAATGAGAGATGATCTTAATGAAACGTAAAATTCCACGGGAGCAGGGGAAGACAGAGCTCGACTCAGCAGAAGCTGAGAAAATGTCAGCCTTTGCAGGATTCTCAAAACTAGGGGACTATCCTTCAAAGGTTGTCGATTTAAGAAGCAGATGAGGAAATATTTCCTCAGTTTCTGAATGTTTGAAATGCCCTACACCAGTGACTGGAATCACTCAATACATTTAAAGATAAAATAAACCATAAGGTATAGGTGCATTCTTAGGGTCATTTGGCCCATCGAGTCTGCTCTGCCTTTCCATGAGGGCTGATTTTTTAACCCTTTGAATCCATTCTCCAGGTTTCTCCCCTTAACTCTTGCTAACCAAGAACCCATTAGTATCCACTTTAAATATACCCAATGACTTAGCCTTTACAGCCACCCGTGGCAATGAATTCCACAGATTTACCACCTTCCGGCTAAAAGAAAATCCTCATTTCTGTTCTAAAGGGCATCCTTGTATTCTGAGGCTGTGCCCTCTGGTCGTAGACTCCCCCCAATTGGAAACATCCTCCCAACATCCATTCTATCGCAGCTCTTTATTTTTTTAATAGATATATTTTTAACTCAATAAAAAGATATGGAGTACAGATGGGAAATTGGACAAATTGGATCAGATGGCGCTGTACTGAGTGGCGCAGTGAGTTCTAGGGATCTCAAGATCCATTCCATATGTGATCCAATGTGGTTACCAATTCTCACAGATCTCTACTGAGAATGTGGACGGTAGTGCTACTTATAAAATGGTTCCATTTACAAAAGGCAAGGCATTAGGCAATCTTTCCTCCAATTTGTAATAACCCATGTGCCCAAAAATCTTGCGCTGTGCAATATTTTTGCCCACTGAATGGTTTCTTCAATAAGAGCAGTATAAATAAGCCAGTTCTAAAATCTGCAGGTAAATCATCGCAAACTCCACTGTGGAAGAAAATTAAATTTTGAATTAAATTTTGTTGCTAAGCTCGACTAGTTAAGTATTGCCCAAGACTTGGTTCATGAGGGTGACAGCGATAAGACACAGACTCTGTCTTGCTTGCGGTAGCTAATAATAGGTTACACCGATAATTAGTTATTGCTGACTTTTGTCTGAGAAGCAAAGTGACTTACAGCCTACCCATCTCATGCTAATAATGAGCTATTGCTAACCTTTGTCCGAGTCTATCTGGCTAATAGGGGGAGTGAATGTGGGGAGTGCAGTTCCAATTTTGTGTACCGTGTGGAAACATTAGTAGACTGGCTGATACCTAACAAGTGCTTTTTGAAATCACTGAACAAGATTGTTTAGCTGTTCACTATTGCCCAAGATTTACTGTATAAATTTAAGATGTAACCTGACATTAGTAGAGTCTTGAAATGGCACTCTGTGATCACCTATTAAAGGGTTAATCGTATACCATGTCTGTGTTTTTATTTGTTTGATAACAGGGTATAGTCTCTCAGAATAAATTGGTGACCAAATTCTCTTATAGTAAATTAGTGATGAAATTCTTCCATATCCACATTGTCAACACCATCTGCATCAGGAAATGTGATTGTGTACAATCGTGAAATATACTTAACATGCCAACAGGGTAGAGGGTGACAATCTTTTCTGCGCAGCTTAAATTTCTTTGTGTGTTAGTAGCAAAAGATGTGTGCACACACACATGGGCACAACTGAGAGGACACATTGATGTTAGGGATCTGGAAGGCCACTGACACACAAGAAACTGCAATCCAGAAAGAGCTCAGCAAGAGCTAACTCTGCCAATATTTCAGAAAGTAGTAAACTGGTTACATTACAATTACGACTGTCAAATTTTATATATAAAAAGCAGAAATGCTTGTAATATCCAGTAGATCAGGCAGCATCTGTGGAAAAAGTAGAAGTACGTAATGCTTCAGATAGTTAACTTTTCATCAGAATAATGAACGGGTAGACTAGCATTTCTCCCCAAAGCCCCACTATGTAGAGAGGCAAGGAAACTTGCATGGAATTTAGGAAGATTCTATTTTGAGACAAATAGTTGGAGAAAACAAATTTATAATAACAATTAGTTTCCATAGCAATTACATAATAAACTCAAGAAGTTCTACAGATGCTGGAGATCCAAAAGCAACACACACAAAATGCATGAGGAACTCACCAGGTCAGGCAGCATCTATGAAAGTGAGTAAACGGTTGATGTTTTGGGGCTGAGACCCTTCGTAAGGGCTGGAAAGGAAGGGGAAGGAAGCTAGCGAGAAGGTAATAGGTGAAGCCAGGTGGGTAGGAAAGGTAAAGGGCTGGGAAGGAAGGAATCTGATAGGTGATGCAAGTGGACTATAGGAGAAAGGGAAGGAGGGGGGGACGTGGTAGGGAAGTGAGAAGAGTCCAGAGTGGGGAATAGAAGAGGGGTGGGACAGGGGAAGGAGAAATTCATTCCATTATGTCAGGCACAATATAAGGTGTTGCTCCTTCACCCTGAAGGTGGCCTTCGTGTAGCACAAGAGGAGGCCGTGGACAGACATGTTGGAACGGGAATGGGAATTAAAATGTTTGACCACTGTGAAATTCTACTTTTGGTGGATGGAGTGGAGATGCTTGACACAGCAGACCCCCAATTTTCAATGGGTTTCACCGATGTAGAGGAGGCTACATCAGAAGCACTGGACACAATAGACAACCCCAGCAGATTTACAGCTGAAGTGTTGCCTCACCTGAAAGTATTGTTTGGGACCATGAATGGATTTGAGGGAGCAGGTGAATGAGCAGGTGTAGCATTTTGGCTGCTTGGAGGGATATGTGCTGCGACAGAGATCAATGGGGAGGGATGATTGGACAAGGGAATCATGAAGAGAGCAATCTCTGTAGAAAGCGGTAGGGGGCAGGTTGGAGGTAAAGGTATGTTTCATGGTAGGATTCCTTTGGAGATTGTGGAAGTTGCGGAGGACGAGGAGACCATTGGCTCCTGTCACTGCCCTCAGAGAGGCTGTTGGGTCCCAATGCACTCAGAAATGTTATTAAAATTCTGAGATTTATGGATTGGACTGTAGTTCATATTGGCCTCTTTCAGTTCTGTGTCTTTTTTTGTGTTCTTCCCAATTCTTTCTGTTACCGATTTGCAGGAGCAAGGGAGGGTTGGGGTCTGAGAGTTTTTGTTTCATTTTATTTTTGTGTGGGGGGGATTGAAGTCTTTCTTTCAACTACTTCTATGGTTTTCTGTATTTTATGGCTATCTGGAGAAGACAAGTCTCAGAGTTGTATTCTGCAGATGTACTTTGATAATAAAGTGAATGTTTGTAAAGAGAAGAGGAACTATCACTGGTGGAAAGATGGGGTGAGTGCAGATGCTCGGGAAATGGAGGAGATGCAGGTGAGGGCAGCATCAGCGGTGGAGAAAGGGTAACCCTATTCTTTGAAGGAGGAAGACATCTCTAATATCTTGGAAAGAAGTGCTGTACCCTGGAACCGATGCAGCAGAGACAAAGGAACTGAGGAACGGGAAGAGGATTTTTTTTCTCTCCACAGGAGACAGGGTGGGAAGAGGTATAGTCAAGATCACTGAGGGGATCAGTAGGTTTATAAAAGATGTCAGAAGGAGGCAGAGAGATCGAGAAAAGGGAGCGTGGTGACAGAAACAGACCAAATGAATTTAAGGGTAGGGTGGAAGTTGGAGGCAAAGTTGAAGAATTTGATCCATTTAGCGTGGGTACATGAAGCAGAACCGATGGAGTTGTAGGAAGAGTTGGGAGCATTACCAGAGAAGACTTGGAACACGGACTGATAAGGGTAGTTAACAAAAAGCCAGGTATAGCTGGAGCCTGTGTGGGTGACCATTGCTACCCTTCAAGTCTGAAGAAAATGGGAGGATTAATACAGTCACAGCCATTTCTGATTTTGGAATCTAAGCCAATCAAGATGAGATTATTTAGGGCAGCCCTGGTGCTAACTTTCTGTCAGTACTTCAATAATCTTGAATGAAGAGAAACGGTTTGAACTTCCATATGTCTGAAAGCAGAAACCATACAGAAAGGACTAAACTGACATTCAACTTGCACGAAGTACAAGTTCCGAGAAAAGACAGTTTTAATCCTTGAGTCACTGCAAGAAATCGAATGAAATCAACTACTTTATAGGAAGTAGTCCATCTACCTCACGATTCATTTCTGTCAGTTATTTACATCAAACGTTTTCTTTTTTGTTCTAATTGTGTTCCTTCTTGCTAAATTGGTTCAATTTATGTTTATTTTGCGAATGCTGCTAATCTGATGCTGCAAGTAAGTCTTTCATTGCACTTGTGCATACACAAGTTCATAAGAGGAATGGAGCAGAATTAGGCCATTTGGCTCATCGGGTCTGCTCCATCACTTCATCATGGCTGACCATGTTCTCTCTCAGCCCCAGTCTTCTGCCTTCTCCCCGTATCCATTCATATGCCCTGTACTTGTGCACTTGATAGTAAACGCAACTTGGATTTTGAGGAAAAGTACAATCCACTGACAGATATTAGTAGTGCACTATTGGAACGTCTTCTCAGTGTCCACTCAGCTAGGCCTTCCAGCTTAGATTAGATCCAAATTCAAATCCACGTGGGAAAGTATTATATCAATAATCTAAATTCTTCAGTTTGAGATAATCTGAGGAAAGGACAGGTACGTCGCATCTGGAGTTTTCCGGTTAGCGGACGATTTCCCCCCACGCCTCTCTGACGTAGTGGTGGAACTGCGTACGAGGCAAGTTACAGCAGTGGTTTGCCACTGCCTTCTGCCGGGTGAGTTTCCAAAGAGATCACCAGCTGGTAGCCCAGCACGGATGGAAAGCATGCGGGGGAGCCGGCTGGATTCGAACTCCGGACCTTTCGTCTCGAAGTCTGGCGCTGATGCCAGGTCTATAATCTGAGGAGAATAGTTAAATAGTTAAATTTACAACAGATTCATGCTGTATTTAACTTTGTAACCAGTACTTCATTTGAAGAGGGTAGGCAACAATATCAATATACACAAGTTGCTCCTGCTCAGATTCTCATATTTATGATTAACAAGTCACTGCAGGTCTAGTGGATGAGCGGTATATGGTATGTTACAGAACAATTTCATAAATCAGCAAAAATGTGGGAGAAAGGAATTTGCAGGAGGTGGAAAATACCAGTGAGGAGTCTGAAGTTTGCTGCCCCTATACATGGAAAACTATTTTAAAGGCCATAAAGACAAAGCTATGGACCATAAACTGGAAATAGGGCTATCCAGATAGTTGGATGAATTAGCCAGCATATATGATGCTGGCCAAATGGTCTCCTTCAACATTTTATAGTTCTACTGAGACTGAAGTTGTGGTGAACTTGCATTGCTCAGGAAGGGTAGTGAGAACAAGCCAAAGAATCACAGGCTGGTGAGCCTGTCTTCTGTTGTAGGGGAGTTACTGGAGGGAATTCTGAGGGACGAGACCGACCATCATTTCCATAGTCAAAGCCTGATCAGGAATAGACAATATGGTTTTGTGGAGAGTCATAACTGACAAATCTTTTGATCTTTTTAGGGAGGTAACTAAGGAGATAGATCAAGCTAGGGCATCGTATGTATGCTGAAGGCATGTTCGATTCAACGATTCAAAGATTCAAAGTACATTTATTATCAAAGTATCTATGCAGTATACAACCCTGAGATTTGTCTTCTCACAGACAACCTCGAAACAAAGCAACCATGGAACCCCTTCAAAGAAGGACATTAAATTCCTTACTCACCCAAAAAAAAAACAAATCGCGTAAATGGCAAAAAGCGAGTGAAAAGCACAGAATATAAAACATCAAACCACAAAGTGATCGAAACAGTACAGGAGTGTTCAGTTCAATCCAGCACTGCGTTTGCTTGGACTTTAGTAAGGCCTTTTTTTTTTATAATATAATTTTTATTGAGTTTTCAAAAAGAATACATGAAAAGATAAAATCTACCCTCCCCCCTCCCCCCCTCCCATACATAGTCCTACCTAAAAAGAAAGAAGAGAAAAAAAAAGGAAGAGCCGCCTGGGTATTGGAAGGTTTTCACATGCTCCATGGGATTCAAAATAAATTTGGTATAATTATTCGTTACTTTCCCCAAGGGACCAAGATCTTTATCGGAGCACTTAAATATGCCATCCTATCTTTTGTAAATAAGGGCGCCAAATATTCAAAAATGTTACATATTTATCTCTTAAATTATAAGTAATTTTTTCGAGTGTGTTACGTACCCCGTAACTGGGTTGCCAAACCAGCAGAAATGGATCACTCAGTTGGAGTCTGGAGTACTAGAACTAAGAAAGTTTTATTAAAGAAACAAGCAACACAGTAACCGAAAGGATAATAAATGCAACAGTTCAGCGATGATAAACACACATGTGCACAGAATTAAGATAACAGCATCAATCAAGCTCTATCGTTGTCTAGGGGTAAATGACCAAATTTCAAAGTGACTCAAAGTTCAGTCCAGTTTAGTAGTTCAGTTCGCAGTAATCGTTGCCATGGCGATGGACAACGTGGGGGAAGAGAGAGATAGAACAGGAACAACTGATCATTCAGACACGGCTTCACTCACAGACCGGCGAGATGGCTCACAAGCAACTTTTTTGGGCGGGTCCTTGGTAATGTCACCTGAGGTCACCGACTGTGACCCCTCCTCCAGATGCGGTCGATCCTCTGCAGTGAACCCGGCACCCAGGCAAGGGCGGACACACACCGGGTTCCCGCTGATCGTACCTTTCCACCCTGGCCGTTGTCTGGTACTTCTCACCCACTCGTAAGAAGCGTACCGCTTCCAGGGTCTCGTTACCTCGGGTGGCGTGTGTGTCCTGCCTTAGCGAACCTGTCCCTTTTTATCCCCCTGCTGGGGCATCGCCTGTCCACCACTTCAAACAGTTCAGGGTTCAAAGGGGAAGCCGCTCCCGACAGCTCTCTCTCCCACGTCCCTTCATTACACATCTCCAGACGCTGCTCCATTGTTCCTTATCTCTCCTTCCCCTGAGGGCAGGTGGCAGACCAACTGCTGATGTCACTGATGCTAACCCAGGCCAGCAAACATCTTAATTTTATGTGTATTCTCGTCACAAGTGGAATAGAACTAGCCATTTCGTTATTCCAACGATCCATACTTAAATACGAATCAGATTTCCAAGTAACTGCTATAGTCTTCTTAGCTACTGCCAATGCAATTTTTATAAGTTCTTTCTGATATTTATTCAATTTAAGTTTCGGCTTTATCCCTTCAATATCACCTAATAGAAATAATACAGGGTTATGTGGAAGTTGAGTTCCAGTAATTTGTTCCAATAAGACTCTTAAATTTATCCAAAAGGGTTGAATTTTAAAACAAGACCAAGTAGAATGTAAAAAAGTACCAATTTCTTGATTACACCGAAAGCATTTATCGGATAGATTTGAATTTAATCTATTTATTTTTTGTGGTGTAATATATAATTGGTGTAAAAAATTATATTGTACTAATCTAAGTCGAACATTTATTGTATTTGTCATACTGTCAAGACAGAGTCTTGACCAATTTGTTTCATCAATATTAATATTCAGATCTGTTTCCCATTTTTGCTTTGACTTATGGATTCCTTGTTTAATTGTCTGTTCTTGAATCAAATTATACATACAAGAAATAAATTTTTTAATTTTCCCTTTTTGAATTAAAGTTTCAATTTCATTAGGTTTTGGCAAAAACATTGTTTGACCCAGCTTACCTTTTAAGTAAGCCCTTAATTGAAGGTAACAAAAGAAAGTATTATTTGATATTTTATATTTATCCTTTAGTTGTTCAAATGACATCAATATACCTCGTTCATAACAATCTCCTATAAATTTAATCCCTTTTTGGTACCAATTATATAAAAGTTGATTGTCCATTGTAAAAGGAATAAGTCTGTTTTGGAACAAAGATCTCCTTGCTAATAGAGATTTCTGTATTTCATTATCAACATTTATCTTATTCCATAGATCAATCAAATGTGTTAATATAGGAGATTCTTTCTTTTCCCGTATCCATTTGGATTCCCATTTATATATAAAATCTTCAGGTCTATTTTCTCCTATCTTGTCTAATTCTATTTTAATCCATGCTGGTTTTCGATCATCGAAGAAAGATGCAATAAATCTAAGTTGATTTGCTTTATAATAATTTTAAAAGTTTGGAAGTTGTAACCCTCCTAACCCAAATTTACATGTCAATTTTTCCAATGATATTCTTGACATTTTACCTTTCCAAAGAAATTTTCTCACACATTTATTTAACTCTTGAAAAAATTTCTGTGGCAATTGTATTTGTAATGTTTGAAACAAATACTGTAATCTAGGAAATATATTCATTTTTACAACATTGACTCTACCTACTAATGTTATTGGTAGTATCATCCATTTGTCAAAATCTTCTTGAATTTTTTTCAATAGTGGTAAATAATTAAATTTATATAAATTCTTTACATCATTATCAAGTCTTATACCTAAATACTTTATACCATTTACCAGCATCTAAATTGGGTTACTAATCGACATTGACTATAGTCTCCTTTAGTAAGAGGTAAAATTTCACTTTTATCCCAATTTATTTTATAACCTGATACCTTCCCATATTCATCCAATCTAGAAGATAATTTATGTAACGAATGTTGTGGGTTTGTTAAGTAAATCAAAACATCATCGGCAAAAAGATTAATTTTATATTCCTCCTGATTAACTCTAAAACCCATAATATCTGGATCAATTCTGATTAGTTCTGCTAATGGCTCTATCGCCAGTACAAATAAAGCAGGTGATAATGGACAACCTTGTCTAGTTGACCATTTTAACTGGAATGGTGTTGAAATTTGAGAGTTTGTCACTACTTTAGCTTTAGGGTTAGAATTTCAAGTTTTAATCCAATTTATAAAAGATGTTCCTAACCTATATTTTTCTAATACTTTAAATAAAAAATCCCATTCTAATCTATCAAATGCTTTTTCTGCATCCAAGGCTACTACTGTACTCTTCTCATCCCTTTTTTGTGCCAAATGAATTATACTGAGTAGCCAGGTTACATTATCTGCCAATTGTCTATTTTTAATAAATCCTGTTTGATCCATATGTATTAATTTTGGTAAATATTTAGATAATCTATTCAATAAAATTTTTGCTATTATTTTATAATCCGTATTCAATAGAGAAATAGGCCTGTATGATGTTGGTTTCATAGGATCTCTGTCTTTTTTTGGCAATACTATTACAATCGCTGTTGAAAAAGATTCTGGGAGTTTATGTGTTTTTTCTGCTTGACGTATTAGTTCCATAAAGAGAGGAAATAATAAATAGTAAGGCCTTGACAAGATGGCTGATCTGGAAGTTTAATGAATTTCAACTTAGTTAAGTATAAGGTGATGTATATTGGTCTGATGAATGTTATGGAACAGCGGGAGCTGGGAATGCAATGCATAGTTCCCGGAGAGCAGCTCCGCAATTAGATAGGGTGATGAGGAAGTCATTTAGCATGCAGGCCTTCATCAGTTAGGGCAGCAAATTTCGGAGAAACCCTTGTCGTGGTTTGGAGGCTGGCGTGCCTCAGTGACCCAGAGAGCTGTGTTGGCTGGAGTCAGGGCTTCATGCTTTGGCTCTTGGAAAGATCACACATGCCAAACAGGTCAAAGAGCAGAGGGCAGACCAAGAGTGGTCCACTGGTATTCCAGGTTCAGGGGTTCGGCTAACAATCCTGACTGGTAAAACAAAACTGCCACTGAACAGCAATGAAGAGTCTTTCTACGTCTGCGCACGGCAGTACTCCTGAGTTTTCACCCTGAACTACATGAGTGACAGTAGTGAAAACTGAGAGGAAACTCTGAACAACAAAGATGGAGGACCTTCATTGCTGCATTAATTACCAGCGCCGTAACGGGCAGTAGAGAGTTATGCAAATCACTGGTGAAAACTTGGTCACCCTGTCAAGCTAGAGAGGATGCAGAAGAGATTAACAAAGATACTCCCTGGACTAGAGGGTCTGAATTATAGGGAGAGGCTGGCCATGGGCAGCTTTATTCTTTGGAGTACAGAAGTATGACAGGTGGATTAAAAGTTGTTTACAAAATAAGGGGTATGTATGTTGGACAGTCATTGCCTTCTCCCAGGGGCAGGGAGTCCAAAACAAGAGGGCACAGATACAAGAGAAGAGGAGAGAGACTTGAGGGAGACCTGAGAGTTAACTTCTTTACATAGAGAGTAGCAAGACAGATACAATTGCAATATTTAAGAAGCATGGAGGGGAAGAGCTTCGAGTGTAATTGAAGTGCCAGCAACTGGGACTAGGATGGAGGATATTGTGGTCAGGCTGTACTAGTTGGGCTGAAGAGGCTTTCCATGTTATACCAAAATCAATCTAATCCTTCCTTCCCACATAACTCCCCATTTCTGCCTGTTCATTCTCCATCAGATTGTTGCCTGAGCTGCCTGGGTTTCCAGTGTCTTCTGTTTTAATTCTGTGATTATCAGTCCTTGTTCCCATGGGCACCTCTGAAAACTTCTCACGTCTTCCCTCCAGAGAAGAACTCTATCTGGCAAATCAACGGAATTGCCATCTAAAAAGAGACTGCAATTCTTCAGTGAACCTTTGCTGATGCTGTTCCGTAACTTTAATTTGAATGGCATATTCCACGTTTAAAATGAGAGATAAGTAGACCTATTTTAGAATCACTTTCGTGCAATGCAGCAATGTGACAGAATGGCTTTTTAGAGCAGCTCATGGTCGAGCCCATTCCAGGTTCAGCTATTCCAGATTAGATGCTGTCCGATGAACCAGAATTGATTTAGAAAGCTCAAGGCAAAAGAACCCCAGGGGCAAGTGATCATAATATGATCAAATTCACCCTGAAATTTGAGAAGGAGAAGCTAAAGTCAGATGTATTAGTATTACAGTGGAGTAAAGGGAATTACAGAGCTAGAATGGACTGGAAAGGAGCACTAGTAGAGCAGCAATGGCTGGAATTTCTGGAAGCAATTTGGAAGGCACAGGATTTATACATCCCAGAGGAAGCAGTATTCTCAAGGAAAGATGAAACAACCATAGCTAACAAGAGAAGTCAAAGTCAACATAAAAGCCAAAGAGAAGGTATATAATAGAGCAAAAATTAGTGCGAAGTTAGAGAAATGGGAAGCTTTTAAAAACCAACAGAAGGTAACTAAAAAGTCATTAAGGAGGTAAAGATGGAATACGAAAGTAAGCTAGCCAATAATATTAAAGAGGATACCAAAAGTTTCTTCAGATACACAAAGTGTAATAAAGAGCCTAGAGTGAATATCAGACTGCTGGAAAATGATGCTAGGGAGGTAGTAATAGGGAACAATGAAACAGCAGATGAACTGAATAAGTATTTTCAATCAATCTTCACTGTGGAACACATTAGCAGTATAGTGGAAGTTCCAGGCGTCAGGAAGCATGAAGTGTGTGAAGTTACCATTACTAGAGAGAAGGTTCTTGGGAAACTGAAAGGTCTGAAGGTACACAAGTCAACTGGACCAGATGGTGCACACCGCAAAGTTCTGAAAGAGGCAGCTGAAGAGATTGTGGAGGCACTAGTAATGATCTTTCAAGAATCGCTAGATTCTGGAAAGTTTCTGGAAGACTGGTAAATTGCAATTGTCACTCCACTCTTCACGAAGGGAGAGGGGCAGAAGAAAGGAAACTATAGGCCAGTTAGTCTGACTTCAGTGGTTGGGAAGATGTTGGAGTCATTATTAATGATGAAGTCTCAGGGTACTTGGAGGAATGTGATAAAATAGGCTGTAGTCAGCATGGTTTCCTCAAGGAAAAATCTTGCCTGACAAACTGTTGAAATTCTTTGAAGAAGTAACAACAAGCAGGATAGACAAAGGAGAATTGGTTGATGTTGTGTACTTGGATTTTCAGAAGGCCTTTGACAAGGTGCCACACATAAGGCTGCTTAACAAGCTATGAGCCCATGGCATTACAGGAAAGATTCTAGTATGGATAAAGCAGTAGCTGATTGGCAGGAGGCAAAGAGTGGGAATAAAGGGAGCCTTTTCTGACTGGCTGCTGGTGACTAATGGTGTTCCACAGGGGTCTGTGCTGGGAACGATTCTTTTTATGTTATATGGCGATGATTTGGATAATGGAATTGATGACTTTGTTGCAAAGTTTGCAGAATATATGAAGACAGATGGAGGACTGGTAGTTTTCAGGAAGTAGAGAGGCTACAGAAGCACAAGACAGATTAGGAGAATGGGCAAAGACATGGCAGATGGAAGACAAGTTGTTGAGAAGTGTATGGTCATGCACTTTGGTAGAAGAAATGAAAGGGCTGACTATTTCCTAAATGGAGAGAAAATACAAAAAACCAAGGTGCAAAAGGACTTGGGAGCCCTTGCGCAGGATTGTCTAAAGGATCATTTGCAGGTTGAGTCTGTGGTGAGGAAGTCAAATACAACGTTAGCATTCGTTTCAAGAGGTCTAGAATATAAAAACAAGGATATAATGTTGAAACTTTATACAGCACTGGTGAGGCCTCACTTGGAGTATTGTGAGCATGTTTGGGCTGCTTATCTTAGAAAGGATGTGCTGAAACTGCAGAGGGTTCAAGGGAGGTTCACGAAAATGATTCCAGGATTGAATTGCTTGTCACACAAAGAGTGTTTGATGGCTCTGGGCCTTATTCGCTAGAATTCAGGGGAATAAGGGGTGACCTCATTGAAAACAAGTAAATAGTGAAAGGCCTTGATAGAGTGGATATGGTGGGAGTCTAAGACCAGAGGACACAGCCTCAGAATGGAGGGGCATTCTTTTAGAATGGAGATGAGGAGGAATTTCTTAAGCCAGAGAGTTGAATCTGTGGAACTGTTTGCCACAGGCCAAGTCTTCATGTACATTTAAGGCAGAGGTTGATAAATCCTTGATTGGCCAGGACATGATGGGATATGAGAAGGCAGGAGGATTGGAGCTGAGAGGAAAATTCAATCAGCCATGATGAAATGGCAGAGCAGACTAATTCTGCTCCTATATCTTATGATATACCTCTTCAGCCTTTTGTATGGAGCTTAGCCACATATATCCATTTAATTTTTAACAGAAGGGATTCTGCAGATGCTGGAAATCTTGAGCAATATACACAAGATGCTGGAAGGACTCAGCAGGTTGGGCAGTACCTATGGAGAGGAAAAATCAGATTACATTTTTTCTTTCAAAGAATCTTTGCCAACGATTAATGTGAAGAGTCTCTACCTCCAGACACAACCACTTTGAGTACTTCTGATGAGCCAGCTTCCACAGCTCTCTGGGGGCAGTGATAATCCACTCTCTGAAATATGACAATTTTTAAAATACTTTCGTTTAAAATGTCCAGTTCCTTTTCTTGAAGATGTATCCTCTTGTGGAACAGTACAGCACAGGAACAATGGAAGCAGATACAATAGTCATGTTCAAGAGATTTTCAAATGAGCAGATGAATAACCAGAGAATGGTGGGAAATGGATCATCTGCAGGCAGAAAAGTTTAGTTTAATTAGGTGTCATGCTTGGCGCAGACATCATGACATCATGAACTGAACAGGCCTGGACCTATTCATTCTATTCTATGTAACTGACATAAAACAGGAGGGCACTAGAATACTAGGCAGATCAGGTAGCTCCTTAGGAGAGAGAAACAGAGAAAATATTTTAGTGCTGATGACCTTTTACTAGCAAATTTAATAATGACAGTCTATTCTGATAATGCATCTGTTTTTAGTGAATGTTCTTTTAGTTGTTATTGTCATTAAAATTTAATTGAATTATTTGCTTTTATAGAATCTTCCATAATTTTAAGGGAAGCCTTCAAATGTTAAAGGCATCTCACTTATAAAAAAAAGTGAGAGATCTTCAGCTCTTATATTTTACTGGAATATGAGGCGTATGCTTTACAGCAGGGATTCCCAATGTTTTTATACCATGTTCCCCAGGTTGGGAACCCCTGGATTATAGTATAGTTCTTGACCAACATCAGGTTATTGTTGATTAT
This sequence comes from Mobula hypostoma, assembly GCF_963921235.1. Lineage (NCBI taxonomy): Eukaryota > Metazoa > Chordata > Chondrichthyes > Myliobatiformes > Myliobatidae > Mobula > Mobula hypostoma. The sequence goes on from NC_086108.1 coordinate 98,162,174, forward strand.
CATTTCAATGCATTGGGGATTTTAGGATTGCCTGTACAATGCAGATCTTGATTGTTGGAAATGCCAAACCAGTGGATAGACTCAACAGCAGGAGGATTAGAAAGTTTGAGATCAAAGGAAATATGCTGTTAATGGGCTAGTGTTATAATGACAGCTCTGATGAAAAGGAATGACTAATGGCTAGAAACAAACAGGGGAAGTGCAAAGTTGGAAGAAGCATTCCTGGTCCAGTAGTTTTACTGAGACCCAGGAGCTACACAGGCATGTGAATATACTGACAGAATATTTTTATCGAACAGACTCTGAGTCAGCGTCTCACTTTTCTTGATCTTGAATTTGCCCAAACCTCAGAGCTCAATCTTGTTCACTCTTCTTGCTTGTGCTTTTTGTTTTACTTTAGCTTCCAATCCAATAAAACCTCACCCCCATCTCCAACTGTGTAATCTTAATCCTGCATACAAGTCATTTCTAGAAGTTTTTGGAAAGAATAGAGGGCTACGTGGTTGGCACAACGTGATGGGCTGAAAGGCCTGTACTACGCTGTTTTATTCTATGTTCTATCAAGGTCTGCTAGATTTTCAGAATATATTAACTAACTTTCTAACCATGGACTTCTCTCTCTAAACCTCGAACTCCTTTTAATGGGGCATCACGGGCAGGATGTGAATGTACAAACTCCTTACAGACAGAGGTGGAATTGAACCTAGGTTGCTGGTGTTGTAGTAACGTTATGCTAACCTCTACGCTACCACGCGATTTAATATTCTACTCTCATTTTTTAATCCTGTGGAGTAACCTTCTATGTTTGATGATATTGAACATCTTTTGGAAACACAACTACATTACCTTACCTCCTCAAGAAGTTCCAGAGAACACAGAACACAGAAGAATACAGCACAGAAACAGGCCATTGGACCCAAAATGTTGTGCAAATCCAGCTAAAAAGCAAAATTAAAAGAACACCAGAACACTAATCCCTCCTACCTACACCATGTGCATATCCCTCCATCTTTGTTACATGCATGTGTCTATCCAAACGTCTCTTAAAAGTCTCCAATGTATTTGCCTCTACCATCATACCAGGCAGCATATTTCAGGCATCCATGACTCTCTGAGTAAAAAGCTTACCCCTCACATCCCCCTTGAACCTATCCTCTCTCATCTTCTAAGCATCCCCTCTGGTATTAGACACTTCAACCCTAGGAAACAGATGCTCTCTGTTCACTCTATCTATGCCTCTCAGAATCGTGTAAACCTCTATCAGATCTCCCCTCTGCCTCCAACACTCCAGAGAAAACAGCCCAAGTTTACCCAGCCTCGTGTGATAGCACATGTCCTCTAAACCAGGCAGCATCCTCGTAAACCTCCTCTGCATCCTCTCCAAAGCCTCAACTTCTTTCTGATAGTGGGGGGCGACCACAACTGTATGCAATACTCCAGATGTGACCTAACCAGAGATTTATAAAATATAATTGCATGGTGAGAAGGCGGGGGAGTGGGACTAAATGGGAGAATGGATCAGCTCATGATAAAATGGTGCAGACTCGATGGGCCGAGTGGCCGACTTCTGCTCCTTTGTATTATGGTCTTATGGTCAAACAAGATCGCTCTTCCATTAAATCACGATGACACTGCAAGGCTTTGTTACAACATTCCAAACATCCTGCGATTATCTCATTAATCATGGATTGCAGCATTTTAGCCATTGACACTAGTTTGGCTACATGCTCTGTGGTTTCCTACTTTTGGTCTCTGTTCTAGAATAGTGGCATTACATTTCCAGTCTTCCTCTGGAACCTCTCCAAAATCTAGGGAGCTTTGCTAGAAGCAGCCAACAGCATGCTCAAGAGATGAACACCAGATCACTTTAGCTTTTGAAATAACGAGGAGAGGGCATTTCAAAGTTTCAGATGACACTTCATTTGGAAAAGTACTAAGTAATAGGAACTGACATCAAGTAGATGCAGAAATTTCCGAGAAGACTAGAATATAAAAGCAAGGATCTGATGCTGACGTTTTGTAAGGCATTGGTTAGACTACACTTGGAGTATCGCGAGCAGTTTTGGTCCCCTTATCTAAGAAAGAATGCACTGGCATTAGAGAGGATTCAGAGGAAATTTACAATAATTATCCCATGAATGAAAGGTGTGTTTCATGGCTCTGGGCCTGTACTCTGTGCAGTTTAGAATGATAGAGGGATCTCAATGAAATCTATTGAATATTGAAAGGTCTAGATAGGATGTTTCCAATAGGGAAAGGATCTAGGACCAAAGGACATAGCCTCAGAATAATGTCCTTTTAGAACTGAAATGAAGAGTAATTTCTTTAGTCAGAGGGTGGTGAATCTCTGGAATTTATTGCCACAGATGGAAGGAAAGTCATTGGGTATATTTAAAGTGGAGATTGATAGCTTCTTAACTAGTAAGGATGGCAAAGATTATGGGGAGAAGGCAGGTGAATGGGATTGAGAGGGATAATAAATCAGCTATGATGGAATTGCAGAGGGACTCAATGGGTGAATATCCTAATTCTGCTCCTATCTCTTATGATCTAAGTGGAGAGTCACATGTCAGACAGCACTTAATGCAGAGAGGTGTGAAATTTTACAGTTTGGAAGGATGATGAAGAAAGGGAGTACAAATTAAAAGGTATCATTTCAAAATTGGGTGCAAGAAGAGGAAGATGGAGTGGGAGTGGGCATTTGTGCTAAAACAACCAATAGTAGAGGCAAGGTAAATAACATGCAAATGAGATGTTAGGAATACTAACAATCAGGATGGTTAGTAACAATACTAACAAACAGTAAGCAAGTTATTCTTATCTCTGGCTACATCCTTGGTGAAATGTGTCATTCAGTTTTGGGCATCAGAGTTTATGAAGAATGCCAAGTCCTGGTGAGGGGGCAGAGTGGATCTACTGCATTGTTAATTATGGCTTCACTTCCACAGCTGCCGCTATTGTTCTCCTTAAAGGAGGACATGAAATTTGAATTCACATTTTTGATAAAGATGCCGTTGACTCTGTACCCTGCCTTCAAGTTCAACTTCCCAAACTGTTATTAGTTAATAAATGGATCTTGCAATGAGAAAAATGAAGTTCAAAATACACTTATTATCCAAGTATGAGTACTGTGTACAGCCTTGAGGTTTGTCTCCCTGCAGGCAGCCACAAAGCAGAGAAATTCAATAGAACCAGTTAAAAAATCCACACAACAAAGACCAATTTGTGAAAAAGGACAATTTGCGCAGACAATAAAAAGTAAACAAATAACACAGGGAAGACAAACCGCAGAGTCCCTGAGAGCGAGTCCACAGACATGGAGCCAGGTCCGCCTGGAGGCGAGTAGAGTCGGTCCAGGAGCCGGGTGGCTGCAGGCCACAGCCATGGAGTCAGTCCAGGAGTCCGATGACTGCAGGCCACAGCCACTGAGTCTGTTCAGTGCTGAGACGAGGCATTGTTCCCACAGAGTCAGAGGGATCGTGGCAAGCCAGTGAAGAGTGGACATTCTTTCTTTACAGGTTTACAGCCAAGTAGACCTGGAAGAAAATTACCAAGGATCTCTGTGCAAGTTGATGATGCCTACATCTTGTGGAAGCATGCAAACCAGGCATATCCCCATCATTATTCAAATTCAAAAATTAGATATGCAAAGGGATTTGGGATTCCTAGTGCAGGATTCCCTAAAGGTTAACTGCCAGGTTGAATCAGTAGAACGGAAGGCGAAAGCAATGTTAGCACTCATTTCAAGGGGACTAGAATACAAAAGCAATGCTGTAAGGCTGAGGCTTTATAAAATATTAGTCAGGCCATATTTAGAGTATTCCGAGCAATTTTCAGACCCATATATAAGAAAAGATGTGCTAAAATTGGAGAGGTACCAAAGGAGGTTTATGAGAATGATACCAGGAATGAAAGTGATAACTTATGAGGGATATTTGATGACTCTGTGCATGTACTTGCTAGAGTTTAGAAAAATGAGAGGGAACCTCGCTGAAACGCTGTATATTAAAAGGCTGAAATAGAGTGGATATGGAGGGGATTTTACCTATAGAGGGGGAGTCTAGGACCAGAGGACACTGCCTCAGAATTCAAAGACATCCTCTTATAACAAAGATGAAGGATTTCTTTAGCCAGGTGGTGATGAATCTGAGGAATCCATTGCCACAGACAGCATGGAGGCCAAGTCATTGGGTATATTTAAAGAGGAGGTTAATAGGTTCATGATTGTCAAAAGTTATGCGGAGAAGACAGAACAGTGTGGGGAGTGGGGGAAAAAAAGTCAGTCATTATCAAGTGGCAGAGCAGACTTAAGGGGTGAATGGCTTAATTCTGCTCCTGTGTCTTATAGTTTTCTGAGCTCTCTTGCAGTGGGCAGCAGACAGTGAGATGGTGCTGAGATCAAAAGCAGCAGGTAGGAGTCTTCCTTGGGCAAGGAAACAGGCAGCAAGTAGGGGCTTGAATTCCATATATTTACAGTAGTATTATGTTATGTCTTTAATCTGCACATGTAAGATATGTATATTATATTACCACATGTCTGTCGTCATCTTGAACTCTGCTGTTGCTGCAAAATGCTAATGATTGCATTTATACCATAAGGCTACAAGATTCTTGATCAGGTACACATACAGCAAGGTAGAGTTGCAGTTAGCATTGCCATTTTATAGTGCCAGTCACCTGAGCTCAATTCCCGCTGCTGTCTGTAAGGAGTTTGTTCATTCTCCCTGTAACGGGGTGAGTTTCCTCCGGGTGTTCCAGCTGTCACCCACACTCCAAAGATGTATGGGATTGTAGGTTAATTGGTCACGAGTGTAACTGGACGGTGTGGGCTCGTTGGGCTGAAAGGACCTGTTGCCATGTTGTGCATCTAAGTAAATAAATAAATAACACACGAGGCTGTACACAGGAATTGGAAGACAGAGGCCCAAAGATCAAAGGTGAATCAGAAGTCAAGGCCCAAGGACTGGATGTCTGAGCCTGCGGGTCTACTGGGGAAGTTGAAGCCTCGCATCTGTCAATCCATGAGTCCACTGGAGACTGGAGGCCAGAGACTTCCTGCCCTAGGATTGGAGGACTATATGTGGGAGGGAGGAATGGGGCTCGTTTTCCTGTGGTTGCTCCTTGTGTCTTGTGAACATGGTGCGCATGTTATGCTTTCTGGGACTGTGGGGTGACACTTGTGGGCTGCACCCCCAGCACATCCTTATGTTGTGTTGGTTGTTAACACAAAATGACACGTTTTGCGGTATGCTTCAACGTACATATGATAAATAAAATGAATCTGAATCAAGCTGGAGACCAAATTTTATGTAATTACCCACTGCTGATGTCCTTTAGGGGAATTTCACTCGGGGGAGAGTGGGGGTGGGGGAGAAAGGGTAGTGGAAATGGGCAATCAAAAAGCGGGAAGATGAATTTCCCCAAGGAATGCATTGTTGTAGTATGTTACATTTAAGCAAATTTTTGAGATTTTTTTTGATTATGCGAAGTAATTTCTTGGCTAAAAAGTTTTAAACAACAAAGTGATCCAACAACAGAGTAGCATCCAAGCTTTCTTCCACTGCAATGGTGAATTCAAGACATCTCATAATGGGATAACCTAACCTTTTAGAATCATAGCTTACTAAAACTATCATCTAGTCCATGCCAACCTGATCTTTTGCCTCGTCCCATTGACCCGCACCCGGACCATATCCCCCCGCAAACCTCTCCCATCCATGTACCTATCCAAACTTCTCTAAAATGTCACAACTGAGTCTGCACTTACACTTCTGCTGGCTGCTCATGCCACAGTGCCTTCTAAGTGAAGAAGCTTCCTCCTCAGATTTCCCTCGAGTATCTCAGCTTTCACCCTTAAACTATGACCTCTAGTTCTCATCAGTCTCACCCAGCCTGCATGCATCCACCACAGCACACAGTTGCATTATACACTTTAGCAGGGTCTTGGGACAGGAACCACAATTTATCAGAGTGGATGCAACACCATCTTATCGAACAGTTACTGACCTCACTCCGGGGCTGTGAATGCAGAACACACCTGACCACTCAAGACTGCCCCACCAGTCCACGCGATCGTGGCTGACCTGCCCCAGGCCTCCTCTGTGCTAGACACAATGGCCAAAAAAAATAACGCTGATATTGAAAGTACTAGCTGGTCAAAACTAAAGTCTGTTTCTAAGGCCAAGCTCCGGGTGAGAATTAAAAAAAGCCGACCTTAAATGGGCAGCTGCATGAACTTATGACGACTAACGCATTGGATTTCCTATCAGCTTGAAGTCATCGAGAGTCAGGTGGCTTGAAATTCTCTTTGCCTGATTTGGATCAAGTGGAAGGCATCTCTGCCTGGCACTTGGTGCGACTCAGGCACCGGAACATGTTACAATTAAAATGGCACCTGGCAGACTGGTCGTCATGGGGGATAAATTAGCTTGATTCCTTAGCCATCTTTCAGGGCCAAAGTGAAGATATCAGGACAGGCATTTGGGACAGGTGGGAATATCAAGCCTGTTCCACAGAGGATAGCAAACACCATTCAGACCAGCAGCACTTTTACAGCACCCAGGAGCATATGAACGTTAAAGCAACAGGCCATTTGGCCCCACACACCGGTACTACTATTTAACAAGCTCACAGCTGAGGGAAGTTTATAAAGATGGGGTGGGGGGAGAATACAAAGAGTTGGGGGGGGGGGGTTGAGTGTGGTTGGTGCCTGGAATGCATTGTCAGGGATGATGACCGAGGCAGATACGATATAGGCACTTTAGAGGCTCTTAGGTTGTTCATATCCCTCCATTCAATGCACTACGTGCTGGCAGAAGGATTTAAGTGTCATTGGCTTAACTAGTTCAGTAGAATTTAATTGGCCAAAGGGTTTGTTCCTTGGCTATACTGTTCCATGAATAATCAATGTTCTATAATGTGGTGTCAAATTATCACCATCTCCCTCTATTTCCTTAATATCTAAAAAATCAGCTGATTTTGTTTTGGATACATGCAGTAACTTCACCTGCCTCCCCCCACTCTTTAATTAGAGAGTGTCAAAGGTTCAGGAAAAAAAAATTCTCAAAGCATATAGCAAATACCTTCAGCAACTGACTTCAGCCGCCGGTCTTCGGGTTTGAATATGAACTGTGGATTAAATCTAAAATGCAGCTCTGAACAATGGATTCCTAAGACTGTGATCCACAGTTCACTGGAAGACCAGACAATGCTGATTAAATTCATTTCTTGGGTGTCTGTAGTGAGGGTGGTATGTAGTTCAAAGGAAGCATTATAAAAATGGAATTGTCCTTTGATCTTTAGCACAGCAGTCCCCAACCACCGGACCGCGGACCAGTACTGGGCCGCAAAGCATGCCCTACCGGGCCGTGAGAAAACAATATGAGTCAGCTGCACCTTTCCTCATTCCCTGTCACGCACTGTTGAACTTGAACAGAGGGTTGCCAACTGTCCCGTATTAGCCGGGACATCCTGTATATTGGGCTAAATTAGTTTGTCCCATACGGGACCACCCTTGTCCCATATTTCCCCCGCTAAGGTAGAGCGTTCCTATGAAACCTTTCGTGCCGAAATGGCGTAAAGCGAAGAAGCAATTACCATTAATTTATATGGGAAAATTTTTTGAGTGTTCCCAGACCCAAAAAATAACCTACCAAATCACACATAAAACCAAAAATAACTGTAACATATAGTAAAAGCAGGAAAAAAATATGATAAATACAGAGCCTATATAAAGTAGAAATCATGTATGTACAGTATAGTCGGGAAGATTAGGCCAAAACCGATTTGTGGAAAAAAAACCCAGCATGTACGCGCATGCGCACGTCACGCATGCGTACAAAGGTACCCGCACAAGGCTTCGTGGTCATGGTAGTCTTTCTCGGGGTAAGCAGAAGTGTCTCGTCAACACACAACAAAAACCGCTGGTGAACGCAGCAGGCCAGGCAGCGTCTATAGGAAGAGGTACAGTCGACGTTTTGGGCCGGGCCCATTTGTCAGGATTTGACTGCTACTTTTGTCCCTTATTTGGGAGTGAGAAAGTTGGCAATCCTAACTGCAAAAGACACGTTGAGGTGAGTTTAACCCTACTTGAACACCCCCCATCCCCCAGTTGGCCGGTCCGCAAGAATATTGTCAATATTAGACCGGTCCGCAGGGCAAAAAAGGTTGGGGACCCCTGCTTTAGCATATAAAATAGAAACATATATAAACATAGTAAACCTACAGCACAATACAGGCCCTTCGGCCCAAGATGGGGTCTCAATATGATGCCTGCTCTGTCTGATTTTATCAAATAAAGAAACAGCTTCATACCTACCAGTACTCCTCTCTGGTAACTTAATTCATGTGACAACAGTGACCCGTGATTCTAGGCCATCCCAGCCAAAGGATCATTATCCTTCACTCTATCCTGTCAAGTGCCTCAAGATATTTTAATGAGGCCACATCTCACACCTCCAAACTCGAGAGGATAAACTATCAGTCTTTTTACTCTCATCTGACAATTCCTCATCCCTTGCATGAATTTTCAATGCAAGCCCTCTACTGCAAGAATATTTTTCATTCGATAGAGAGACCAGACCACAATACCATATACCAGACACAGTCTCACTAGGGCCCTGTATAATTGATGTAAGATGCATCATCAGTCTGAGGACTGATAATCTGCCTCAGGCTCTCACCCTAGAAGCATCAGATTTAAGAATGCAACTAACTCCCATGCATAATTAACCAAGGAACGATGGACTGTAAGATCCAATTCTCAGCCACAACATATGGCAAGCGAGCGTTCTGCAGGTAGAAAAATAGACCATCTATAACTTAATTGGATTCTTATTCAAAGAAAAGTTCAGAAGGAAAATTACAAGATAGTAAATGCATATTTTTAGACTGAGATTTGAAACATTGATGCATCCCCAAAGTTCAAGGTTCAAAGTAAATCTATTAGCAAAGTTTATACATGTCACCATATACTACCCTGAGATTTGTTTTCTTGTGGGCATTCACAGTAAATACAAGGAAACACACTGGAATTAATGAAAAACTACAAAGACGGAACAACCACCAACATGAAAAAGACAACAAATTGTGCAAATAGAAACAGAAAAGAAAGAATAAATACGTAATATATATATTTTGAGAACATGGGTTGTAGTGTCCTTAAAAGTGAGTCGATAGGCTGTGGAATCAGTTCAGTGATGGGGCGAATGAAGTTATCCACTCTGGTTTAAGAACCTCATGGTCGAAGGGTAATAGTTTCTGAACTGGTGGTGTGGGACCTAAGGCTTCTGAACCTCCTTCCTGATGACAGCAGTGAGAAGAGAACATAGCCTCTTCACTACGTACTCAATACATCTAGCAGTAACTTCTCTGCTAAGAAATTACCTCAATATACATGACAATACTGCAATTCAAAATTTTCAAAACAAAAGAGCAGAGATCAATTTTGGATCAGTAATAATTACTAAAAGCTAATTAAATGTCTTTTTTGTGACACGAGTTTAACTTGATATGGGACCTCTTGCATTAACCCAGGTATTTAATGAAGCCCTAGATATATGTCTCATCTGAACCTTGGACTGTTGATTTATTTATCAAGACACAGCCCAGAACAGGCCCTTCCTGGCCATTCAAGCCTCGCCGCCCAGCAATCCCGCGATTTAATCCTAGCTTAATCACAGGACAACTTACAATGACCAATTAACCTACCAATAGTGCGTCATTGGACTGTGGGAGGAAATCAGAGCACCCGGAGAAAACCCACGTGGTCACGGAGAGAATGTACAAACTCCTTAAAAGCAGTAGTGGGAATCGCACCCAAGTCACAAGTACTGCAAAGCGTTGTGCTAACCACTATGCTACCGTACCAGCCCAATGTAGTACCACAAATGAGACGATGAACTGGAGTCTGGAATAGTGGGATAGGTTGTGGGGCAGTCAAAAAGAGGGGTTGATCATGTCACTTATCAAATTAGAACAAGAGATGCCCGTTTCATGCTACGTTGAGACAAAAATATTGAATCTGAGTTGAATGTTAGATGATATATTGGTGCACTCTACGATGGACCAACTACAAAGAGGGTAATTTAATCAGAGTTGGGAATTTCAAGATCATGCATCATGGGAATAGGGCCTTCCGTACCAACCAACCACACCATTCCAATCTCAATTTGCCTCTGGCATCCCCAGTAACTTACCCATGCCCTTTGAGTCTCTTGCCACCAATCTATATTAGGAGCACTTTTACACTAGTTACTTAACCTAGCCTTCGGCAAGTCTTTGGCACATGGGAGGAAGCCCGTGCAGTTGCAGAAAAAAGTTCAATTTCCACACAGAGAGCAGCCAAGATCAGAATCAAAACCGGATGTCATTTTCCCGAGGGAGGAAAATATAATTTGGCAACATTCGATATGGAAGAGAGAGACAGGAGACTGCAGATGCTGCAGTCTGGAGCAATGAAGAATTGAGCAGGTCAAGCAGCATCTGTTCTGCTGGAGGAAAAAACTTAAAAGTTGTTTGTGTATCATTATTGGGGTAAATAATGCGCCAAGGGGGGGAAATATCCAAGGGGCATGTGCTTTTCCAAATCAACCCCTAAGTTAATGAGGAAAAAAATTGTAAATAAGGCTGGTTTTGATGAACTCCCATGTATGGAACCTTGCAGAGGGAGTTTAATGGAGACAATTAATAAGATTAATACAGAAGACTGCAAACTGGTGCATTTGGGGTGGGGGGTGTTAAAAACAACAAGAACAGTTGGTAAAATTCTTGAGGAATAGGATCATGAAATGTAATGGGAAAAGACTGAATAAAAGAGCCAACAGTCGACATTTTGTTTCGAGACCCTTCATCTACGACTCAAAATGTTGACTGTTAACTCTTTTCCATAGATGCTGCCTGACCAGCTGAGTTCCTCCAGCATTTTATGCCTGGATTTCCAGCATCTGCACATTTTCTCATGTTTGTGAATAAAAAAGTGTGTAAAAATGATCATTTACAAAAATAGAGGGCTAACTGATTAAAAAAAATAATATCCATCAAAGAAATCATGGGGACCAACTCAATGGAACAAAAGAAAAAAAAGCATTTTTGGAGCATGGGTCCTTTCCAAAAATAATTTTAAAGGAGAGACAACAGGATTGATGTGATAAATAATTAAAATCCTTCAGGGTTTATTATGTGAGATAGGGTATTGCTAGTGAGGCCAATATTGAAAGCTTATCAAGTAATAAGGTAAAATCTCAATAGTTCTTTCCCCCTACCCCACCACAGTCAAAGGAGCATTCAAATTGAGGTGATGGGCCATGCACTGTACAGTGGTTTCAATGAAACATGTGCCATACGAGTACAAAATGTTTCGCAGATCTTAGCAAATTCCAGGCAAGATACAATGAATGGAGGTTCCAGTGAGACCCTAAGACATCACAAAGTTCAGTCAATCTAAATCTGCTTCCATTTTTCTCATCTATTTTTCTGTGTTACTAATGAATTTCAATAATCAACACAGAAGCCAAAACTAGTTCTTAGTTTGCCACTTGTCTAATAATTAAATTGAATTTGATTGAATCCATATCCTCTTAATCACTGAAGTTCAATAATTATTACTTGCCCTTTATTTGCTAGATTCTACCACTCCAGAAAAACCTTCACTCATTACACATCAAATGAGTTTATCCCACTTTGTCCACTCCACAATTCTGATACACCAAGAAACTTTCTGATCACGGTATTCATGTGAATATCATCCAGTAAATGTAATTTTACTCCCTTCAAAAATCAAAAATAAAGAAATAAATAATTGTCTTTTCAACACATTTTTTCCCAAGTTCCAAATCTGCAAATGGCTCCAGATTACCTTTGATACTTACAAATATATCAGATAGGAATAGCGAATGTCAGCCAGCCCTTTGAACTTGGTCTAACAAGCGATGAGATCATATCTAATCTTGCAAATCCAATGCGATGTCCTACTTGATTCCCTTAGCATTCAACCTGTCCAGACCCAAACTTCTATCCATACCTTGAATATGCTCAAATCATCCACAGTGCAGTCATCAGGATGTTCAAAGATTTAATTTTCTGAGCTAGGAAATTCCTCCATACTTCAGTGCTAATTAATCTGCCATTCATTTTACATGGCAGGGCATTAAAGATTTCTTCATGACCAGGTGCACATGACATTTTCCCAGTAATGAAACTGTGAACAAAGTTCATCTAGTAAATGTTCTCTTACAAAGTCAGAAGTTCAATTCAAGTAGGTTTTATATTTCCTTTTGGCAAGTTTTTATGTGCACTAAGATAAGGGCCACTGCCTGCCAGTTTTTCAAAATCTATTTAGAATGGCAGACTGGTGGGGTGGAGATATGTCTCTACCAAACGACATGCCAGGCACCCCTTCCCTCTGCTAGCCTGCAGCTCACCCTCGGGCAAAGTGCAGTACCTGCTTAGCCCTCCCCTCCCCCCACAAGGTGCAGCACCTGCTTAGCACCTTCCCCCCAATCAGAGTCACATGAAGCCATGGGATCAGGTGGTGGATGGTCCTATGAGGAGCTGGTGCATATCAGAAGTCCTGGTTATGAGACCACTGACGCCAGGCAGATGATCTCTGAACTGGTAATGGCTGAGGTCACCTGTCTTGTAATGACACAGCCAGAAAGTGGCAATGGCAAAAATTTGCCAAGAACAATCATGGTCATGAGACCATGATGGCCTACAACATACGGCATGATCTTCGGCTTAACAGAAAGGCTGTGTGGGCAGCAAAGTCTCTAGTCAATAGACAATAGGTGCAGGAGTAGGCAATTCAGCCCCTCGAGCCAGCACCGCCATTCACTGTGATCATGGCTGATCATCCACAATCAGTACCCTTTTCCTGCCTTCTCCCCATATCCCTTCACTCCGCTATCTTTAAGAGCTCTAACTTTTTTTTTTGAAAGAATCCAGAGAATTGGCCTCCACTGCCTTCTGAGGCAGAGCGTTCCACAGAACCACAACCCTCTGTGTGAAAAAGTTTTTCCTCAACTCCATTCTAAATTGTCTACCCCTTATTCTTGAACTGTGGTCTCTGGTTCTGGACTCCCCCAACATCGGGAACATGTTTCCTGCCTCTAGCGTGTCCAATCCCTTAATAATCTTGTATGTTTCAATCAGATCCCCTCTCATCCTTCTAAATTCCAGTGTATACAACCCCAATCACTCCAATCTTTCAACATATGACAGTCCTGCCATCCCGGGAATTAACCTCTTGAACCTACGCTGCACTCCCTCAATAACTAGAATGTCCTTGCTCAAATTTAGAGACCAAAACTGTACACAATACTCCAGGTGTGGTCTCACCAGGGCCCTGTACAACTGCAGAAGGACCTCTTTGCTCCTATACTCAATTCCCCTTGTTATGAAGGCCAACATGCCATTAGCTTTCTTCACTGCCTACTGTCCCTGCATGCTTACTTTCAGTGACTGATGAACAAGGACACCAAGATCATGTTGTACTTCCACTTTTCCTAACTTGACACCATTCAAATAGTAATCTGCCTTCCTGTTCTTGCCACCAAAGTGGATAACCTCACATTTATCCACATTAAACTGCATCTGCCATGCACCTGCCTACTCACCCAGCCTGTCCAAGTCACCCTGCATTCTCATAACACCCTCCTCACATTTCACACTGCCACCCAGCTTTGTGTCACCTGCAGATTTGCTAATGTTACTTTTAGTCCCTTCATTTAAATCATTAATATATATTGTAAATAGCTGCGGTCCCAGTACTGAGCCTTGCGGTACCCCACTAGTCACTGCCTACCATTCTGAAAAGGACCCATTAATCCCTACTCTTTGTTTCCTGTCTGCCAACCAATTTTCTATCCATGTCAGTACCCTACCCCCCAATACCATTTGCTCTAATTTTGCACACTAACCTTCTATGTGGGACCTTTAATGTGCCCCAGGGCTGTGTGCTCAGTCCGTTGCTGCTCACACTGTGTCGCAGGATTCAGCTCAAACTGCATCAAGTTTACCAATGACACAGCAGTAGTTGGTCTCATCAACAATCTGATGGAGTACAGAGAGGAGGTGGAGCGGCTGGTGGAGTGGTATGAAGACGACAACCCAAGTCTGAACATGGAGAAGGCCAAGAAAGTGATTGTGAGCTTTAGGAAGGTGTAGATGAACCATTCCTCTGCTCATACATGGCTCTTCCGTAGAGAGAGTTAAGTGCACCAAGTTCCTGGGAGTTCACATATCAGATGGCCTCACCTCGTCCCTCGTTAACACCTACGTGAATAAGGCAGCACAGCAGCAGCTCCATTTCCTCAGGAGGTTGAGGCATGCAAGGCTACCCCACCCCCACCATGTGAGCTGACTTTTACAGGAGCACCAGCGACAGCGTCCTGACAAGTTGCATCTCCATCTGGTATGGGAGCAGCAGAGCATCAGACTGGAAGTCCCTACGAAGGACAGTGAGAATGGCTGAGAGGATCAAAGGGGTCTCCCTCCTCCTATCCACAGGGGTTATTATCAGGAGCGTTGTACACGCAGGGCCCTCAGTATTATTAAGGATCCCACCCATCCATCCCGAATTCTCTTTGACTTTCTACCATTAGGCAGGAGACTCCAATGTATTAAGACAAGAATATCAGGATGGAAAAGTGTCTTCCCTCAGGCCATTCGGCTTCTGAACTCCCTGCCACATCGCATTCAAAGTGTCACTGGATAATTTGTACTGTACCCTACAATATGTAGTTTATGCACTTTATTTATGCATAAAATTCACAATACTTTCCCAAGTTATTGTGTGTTATGTGTACTACTGTGCTTCACAGCCTGGTTTGGAGAAACCTTACACATGTATATAGTTAAATGACAATAAACTTGGCGGCACATAATGATGATGATGATTTAGAATGTATCAGCATGTAAATGTTACACAGATTGTGACAGAGAGTGCTGGAGCATTCAAAAGGTCAGGCAGCAACAACAGCGAGAAAGCCTATTACCCTGGGTAGGGAAGTCTAGAACAAGAGGATGCAGATTTTAGGTGAGAGAGGAAAGATTTAAAAGGGACCGGACAGAAAACGTCCCCGTGGACAGGGTGGTGAGTATATGCAATAATCTGCAAGAGGAAATGGCACAGGCAGGTACAGTCACTAAGCTTTATATTACATAGATGTATCTTTCTTACCCCTTATGGATGGTGTGTATCTGCATTTTTCCCTCAATCTCAGGTCCTCTGTCAGAGGGCTGTGAGCTTGAGGGTTCAGTGCTGTATCCTTGCTGTTGTTAGTAGTCCACTCTTCTGGACCGAGATCTCAGATGTTTTCCCCAGCATTTATTGTAACCACTCTCCCAGTCCAAGTATCACAGCTCCAAGTGCACCTATCACCACCAGGATTACTCTGGCTTTAGCTTTCCACATCCTATCTACCTGCTCTTCCAAGCCCTGGTATTTCTCCAGCTTCTCAAATTCTTTCTTCCTGAAGTTACTGTCATTTGGGATTGCCATGTCTATTACTATTGCTTTCATCTGTTCCTTGTTCAGTATTACTATGTCTGGTTGGTTGGCCAGTAACTGCCTTATCAGTCTGTATTGGAAGTCCCACAGCTTCTTAGCTCTGTCATTGTCCACTACCCTCTCGGGTGTTTCCCCATTTGGACTTGGGAGTGTCCAATCCATATTCAACACAGATATCCCAGTACACAGTTCCTGCATCTCGCTTGTGCCATTCAATGTAAGCTGTCCTTGCCTGCATCTTGCACCCAGGGATGTATATACACTGGATGAATTACAGGTAAAGTGAAAGAAAAGCCCTATTTTAAGCTGCAGAGAAGGGGTGGTGGAGAGAACGGAGGAAACGTCTACAATGGTGTAGTTTTCAAGGTGACAATTACTTTAAAAACTGGTACGATGATTTGAAACAATAAATTGAAACAGAACATACAGCCCAATTTATGGCATGTAATTGTAATTTCTAAACACAGTATTAGGTGATAATGGTAATAACATGTCCAGATGGAAAGGCAGAAGCTGTTCTTTGAGTTTGTATTAGACCACACGACATAAAAGCAAAAGTAGGCCATTTGGACCATTGAATATACGCCACCATTCCATCAAAGCCAATCTGTTATCCCTCTTGACCTCATTTCTTCTGCCTTCTCCTTGTAACCTCTGACTCCCCCGACTAATCGAGAACCTATCAACCTCCACTTTAAATATAACTCAACGGCTTGGCCTCCATAGGCATCATTAGAATAACAGGGGAGGGTGTGAAAAGCAAAGTCATTGTGGGAGTGGAGAAGAGAATTCAGCTGGCAGGAATCTAGCTTCAGCTGTTGTAATAAACAATAGACAATAGACAATAGGTGCAGAAGTAGACCATTCAGCCCTTCGAGCCTGCACCGCCATTCTGAGATCATGGCTGATCATCTACTATCAATACCCAGTTCCTGCCTTGTCCCCATAACCCTTGATTTCCCTATCCATAAGATACCTATCTAGCTCCTTCTTGAAAGCAACCAGAGAATTGGCCTCCACTGCCTTCTGAGGCAGCGCGTTCCACACCTCCACAACTCTCTGGGAGAAGAAGTTCCTCCTCAACTCTGTCCTAAATGATCTACCCCTTATTCTTAAACCATGCCCTCTAGTACTGGACTCTCCCAGCATCTGGATCATATTTCCTGCCTCTATCTTGTCCAATCCCTTAATAATCTTATATGTCTCAATCAGATCCCACCTCAATCTCCTTAATTCCAGCGTGTACAAGCCCAGTCTCTCTAACCTCTCTGCGTAACACAGTCCGGACATCCCAGGAATTAACCTAGTGAACCTACACTGCACCTCCTCCACAGCCAGGATGTCCTTCCTTAACCCTGGAGACCAAAACTGCACACAATACTCCAGGTGTGGTCTCACCAGGGCCCTGTACAAATGCAAAAGAATTTCCTTGCTCTTGTACTCAATTCCCTTTGTAATAAAGGCCAACATTCCATTAGCCTTCTTCACTGCCTGCTGCACTTGCTCATTCACCTTCAGAGACTGATGAACAAGTACTCCTAGATCTCTTTGTATTTCTCCCTTACCTAACTCCACACCGTTCAGGTAATAATCTGCCTTCCTGTTCTTGCTCCAAAAGTGAATAACCTCACACTTATTCACATTAAACGCCATCTGCCAAGTTTCTGCCCACTCACCCAGCCTATCCAAGTCACCTTGAATTCTCCTAATATCCTCATCACATGTCACACTGCCACCCAGCTTAGTATCATCAGCAAACTCGCTGATATTATTCACAATGCCTTCCTCTAAATCATTGACGTAAATGGTAAACAGCTGTGGTCCCAATACCGAGCCCTGTAGCACCCCACTAGTCACCACCTGCCATTCCGAGAAACACCCATTCACTGCTACCCTTTGCTTTCTATCTGCCAACCAGTTTTCTATCCATGTCAATATCCTCCCCCCAATGCCATGAGCTCTGATTTTACCCACCAATCTCCTATGTGGTACCTTATCAAATGCCTTCTGAAAGTCAAGATACACCACATCCACTGGATCTCCTGCATTTATCTTCCTGGTTACATCCTCGAAAAACTCCAATAGATTAGTCAAGCATAATGTGAAGGGTTAGTTTACTGGCTGGTCAAAAGCCACTTCTGCCATACCGGTTGTTGATTGACCAGTTTGAGAGATGCAGCAGCTCTTTCCTATTGTTGCTTTGCATGAAACAGCACCAGTGTCCGGTTCCGGACACTCCAGGGGTATAAGAACAGCATGTGCGAGAGACTTCCTGGCTTTCCTTTGTCTCCAGGGGTTCATCTTCACACGGAGATCACAACCAGTACTGAAGAACCACTGGGAATGTGTGCTGCAGATATAGCAGAGCCCACATGCACACTTAGCCAAGTAGCTGTCTGTTAAACGTTTAATTTTGTAGTTGTGTAAATTGGGAAGACTTACTAAAGTACTCGTTGAGTTTGAATTTTTACTGAATGTTTATTATCATAGTTTGTGAAACTTAAGGTAGCTTAGATGTCTGTAAATAAATGGCTAATGAACTTATTTGTAATCAGTGTCTTCAGTCTCAATTCACCAAACCAGTGAAGCTGCTTCTTTGTAACAGCGGTGTCCTTGTGTTTTGAAATGTGGACATTTAATTGATGTTTAGTTACTCCAGTGTGGAAGAGAGTACTTAGCAAGTACCAAATGCAGCCGAGTAAACTGAAAGAAGCTCCAGCTGGAAGAGCTATAAGCTCCTAATACTATGTTGGTCAATTTTCAGAATTTAGGCATCATCTCCTTCCAGTAATGCTGCCTCGACATCTTGAACTGCAGTTACTTGGCACATCAGCTGAGTGAGGAATCCAATTTTCTTAATTCATGAACAAACAAGTCAGTGAACTGACTGAACAGGCACGCGGTTTATTGTGAGATAATACTTTGTAATGCTGCAAACTGGTGGAAAGCAAGATCTCTTACCGCATAGCGCATACACCATTTACAGTGGAGGCATTGTAATTTTCAACATGCAACATCTTCTTAGTGATCATTAAAAAACGGTTTGAACTCAACCATCAGTACAGTTGAATACACGCCAACACAGTTGCTGCTAATTTCGAGATTATTCAGTGGTCACAAATTTACAATGCAATCTGTCAATGCTGGAACTCCAGTTTATAGCAAAATATGATCAGGAGTTCAAATACAAGCCAGAGGTAGATACATCAAACAGTCTCCATTTTTACTTATCTTCAAATATCAAAAAGTAGAATGAAGTATAATGTCAATGTTTACAAAACATATAATTATTTATTAACTGGGCTTGTATTGCAGGAGAATGGAGTTGAGAGAGATAATAAATCAGCCATGATGGAATGGCAAAACCGAAGTGCAGGGATTTGCACTGGTAGGACAAACCATTGAACAGTAGGGCGTTGAGGAGTAATACAGGGCCATCATTTGTTTAAAGTGGTGTCACAGATAGGGTTGCAAAGAAAGCTTTTGGCACATTGGCCTTCATAAATCAATATATTGAGTACAGAAGATGGAATGTTTCATTTAAGTTGTATAAGACTAACTTGGAGTAGTGCGTGCAGTTTTGGTCACCATAGGAAAGATGTAAACAAGATTGAAAGAATGCAGAGAAAGTTTACAAGGGTGTTGCTGGGACTGCAGGACCTGAGTTATAAGGAAAGATTGGATAGGTTAGGACTGCATTCATTACAACGTGGAAGATTGAGAGGAGATTTGACAGAGGTATGCAAAATTATGAGGGGTATAGATAGGGCAAATGCAAGTAGGCTTTTTCCTCTGAGGTTAGGTGGGACTACAACCAGAGGTCATGAGTTAAGGGTGAAAGCTTGGATGTTTAAGAGGAACACAAGGGGAAACTCCTTCACTCAGAGGGTCGTGAGAGTTTGGAATGAGCTGCCAGCACAAGCAGAGCATGCAAGCTCGATTTCAACATTTAAGAAAAGTTTGGATAGGCATTTGGGAGGTAGGGGTACGAAGGACTATGGTCCTGGTGTGGCTCAACGGAGTAGGCAGCTTAAATAGTTTCCACATGGACTAGATGGGCCAAAGGGCTTGTTTCAGTGCTGTACTTCATGTGATTCCATGGGCCGAATGGCTTAATTCTGCTCTTATGTTTTAAGGTCTTGTGGTACCAAAGATATTGTTTTAAAAAAATGCAGTTATTGTTGAGGCAGAAGTTTGAGACTTCATTAAGCTGTTGGCCAGCGTCCCTCATTCTCAGGAAGGACTAGCCAATAGTTGGATCAACTAGAGGTCATTCATACTTGGCTCGGAAAGTTCAGTCATTCAGAACTCTACTGAATATATCTTCGCAAGCTCAGTTCACCTGATATCCACATGTTCTCTAACTACACTGGCCTGGTTAAGTAAGATAAGCATTTTCAAATACTTATTTTCCAAAATGGTTCCAATTATCATGTCCCTCCACACCTTTTAACTGACTTCCAAGCCTACCTATCTTCAAGATTTAAGCACTCTTTCAATTTTGCCTATCTGGTTGTCTTTACATACTTAAAACTACCAATGATGGCAGTGGCTTCACCAGTCAAGGCCGTGAGATCTATAGTCCTTCCATCACCTCCACCCCTCTGACTCTCAAAACAGGAGTCTCTCAGGGCTGTGTACTCATTCCCCTCCTTTACTCCCTGTATACCTATGACTGTGTTGCCACCCACAGCTCTAATCTGCTAATCAAATTTGCCAACGACACTACCTGATTGCCCTTATCTCAAACAATAACAAGGCAGCCTACAAGTCATCTCTCTGACACAGTGGTGTCAAGAAAACCACCTCTCCCTTAATGTCGTAAAAACAAAGGAGCTGGTTGCGGATGTCAATGGATCTGGGGTTGACAGGGTAAACAGCTTCAGTTCCTTGGCATTCACATCACCGAGGACCTCACGTGGTCTGTACACACCTGCTGTGTGGTGAAAAAGGTGGTTGAGGAAGTTTGATACGGGCCCCCAAGTCCCAAGAACTTTCTACAGGGGCACAATTGAGAGCACCCTGACTGGCTACATCACTGCCTGGTATGGGAACTGTACCTCTCTTAATCACAGAGAGTGGTGCGGACAGCCCAGCGCATCTGTAGTTGTTAACTTCCCATGATTCAGGACATTTACAAAGACAGGTGTATAAAAAGGGCCTGTAGGATGATTGGGGACCCGAGTCTCACCAACCACAATTTATTCCAGCTGCTACCATCTGGGAAACGGTACCGCAGCATAACAGCCAGGACCAACAGACTCCGGGACAGCTTCTTCCACCAGGCCATCAGACTGATTAACTCACGCTGATTTGAGTGTATTCTGTTACATTGACTGTTCTATTTATTATAAATTACTATGATTGCACATTGTACATTCAGACAGAGATGTAATGTAAAGATTTTTACTCCTCATGTATGTGAAGGATGTAAGAAATAATTCAAAAACTTACACAACTTCCAAATCTTTCTACTTCCAAGGCATTCCTTAAGAAACACCTATTCGAACAATCATCTGGTCAGGTCCTTATATGATTCAGCATTAAATTTTTATTTGATAACTTCCTCCAGTAGAATTGTTTAGAATGTTTTGTTGCAAGAGGTGTTAAACCAATGCTCAGATTTGCAGACAAGTGCTGTTTGTCAATGGGATTCCGGGACAAGAGTTCTTTTGGGTGCAGTGACCAAAAATCTGCCTTACTGGATGAACACAGAAAGGTCCCAAGCCAAAAAGGCGAAGGGAAGTTCCCTTCTGCGAACATTACCACGCAAATTAAGATCAAACAGATTACTCAGTAATAATGAAATCGTTCTTTGCGAGATATTACTGAGCACAAGTTAACTGCAGCACCTGGCGACCATGACCGCAACAACAGCCTTGCACTCAACATCTGTGGACTTTGGGAAGGTGAGGTCGAAAGAACACACAGCAGTCCTCATTGAAGGGCTGGCAGTGGAAAGAGTGAGCAGTTTCACGTTCCTGGGTGCCAATGTCTTTGAAGATCTATCCTGGGTCCAACATATTAATGCAATTAAGGCAGCATGCCAGCGACCCTGTTTGATTAGGATTTTGGGATTTTATCTGTCACCAAAGACTAGTGAGTTGCAACAGATGTACTGTGGCGAGCATTCCAATTGGATGCATCTCCATTGGGATTGCAGGCATCAACACATGGGACCAGAAAAGGCTGCAGAATGTTGGAAAACTCAGCCAGCTCCATCATGGGCACTAGCTTCCTCACCATCTTCAAAAGGTAATGCCTCAGAAAGCTGGGATCAATCGTTAAGGACCCGCATCACCAGGACTTGTCCTCTTCTCATTACTGCCATTGAGGAGATGATACACAAGCCTGAAGCACACACTCAACGTTTCAGAAACAGCTTCTTCCCCGCCATCAGATTTTGAGAGGTCCATGATCACTACCTTATTACTTTGCTCTCTACAGCACTACCCTTTTATACACACAAATACATAGTGCCTATGAAAAGTATTCACCCGTTTGGAAGTTTTCATGTTTTAATGTTTCACAACACTGAATCATAGTGGATTTAAAAAGACTCTTTCAAGTCAAAGTGAAAACAGATCTGCACAAAGTGATCTAAATCAATTACCAATATAAAACACAAAATAATAGATTGCATAAGTATTCACCCCCCTTTAATAAGACACACCAAATCATCACTGATTTGAATTGGTTTTAGAAGTCACAAAATTAGTTAAATGGAGGTCTGTTTTTGGAGACCTGTGTGCAGTCAAGGTGTTTCAATTGATATACCTGTATCTGGTACTTTCAACTGCTGGTGAGTCAGTGTCTTGGCAAAAACTACACCATGAAGACAAAAGAACACTCCAAGAAACTCCGCAGAAAGGTTATTGAAAAACACAATTCAGGAGATGGATACAAGAAAATTACCAAGTCACTGAATGTCCCTTGGAGTACAGTTAAGTCAATCAGAAATGGAAAGAATATGACACAGCTGTAAATCTGCCTAAAGCAGGCTATCCTCAGTGACCGTGCAAGAAGGGGACTAGTGAGTGAGGCCAACAAGAGAGCTATGGAGGAGTTACAAGCTTCAATGGCTGAGATGGGAGAGACAGCACATACAAATGTTGCCCAGGTGCTTCACCAGTTGCAGCTTTATGGAAATGTGGCAAAGAGAAAGCCACTGTTGAAAAAAAACTCACATGAAATCAGCTAGAAGCAGATTCTATAGTCTGATGAAGCTAAAATTGAGCTTTTTTCCCATCAGACTAATTGCTATGTTTGGTGTAAGCCAAGCACCACACATCATCAAAACACACCAACCCTACCGTGAAGTGTGGTGGTGACTGCATCATGGTGTAGGGATGCTTCATGGCTGCAGACCCTGGGAGGCTTGTGAAGGTAGAGGGTAAAATGAATGCATCAAAATACAGGGAACTCCTGGAGGAAAATCTGATGCAGTCTGCAAGGGAGCTGCAACTTGGGAGAAGAGTTGCTTTCCAGCAAGACAATGACCCCAAGCATAAAGCCAAAGCTACACAGGAATAGCTTAAAAACAACAAAATTAATGTCCTAGAGTGTCCAAGTCAGAACCTAGAACTCAACCCAATTAAGAATGTGGATGGACTTACCCCATGCGATCTGACTGGGCTTGAGCAGTTTTGAAAAGGAGAATGGAGAAAAATTTTAGTGTCCAGATGTGTAATGCTGATAGAGACCTATCCACACAGACTCAAGTCTGCAATTGTTGCCAAAGGTACATCTGCTAAATACTGATTCGAATGGGATGAATACTTGTGCAATCAATTATATTGTTTTATATTCGTAATTAATTTAGATTATTTTGTGGAGATCTGTTTGTGGAGTCTTTTTTTGTTGATCAGTGCCAAAAAAGCCAAATTAAATCCACTGTGATTCAATGTTGTAAAACAATTAAACACGAAAACTTCCGGGGGTGGGGGGGGCTGAATAGTTTTTATAGGCATCTTATATAGCTAGGACAGCAAGACTTTTGCACAGTGCTATATTTGGAGTGGAGAGCAAATTTGTAAATTGGGTGGGAGCAATGGATGTTGGGAAGGTTGAGGGTGGAGCACTGTGGGAGGAGTGGTGGACAGGTGGCAGAGAAAGCAAGCCCGGGTGGAGGATGGCGTGGGAGAACACAACCAGCCTTGAGACACCAGCAAGGCCATCTGATTCCATTACAGAGTGTCTCTCTGGTGCTTCCCTCTCCCTTCTCCTTTTTCCAACCACGAGTCCCCTTTCCCTGCACCCTCCTCACTTTCAGTCCACAATAGGGACCCATATCAGAATCAGGTTTATCATCACTCATATACGTCATGAATTTTTTTTTGGGAGCAGCAACATCAGTACAATGCAATACATAAAATTACTTTGGTACTATGCAAAAGTCTTAGGCACCCTAGCTCGCGCGCTCTCTCTATCTATATCAATAGACAATAGACAATAGGTGCAGGAGTAGGCTATTCGGCCCTTTGAGCCAGCACCGCAATTCACTGTGATCATGGCTGATCATCCACAATCAGTATCCAGTTCCTGCCTTATCCTCATAACCTTTGATTCCGCTATAGTTAAGAGCTCTATCCATCTTTTTCTTGAAAGCATCCAGAGACTTGGCCTCCACAGCCTTCTGGGACAGAGCATTCCATATATCCACCACTCTTTCGGTGAAAAAGTTTTTCCTCAACTATCTATATATATATATATATATATATATACACACACACAGTACACGTACAGTACAGTAATTTTTAATTCCAGCTTACAGTAATTTTGTACTGTACTGCGCCACAAAACACGTCAGTGACAATAAACCGGATCTGGACTGCCGTGTCTGCATTACAACAGTGATCATCCTTTAATAGACTCACTGGCTGGATAAAGCTTGGTAATCTCAGAGAGGTCATGAAAAAAAGATATATCCATTGCAAGCAAGTCTTTCTAATGCTCTGCCTCTACCATAACGGGCACCAACACTGAGGACATCTTCAAAAGGTGATGCCTCAGGAAGGTGGCATCCATCACCAAGGACCCCATTGCCCAGGACATACCCTCCCCTCATTGCCACCGTCAGGGAGGAGGTATAGGAGCCTGAAGACACGCACACAACATTTGAGGAACAGCTTCGTCTCTTCTGCTGTCAGATTTCTGAACAGACGATGAAGCAACCCAGGAACTCTACCTCACTATTTTTGCACTACTTAATTAAAAAAAAATCTTGTAATTTTAAGTTTTTAATGTGTTGCACTACACTGCTGCCACCACATAATGAACTTCACAATGTACGTCAGTGATATTAAACCTGATCCTGATACTGTGAGCCTTCTGAACTAGACTCCACAGTGTTGGTAAACTCCCCCACTATGTTCAGGTCAAGATCTTTCAAAAATGCCCTTTGGAACCACCTTAATAAGAAAAACACTTGTTCCTTCAAATCAAAGCAGGATACAGTATCAGATTCAGATATGAAAAGTAGCATGACGAAGTACTTTGCCACACTCGTTAAGCTCGACAAACAAGGAGTGATGCACCTTATGACGCCTTCCCCTCACAAACAGCTGCAGAAGTTCCTTTGCAAAAGTACAACCTACTTCCTTTCCAACCGTGATGTTTGCAATCCCACAAGGGGAGAAAAAGGTAACACTTGGTTTCAAAACTCCTTGCTTCCTAAGTAACTCCCTCAGCCACTACACAGAGGCTGTCAGTTAAATGTAGGCAGGCTCTGGTGGTGACTCAGCATTTATATCTGATATGCTGATCAAGCTGCACTCAAGCAGGAAGCAAAACAACGCTGATAATGGAAATCAGAAACAGACACAGAAGTGTCAGGAGCACCACCAGGTACAGGAGGGAAAAAAAGTGCATGGGGTAGGGGATGAAAAAGATGGGAGGAAGGCAGGAGAGATTAAAACAAAAAATTCACACACCGTCTTAAAGATTTCTTCCCCTGGCAGTTAATCTGATCAACCGGTCTAGGTTAGCCCCTCACCCTTCTTTCTATTAACCCCGTTACTGCACTTTAGACACTTTAAGCCACGATTTAGAATGCTGTTTGCATTGTAAATATATGCTGGTGTTTATGTATTTCTGCTCATTTTATTCCATATCTGTTCTTTAACCACAAAGTTTATTTTTATACAAGTCTTTATTCTTTATAATTGTTAAATTTTTTTCTTGCTCAGCTACACCCTCACCAACACACCACGGCAAATTCCTGATACACCTGCTTCTGAATGCAAATCTCTGATCAGCCAATCAAGTGGTAGCAATTCAATGCATAAAAACATGCTGATATGGTCAAAAGTCAGCAGACTCGATGGGCCGAATGGCCTATTTCTGCTCCTTTGTCTTATGGTCTTATGTTGTTCAGACCAAAAATCAGAATGGGGAAGAAATGTGATCTAAGTGACTTTGACCATTGGTGCCAGAGGGGTGGCTTGAGTCTCTCAGGAACTGCTGGTCTCCTGGGATTTTCGCACACAACAGTCTCTAAAGTTTATAGAGAATTGTGTGGAAAACAAAAACATCCAGTGAGTGGCAGTTTTGTAGGAGAAAACGCCTTGCTAGTGAGAGAGGTCAGAGGAGAATAGCCAGACTGGTTCAAGCTGACAGGAAGGCGATGGTTAACCAAATCACCAGGCGTTACACCAGTGGTGTGCAGAAGGGCATCTCTGAACCCACAACACGTTGAACATTGAAGTGGATGGGCTACAGCAGCAGAAAACCACACTGGGTTCCACTCCTCTATTGAATAAAGAGGCCACTGGGTAACACCGATCCTTGGGATTAAATTACAAAAAAATGACAGTACTGCGACTGTCATTATAACACGTGCTCAAAGGAGATTCAAATGAGAATATTAGAATTATCCAAAATATACCATTTAATTCTTGAGCCCAGAAGCAAAATAGTTGGCAGATGCTGGTAACCTGAAGAAAGATCATAAAATACCGGAAACAGTACATCATCAGCGGTTCTCTCCTTTCTGCAGATGCGACCTGGACTGCAGAGTATTTTCTGGATATCATTGTCCTGGAAGCCTAAATCATATCAGGGAGGAAGACTAGGTACTCTCCCTTGAGCTGACACTGGGTAAACGGATGAGTTCAAAGTTCAAAGTAAATTTATTATCAAAGTACATATATGACACCAAATCCTACCCTGAGATTCATTTTCTTGCAGGTGTTCACAGGAACAAAGCAACACAATAGGATCAATGAAAAACTGCACACAAAGAATGACAAACAACCAACATGCAAAACACAACAAATTGTGGAAATTGAAAGAAAAGAAAAAAACCAAAACAACAATACATAAATAATAAATAAATAATACTGAGAACATTAGTTGTAGAAATCCTTGAAAGTGAGTCTGCAGGTTCAGGCATCAGCTCACTGTTGAGGTGAATGAAGTTAGCCACACTGGTTCAGAAGCCTGTTGGTTTCAGGTGAATAACTGTTCCTGAACCTGGTGCTGCGGGACCTAAAACTCCTGTATCCCCATCACGATGGCAACAGTGAGAAGACAGTGTGGCCTGGATGGCCGGGGGTCCATGATGATGGATGTTGATTTCTTGTGGCTTTGCACACAATGGACTGGATATCATGCACTCCAGTTTGAAGCTTTCCAAAGCAGACCATAATGCTACAAGACAAAGGATGAAGGGTCAGGGTGCCAATGGGAGGGGTAATTCCAGTGACAGGTGCTCGACACCAAGGCTTATGCTTGCCAACAGAGTATAGGAAAACATCCAATCGAGACTTCATCACCACAGCACAGAGAAGGTTGCATTGTTAAAAATCGAAAGCAGTACAATTGCATTGCTGTTTCACTTAGAAAGACAGCATAGGGTTGGGCACAAGAGACAAGCAGCAATAAACGGGGCAGGTAGCAACTCCTAAACACAAGAGATTCTGCAGATGTTGGAAATTAAGAATAACGCACACAAGTTGCTGGAGGAACTCACCAAGTCAGGCAGCATCCATGGAATGGAATAAACCATGGACATTTTGGGCCAAGACCCTTCATCAAGACTCACGCCCTGCTGAGTTTCTCCAGCACTTTGCGGTTGCTGTTCAAGGTAGGAACCCCTCTGTTTGTATGAAAAACTGCTAACAGAACGGGTTGGATTTAGCAGCAGAAGTGGCCGAGGTATCCAAGGGGAAGCGGTCACTTGGAATCATGGGAAGAGAGTGGAAAATTCAACATTCAAGCTTGCTTATTGTCATTCATCAGTACACAAGTGTAAAGGAGAACAAAATGCGTGTTACTCCAGATCTGATTCAATATAAAAATGCACAATCAGCAGAAAGAACCAAAAAAACAGAATAAATATCAATACATAAGAATATCTCATATACATACACTAGTTAGTGAAGGCATCAAGTTACAAACTTCATCCATTCTCATTGTTTTATGTGCAGTTTTTCATTGATTGTATTGTATTTCTTTGTTTGACTGTCAATGCCCACAGGAAAATAAATGTCAAGGTAGTATATGGTGACAGACTGTGTGGCTGCACGATTTTCTACCGTACTGGGCTGCTTTGCCACAGTCCGGGTGTCACGGTTTTCTACCGTACTGGGCTGCTTTGCCACAGTCCGGGTGACAAGGTTTTCTACCATACTGGGGTGTTTTGTAACTGTCCGGGTGTTTGTCACTGTCCGGGTGACACAGTTTTCTACTGTACTGGGGTGTTTTGTCACAGTCTGGGTGACACGGTTTGTTAGCATACTGGGGCGGCACACTAGAGTGGTGATTAGCACAACACTACTACAGTGCCAGGCAACCAGTTTCAATCATTGCTTGTGTCTGTAAGGAGTTTGTCAACGCATTGGTTTCTTCCGGGTGCTCAGATTTCCTCCCACATTCTGAAGACAGACAGGCGTTAGCTAACTGGTCCCATGGGTGTCATTTGGTGGCATGGGCTCATTTGGTCAGCATGGCGTGTTACCGTGTCGTATCGCTAAATACAATAATAAAAATACTAGACATACTCAGCAGGTCAGGCGGGAATCAGTGGGAAAGAAAAACAGAGTTCATGCTTCTGGGTGAAGCCCCTTTGTCAGAAATACGTCACCCAGTTCACTTGATTCAGAACTGATGAAACCCATTAACTTAGTTGCTCTTTCCACAGACAGTGTCGACTCATTGAATAATTTCCAGTGTTTTGTTTTTATATTTCATGTAATGATTCCATTAGTTCTGCTACAACTTGTTGCATTACCACTGACCTTCAGTTTCATCTCCAACTTCTCCTCCTGAACCAAGGTCATTCACAAAAAACATCAAGACTAACACTTTAAACCAGATACTGCCCATCCAAGCGTTTCCATATATTTCCAATGGAGCATCCAGATAAATTAATCTCGAGCCCAATTGCTCGCTCTTTAACCAATAAATTTTCACGTTGCTTCTTTAATACATCAAAATGTATTTTAGATTGGTAATAAAGTTCAATCAAGAACAGCCTTGATAACAATACTAGGGTGGGATGGTCAGTAAATTCCAGATGTCCATCAAAGATGTCCATTCTCCTCAGTTAAATATCAGGATTAAAGATTCACTTTCTTTGCCACAAGGAAGATTACCCTTTATGGGTATGCATGAACTTTCTAATACAAAATCTTTTATTTCACCCGCCCACCCCTCATATCCTGGGGCGAAGTCCCAAGTTGGAAGGCTGGTGGCTGTGAGCCTGAAAGCCTGGGCCTAGGATCGGTGGTTCAGAGGGCAGCCTGCCCTGAGGCTAAAGGTCAGTCTGTGTTTGAGGCGGTGGGTGGGTGAGAGGTAGGGTGGGAAAGGGGTTTCTCCTGATGAAGGGTCTCAGTCCCAGACATCCCACCCTGCAAAAACTCATTTCAGGGAGGTAGCACCATCAATTTGCGGGAGACTTCTGGGAGAGGTGGGATGTCTGCAATAGAGTAGCTCCTCAGCAGCCGCCAGCTAGTTTAAATAACGTTAGCTATGCTAATGAACGAATGACACCTGTTAAACTCACCTCAACACGTCTTTTACATTTTAACCCACCATGGGCAATAGAAAAGTCACTGTTGCAAACAGCGCAGTGAGCAACAGTGTCATTATTTTTGACCACTATTAGGCAGGGGTACACTTTAGTGTAGTCTGGGGTGACGTACGTTTTATATTTTCTTTTTTTGGAACTCTCCCACTCTTGCTCTCTCTATCGCGCGCATGCGCGCTCGCTTTCTCGCTCTTGCTCTCTCATGCTTGCTTTCTCTCTCTCTCTCTCTCTCACTCTCTCTCTCGCACTTGCTTTCTCTCGCTCTCTCTCTCACTCACTCGTGGTCGCTCTCACTCGCGCTCGCTCTCAAAAAAACCAATTTCCGGGACATTGTATATAATTTGCGGGCATCCGGGAGCTACTATTAATTTGCGGGAGACTCCCGGACCTTCTGGGAGAGGTGGGATGTCTGCAGTCCGAAACATCTACTGTTTACTCTTTTCCATAGACGCTGCCTGGCCTGCTGAGTTCCTCCAGCTTGTTTTGCTGTCCCTGTGTTGTTCTGCTGAACACTGTGGGCACAATATTGGTGGTGGAATGTGTGGCGACACTTGTGGGCTACCCCCAGCACATCCTTGGGTATGTCAGTTGTTAACTGAAACAACGTATTTCACTGTCTGTTTTGATGTACAATAGATAAATAAATCTGAATATCTGGGTGAAAACAGCTTGGAAGAAAAGGGTGCCCAGTTTCCATCTATGATTCTCTGCCAAGCAAATTCTCAGCCTTGACTGAAGATGATTTAGGGCAGAGGCCAGGCACTACTCCGTTGATGGGGGGGGGGGGGAGAAAAACACAGCATGTTACATCACTGCAGGCTGCTTTTCACATGCTCCACACGCAGTTCGACAAAAGGAGTAGCAGAAACCTAGAAGGAGCTTGCTAAGGAATTGGTTTTCCCACAGAAGGGCACGTGTCAATGTAGGGAGAGGCAGAAAAAAAAGAAACCCACAAGGAAATGAGTATCTTTTGCTTTTCTTGACAGCTAAGTACAGGTGCACGACCTCTCCGCAACCTCTCAGCATGCAGTACTCATCCATACAGAAACACTGCGAGTCTCACACACCAGAACCGTGAGTTGCAACCCAATCAATAACGTAGCAATCTAGTTTTGAAATACACATAGCTGCTGGAGGGATTGGCATGTCACCAGTGTTTAACCATTTTAATATTTCCATGATGTTCTTACAGTGAAGTCTTTATTTTGCTACAGTCAGAGTTTGAAGAAGTCATTGACATTGCTTGACGTACACAGGAGATGTTTTTCCTCAAATGAAACTTTGCAAAGATTAAGTCGATGGTTTCCAGGTGTGACTGCTGCTAGGGACAGGGATAAACTGTATATCTTGCCTTGGAACTAAGCTGCTTCATACATGGCCTTGATCTCGAGAATCAAAGTGCAACAAAGCAAGTATTGAAAACTTGATAAAGGCACACACTTAACATTGCTTCAGAATGTTTAACTGAAGTCCCCAATAATTATATTATCAATAAAGCACTGCACGCCATTGAGAACTCAACAGCACATTTTTTATAAAATCAGGCACGCCAACTGGTTTGGACAAAAGTATGGTACATTCAGATCAACAGGAAGCCATTAAAGTAACTAAAGTGAAGAAAGGTCATCTACTAGAAATGGTTAACTTTGTTTCTCCCACCGTGACCATTTTCAACATTTCTGCTTTGAGAACCTCAAACATTACAGCACAGGACAGGCCCTTCGGCCCATGATGTTAAGCCTACATTATAACCTACTGCAAGATCAATTTAACCCTTCCCTCCCAGATAGCTGTCCATTTTTCAATCATGTCAAGTCATTTGTCATTTAACTGCATACACCTATACTGTCAAACGAGATGGTTCTCTGAACCAAGGTGTAAAGAGCAGTAGTACACATGTAACACACAATAACAGGAAAGTAAGGATAAAATCTACAGATGAACTATGCATAAATAAGTAAAGTGCAGAAATTAAATACTGTCAGGTGCAGGGCAGATTAACCAGTGACACTTCGAATGCGATGCGGCAAGGAGTTCAGAAGACTAATGGCCTGAGGGAAGAGACTGTTTCCCATCCTGACCATTCTTGTTTTTGTGCATCGGAGTCCCCTGCCTGATGGTAGAAAGTTAAAGAGGATGCTGGACGGGGGTGCCTATCTAAGAGTACAGTAAGTGTCCCTAATGCATCTCCTTCTACCACCACATTAGCAGCACATTCCACACATCTCACACTCTAAAAAAAGCTACTTCCGACATCCCCTCATACCTTCCCTCTCCCTCCCCAACACATTAAAGTCATGACCCCTCGTATTCGTCATTCCACCTTGGGAAAAAGCCTCTGCCTGTCCACTCGATCTCTGCCTCTCACCTTGTACACCTGTATCAATTCACATTTTATCCTCCTCTCCAAAGATTAAAAACCCTAGGTTATTCAACGTATCCTCATAAGACTCTCATCCTCCTCTCCGAAGAGAAAAGCCCTAGCCTGCTCAACTATCCTCATAAAACATGGTCTCTAATCCAGGTATCATCCTGATAAGTCTCCTCTGCACCCTCTATAAAAACTTCCTCACACTTTCTATAATGAGACGAGCAGAACTGATTGCATATTCCAAATGTGGTCTAACCAGAACTTTATAGAGCTGCAATATTACCTTGTGGCTCTTGCATTCAATTCCCCAACAAATGGAGGCCAACAAACCATACGCTTTCGTAACCACTCTATCAACTTGTGCAGCAACTTTGAGGGACCTATGAATGTGAACCCTAATATCACTCTGTTTCTCCACACAGTTAAGCAGCCTGCCATTAACCCCGCATTCTTCCTTCAAATTCAACCTTCCAAAGGGTACCACTTCATATTTTTCCAGATTGAACACCATCTGCTTCTTCGCAGCCCAGCTCTCTGCATTCCGTCAGTGTTCTGATGTAACCTACAGCAACCTTCTACACTATACACAACACCATTAAGATTTCTATTGTCAACAGTATTATCAGAATGGTAAACCTGGCACACTGCCAAACCATAGCATATGATTGCAATATCAAGCTGCGGAATGCAGTGGAAAAGGGTGGCGCGAGTGTGGAACGAACTGCCAGTGAAAGTGACGCATGCAAGCACAATTTCACAGAAGCTTGGATAGGTACATAGATGGCAGAGTTATGGAGGACTGTGCTCTGGGTAAAGGTCATTGGGACTAGGCAGCTTAAATGGTTGGCACAGACTAGATGGGCTGAAGGGCCAGTTTTTGTGCTGTACCTTTCTATGATTGACTCCAGAAAGAGTAGTGTATAATGTACACAGAACATAGAATAGTACAGCACAGTGCAGGCCCTTCGGCCCACAATGTTGTGCCGACCCTCAAACCCTGCCTCCCATATAACCCCCCACCTTAAATTCCTCCATATACCTGAATGGTAGTCTCTTAAACTTCAAGAGTGTATCTGCCTCCACCACTGACTCAGGCAGTGTATTCCATGCACCAACCACTCTCTGAGTAAAAAAACCTCCCTCCAATATCCCCCTTGAACTTCCCACCCTTTACCTTAAAGCCATGTCCTCTTGTATTGAGCAGTGGTGCCCTGGGGACGAGGTGCTGGCTATCCACTCTATCTATTCCTCTTTTTATCTTGTACACCTCTATCATGTCTCTTCTCATCCTCCTTCTCTCCAAAGTGTAAAGCCCTAGCTCCCTTAATCTCTGATCATAATCCATACTCTCTAAACCAGGCAGCATCCTGGTAAATCTCCTCTGTACCCTTTCCAATGCTTCCACATCATTCCTATAATGAGGTGACCAGAACTGGACACAGTACTCCAAGTGTGGCCTAACCAGAGTTTTATAGAGCTGCATCATTACATCCAGACTCTTAAACTCTATCCCTCGACTTATGAAAGCTAACACTCCATAAGCCTTCTTAACTACCCTATCCACCTGTGAGACAACTTTCAGGGATCTGTGGACATGTACCCCCAGAACCCTCTGCTCCTCCACACTACCAAGTATCCTGCCATTTACTTTGTACTCTGCCTTGGAGTTTGTCCTTCCAAAGTGTACCACCTCACACTTCTCTGGGTTGAACTCCATCTGCCACTTCTCAGCCCACTTCTGCATCCTATCAATGTCTCTCTGCAATCTTCAACAATCCTCTACATTATCTACAACATCACCAACTTTTGTGTCGTCTGCAAACTTGCCAACCCACCCTTCTACCCCCACATCCAGGTCGTTGTAATCAAAATCACGAAAAGTAGAGGTCCCAGAACAGATCCTTGTGGAACACCACGAGTCACAATCCTCCAGTCTGAATGTACTCCCTCCACCACAACCCTCTGCCTTCTCCAGGCAAGCCAATTCTGAATCCACCTGGCCAATCTTTCCTGGATCCCATGTCTTCTGACTTTCTGAATAAACCTACCATGTGGAACCTTGTCAAATGCCTTACTAAAATCCATATAGATTACATCCACTGCACTACCCTCATCTATATGCCTGGTCACCTTCTCAAAGAACTCTATCAGGCTTGTTAGACACGATCTGCCCTTCACAAAGCCATGCTGTCTGTCCCCGATCAGACCATGATTCTCTAAATGCCCACAGATCTTATCTCTAAGAATCTTTTTCAACAGCTTTCCCACCACAGATGTGAGGCTCACTGGTCTATAATTACCCAAACTATCCTTACTACCTTTTTTGAACAAGGGGACAACATTCGCCTCCCTCCAATCCTCTGGTACCATTCTCATGGACAACGAGGACATAAAGATCCTAGCCAGAGGCTCAGCAATCTCTTCCCTTGCCTCATGGAGCAGCCTGGGGAATATTCTGTCAGGCCCCGGGGACTTATCCGTCCTAATGTATTTTAACAACTCCAACAGCTCCTCTCCCTTAATATCAACATGTTCCAGAACATCGACCTCACTCATATTGTCCTCACCATCATCAAGTTCCCTCTCATTGGTGAATACCGAAGAGAAGTATTCATTGAGGTTTGCTTCATTCTTGACAAAACACGCATTCAGTATCAGTATCAACACTATCACTGATATCCAGTTTCAGACCCTGGCAGAATACTTTGCAAGTTAGTGTTATACTTGCAGTATGAAGATTGAGATTAAGTTTAAGTTATTTACCATACACATTAATACGTATTAGGAAATTACTGTGGTGTGTTGGCATGACATGCAACAAAAACTAATAACATCCAAAAATTATACAGAATTACATATATAAACTTAGAAGTACAGATACGGAATCAAATGTGCACAAGTACATAAATACCAGCTTGCATTTACAATATAAATAGCATTATAAAATGTGGCTTTTAGTGTTTACAGTACAGTGATGGGGATAATAGATAGAAATGGGTGGGGGAGGGGATCTAGAGGGGAGAAATGTGCTCATCTTCTTTGTTTATGCAAAAGAACACACAACTTGTTTGTCTGCATAAATACAAGCGATGAATCAGAGCACATTAGTGAGTTTTATCCACCAGTGACTCAGTTGTCAGAACCTACACGGCACGTGAATTATTAATCCAAAAGTAATATACTGCTGATGGTAGAAAGCTGAAATCAAAACAGGATGCTAGAAATATCCAGTTGGTAAGCACCATCAGTGGGGAGGGAAAGAGCACTTTGGATGAAGGGTGAGACATAATACATTAGAATCAAATGCGTTTGAAGTCGTGGAGAAGTGGGAAGGAATTTAACACTGAATTCAGTATTTTCAGATAACCAACCCTTCCAGTTTGTTTCAAAAGTCAATGGGGCTGACGAAGCATTTACCTTTCAACAGATGCTGCTTAGCCTGTTCAGTTTTCCAGTATTCTAGACCTTTGCTAGTGCGTTTTGTTTCAGTATTATACCCCCCAATACCCCCTTCCCTTTCCTCCACTCCTGTTACAAGTTCTTTGATAAGGATTATCTACAATTCAATGTCTTTCAAAAATCTGAGTGCATTTCTTTTCTAGGAATGTATGGCTGATAGAAAATTTCAATATTTTGACCATGATAATAAAAGGAAGCTGGCTACTATTTGTTCTAAGCCAAATTAGACAAGACAGACAGGCGCACACATCAGAGTTTACCTTGGCAATGAAGAAAGTGGAACTCTACGTGCTGCCTTAGGACCTACAGCACCAGGTTTAGGAACAGTTATTACCCTCAGCCATCACGCTCCTGAACCAACAAGGATAACTTCACTCAGCCCAATACTGAACTGAATCCACAACCTGTGGTCTCATTTTCAAGTACTCAACAACTCATGTTCACAGTATTATTTATTACACATTTATTATCATTTTGCTTTTTGTTTGTATTTGCATAATTTGCCTTCATTTTCACATTGTGCATAGTTTTTCATTGATTGTCAATGTCCACACGAAAATTAATCTCAGGATAGCATATGGTACTTCGATAATAAATTTACTTTGAACTTCATCATCACCAATATCTTGAATTCATGAGTACTGTAAACAATGTAGTATTTCCTGTTTATTTTCCTAAATGCAATGAACAGGATTTCTAATCTTTGATGTTTTTTATCTGAGTCAGTTAAAGCTCAAGGTGCTGAGTAATCACCAGAATCTAAAGGTACAAAACAATTGACATTGAACATGTACTCTCCGTGGCCACTTTATCAGGTATGCCTGTACACCTGCTCGTTAATGCAAGTCTCCGGTCAGCCAATCATGTGGCAGCACCTCAATGCACAAAAGCATGCAAAAGGTGGGAGAAGATGGCGGCGCGACGCAGCGTGCGCAGCTCTCCGGAGAAATGATTTCGTATTTGTTAAATAGGGGCCGTGGACAATTCTGATTTGACGGAGACAGACGTGAGAAGGCACAGAGGAACATCTGGAGAAATTTCTGAAATGCCCGGTTTGCTGCCGCTGCTACTGTGCGATCAAGTATCTCCAGAGGGAAGGCCCCAAAATCCATGGCTTTGCCTGCTGCTGGCGACCGAGGCTGAGGTTGAAGCGTTCAGCAGAGATGGCGCTTGGTACTCAGTGTCAGAGGGCTGATCAGAGCTCCAAGTTTTTCGGACGACTCAAGAGTCGGACTGTGGTCGGGTATGGCAGGGAGAGTTTTCTTCCATCTCCCATCTGCGTGAGATGTGGGAATTTCCAGAGACTTTGAGCTTTTTTACTGTGCCATGGCCTGTTCTTCATCAAGTTATGATATTGTTGCACTGTTGTAACTATATGTTATAATTATGTGTTTTTTGTTAATTTTTCAGTCTTGGTCTGTCCTGTGTTTCTGTGATATCACACCTGAGGAATATTGTATCATTTCTTAATGCATACATTACCAAATGACAATAAAAGAGGACTGCGTGTCGTCATAATCTAATCTAATGCAGACATGGGCAATTGTTGTTCAGACCAGGCATCAGGAATAGGGAAAGAGAGGTGATCCAAGTGACTTTGACTGTGGAATGATTGTTGGTGCCAGACAGGGTGGTTTGAGTATCTCAGAAACTGCTGATCTGCTGGGAATTTCATGCACAACAGTCTCCAGAGTTTACAGAGAATAGAGTGAGAAACATCAAGTTAGCGGCAGTTCTGTGGGCCAAAAGGCCCTGATGATCAGAGAGGTCAGAGGGGAAATGGCCACCCTGGTTCACTGACAGGAAGGTGACAACAACTCAAAGGACCGTGCTTTCCAGCATGGTGTGCAGAAGAGCATCTCTGAATACGCACCATGTTGGACTCTGATGTGAATGAGCTACAGCAGCAGAAGACCATACCGGGTTCCACTCCTGTACAAAATAAAGCGGCCACTGAGTGTATACTGAATGTTAGAAGTAATGCGCAGAATAGTCAGCGCAGCGCCATCCGCTAAGACTGCGATAGCCGTGCCTCACTCGCATCATTTATTGTGCATTACTAGTCATCCTTGGCCAGCCCTGCTGAGAAAGTGGCTTCACAGGCTTAAGGAGGAAATGATTGAATCAAAGAAAATGCAGTAACTCCTCTAATGCTGTGATGATGACGAGTTGCAGGTTATTGAAGGAACATCAGCAGCTGCTAACTACATTGAAAGCTGCAGTGACTGAATATTTCACCAATGAAGAAGGTAGCTTGCAATATCCATTGCACAAACAACACAACTGATAAATATTGCACAGATCTACAAAATGCAAATTCTTCTTTGCAGATCAAGAAAGGAAATACCTTGAAAACAATATCAAACTGTCCAAGATGCTGCAATCTGTAATCAATATCAGAATGGTTGACGATAAAAGACCACCAAAGGTAGTATTTGCACAGTATCAGAAAGGAAACTGAACAGAAGGGCTGACACTTTTATTTTAGCCATTAATAATTGAACAATGGCCAGCTTCATCAGAATAAAACCATAAAACATTCCCTCTGAACCCCATTCTTCAGCCTTCTCCCCATAACCCTTGATGCCCTTACTAATCAACTTCCACAGCTGTCATTGGTAATAAATTCCACAGATCTGCCACCTCTGCCTAAAGGAATTTCTCCTCATCTCTGGTCTTAAAGGGATGGCATCGCATTCTGAGGTAGTGTCCTCTGATCCTAGACTCTCCCACTATAAGAAACATCCTCTCCATGGAAGGCAAAACTCACAGTGTCAATACCATGTTGGGAGCTGTCCTTGTGAATCAACATGTCCCACTGAGGGCAGGATGGTGGTACGTGAGCCTCAGGACGAACACCACCATACACAAGAAATTATTAGTCCTCAACCATCAAGGTCTTGAACCAGAGGGGAGAACTTCACTCGCCCCAACACTGAACTGTTCCCACAACCTATGGATTCACTTTCAAGGACTCTTCATCTCACATCCTCAATACTTATTACGCAGTTATTATATTTGTACTTGCAAAGTTTGTCTTTTGCACACTGGTTGCCCGCCCTGTTGGTGCGATTTTTGGTTGATTATATTTGGTGTTACGGTAGCATAGTGGTTAGCACAATGCTTCACAGTACCAGGAAGCTGGGTTCAGTTCCCGCTGCTGTCTGTAAGGAGTTTCTACGTTCTCTCTGTCTCCTCTGGGTTCCTCCCACAGTCGAAAGATGCACCGTTGGGAGGTTAATTGGTCACTGTAAGCTGTCCCATGATCAAGCTAGGGTTATATCCGGGGTTGCTGGGCAGCGTGGCTCAAAACGTGCGAAAGGCCTGTTCTGCGCTGTATCTCAACAAAAAAATATGCTTAATAGATTGAATTTTATTTATTTATTGAGATATAGCACGGAATAGGCCTTTCTAGCCCTTCGAGCCACACTGCCCCTTTTAACCCTAGCCTAATCACAGGACAATTTACAATGACCAATTAACCTACTGAACAGTAGCCTTTCAGCTGTGGGAGGAAACTGGATCACCTGGAGGAAATCCACGCAGTCAGGGAGCAAATGTACAAACTCCTCACCGACAGAGGGTGGGAATTGATACCGTAAAGCGTTGTGCTAACCACTAAGCTATCATGCTGCCCTCTGTTTCACATTTGTGAGCAAGTCAGGTTGTCTTTAATAATGTCCTCCTTTACCTATAGAATGTAGAACAAAGAATACTACAGCACAGTACAAGCCCTTTGGCCCATGAAGTTGTGACATAGAAAAGGCCCTTTGGCCCATTGAGTTGATACTGGCTTTCAGAGCATTTCCATTCCTCCACTAGCTTACTAGAAGTTTACAGGGAATTTCAAAGTGAGTTTGCCCACAGGGTTGTATCTGGTGACAGATACAATCTGTACTTTGCTAAGTAATTTACTTTGAACTTCAGTACCAAGCCATATAACAATCGCAACAATGTCATGACAGTTGTTTTTAAGATAACCAGCACACCCAAACTCATCAGGCCAAGTGAGGGTTAAAACAACAGAGCATGTAACAATTATTTTGATGATTACAGGCATACAGTATATTGGTTACGCAGTGCATGTGGGAACACTGAGAAAGTGCACTGTCTACTGGCGTCATAGAATCCATCTCAGACATAATTAGGTCCAAGATATTCATGCCAGTCTTGCTAGTAATCATGTCGTCATTTGGTAATGACTAGCTCTGCACATTACTCACACAGATCAGAAAAACTGTAAACACAACAATTCTTACGGGTTCATAGCAGAGGGCGACTTGATAGAAAGCAAAGTTAACAAATGCTTAGCTTGTTAAACAACCATGATGGCATATCTAGAAGAAATTATGCAAATGCCAGTTATCAAAAGGATTACAGGCCAATATTTAGTGGAGTTAAACAGAGCCACACAATAGTGATCATGTACTTGTGATTATTAATGACTTGACTGGGTTTCCTTTCTTGGAAATTGTTAATTTTCAGCATTCCAAAGCCTGATTGCCTTTATGCAATATGGTGATAGTGAATTATCAGCGAAGTTGGAGAAATTCTAAGAGTGTTCTGCAGAGCCGTCTCCAGCGAGAAGTCTGCTGTAGATAGATATATATGACAAACACAGTACTGTGCAAAAGTCTTAGGCACTCAATCATTTTTAATATAAATTTTGTTTTAGATGTTTATATTTTTGTCTTCTGCATTAGTGTGTCAGAAAAGAGCAAATTTTAGATTTCCAAACATTCATTTTCCAAGAAATTAAGTGTTATAGATAAAATTCTGTATTTTGTTAAAGTAAGTAACATATTAAGTAATAGACCACTTATCAAATAAAAACTTGATCACTTTGTAGGTATATAATCCAGTGTGTGATTAAACAATGATAACAAACAGGTGCTAATGATCAATGACATATCAAGTTGAATGAACTAAACTGATTAACTATAACAGAAACAGGTGGAGAAGGAACCAAACCGGGCTAAGGACAACCAAACTGAAAAGTGAAGATGTGGCAGATGTAACAGTTTAACCTTCAAATCATCAATTCTTACAGCATACCAAGAGTGAGCATAGCAACAAGACACAAGGTGGTCATCCTGCTCTGCAAGGTCTCTCCCAAGCAAAAATTTCGCAGCAGAGAGGAGTTTCAAGATGTGCTGTCAAAGCTCCTCTGAAGAAGCACAAAGAAAAGGGCAAGGATGAGCACCAGAAACATAGCAGTCGGCCATAAAAACTGAGTGCAGCAGGACAAGAGGTACATTAAGCTAATATACCTTCTAAATCGGAAGAAGTCTAACATTACTATCATCTCTGATCTCACAGAAACCACTGGAACCAGAGTATACCCCTCAACAGTCTGGAGAAGCCTTGTCAGAACTGGTCTTCATGGAAGAGCTGCTACCAAATATCCATTCCTCCCAAGTAGAAACCAAGGCAAGAGACTCATGTCTGCATGAAACCAGAAGGTCTGGGCTGCCGAACGATGGTGACAAGTGCTCGGCACTGATGAGTCTAAATTTGAAACTTTTGGCTCAGATTGGAGACAGTTTTCCCGCAGAAGAGCAGGAGGGTGCTGCATGAGTGTATGCAGCCAACAGTGAAGCATGGCAGAAGTTCTTGCAGGTTTTAGGCTGCATTTCTATAAATGCAGCCCAGAATGGTGATCTGATCAATATTAATGGAATCCTCAATGCTGATTCTTTGCCCATGCAATACTACCAAAGCGGGCAGCTGATTGGTCCCAACTTTATTCTGCAGCAAAACAGTGACCCCAGACATACAGCCAAGGTCATTAAGATCTACCCTCAGTGAAACAAAGAACAAGGAGTACTGAAACAGATGTACAGCCTCCATAGAACCCTGATCTCAACACCTTTGAGGCTATTTGGGATTACCTGGAGAGGCAGAAGCAAGAGAGACAGCCAAAGTCTGCAGAAGAACTGTGGCAAGTTCTCCAAGATGCTTGGAACAACCTACTAGCCGATTTTCTTATAAAACTGCATGACAGTGTACCTGAGAGATTTGAAGCAGATTTAAAGGCAAAGGGTAGTGACAGCAAATATTGATGTTTTTTTTTTACTGTTAGCTCTTTACAATAATTTTTTTAACATTTAGAAACTTTTCATTTCATTATTCTTGAATGCATCTTCACTTTAAATGATTTTTTATATGTGCCTATGACTTTTGCAGAGCATCGTGCATCTCCCATCTGACTCAATATAATCATAACCATCAAATCCAGAGCAGGCCCAAATCTCAATTCAGACTGGAGTCAAGCAAGGATGCATCAATGCTGTAGATCATACAACAGCACAGGTCCTCCAACTCTATGTTGTGCCGATATTTTAACCTACTCCAAGATCAACCTAACCTTTCCCTCTCACATAACCTTCCTTTTTTCTTTCATCTATGTGTTTATCTAAGAGTTTCTTTACTGTATCTGCCTCTTCTATCACCCTAGGAATTTATGACCGATTCACTTACCACAGATCATCTCTAGCCAGTTTCCCACCAGCTAACTGAAGACAAATAAAAAGCTACTCAACTGCCTTCACCATTTTTCGACAAGAAAGGTTGAGGGCAGTGCTGGGATGATTCTAATGCGAGAGTACATTTAGACTGAGCTGCAGCTGACAATGGTGGAGCAACAGCTGGATTTTAACTATTTATTGCCAGCAGGTGGAAAGCCAGCACAAAATGTGGACTGGTCAAAGTTTTCTAGGTGCTGTACTTCAAAGTAAATTTTATTATCAAAGTACAAATACATCATCATATACAAACCCAGAGATTCATTTTCCTGTGGGTATACTTAGCAAACCTACAGAATAATAACTATAACAGGATCCGCGAAAGATCAACCAGAGTGCAGAAGACAACAAACTGTGCAAATGCAAATATAAATAAATAGCAATAAATAACAAGAACCTGAGATAATGAGATCACAGGTGAACAGGGTGGCGATTTTAGCACACCAGCCCTTATCATTCAAGGAACTGAGTATGGAAATTGGGATGATATGTTGCAGTTGTCCAAGATGATGGTTGGGTCGCATTTGCAACATTGTGTTCTGTTTTGGTCACCCTGTTGTAGGAAAGATGCCATCAAGCTGGAAAGAGTGCAGAGCAGATTTATGAGGATGTTTCCAGGAGCTGAGAGACTGAGTTATGGAGGGAAGTTGAGCAGGTTAGGACATTATTCATGAGATCAGAGAATGAGGGGCAATAATATAGAGGTGTATAAAATTAGGAGGGCCAATGGTATAGTGAATGTGTACAGTCTTTTTCACAGGATTGGGAAATCAAGAACTAGAGGACACAGGTTTAAGGTGAGAGGGGAAAGATTAAAATGGAATTCCAGGGGCGACTTTTTCACGAGAGGGTGATCAATATATGGAACAGGATGCCAGAGGTTGTAGTTGAGGCAGATACAAAGTTCAAATATTCAAAATAAATTTATTATCAAAGTAATCATATGTCACCATATGCTCCCTTGGTGTTTATTTTCTCTCAGGCATTCCAAGGAAAATAAAATCCAACTGAATTTAAGAAAATCTATAAATAACAAATGTAAAAAGACAAATTCTGCATATAAT
Source organism: Mobula hypostoma (assembly GCF_963921235.1). NCBI lineage: Eukaryota > Metazoa > Chordata > Chondrichthyes > Myliobatiformes > Myliobatidae > Mobula > Mobula hypostoma. The sequence goes on from NC_086108.1 coordinate 98,205,129, forward strand.
AAAAATGCATGAAAATAATACTGAGATGTAGAGTCCTTGGAAGTGAGTCCATAGGTTGTCAGTTGAGTGTTGAAGTGAGTGAAGTTATCCACACTAGATCAGGAGACCGACGGTTGTAGGGTAATAACTGTTCCTGAATCCAGTGGAGTGGGACCCAAGGTTCCTGCAGCTCCTTCCCGATGGCAGCAGTAAGAAGAGAGCACGGCCTGGATGGTGGGGGACCTTGATTATAGATGCTGTTTTCTTTCTTATTTCAAAAAAATAGAAAGAAAGAGCAAGTGGTACATTTGAATGGCACTTGGACAGGTACGTGGAGAGGAAACGTTTGGAGGGGTTTGGGCCAAACATGGACAAATGGGATTGGCTTAAGGGGAATCATGGTCAGCTTGGACCAGTTGAGCTGAAGAGCTTGTTTCCGAGCTGTGCGACTATGACTGTTATTCTAACACTAGAATACACATGTGGATTGAAACAAAATATGGAAAGCACAGGAGTGGATCAACAGGCCACTTGTGGTGAGTATTTCAAAGTTCAGCTCTCTCAGTGACAGTATCCGAGAGCAGAAGTCCCATTGAAGTACAGTTATCAGATATTGCAGAACACAAGCAACACACTCAGAATGCTGGAGGAACTCAGCAGGCCAGGCAGCATCTATGGAGAAGAGTACAGCTGAAATTTCAGGCCGAGACCCTTAATCGGGCCTGGAAAAAAAGTTGAGAAGCCAGAGCAATAAGGTGGAGGGAGGAGAGGAAGAAGTACAAGCAGGTAGGTGATAGGTGAGAACATGCTCAGAATTAGTAAACATTGTGAAATTTGTCGTCTTTGTAGCAGCAGTGCAATGCAATACATAATAGGAAAAACGTGGATTAAGTATATATTTTATTTAACTTAAATAAATAACAATTTTTTTGACCAATCAGGATGACCAGTGGACCACTCTTAGTCTGGCCTCTACCCTTTGACCTGTTTGGCATAAGCCTACCAAGAGCCAAAGCAGAAGGCCCAGACTCCAGCCAACATAGCTTTCCAGGTCATTGAAGCATGCAATTTTATTTCTAAAATAAAAAAAAAGTAGTGAGGTTCAATGTCCATTCAGAAATCAGATGGCAGAGGGAAAGAGGTTGTTCCTGAATCACTGAGTGTGTGCCTTCAGGCTCCTGTACTTCCTTCTTGATGATAGCAATAGAAGAGCGCATGACCTGGGTGATGGGGGTCCTTAATGATGCTTGTCGCCTTTTTGAGGCATCGCTCCTTGAAGATGTCCTCAACACTACAGAGGCTAATGCCCACGATGGAGCTGACCAAGTTTACCACTCTCTGCAATTTATTTTGATCCTGTACAGTGAGCCCAGTGCATAAACTAGACATGTTCTCTTCTTCCCATGCAACAAAAAAATAAACAAAAAGAAAGATTGCCTGTTGCATTAACTGTGCTCCCAATAGTCACAAGAACATCAGAGACCAAGGCCTGAAATACAAGCAGGCAGACTTGCGGGAACATTCCTGCAGCTGCTCTGAAAGCCAAAGGGCCAAACCACCATCATGTGCTTCAGCAATACAGCAATGCTGACTATAATTTACCTTGGGTTTCTGCTTACTGGAGACTGGACTCTAGTTCAGAGGACTGTTGGGCGTGGGATACAAGATGTTGTTGTGAATTAAACATTGATCTTTCACCTTTTGGCAAGGTTTAAGCCCAGTCACAGATGAGATTAATGCTTCTGCCAATTGTCTGGAGGACGGTTCATGGGAAAGGAGTAGGTCACAGAACAAAATCTGCTTCTTAAGCAGCACTAATGGGAAGATCTTTATCAATTTAATAAAATAAACATTTAATAACATAAACACACAGGTGTTTTATAGCTACAGGGGACTTAATGGACCAAAATCCCATTTCCGTACTGTGACTCTACAACCCTGCCACCTGTGCTGTGAACTATGAACCAGGAGTAAATGAAATGGGTAGGCCAATTTCAGGTTGGCATTGATATACTGGGCTAAATGCCCTGCACAAATCAATACAATGTCGGTGGCATGTTAGTGTAGTAGTAAGTGCAATGGCTTTACATTATCAGTGATCACCCCATTGGGGTTAGATTCCCAATGCTGCTTGTAAGGAGTTTGTACATTCTCCCTATGAGTGAGGGTATTCTCTAGGTGCTCCAGTTTCCTCCCCATTGCAAAGATGAATGGTTAGGTTAGGGAGCTGCAGACATGCTACGTTAGCACCAGAGGCATGGTGAAACCAGTGTGCTCCCCCAGTACATTCTCACAGTGTTAGTAGTTGACGCAAGATGATACATGTCACTGTATGTGTCAATGTACATGTGACAAAGCTAATGTTTACAATACCAACTCAACTCAGTGGGTGAGGCAGATGCATGGGTAGGATTATTCTGCATTGAGGAATCAGCTGTATCAGGGGACTGTATAGGGTAGCTGCTGGTACCACAAGGTATCCACGTATCTGGCTCAGATCCCTCACCTCACTTCACAGACTGAAACCTTATGTAATAGAGAGACAAGGGACAGTAGATGCTGAAACCTGGAGCCACAGGAAAACTGCTTCGGGAACTCAGTGGGTCAGTCAGCTTCTGTGGAGTCAACTGGACAGTCAATGGCTTGGGCTGTTCATCTTGGACACCATCTGAAATAATGAATCTTCATTTCACTTCACAAATGCTATCTGACCCTTGAGTTCCTCTAGTAGTTTGAGTTGTGATCTTTCTCAATTTACCCACCCTCCAAACCTAAGGAATTTATGTCAATTAGCATATCTGGCAAGGATTCAAATCAAGCCTTCATCCGTGAGCTCTCTTCCCCCAACGTAATCCAGTTTTGATTATGGGAAGCACAGAAGGCAAAACTCTTTCAATGTTACTCAGGCTGTTGGACAAGACCCTAACACATAAATGCAGAACTAGGCCATTTTGCCCATCAAGTCTGCTCCATCATTTGATCATGGCTGATTCGTTTCCTTCTCAATTCAATTCTCTTGTCTTCAGCCCATAACCTTTCAGGACCTGACTTACCAGGAATCTATCAACCCCTGCCTTGACCTGGCCTCCACAGCCGCCTGTGACAATGACTTCCACAGATTCACCACCCTCTGGACAGTGACATTACTCATCTCCGTTCTAAATGTATGTCCCTCTCCACGTCCACTCTATCAAGGCCTTTCAACATTTCATAGATTTCAAATGAAATCCTTCCCCACCCCACCCCATTCTTCTAAACTCCAGAGAGTACAGGCCCAGAGCCATCAAGTGATCCTCATGCTGTAAGCTTTTCTTTCTTGGAATTATTTTAATTCCAATACACAACATCCACCGATTCTCCTTTGTCTATCCTGTTTGGTACTTCCTCAAAGAATTCCAACAGATTTGCCAGGCAAGATTTTCCCTTACGGAAACCATGCTGACTTCAGTCTATTTTATCATGTCCTTCTATGTACCCTGAAACCACATCTCCAACAAGCCACTCCAGCATCTTCCCAACCTCTGAATTACGTCAGAATCTAGTGATTCTTGAAAGATCATTACTAATGCCCCCACAATCTCTTCAGCTACCTCTTTCAAGACCCTGGAGCGTAGTCCATTTGGTCCAGATGACTTTGGTCAGACCTTTCAGCTTACCAAGCACTTTCTCCCTAGAAATAGTAACTGCACTAACTTCTGCCCCCTGACACCTGGAAATTCTACCACAGTGAAGAATGATGCAAGATACCTATTCAGTTCATCCATTTCCTTGTCCCCTGTCAGTACTTCTCCAGCATCATTTTCCGGTGGTTCAATATCTACTCTTGCCTCTTCAATATATCTGGAAAAAAAATTTGGTATCCTCTTTGATATTATTGGCTTTTTTAGTTGCCTTCTGTTGGTTTTTCAAAAGTTTCCCAATCTTCTAAATTCCCAAAATTTTTTGCTTTATTATATGCCCTCTCTTTTGCTTATGTTGGCTTTGAGTAGTCATTCTGCCTTCAGAATACTTCTTTGGTATGTATCTATCCTGTACCTTCTGAATTGCTCCCAAAAACTCCAGCCATTGCTGCTTTGCTGTCATTCCTGCTAGAGTCAACTTCCAATCAACTTTGGATAGCTCTTCTCTCACGCCTCTGTAATTCCCTTTACTCTACTGTAATACTGATACATTTGCCGTAGTTTCTTGACCTTCTCAAAGTGTAGAGTAAATTCTCTCATATTATGATCACTGGCTCCCAAGGGTTCCTTTACCTTAAGCTCCCTAATCAAATCTGGTTCATTACACAACGCCTTATCCAGAATAGCTGATCCCTTAGTGGGCTCAACCACAAGTTGCTCTAAAAAGCCATCCTGTAGGCATTCTAGAAATTCCCCCTCTTGGACTCCCGCATCAACCGATTTTCACAATCTACGTGCACATTGAAATCCCCAATGATGATTGTAACGTTGCCCTTCATACATGAATTTTCTGTCTCCTGTTGTAATTTGTAACCCACATCTTTGCTATTGTTTGGAGGCCTTGATTAGGGCCTTTATTACCCTTGTAGTTTCTTAGCTCTGCCTACAATGATTCAACACTTTTTGATCCTATGTCACCTCTTTCTAATGATTTGATGCCATTTTTTACCAACTGAGCTACCCCACCCTCTCTGCCAACTTGCCTATCCTTTTGATAAAATGTGTATCCTTGGATGTTAAGCTCCCAACTATAATCTTCTTTCAGCCATGATTCAGTGATGCCTACAGTTATACTTGCCAATCTCTAACTGTACTACAAGATTATCTACCTTATTCCATATACTGCATGCATTCAAATACAATACCTTCAGTCCTGTATTCATCACACTTTTCAATTTTGTCCCTGTTACACTTCAACTCATCACACTGACTGCAATTTTACCATATTATCTGCCTGTCCTTCCTGACGGTCTCAGTACACACTGCCTCTGCTTGTATACCAACTGTCCCAACCTTAGCCCTATCACTCAGTTTCCCATGCCCCTGCCAAATTAGCTTAAACCCTCCCCAACAGTTCTAGCAAACCTACCCAAAAGGATATTGGTCCCCCTTGGGTTCAGGTGTAACCTGTCACTTTTGTAGAGGTCATACCTTCAACAGAAGATATCCCAATGAAACATAAATCTGAACCTCTGTCCCCTACACAAGTTCCTCAGCCACTCATTTATCTGCGAAATCATTCTATTTTGACCCTCACTGGCATGTGAAAAATTACAGCCCCTGAAGTGAAGCTTTTCAGCTGTTTACCTAACTCATTATATTCTCTCTTTAGGACCTCTTCCCTTTTCCTACCTATGACATTTGTGCCAATATGTACAGTGCCTATAAAAAGTATTCACCCCCCCACCCCAAAAGTTTTCATGTTTTATTGTTTTACAACATCGAGTCACAGTGGATTTAATTTGGATTTTTTGACAGTGATCAACAGAAAAGACTCTTTCATGTCAAAGTGAAAACAAATTTCTACAAATTGGCCTAAATTTATTACAATTATTAAACACAAAATAATTGACTGCATATTTACTCACCCCCTTCAAGTCAGTATCTAGTTGATGCACCTTGGCAGCAATTACAGTTTTGAGTCTGTGTGGATAGGTCTCTATCAGCTTTACACATCTGGACACTGCAATTTTCTCCCATTTTTCTTTACAAAACTTCGTGAGTGAACAGCCCTTTTCAACTCCAACCACAAATTCTCAGTTGGATTGGGGTCTGAACTCTTGGCCACTCTATTACATTAAATTTATTGTTTTTAAGTCATTCCTGTGTAGCTTTGGCTTCTTGCTTGGGTCATTGCCCTGCTGGAAAACAAGTTGCAGTTCTCTTGCAGACTACATCAGGTTTTCCTACAGAATTTCCCTGTATTTTGCTGCATTAATTTCACCCTCTAACTTCACAAGCCTTCCAGGGCCTGCTATGGTGAAGCATTCCCACAGAATGATGCAGCCACCACCATGCTTCACATTAGGGATGGTGTGTTTGGCTCACACCCAAAACTAGTGTTTAGTCTGATGGCCAAAAAAACTCAATTTTGGTTTCATCAGACCATGGAACCTTCTACCAGCTGACTTCAGAGCCTCCCACATGCCTTCTGGAAAACTCTAGTGAGATTTCACATGAGCTTTTGTCAACAGTAATTTTCTCTTTACCACTTTCCCACAAAGCTGCGACTGGTGAAACAGTTGTATGCGCAGTCTCTCCCATCTCAGCCACTGAAGCTTGTAACTCCTCCAAAGTTGTCATAGGTCTCTTGATGGCCTCCCTCACTAGTCTTCTTGCATGGTCACTCAGTTTTTGAGGACAGCCTGCTCTGGACAGATTTACAGCTGTGCCATATTCTTTCCATCTCTTGATGATTGACTTAACTGTATTCCAAGAGATATTCAGTGACTTGGAAATTTTCTTGGAAATCTCCTGACTTGTGCTTTTCAATAACCTTTTTGTGGAGTTGCCTGGAGTATTCTTTTGTCTTCATCGTGTAATTTTTGCCAGAATACTGACTCTCCAGCAGTTGGACCCCTAGATACAGATGTATTTTTACTACAATCAACTGAAACACCTTGACTGCACATGGTGATCTCCATTTAACTAATTATGTGACTTCTAAAACCAAATGGCTGCACCAGTGATGACTTGGTGTGTCATATTAACCAAGGTGGGGGGGAGGGGGGAAGAAGAGGGTGAATACTTATGCAATCGATTATTTTGTTTTATATTTGTAATTAATTTAGTCACTTTGCAGAGATCTGTTTTCACTTTGACACGAGTTTTTTTCTGTTGATCAGTGTCCAAAAAGCTAAATTAAATCCACTATGATTCAATGTTGTAAAACAATAAAACCCCAATTGGGGGGGGGGGGCTGAATACTTTTTTATAGGCACTGTACCAAGACTTCATGTGCTCACCCTCCCCCTTTAGAACATCATGGACCCAACCCGAGACGTCCCCAAACCTGGCACCTTGGAGAGCAACACACCATCCAGGTGTATCTATCGTGTCCACAGAACTTCATATCTAATCCTCTAACGGTGGATCACTACTGCAGCTGTCTTCTCCCCGCTTTGCCTCCTGAGCCACAGAGACAGACAGTGCCAGAGACCTGGATGCTATGGCTTCCCCCAAGGCGTTTACCCCCACCCCACCACCAAACAGTATCCAAGGTGATCGACTTGTTATTGGGGGGAATGGATAAACTCAGAGATATTTTGCACTAACCGCTCATTTCCTTTCCCTCTCCTGACAGTCACTTATGTACCTGCCACCTGCTGCTTAGGGCAACTACCTCCCTGTGGCCCCGTAGACTTCCTCAGATACTACAAAGTCTGCAATGTGGGTCTAGCACCAAAGTGGTGGTTGGTATACTCTATCTACAACAGAAAATTACTGCCCTAAGTTTCTTTTTAAATTCTCTCCCACCCCCGCAGAGCAAGCTTTGGTTCTAGTCGCACAAAAAAATTGAAATATCAATGCAGACGATCACAGTAACCACCACGGTTCCACACTTCATACGCCTGCCCAACCAAAAAGTGCATCAAAAACAAGAAATCAAGTGCAGAGTTACAAAAATAAACTATACACATCCAATGGCACTTGCAAGTACTCCAGCTTCACCCCCTCCCCAGTGGATTAGCTTTTCCCCCTCCATTGAACAGCATTAGGAAACTGTTCACGAAAGAAAACCCAGTGACTTTTCAAATGTTGTTTTATGGAGGAGAACTTTTTTTAAAAAAAAGATCAGTGTTCAATAATTGGGCAGTAATTGGGTTAAAAACTTGAAACAATTTTGAAAATAAAATTACAATCTGACAATAAAAATTCCTGCGGATGCTGGGTGTCAGGACCGGAGGTGAGGGTCCGGCCGATTTCAATCACTCTCCCAGAATGCTCACTCCTCTCTCCGTGGCGCTGAGGCCGTGAGCCTAGCCCGGCGGCTGTGTTTCCCTGCGACTTGACCTGCTAACACGATGAACTGAGACCAAGGCTTTGGGCCTTCTCCAGATATTCGGATCCGAGGACTCAATTTGGTTCGGAACGCTGGTACTGTTTGCGTGATTTGTGTCTTTTCTCTTTCTCTGCACATTGGGTGAGGGTCTTTATTGTTTATTGTCAGAGATGCTCTTCAGCTGAATATCATGGTTAATCTTCAATTGATTTATTGCCATGAGAGAGAGGTCGACATTGCTCATAGCTGCAAATGTACAGGGTACATCTACCATTACACTGTAAATACATGCCTTAGTACATTTAATTTAGACCTTCATTGTTCTTGTCAATTAAAGTACACCAGGGTACTGTAATAAAGGTGGTGTCTTTATTTATCTATCAGACTTAAAGACAGAGAACCAGGATCAAACCTGCAATTTGACCAATTAAAACAGACCATAACATATTAAAAGGAACTCACATCTGCCTAAATACCATGTTAAACAATGCTGCAAATTAGAGGAATTGATGCTGTAATCATGTAAGGAAATGACAAATTTTTACATATATACACACACTCAGTGGCCACTTTGTCAGCTGCCTCCTGTACCCAATAAAGTGACCATGGTGTATGTCCGTGGTCTGCTGCAGCTATAGCCCATCCACTTCCAAGGCTCAGCACGTTGAGCTTTCAGAGATGCTCTTCTGCACACCATTCTTGTAACGCAGTGTTACCTCAATCCTGAAGGAGGGTCTGGGCCCGAAACTTCGACTGTTTACTCTTTGCCATAGATGCTGCCTGACCTGTTGAGTTCCTCCAGCATTTTAGAGGTGTTGCTCTGGAATTCCAACTTTATTTTGCGAACCGTCTACACTCAGTGGCCTTTTTATTAGGTATCTAATAAAATGGCCACTGAGCGAACGTTCGCAGTCTTCTGCTGCTGTAGCCCATTCACCCCAAGGTTCGATGTGTTGTGCATTCAGACGTGCTCTTCTGCACACCATTGTTAAATGATTACTATCGCCTTTCTGTCAGCATAAACCAATCTGGCCATTCTCTTCTGACCTCTCTCATTAACAAGGTGATTTTTGCCCACAGAACTGCCAATCACTGTATTTTCTTTTGGATATGCAGGAGCCCCTCAGCCCCTAAGCCCCCTCCTTTACTCCCTGTATACTCATGACTATGTCGCCACCCACAGCTCTAAACTGCTAATTAAATTTGCCAACGACACTACATCGATTGGCCTAATCTCAAACAATAACAAGGTGGTCTACAGGGAGACATCATCTCTCTGACACAGTGGTGTCAAGTAAACAACCTCTCCCTCAATATAGCAAAAACAAAGGCGCTGGTTGTGGATTACAGGAAGAATAGAGATGGGCTAACCCCTACTGACATCAATGGATCTGGGGTTGAGAGGGTAAACAGCTTTAAGTTCCTCGGCATCCACATCACCGATGACCTCATGTGGTCTGTACACATCAGCTGTGTGGTGAAAAAGGCACAACAGCGCCTCTTTCACCTCAGACGGTTGAGTAAGTTTGGTATGGGCCCCCAAATCCTAAGAACTTTCTACAGGGGCACAATTGAGAGCATCCTGACTGGCTGCATCACTGCCTGGTATTCGAACTGTACCTCTCTTAATCACAGGATTCTGCAGAGAGTGGTGCGGACAACCCAGCACATCTGTAGTTGTGAACTTCCCATGATTCAGGGCATTAACAAAGACAGGTATATAAAAAAGGCCTGAAGGATCATTGGGACCTGAGTTACCCGAATCACAATCTATTCCAACTGCTACCGTCCAGGAAATAGTACTGCAGCACAAAAGCCAGGACCAACAGGCTCCGGGACAACTTCTTCCATCAGGCCATCAGAATGATTAACTCACGCTGATTTGAGTGTATTTCTATGTTACATTGACTGTTCTATTTATTATAAATTACTATGATTGCACATTGCACATTCAGATGGAGACATAACAAAGAGTTTTACTCCTCATGTATGTGAACAATGTAAGAAATAACGGCAATTCAATTCTTTGTAAACTCTAGAGCAGGGCTTTTTTTTTTAAAATGCCATGGACCAATTCCATTAAGCAAGGGGCCTGTGGAACCCCAGTTGGGAACCCCTGCTCTAGAGACTCTTGTGCATGAAAACCTCAGGAGATCAGCCATTTCTGAGATACTCAAACCACAGTGACTAGCATCAACAATTATTCACAAAGACCACATTTCTTCTCCATTCTGATGTTTGATCTGAACAATAACAGAACCTCTTGACCATGTCTGTGTGCTTTTATGTTGCTGCCACATAATTGGCTGATTAGATATTTGGATTAACGAGGTGTACCTAATAAAGTGGCCGTGAAGTACATTTCACTGGAATCAATTCGCACAGCAGAGACACCCGAGTGTGAGGATCTGTCTAGGACTTCCCATGTCAAAAGCAGAAATGAAATTACTTGCTTTGCTCTTTGAATAAACACATATTGACACCTCTAGAAAGACACAACAGAATGACTAATAAATAGAGTCTGCAATTTCCCTCAGGATCAATAAAGTATGACTATGACTATGAATTAGTTGAAGGGAGATGATGATGCCAGCAGTTACTATAGTGAAGTGTAGCAGGGAAATGAACATGGAGGTAAGGGCCGATGAAACAAGCACACGAGTTTGCATCCCATCACAATAGCAGTGGATAAGACCATAAGACAGTGGCAGAATTAGGCCATCGGGTCTGCTCCACCAATCTTCAATCTGTAATTAACTAGCCTGGAATAAAAACCTCTTCACTAATGAAAATGAGCAAAATTAAACACCTGGATGGCTGTAAAAACTGATCAAAAGCGGCTAACCTGTGGAAATCCCACCAACAGCAAGTTCTCCTCCAAACCATGGACTATTCTGACTTGGAAATGTCTGCTTTAATCAGCATTGACTGTAAATTTTAGATATTCAAGAAGCACACTCACTGCAAGCAGCGGATCAAGACATTGACCACTACAGAGGTGATCCCAGACAGTCCTTCCAGGTGAGGCGACACTTCACCTGTGAGTCAGCTGGGGTGATATACTGCGTCCGGTGCTCCCGATGTGGCCTTTTTTATACTGGCAAGAACCGACGCAGACTGGGAGACCGCTTTGCTGAACACCTACGCTCTGTCCGCCAGAGAAAGCAGGATCTCCCAGTGGCCACACATTTTAATTCCACATCCCATTCCCATTCTGACATGTCTATCCACGGCCTCCTCTACTGTAAAGATGAAGCCACACTCAGGTTGGAGGAACAACACCTTATATTCCGTCTGGGCAGCCTCCAACCTGATGGCATGAACATCGACTTCTCTAACTTCCGCTAATGCCCCACCTCCCCCTCGTACTCCATCTGTTACTTATTTTTATACACACATGCTTTCTCTCACTCTCCTTTTTCTCCCTCTGTCCCTCTGAATATGCCCCTTCCCCATCCTCTGGTTCCCCCCCCCCACTTGTCTTTCTTCCCGGACCTCCTGTCCCATGATCCTCTCGTATGCCTTTTGCCTATCACCTGTCCAGCTCTTGGCTCCATCCCTCCCCCTCCTGTCTTCTCCTATCATTTTGGATCTACCCCTCCCCTCCAACTTTCAAATCCCTTACTCACTCTTCCTTCAGTTAGTCCTGACGAAGGGTCTTGGCCTGAAACGTCGACTGCACCTCTTCCTAGAGATGCTGCCTGGCCTACTGCGTTCACCAGCAACTTTGATGTGTGTTGCACAGATTTCTCAAAGTCAGTTAGGGATGGTCACCCACAGAACTATAGAATTCCACAACAAACATCCTCCCCCTGGCAATCGATTGCAACAAATTTTCATCTGTATTTGATTGAATTGAAAATTTGACCTTATGCCATCGTGAAGGGTCTCGGCCCCCAATGTCAACTGTTCACTTCTCTTCATGGAGGCTGCCCGACCTACTAAGTTGCTCCAGTATTTTGTGTGGGAGACTGCTGCTACCCAGGTCACTATCCGCAGAAACCAGCATCCATACCTTACGTCGGGCAAATTATTCCAGTGTTACTGAGTCTGTTCATCACCTTCCCTCCTCCAGGAGTTTGATAGTAAAGACATCAAAGATCAACATTATTCATTGTATACATTTACATGCATCAGAAAATTGCTATGGTGGGGTCAGGACACGAGATCCAATAACAAAAAAAACATTCAGCAATTATAAAAAATAAAGAATTACATAAAAAGGATAAAGAATTATACAGATATAAATGAAAAAGCTAATGAAGTTTGAGATTAAAGGACAGATATGGAATAAAATATGTATAAATGCATAAATACCAGCATGTATTTACAATATAAACAGCATCAGAAAAAGTGGCTTCAAGTGTTTACAGTGCTGTGCAGTGAAGGGGTAAACACTGTGAAGGTGGCATCCATCATTAAGGCCCTTCACCATCTGGGACATGCCCACTCTCTTTATTACAATCAGAGAGGAGGTACAGGAGCCTGAAGACCCACACTCGGTGTCTTAGGAATGGATTCTACCTCTCTGCCATCGAATTTCTGAATTGTCCATGAACACTACTGCTATTTACTTATTGTGGCTCAAGTTGTTTTTGTACATATTGTCACAGAACAGCAAACTCCATGGCATATTGCAGTGATAACAACACTGATTTTGATTCTAAAACCAGTTCTGGTTTCTTCCCCACCCCCCCTTTCCAGTCCTGAAGGGTCTTGGTTCGAACTGTTGACTCTTTTTCCCTCTCCTGCACAGTACCTCCAGCATTTTGTGTGGGTTGCTCTAGATTTCCAGCATCTGCAGTATCTCTTGTGTATCTGAAACTAGTTCAGCTGCTCGAAGAAACCAACATATATACGCATGTATCAGATGGCCAACTATTTTAATTCCACTGCCCATTCCCAATCTGACACGCCTGCCCCATGGCCTCCTCTGCTGCCATGATGAGGTCACATTTAGGTTGGAGGAGCAACACCTCGTATTCCATCCGGGTATCTTCCAAACCAATGGCACGAATATAGATTTCTCTAACTTCTACTAATTCCTTCTCCCCTATTCTCTTTCGATTCCTCATTACAGGTTCCCTTCTTAACCCTTCTCTTCCTTTCACCTGCCTATCACCTCCCTGTGGCGCCCCTCCTCCTTCCCTTTCTCCCATGGCCCACTCTTCTCTCCCAACCTTTCTTCAACCTTTCACCTTTTCCACCTACCTTCTGACATCATTCCCCCTCTCCCACCTTCCTCCATGCCTGGTCCCACCTATCACCGTCTAGCTTGTAAAGTCAGAGTAAACTTATCATCAAAGATCATACATATCACCAAATACAAGAATCAGAATCATTTTCTTGCAGACAGTCACCATAAATACAATTAAAAAATACCAAAATAATAATAAATAAGTAATACTCCATCCCCTTACCCTTGCCTTCCTCATCTTCTTATTCTGGCTTCTTTTCCCCACCCCCCCATCACTTTCAGTTCTGATGAAGGGTCTTGGCCACAAACATCAACTGTTTATTCCTCTCTATAGATGTGTCTCACAGCTGAGTTCCTCCAGCATTTTGGATATAGGAGCAGAATTAGTCCATTCGGCCCATCAAGTCGGCTCCACCATTTCATCATGACTGACCCTCTCAGCTCCAATCTTCTGCCTCCTTCCTTCATGCCCTGACCAATCAAGAATTTATCAACTTCTGCCTTAAATATAAAAAGGCTTGGCCTCCACAGCCGTCTGTGGCAATGAATTCCACAGATTCACCACTCTCTGACTGAAGAAATTCCTCATCCCCAATATAGAAGAACACTCTTCTATTCTGAGGCTGCATCCTCTGATCCTCGGCTCTCTCACCAAAGGAAACATCATCTTCACATCCACATTTTGCTCATGTTGCTACCTACGTACCTTGGATTTTTGAATTTAAAAATATTATTGCAGCTCATTCGCACACAAGTGGGATCCATAAGGCAGATGTTCTTAAATGAGGTTCTTAAACTGCCACGACAAATTTCCTGATTATCCGCTCTATCATCACTTTGGGTGGGTCATAATCTTTATTGATAACACCACTTAAACCATCTTCATAAACCTAGCACATTGAAAGGAAATGGATGATGTTGATTATTTCATACTAGTAAACAGTTTGATTCACTTCAGGTATTTTGTCCCATTTTCGGCCTCTTACTCAGAAGTCCAGTGAATTTTTCTGGGACAGGGATTGCACAGGATTATTTTTAAAACTTTATTCAGAGATACAGCACGATAAAGGCCCTTCTGGCCCACTGAGCCTTTACCACCCAGCAACCCACCAATTTAACCCCTCGTCTAATCACAGGACAATTTACAATGATTGATTAACCTTCTAACCGGCACATTTTTGGACAGTGGGAGGAAATCGGAGCACCCAGAAGAAGCCCACGCACATGTGGGAAGAACATGCAAACTTTTTAGAGAGGGTGCTGGAATTGAACTCTGAACTCCAGTGCCCTGAGCTGTAATGGTGTTGCACTAACCGTTACATCACCGTGTTATCCCCTTTCTATTCCCTTTCAATAGACGTTTTGAGCCACTGTCGACACCTTTTCACCAGTCACACATCTAATACCTTCTTCACAGTGGAGTTGAGTTACTACATTTTCTGACTCACTTTAACTGTGACCTCTACTTTTGCTGAACTGTTCATTTTCAATTCCCTTTAGTACAAGGCTGCAGCCTGATTCTGCGTCAGATATTACATTACGAGAGGACTGGGCCAGATGAATAGGAAGTAGTACTCTCTTAGCAGAGGACTCAGATTTACGGTAATTGGTGGAAAATAGAAAGGAAACCACCTAAAACCGTGCAGCTTGGTGACTTGCATTTAGGAATTGGGGAATATCACAAATGCACATCACATTTAATGTGTACCTGCACAGAATACCTGACGCATAGTAGCCTACAAGGCCATGGTTTAATTTTCTTTATGCCAATGACCTCCTAGGCTACAGTGGCCACTGTTAGGCACACCTGCTCATCAATGCAAATACTTAATCATGGTCCAAGAGGTTCAGCTGCTGTTCAGACCAAACATCAGAATGGAGAAGAAATTTGATCGAAGTGACTTTGACCCTGGAACAATTGTTGGTGCCAGATGGGGTCACATGAGTATCTCAGAAATTGCTGATCTCCTGGGATTTCCACCTACAGCAGTTTCTAGAATTTATAGAGAATGGTGCAAAAAACAAACAAAAAAAATCCAGTGAGTGGCATTTCTGCGGGTGAAAACGCCTTGTTAGTGAGAGAGGAATAATGCCATCAGGAAGCTGGTACAGGAGCCTCAGGACCCATTCTACCAGGTTCAGGAACAGTTACCACTCCTCAACCAACAGGCTCTTGAACCAGAGAGGATAACTTCATTTGCCCCACAATTGAACTCATGGACTCACATTAAGGACTCTTCATTTCACATTCTGAATATTTATTGCATTCTTATTTAGCATTATTATTTTTCTTTTCTTTTTGTATTTGTATAGTTTATTGTCTTTTACACATTGGTTATTTGACTTTCCTGTTGATTGCAGTCTTTCATTGATTTTATTACGCTTCTTGTATTTACTGTGAATGCCTAGAAGGAGACTAATCTCAGGGTTGTGTATGGTGACATATATGTACTTTGAACTTTGAGAGGTCAGAGGAGAATGGAAAGACTGGTTCAAGCTGACAGGAAGGTGACAGTAACTCAAATAACCACGCGTTACAACAGTGGTGTGCAGAACACGTTGGACTTTAAAGAGAATGGGATACAGGAGCAAAAGACCATGAATGTATACTCAGTGACGACTAATAGCTACAGAGGTACCTATGTTCTGATTGAGTGTAAGAAAATAGGAACAGGAATAGGCCATTCAGTCCTTCAAATATGCAATGTTATGCAAAGGCATGTCTGACCTCAAGCATATTCCTATAATACGTGGAAACATATCCAATTAACTTTTTTTTGTTTGTTTTCAGGCACAGATACAATGAGTTAAACTGGAGGGCATTTAGAGCCTCCCTCTACACTGCCAATCCCCTCTGCTCTAGAAGTACTCGAGCATTGTAGTGTTAGGTGTTCATTAGTTCCATAACAACATGTTTGAGGTTGAGCCAAACTAGGCTCAAGTTGGAAGCAGTCTTTAAGTAACTTATAGGTCACAATTTCCAAGTTCATAATCACTGGAATGCGAATAGTTTTGTACTAAAATGCTCTGCATTATTACATTATAACTATACAAATATTTCAAATCCCTGGTCATATAACAGTAATAATAAATTGTAAAGCCAGCTGGTAGGGTTTTGAAATGGAAGACGTACAAAGATGAACCTTTTCACACGTCATGCAATAGATAACTAGAACACACACCATTCCATGCAACGAAAGGCCTGGTTTCAGTAACAGTGACCATAAAACTGCTGAAATGTTGCAAGACAAAGCCTCTGGTAAAGTAATGTCCTTCAGGGAAGAAAATTTAACATCCTTACACAGTCTGTTCCATGTACGACCCCAGATTCAGACAGCTCCATCATGGGCACAAGCCCTCCTCCTCCCCACCACGAGGACATCTTCGAAAGGTAGTGCCTTAAGGCAGCAGCATCCATCTTATAGGACCCTCACCATCTGAGAGATGCCCTCATCTCATTACTACCATCAGGGAGCAGTTACAGGAACCTGAAGGCACAATCAATTTTTCAGATTCTCAATCAGATTTCTAAATGGTCCATGAACTCAAACATTACTTGACTAATTAAAGACTAACTTTATTTGTCACGTGTACATGGAGAGGGATTGGATCCGCCAGGTTTCAGATGCCCAAGACACGCTGTACGATGAGCATACCAAAAAGCTTGTCATGACGGCACCCCGACAACTCCACCAGGAGTTAAGGACACACACACACGCGCGGAAACATACAATGAAGTGTGTTGCTTGCTTCAACGACCAACATGCTCACAACTTACAACCCGTATATCTTCGGGATAAGGGAGAAAACCAGAGCACCCGAGGAAAACCCACATGGATATGCAGACATGAAACTCTTTATTGTAACTTGTGGTATTTCTTTTTCATGTCTTGCACTGTAATGCTGCCGCAAAACAACAACTTTCATGTCAGTGATAGGAAACCCAATTCTGTCCCTGGTTTTGACCTACCAATGTAGTTCACACTTTACAGCCTCCTTCATCCATGAACAATCAGGGAGAGGCAATAAATGCTAGCGTTATTAGCAACACCCAAATCCACAAAGCTAAAACAAAGTTCAACTGATACACAAACCAGGTATTTACATTAACTGCACTCAGAAGTGATTGCATACACTTCGTTCATAGTTCACAAAAAAAAAGACACTTAAGTTTTCAACTTTCTCAGACGCAACTGCTCATTTGCAGTACCTAATAGAAATGATTAAGAATTTCTTCAGCCAGTGGGCAGTGAATCTGTTGAATTCATTGCTGAAGGCACATGCTTAAATGGTTCGGCATATGTGTGCTTTGAAAATAAATTTACTTTGACATTGAATTAAAACTGCTCTCCAAGTTTTCCATATTTACATGGAAAGAACTTCTTTATGTAGTTTATTATCAACAATACAATCAGATTAGGAACCAATGCACGTTTAAATTCTGCAGATCTAATTTGCCTTAGGGCAAATTGGAAAGCAGTACAATAGAAAATATCAAAAGTAGTCTGTCACAAAACCCTACTCACATCCTTTGAAAGAGACCGTAGCTAAAGGCAGTGAGAAATCTGGAAACTGCTCTATGTTTAATTTTCTGAAAAATCTGAATCACTCAGCCTAGAGTTTTCAGCTCCAATAACAGCAAGACAATCAAGCATTAGTGTTATTACTGTGTAAAACCGAGTAACTTCAGGCATTTGCTCTTGTGTAAGTTACTTTCTCACCTATCTGTGTTTTTCGCAAAATTGCATAGAAGCGTCCCTCATCCTTCAACCCAAGTCATTAGTGTAAATTGTACCCAGCTGTGGCACCAGCAATGATCACAGTATTGGTTTCTGGCATCCCTAAATGACCTGTTTAGAATCAATGTTGTTTATTATTGCTTAGTCCATTTTCTATCATTATTAGCCCTTGTTCTGTGAGATTTGCCTCATAAGACAACTTATTTCATGATACTTTATCAAAAGCCTTATGGAAATACAAATGCACTAACATCTATCTCCTGGTCACTCTTCAACTAGGAGTTGAGGATGCCATCTTGGTCAATGTCTCCCATCCACTACATAATGTACTGGGTGGGCACAGGAGTACATTCAGCCAGAGGCTCATTCCACCGAGATGCAGCACAGAGCGTGATAGGAAGTCATTCCTGCCTGTGGCCATCAAACTTTACAACTCCTCCCTTGGAGGGTCAGACACCCTGAGCTAATAGGCTGGTCCTGGACTTATTTCATAATTTACTGGCATAATTTACATATTACTATTTAACTATTCATGGTTTTATTACTGTTTATTATTTATGGTGCAACTGTAACGAAAACCAATTTCCCCCGGGATCAATAAAGTATGACCATGACTATGAACTACCTTGATTTTAACATATCCAGAAGTTCCCAAATAAAAACTTAAATATCCCTTTCACAAAACTATGTTGGCTTTGCTTGATTGTGTTTTTTTTTCCCTGTTGCTTCTAGAGACAAATGGCAAAGAAATAGATCGTTAAGCCCATTGTGTCCATTCTGACCATCGAGTACTGACCTACAGTATTATGCAAAAGTCTTAGGAACTCTAGCTGTATACAGTACTGTACTATATATATCTAGGGTGCCTACGACTTTTGGCCAGTACTACAGTACTATAATAATTTTATGTATTATGCTGTCACATAAAAAAGCAAATCTCATTAAATATGAGAGTGATGATATGGGTTTCTGTTGTGGCTGAGAGTGGGAAGGGGGCAGGGGGCAGGGAGAGGGGAATCATGGTTGGAAAAAGGGTAAAGGAGAGGGGAGAGAGCAGGAAGCACCGGAGAGACATTCTGTAATGATAAATAAACCAGTTGTTTGCCATCAAATGATCTTGCTTGGTGTCTCTGGACTGGGTGTAGCTATACACGCACCACCCCTCATCCTTGGCACTCCTTCTCTACCACCTGTCCAACACCCCTCCCGCAGCACTCCTCCTTTTCTCCCGCCAGATTTACAAACTCACTCTCTGCTCCATGTCGACAAATACAGTACAGTGAACAAGTCTGAGACACCCGAGTTATATATTTGCTCCTAAGCCTTTTGCACAACATTGTACATTATTCCAATTTCAAAGCCATCTATCCCCATAGCTTTCTATACTTGTGTAGATACTTAAATTCTGGTCTTCCTCTTACACCTTCCCATCGCCTCCTTCTGGTGCCTCCCTCCCTTCCCTTTCTCTCTCAGTCAACTCTCTTTGATCAGTTTCTTTCTTTTTCAGCCGATTATCTTTTCCACCTACCACCTCCCAGCTTCTCATCATCCGCTCTCCTTCACCCACCTTCCCCCTCACATGGTTTCACCTATCATCTGACAACTCTTCCCCCTTCTTATTCTGGGCTCTTCCCCCTTCCTTCCCAGTCCTGATGAAGGGTCTCAACTTGAAATGTTGACTCTGTATTCCTCTTCATAGGTGCTGCCGGACCTGCTGTGTTCTTCCAGCACTGTGTGTATGCGTGTGCGTACGTTTCTCTGGATTTCCAGCATCTGCAGAATCTCTTGTGTCATAGGTACTTAAACAATGTGAGTTCACTGCGTTCAGATAGAATAGAAAGGCACTCCAGACTGTTGCCCACTGGTCTTCACAGAACTGATCCAAACTACTAAGTAGGTACCCTTCATTTATGCACCCAAAGGACGTTGGTATCATTGACAAGGCAAATATTTATATACAATCTCCATCTATCCTTGAACTGAACTGCCCTATTTCAGAGGGTAGTCAACAGCATGTCACATTTATTGCTATGGTTCCAAGGTCACATATTAAGTGAAATTGGTCAAGGTTGGTTTTCAACCTTCCGGTCTTTCCACAGCAAGCATTACTGAGACACAAAACTTGTGTTTTTTAAATACCAACATAATCTTTATTCATAGCAAAAAAAATTTACAATTAACTGTGCAACATCTTTTCATTCTCACATTCATAGTTTCAAAGTTTTCAGAACTACCCCACTGAATTCCTTCACACCAATAGCCCAGTTGCCACTCATGTGGCACCCTGAGGGGATTTACTACTGCAGTAATGGAGGGACTTCCTCACCCAACCCAGCCCCTCCCTTCCCACTAGCAGTAGAATTGCTACCAGTTTCAGTGGAGGTGTTTGAACTTGCACCAATCACCCAGATCTCTGCATACTAAGCCAGTAACTCACTGTACTGGTTCCTTGCTATAGCCGGGGCAAGTAGTGGGGATAAGCCCTCACTATCTATTGAATGATCCCAATGGTGTGCTATTCAAATAGCCTCTGACAACCAAGTCCAGCCTCTGGCCTTCACGTGTGGCTTAGCTACTAAACTTGGCAGAAGAGTTTCTACTGACAGGAGCAGGTAGCTGGTGCCTTAAAACCACTTGCTTTGGGCAGATGGGGCTTCTTAGCTGTGGTTGGTGGTTTATCTCAGATAATGACAACTCTGATGTCAAACCTCCACAGTCTTGTGGCTATACCCACCCATGGGGAAGTCTTTGGGAGGGAACCCCGAAGGTAGAGGATAAAAAAATCAGGAGCTGGAGCCCCCAAGGCAGACCGACACTGAGTTCAGTGCTAACTGGCAACTCCTGAAATGCCACTGGGTGCTAAATTGTATCTGTCTCTACTGTTCCTTTGGGTTCATCAAATGCATGGAGAGGGGGTGCCTACTACCTGGGTAAAATCTTGCTCTCCTTATCATACTGCCCTGGCTTGCTTATCACATAGACAGCTGGGATACAACAGCCACGGTCGACCTCGACCCATGGGAGACCTCTCAACTCACTGCGCCACAGACACCTTGCAGTTGCAGATAAGTCACAGACAGTACAAGTACTTCACAGGGCACATCCTGCCAAGACTTTGGACTGAAAATGTGAAACTAAAACTCAGCAATGTGCTTTACAAATCATGAAAATGCTAAAATGCAAAATCAAGGCTGGGGCTACTACAGTATGTTGATGGCTCCCAAGATTTACAGTTTCCACTGGACAATTCAGTAGCCTGAGGTACCAAAGCAGAGCTGTCACCCCACAGTAGTGCCTCAGTAAAGCTAGAGTCATAGAACACTGCAGAACAGAAACAGGCCCTTCAACTCCATGCCAAACTGTTATCCAGCCTAGTCCCACTCGCCTACACCCGGTCTATCATTCTCCATATCCCTCCTGTCCACGCATTATCCAATTGTCCCTGAAATGTTGAAACCAAACCTACATCCACCACTTGCAGGTTGTTCCACACTCTTACCACCTTCTGTGTGATTAAGTTCCCCCTCATGATCCCTTTAAACCTTTCACCTTTCCACTCTAAACCCATGACCTCGAGTGAGAGTCTCACCCAATCTCCAAAGGCAACACACACACACACACACACACACACACACACACACAACGCTGGAGGAAATCAACAGGTTAAGCAGCACCTGTATGAAAGTGTGAACAGTTGACGTATCAAGCTGAGACCCTTCGTCAGCACATGAGGAAGAAGGGGGGTGGGGAGATGCCTGAATAAAACTGTAGGTGGAGGGGAAAGCACCTAGGTGGAAGTTGCTGGGTTGGAAGAGTTCTCACTGTACACACAGAATCAGTTATACAGCAGAGAGTCAGGCCTCTCTGCTCACCTTCACCATTGTACTAATCCCATTTACCACAGCTTTATGCCTTAGAGATTCAAATGCCTGTCTTGGTAAATGTTCAGAGGAACTGTGTCCACCACCCTCTTAGACAATGAAGTCTAGACTCCAATTACTGGGTGACAACTTGCTCCCCCAGATCTACTTCATACCACTCCCTTAAACATATGCAGTCTAATTTTACATTTTGCTACGGGGCGGGGGGGGGCAGTAAAATCTTCCTTCTGACTACCGTGTCTGTGCCTGTCAGAATGCTGGACATCCTGCTTCTGTCCAATGGAAAACAACACAAATCAATCCAATCTCTCCCCGTCAGTGACACACTCCATCCCTGGCAGCATCCTGGTGAATCGCTTGTGTGTGTGTGTGTGTGCACACACTCCCATGCAATCACATCCTTCCTGTAGTGTGGCGACCAGAACTATAAAAGTGGTTCAGCGTGGCAGAATTCCACCCCCACTCCCTGGTTCACCAGTCCTCTTTGGAGAAGGAAAAGTGAATCTATCAAGTCTGAGCTCTATATACACATCTGAACGCCCACAGAGGGTTGATATTTAACCACCCATACAAATAATCTATCTAGCCCAGAAAAATATGGGTCAAAAGGCCTACTCCTGTACTGTATTCTCCGTTCAGGCACTTGGTTCTGGAGGCAATCAGGGTTTGGACAGTAAATGAGGCCCTGTCTGTAGGATCCACATCCTGTGAAAGTATACAAACACTATTTTAATTTGGTGCCAAACTTCTTGAAGCTCTGTCTCAACCAGCTCTGATTACTATATCTGTAAACAGCTGTCCTGTTCCCTACTGCCTGTGGGTTCAAAACATTCTCTCCCAAAAACAGTTCGAGCTTTCATAAATTAAACCTAAAATTAGCCCCACTGACCTTAAGCATTGCCAAACACAACTCTCACACCCTTGGAGCAAGCTTTCCCCAAAGTCTTAGTCACAATATTGCTGATGTTCACAAGATACACATAAAACACCAAAACTCAACAGCTGCAAAACAACATTTGGGCCCCTTACTGAAGAAAGGATGTGCTGGCATTGGACGGGGTTGAAAGAAGATTCATGAGAGTGATCATGCGAATGAAAGGGTGAGGAGCAATTGATGGCTTTGGGCCTGCACCTGCCGGAGTTTAGAAGAATGGGGGGGGGGGGTGTGGAATCTCGTTGAACTCTATCGATTAATTGAAAGACCCAGATAGTCTGGACATGAAGAGGGTATTTCCTATAATGGGTGGATCTCTGGAATCAGAGGGCACAGTCTTAGAATACGACGATGTCTTATTAGAACAGAGATGAGGAGGAAGCTCTTTCGTCAAGGTGGTAAATTATGCTTAACACCTAAATGTCAAGGTAACAGAAGTATCACTGTTGATTGGCCATATGACCATAAGATTGCCCTCTTTACAAATGTTATTTACCCATTTTGGCCATAAGACACAGGAGCAGAATTAGGCCATTCGGTCCATCGAATCCTCTCTATCATTCAATTATAGCTGATTTATTATCCCTCTTGACCCCTTACTCCTGCTTTTTCCCCCCCAAACATTTTAATGAGGAGGAATTTCATCAGCCAAAGATAGTGAGTCTGTGGAATTCATTGTCACAGGTGGCCACGAAGGCCAAGTCATTGGGGTATATTTAAAGTTGATAGGTTTCTTGATTAGTAACAGCACAAGACCACAAGACACAAAAGCAGGATTAGACATTCAGCCCATTGGATCAGCCATGATGAAATGGCAGAGCAGTCTTAACAGGCTGAATGGCCTTATCCTGCTCCTATGTGTTATGATGCCAAAACTAATCTAGAAACCTTCAACCTCTGCTTTAAATATACCCAATGATTTGGCTTTCACAGCCACCTGTGACAATGAATTCCACAGATTCACTACCTCTAGCTAATTAAATTTCTCCTCATCAAAATGTTTGGGGAAAAGGCAGGAGAATGGGGTCAAGAGGGATAATAAATCAGCTATAATGGAGCAAGCAAAGAATGGATGCAAATCTCAAGATATTGTTATTGTCATGGGAGACCTAAATGCTAAAGTAGGACAAGGTGCTGATGGAAATACCATAGAAAAATTTGGACTAGGGGAAAAGAAATGAAAGGCGAGAAATGGGTAGAATGATGCAAGATGAATAATCAGGTCATTATGAATAAAGTAAAGGCATCTGTTAGTCTTGCGAGACCATGGATCTGCGCCTGGAAAGTCTTCACTCTCCAGGGCGCAGGCCTGGGCAAGGTTGTATGAAAGACTGGCAGTTGCCCATGCTGCAAGTCTCCCCTCTCCACGACACTGATGTTGTCCAAGGGAAGGGCATTAGGACCCATACAGCTTGGCACCAGTGTGGTCACAGAGCAATGTGTGATTAAGTGCCTTGCTCAAGGACACAACACGCTGCCTCGGCTGGGGCTCAAACTCACGACCTTCAGGTTGCTAGTCGAACGCCTTAACCTCTTGGCCACGTGCCCATTCATTATGAATACCTACTTTAAAAACCATCTAAGACACTTGTGGACCTGGAAAAGTCCAGGTGATAAAACTAGAAATCAAATTGACCTTATTACTATAAACCAAAGATTTAGAAACTCAGTGACTCAATGCCAAACTAATCCAGGAGCAGACTGTAATAGTGACAATAACCCAGTAATATGTCACGTAAAAGTAAAACTTAAAAAACTAAAGAAGCAAAAACCTGAACAATCCCTTGACTACTCACAATTAAACAAGAAAACTTAACGCAAAAATTTACAATTGAAGTAAGGAATAGATTTCAAAGTCTAGAAACAGAATCTGTTGAAGATGATAGCAATCATGCAGAAATTAAATTTAACTCTCTGAAGGATGCCTTGGTAGAATCAGCAAAGTCAGTGATTCCTAAAAAAGAAAAAAGCACAGAGAATAAATGGATGACAGATGAAATCAAAAATCTAATGGAAGGAAGGATACTGAAGAAAGCAAATCCTATGGAATATAAATCCTTAGGTAAAAAAGTTAAAAGCTTATGTCAAAAAGCCAAAGAATGGTTAAACCAGGAAAGTGAGCAACTAGAAAGAATCCCTATTATTGATCCAAAAAGGATACATCAACAAATCAAGAATATCACTGGTAAAAAGCCCCTCTGTTCTTCAGGTGGATGTTTGAAAGCAAAGGACGGTACAATTATCATGGAAAAAGGTGAAATTATGAACAGATGGACCGTGTATATTCAGGAATTGTTTGAAGACAATCAACACGAAAAAACAGAAATTGAGAAAATTGAAGGTCCAAGTATTTTAAAATCTGAAGTTCGTAATGCAATAAATAAGCTGAAGAAAGGAAAAGCAGCAGGTCCTGATGAATTAGTAATGGAACAAATTATCGCCCTTGAAGATTATGGAATTGAAAAACTTACTGATTTAATCAACATTTATGAGAATGGAATAACACCAGAAGAGATGAAAACAAAAATCAGTGTTTATCACTCTTCCTAAGAAACCTGGAGCATAGAATATGAATTACATAGATCCATAAATTTAATGAGTTACATCACTAAGATACTTCTAAGAATTTTGATGAAATAGGTAAAGAGCTAAAAGTAAGATACAAGCTGAAATAGGTAAAGAACAATGTGGTTTTGTGAAAGACAAAGGTACAAGAAATGCAATATTGATGTTAAGGATACTATCAGAACGAGCTGTTCAAGTGTAAAAAGATTTGTTTGTTTGTTATATCGACTACACAAAAGCATTTGATAAAGTGAGGTACAACAAGTTATTTGAAATATTACAGAAAACTATAGATCTAGATTCGAAAGACCTCTGCCTAATCAGAGATCTGTACTGGGAACAAACTGCCGCTGTAAGAATAGAAGAAGAAGTGAGTCAGCTTATGAAAATCAAGAGAGATGTTAGACAAGGGTGTGTTTTCTGCCCTGATTTGTTTAATGTGTACAGTGAAACAATATTACAAAAAATAAGAGACATCTTGGGAATCAAAGTTGGCAGTGAAAACATCAATAATTTCAGATATGCGGATGACACTGTTAATTGCAAATATGGAGGAAAAACTACAAAACTTAATTGATATAGTTGTTGAAGAAAGTGTAAAAATGGGTCTATCAACTGCAAAAAGTCAGTGTATGGTGATATCCAAAAAGTAGAATCCTATCTGCAGGCTGAAAGTAAACGGGGAAGACAGAAGTACAGAACTTTTGCTACTTAGGAAGCTGGGTGACATCAGATGGCAGGTGCGACATGGACATCAAAAGAAGAATAGGGATGGCAAAAGACACCTTTACGAGAATGAAGAGTATACTGACCAACACTAAACTAAGCATGACAACCCGTCTCAGAGTACTGAAATGTTACGTTTATCCAGTTATGTTGTATGGATCAGAATGTCCGACAATATCTAGTAACATGAGGAAACGAATTGAAGCAGCAGGGAAGTGGCTTTTGAGGAGGATGCAAAGAATATCATGGATGAAATGAATATCTAACGAGGATGTCATGAACAGAGCAAACACAAAAAGAGAAATAATGTATGAGATCATGAAAAGGCAACGTAACTTCACTGGACATGTGATTAGGAAAGAGGAGTTAGACTGCACGATAATTATGTGGAAGATTGAAAGGAAGAAAGCAAATGGGAGGCAAAGACACATGATGATGGAGACAGCAGCCAGAGAACTGGAAATGAATACCAATGAATTGATCCACCTGACCCAAAACAAGAGTGTGTGGGCCATGGCAGTCAAAGCTCAATCTGGGCATGGAACCTGATGATGATAATGGAATGATAGAAATGACTCGATGGGCTGAATGGCCTAATAACATTTGTAAAGAGGGCAATCTTCAAATGGATTCAGAGTAAATAATAAACTACTTAGATCATGCCAACCAACAGTGATACCTTGACATTGAGGTATTAAGCATAATAAATACAATGTAATAAATACAAAATGCATAAATGTTTCTCTGGTTCAAGTACTGTTTTACAATATGTTGCTACATTAAGCACAGTTGCCTTTAAGTCACAGCAGCACAAGTGTCAGGTACATACACAGCACAGGATAGAGAGGAAACCACACTGGTTACAACTCTCTGAGAAGCTGACACCACTGGGCCGGACCAGCACGTTTCCACACTATCAACGTTCCTCCTATTAACATGCATGACAGCTGCTCAGCCCAAAATAGCAAGAAAGTACAGAGGGCAGTGTGGTCGTGTAGCGGTTAACGTAACGCTATTACGGCCCCAGTGACCCGGGTTCAGTTCCCACCACTGTAAGGAGGTTGCACGCTCTCTCTCTGATCCCATGGGTTTCTTCCCACATTCCAAAGATGTACGCGTTAGGGCTGCCCACTTCCATCTGCCCACCGTTCTCCTCATCTAGTTCCACCCGTCACCTACCAGCCCCCATCTAACACTCCCTCCCGCACCACATTCACACTTCAATCTTCACGTCCTCCCCAGGCCACAGAGCGCTATTCCCATGAACGGCAACCCAAACAGTTCACCGGCCAGAAATCCGGCCGTGAGCCGAACTCCCGCATGACTGAAGGTGCCTGCAGTTTCGTCACCGCTGCTAACACCGGGTCATAATTTTTATTTAAATTTTATTTACAGATGCCGCACGATAACTGGACCTTCCCGACCAACGAGCCCGCGTTGCCCAGTTAGACCCATGTGACCAATTAAACTGCGACTCCCTTCTTCTTCGGAATATGGCAGCCACCCAGAGGAAACTCAACGCGATCACAGGAAGAATGTACATACTCTTAATAGAGAGCAGCTGGAGTTGAATCTGGTTTCCTGGTGCTAAAATACTGCTCTACACTACTGTGCTGATGTACGGGCTGTGCACAAGTCAGGCGTTCGTAAGCCGGGGAGGACCTGTACTGGTCACCTTCCCCGTACACCTTCAATCTGGACGCAGTGTTTTGGCCCCCAAAACATTTGCCCCCACAGATCCTGCCTGACCAGCAGGGTTCTTCCAGCAGTTCGTTTTCCTTTCCTGATCTGTCGACGGTTGACCAGAGTGAATTTAAGGAACAATTCTGCAGATAGCTGCCATGCAGCGGACAAGCTGAAACCTAATTTGAGCACTGCTGAAAGATTCCCACAGATATGTAAATAGTTTACTTACTTAGTGAAATGAAATGTGAAAGGATCAAGCTTGCTGTCAGCAGTTGAGGTTGTCAAAGCATTCATGCCATTTTGAAATGGATGGACGTCTGGAGAGTTGTACCTTAAAGTACTGCCAGAGTGCCGGATGCCTAAGCAAAACAGAAAGCTTGGTTAATAAACTACTTTCTTCTGCTTCTTTCTTTAAAAGAAAATCTCTTCTTGTTTGTGTACTGGTACTTCCTGACAAACACCATTACAGGTTTGACAGAGGCAATTAATGTTACAACTTTCAGCAGCTTATTCCTACGCCAAATGCTAAGTGCTCCAAATATTCTGGAGCTAACACGAAGCAGTCAGCCACGAGCAAATTGCCCATGTTTCAAAACATCGCAACATCTGCAACAAGGCATGTGTGGCCTGATAAAGTGCCTGCTACTTCATTCAATAGTTTTTTTTATTTTGAGGAGATTTGGTTTGTCACCAAAGACACTCACAGATTCCTACAAATGTACAAAGGAGAGCATTCTAACTGGCTGCATCACTGTCTGGTATGGTGGCACCCATGCACAGGATCATAAACAGCTGCTAGCCTCTCCTCCATCGAGCACACCTTCAGAAAGCGATGCCTCAAAATGGCAGCATCCATCATTAAGGACGCTCACTGCGCCGGTCATGCGGCCTTCTCATTATACCGTCAAGGTGGCGGTACATGAGCCTGAAGACAGACAGACGCACACCCCATCCCCTTTTAGAAACAGCTTCTTCCCCTCCACCATCAGATTTCTGAGTGCTCCATGAACCCAAGTTCACGACTTTGTTCTCTTCTTGCACTTGTTTTTATACATTCTTACTGCAACTTTTAGTAATTTTTTTCTCTTGCATTGCACTGTATTGTTGCAACAACACACCAAATTTCATGACATTGCTGGCATTCTTCCGTCTCGCAAGACAGTGGGTATAACATGAGAAAAGTCAACTTGTGGTGGTGCACTTCCTAGAGTGGCCATGGAGTCCTACTCTGGAGCGACAGTCTCGTCCACACTGCCCGCAGGTGAAGGAAGATGGGCATCTTGTTGGAGTGGCCCTCTTCTTCTGTCAAGTTCTCTTGGCAGCCAGCTCGTTGACGTGCGTATTTTCTGCTCTCTTCATGCCCTATGGAACTGCCAGACTCCAGGCAGCCTGCTCGTCTCCCACGTCTTCCCAGTTGTTCACATCGAGGTTGGCCAGCTTCAGATCCATTTTGCAGTTAATGTTGAAGCAAATCTGCGGGCGACCAACTGGGCATGCACCCCCTGCCAGCTGCCCATACAGCAGGTCTTTCAGGATTCAGCCAGAGCCCATTCACCTGCTGTGTCCTAACCATCTGAGCCACCTCTGGCTGAGGGTAAACGTGCTGGGGATACCTGTTGTAAGACCTCTATATTAGTGGCCCTGTCCTGCCAAGCAATGTACAGGATCCATGTGAGCCAGCGCAGGTGAAAGCTGCTCAATTTTTTCCTCAAGTCGCATAGATTGTCCAGGTTTCTCTGCTGTAAAGGAGAGTGCCAAGGACACAGGCTTGGTACACACACAGCTTGGTGTTTGCAGTCAGCTGGCAAGACATATCAGTGATAATGAACCCAATTCTGATTCTTCTCCGGAGAAGAGACAGCTGAGTGGTGGCCGTAGGACCTGTAAAGTCATGGTTTTGATAGAGTGAATGTAAAGAGGATGTTTCCTCATGAGTGAGAGGCATAATTAGAGGGCATCATTACAAGACAGTCACCAAAAAACTCAATTAGTTAAAGCTACTTATGAGTTTTCCAGTGATCATGTGAATGTGGAAGCTGGTGACCGAAGGAAGGGGATGTATTTAAGGGGAGGATCAACAAGTACATGAGGAAGAACGGAAGAGAGAGCCATGACGATAGATTTAGAAATGGACAAGAAAGGAGGGGGTTCAAATGAAGCACAAATGTCTGCATGAACAGGTTGGGCTGATTGGCCCATTTCTGCCCTGTACAACCAGAGATCGTGGGCTAAAGGTGAAAGGTGAAAAGTTTAAGGGGAACACGGGGGGAAACTTCTTCACTCAGAGGGTCGTCAGAGTGTGGAACGAGCTGCCAGCACAACTGGCGCATGTGAGCTCAATTCCACTGTTTAAGAGAACTTTTGATAGGTATACAGATGGTAGGAGTATGGAGGGCTGTGGTCCTAGGGCAGAGTTGATGGCGGTAGGCAGTTTAAAAATGTTCAGCATGGACTAGATGGGCCAAAGGGCCTGCTCTGTGCTGTACTTTTGGTACAGTACAGGGGCAGTGGGGGGGATGTCAGAGACAAGTTTTTTTTTAAACTGAGAGTGGTGGGTACAGGGAATACCCTGCCAGGGTGGTGACACAGGCAGATATATTAGTGCAGGAGTTTCTAACCTTTTTATGCCATGGACTGCTACCATTAACCAAGTGATCTATTGACCCCAGGTTGGGAACCCCTGCATAAGGCGCACTTAAGAAACTCTTAAATTGGCACAAAATAATAAAAGATATATGGCTACATAGGAGGGAAAGGTCATAAGAGCCTGTACTGTGCTGTATTGTTCTCTCTGTCTACAAGATTACCTCTTAGTCTCAGGCTCTCTGGGGCGAGGAGAGACACTCCTACACTTTCTAATGTGACCTGTAGAAGAACCATTTCGGATGAAAAATAAACCAAGCACCCAAGGCATCAGTAGTACATAATGAAGACTCATCCTTACTGACTGGAAAGCACAAGGCAAAAGAAAAAGTATCACACACGGATGGAAATGACAAAGATCACCCAGCTTCCAAATTGCACAGTGACATGGATTGTAGATTTGCACTTTTTTTTTTGTTACTACTTATGGGCAATTTTTAAATTGGGGCGGCCTGTAGATAATAAACACTGAGCTGGATGCTACTGAAATGTGCCTTTTGATTTTTTTGTTCGTAGTATTATGTTTTTGCTCGCCTTTTTATTGTCGTTTGCATTTTTCTTTGTGTGCAGTGTAGGGTGGGTTTGATGTTTTTCCTTTGGACAGATTGGTCTCCTGCATCCTCTGTCATGACTGTCTGTGGGGGAGACTAATTTCAGGGGTGTATACTGCATATATACTTTGATAAATAAGTGTGCTGAGGCTGGAACATGAAAATGAGAACAGAGAACACTCAGCAGGTCAAGCAGCATCAAGGGAAAGAGAAAGAGGGTTAATCTTTCAGGTTGTGGACTCTTCATCTGAATGTTTGTCTTTCCACTGATGCACCCTGGCTTGGAGTGCTTTTAGATTTTGTTTTATTTAGACCCACACAAACTCCACAATGATGTTTTGCAGAACACAGAATAGTACAGGCGCAGCAATAGGCCTCTCAGCCCGGGATGTTGTCCCAAATAATTAGAATAAAATCAAAATGTTTAACTCAATGAATCCTTTCTATCTATGTTCTCAGCCCCATACTCTCCCCCTAAGAGGGGTTCTCAACCTTCTTTATGCCACCGACCAATACCATTAAGTAAGGGGTACACGAACACCAGTTTGGGAACCCCTGATCTATACTGAGTGGTCAGATTCTGCTCCAAACTCCATCAAGTTTGCAAATGATACCACTGTCATTGACTCATCGTTCCTTGAGATGTGGCCAGTGCACAGGAAGGAGGCAGAGGGCTGAGTGACATGGTGTCATAACAATAACCTTTCCCTCAACGCCAACAAAAGAGCTGCTCAGTGATTTCAGAGAGGCGGGGGTAGGACTGGGCAGTGCACATGTCCCTGTCTACATCAACAGTGTTGAGGTTGAGAGCATTCAGAGCTTCAAGTTCCTTAGTGTGAACATCTTGGTCCAGTCATGTTGATCATCATCAGCAGGTGCCGTTCCCAGTTTGAGCTTTGACTGCCATGGCCCACACACCCCGTTCTTGTAGGCCGTCTCGTCATCCCCTCTGATCAGGCCGACCACCGTGGTGTCGTCTGCAAACTTGATTATGGAGTTAGAACCATGTACAGGAACGCAGTCATAGGTGAAAAGGGAGTACAGAAGAGGGCTCAGCACACAGCGTTGAGGCACACCAGTGTTCAGGGTGAGAGTGGAGGAGGAGAGTACCCTTTATTCTGCATCATTACCCTGTTCTACCTCAATACACTGTAATGATTTGATCTGTATAAACAGTATGCAAGACAAGCTTTTCACATATCGATACAGCTATAAAGAAGTCAAGACAGAGGCTATATTTCATTAAGAGTTTCCGGAGATTTGGTATGTCACCAAAAAACATTTGCAAATTTCTACAGATGTACTGTGGAGAGCATTCTAACCGGTTACATCACCGACTGGTATGAGGGTGGGGAGGGTGAGCTACTGTACAGGATCGAAGGAAGCTGCAGAGAGTTCTAAAATTTGTTAGTTCCATCATGGGCACTAGACTCTGTAGTATTCAAGACATCTTCAATGCACAATGCCTCGAAAAGGCAGCATCCATCTTTAAGGACTCCCATCACCCAGGGCATACCCTCTTCTCATTGCTACAATCAGGAAGGAGGTACATTCAGGAACATCATTTTCTCCTCTTGCCATCCAATTTCTGAATGGACATTGAACCCATGAACACTACCTCACTTTTTATTTTAAATTTCTGCTTTCTGCACTACTCTTGGTACAAACCAACACCAATGTCTATACCACTCCATTCTCTGCATGCTCATGTGCCTATCCAAGTGCCTTTTAAACACCTCTTTTGGTTTTGCCTCCATTACCACCCCAGCAGTTATTCCAGGCAGTCACTCTGCACATCACACGAGACAGTGAGTTACACAACAGTGTAAAGAACCGCTGGGCCTATCAATGTTGGCAGGAGCAACTTGATTTAATACAAGTAACACAGAAAGATAACTTGCACAGCCCTGAAACAGACTTGATGTGCAAGCATTATTACACAGTAGGAAATGTAATGGCCACTCTGTGTGGAGCAAGATGCCACACTTAACATGGAAACGACCAAATAATCTGCTTTTACAATGACCCGGATTAGGGGATAAATTTTGGCCATGATACAGGGGATAATTCATCTCTGCTCCTTCTCAAAACACAGAGAGAGCCTCAGGATTTAGGATTTAGTTTGGGTGGGGGGGGGGATTAGAGAGATAGGGGTAAATAAACTGCAGATGTTATCATACTGCATCAGATCAATCGCAATAACATGGTGAACGAGCAAGTGTGCATGCGGCCAAAGGGATGACGAAGTGAATCTGTTTCATTCAGAGATAGTGTGGTACAGCCCCTTCTGGCCCAATGAAGCACATTGCCCGGCATCCTCTCTATTTAACACCAGCCTAATCACATGACAATTTACAATAAATGAACAATTAACCCACTAAACGGTATGTCTTTGGATTGTGAAAGAAAACCCACACGCTCACGGGAAGAATGCAGAAACTCCTTTCGGGGGTATCGGAATTGAAGGCTAACCACGACGCTACTGTGGCACCCACCGACTGGGTTCCCTACGTGAGAGAGGTGCTGTTATTTGGCATGGGCCTTCGAGTACGCATGTTGTAGCTCCCACACTGCAAGTTGGCAAGCACTTACTGTTACTAACATGACTCAGTAAAAACATTTAATCAGACTACTCTGTTGTCCATCTAGCTCCGTGCATATGTAACAAACGTCTGAAATAAAAGCCTCCTGCCTCATCTTAAGGATGACACCTTTGGCAGTACAAGGCTCTCACAATAACGCACAGGAGAACCAGCCTTGATATCTATGTAGGATTCAGAAGTGGGTCTCAAATCTGCAATCCTCAAGCATGGAGTGCTATTTACTGACCACAGTTCATACTTATTGCAGTACATTGTACCAGTGTGGTAGCTTTCAGGTCAATATTCAGTAGATGCTAACAGTAATGATTTTAAACAAAAAAAATCTACAAGTTAGGTATATCTAAACTATGATGGAATGACCATAAGACATAAGAACAGAATTAGGTCATCCGGCCCATGGAGTCTGCTTCGCCATTCAACCATGACTGATCCTTTTTGTTTTCTCCTCTCCTCAACCCTACTTCTGGCCTTCTCCCCGTAAGCTTTGATGCCATATCCAATCATGAACCTATCAATCTCTGCCTTAAATACACCAACGACCTGGCCTGCACAGCTGCATGTGGCAACAAATTCCACAAATTCACCACCCTCTGGCTAAAGAAATTTCTCCACATCTTTGTTTTGAAAGGTCGCCCCTCTACCCCGAGGCTGTGCCCTCTTATCCTAGACTCTCCCACCATGGGAAAAATCCTTTCCCCACCTACTCTGCCCAGGCCTTTCAACATTCATAGAAACATAGAAAATAGGTGCAGGAGTAGGCCATTTATTATGATCATGGCTGATCATCCAACTCAGAACCCAGCCTTCCCTCCATACCCCCTGACCCCTGTAGCCACAAGGGCCATATCTAACTTCCTTTTAAATATAGCTAATGAACTGGCCTCAACAGTTTGCTGTGGCAGAGAATTCCACAGATTCACCACTCTCTGTGTGAAGAAGTTTTTCCTAATCTCGGTCCTAAAAGGCTTCCCCTCTATCCTCAAACTGTGACCCCTCGTTCTGGACCTCCCCAACATCGGGAACAATCTTCCCGCATCTAGCCTGTCCAATCCCTTTAGGATCTTATACGTTTCAATCAGATCCCCCCTCAATCTTCTAAATTCCAACGAGTACAAGCCCAGTTCATCCAGTCTTTCTTCATATGAAAGACCTGCCATCCCAGGAATCAATCTGGTGAACCTTCTTTGTACTCCCTCTATGGCAAAGATGTCTTTCCTCAGATTAGGGGACCAAAACTGCACACAATACTCCAGGTGTGGTCTCACCAAGGCCTTGTACAACTGCAGTAGTACCTCCCTGCTCCTGTACTCGAATCCTCTCGCTATAAATGCCAGCATACCGTTCGCCTTTTTCACCGCCTGCTGTACCTGCATGCCCACTTTCAATGACTGGTGTATAATGACACCCAGGTCTCGTTGCACCTCCCCTTTTCCTAATCGGCCACCATTCAGATAATAATCTGTTTTCCTATTTTTGCCACCAAAGTGGATAACTTCACATTTATCCACATTAAATTGCATCTGCCATGAGTTTGCCCACTCACCCAACCTATCCAAGTCACCCTGCATCCTCTTAGCATCCTCCTCACTGCTAACACTGCCACCCAGCTTCGTGTCATCCGCAAACTTGGAGATGCTGCATTTAATTCCCTCATCCAAGTCATTAATATATATTGTAAAAAACTGGGGTCCCAGCACTGAGCCTTGCGGTACCCCACTAGTCACCGCCTGCCATTCTGAAAAGGTCCCGTTTATTCCCACTCTTTGCTTCCTGTCTGCTAACCAATTCTCCACCCACACCAATACCTTACCCCCAATACCGTGTGCTTTAAGTTTGCACACTAATCTCCTGTGTGGGACCTTGTCAAAAGCCTTTTGAAAATCCAAATATACCACATCCACTGGTTCTCCCCTATCCACTCTACTAGTTACATCCTCAAAAAATTCTATGAGATTCGTCAGACATGATTTTCCTTTCACAAATCCATGCTGACTTTGTCCAATCATTTCACCGCTTTCCAAATGTGCTGTTATCACATCCTTGATAACTGACTCCAGCAGTTTCCCCACCACCGACGTTAGGCTAACCGGCCTATAATTCCCCGGTTTCTCTCTCCCTCCTTTTTTAAAAAGTGGGGTTACATTAGCCACCCTCCAATCCTCAGGAACTAGTCCAGAATCTAACGAGTTTTGAAAAATTATCACTAATGCATCCACTATTTCTTGGGCTACTTCCTTAAGCACTCTGGGATGCAGACCATCTGGCCCTGGGGATTTATCTGCCTTCAATCCCTTCAATTTACCTAACACCACTTCCCTACTAACATGTATTTCGCTCAGTTCCTCCATCTCACTGGACCCTCTGTCCCTTACTATTTCTGGAAGATTATTTATTTCCTCCTTAGTGAAGACAGAACCAAAGTAATTATTCAATTGGTCTGCCATGTCCTTGCTCCCCATAATCAATTCACCTGTTTCTGTTTGCAGGGGACCTACATTTGTCTTTATCAGTCTTTTCCCTTTTACATATCTATAAAAGCTTTTACAGTCCGTTTTTATGTTCTCTGCCAGTTTTCTCTCATAATCTTTTTTCCCCTTCCTAATTAAGCCCTTTGTCCTCCTCTGCTGAACTCTGAATTTCTCCCAGTCCTCAGGTGAGCCACTTTCTCTGGCTAATTTGTATGCTACTTCTTTGGAATTGATACTATCCCTAATTTCTCTTGTCAGCCACGGGTGCACTACCTTCCTTGATTTATTCTTTTGCCAAACTGGGATGAACAATTGTTGTAGTTCATCCATGCAACCTTTAAATGCCTGCCATTGCATATCCACCGTCAATCCTTTAAGTGTCATTTGCCAGTCTATCTTAGCTAATTCACGACTCATACCTTCAAAGTTACCCCTCTTTAAGTTCAGAACCTTTGTTTCTGAATTAACTACGTCACTCTCCATGTTAATGAAGAATTCCACCATATTATGGTCACTCTTACCCAAGGGGCCTCTCACGACAAGATCGCTAATTAACCCTTCCTCATTGCTCATTCGAAAGGTTTCAATGAGATCCCCCCCCTCATCCTTCTGAATTCCAGTGAGTACAGACCCACAGACATCAACATTCCTCGTATGATAACCCTTTCATTCCTGGAATCATTTTTGTGAACCTCTTTTGGACCCTTACCAATGCCAGCAGATGAGGGGCCAAAACTGTTCACAATACTCAAGGCGAGGCCTCACCAGTGCCTTATAAAGCCTCAGCATCCACCTCCTTGCTCTTGTATTCTAGACATCTTGAAATGAATGCTAACCTGGCATTTACCTTCCTCACCACCGGCTCAACCTGCAAGTTACTTTTTAGGGTGTTCTGCACAAGGAATCCCAAGTTCCTCTGTATCTCAGATTTTTGGATTTTCTCCTCGTTTAGAAAATAGTCCGCACATTTATTTCTTCTACCAAAGTGCATGACCATGCATTTTCCAACATAGTATTTAATTTGCCATTTTCTTGCCCATTCTCCTAATCTGTCTAAGTCCTACTACACCCAGCCTGTTTCCTCAACACTACCTGCCCCTCCTCCAAACTTGGTAACAAGGCCATCCATTCTATCATCTAAATCATTTATATACAAAATAAAACGAAGTGGTCCCAACACCGACCCCTGCGGAACACCACTAGTCACTGGCAGCCAAGTCTTCGGTTATATTTACAGTGGAAAAGGATCCTTTTATTCTCCACTCACTGCCTTCTACCAATTAGCCAATGTTTTAACCATGTTAGTAACTTTCCTGAAATACCATGGGCTCTTAACTTGGAAAGCAGCCTCATGTGTGCCACCTTGCCAAAGGCCTTCTGAAAGCCCAAATATACAACATCCACTGCATCCCCTTTATCTATCCTACTTCTAATCTCCTCAAAGAATTCCAACAGGTTCTTCAGGCAGGATTTTCCCTGAAGGAAACCATGCTGACTTTGTTCTATCTTGTCCTGTGTCACCAAGTACTCCATCACCTCATCCTTAACAACTAACTCTAACACTAACATCTTTCCAACCACTGAGGTCAGGCTAACTGGTCTATAATTTCCTTTGTACTGCCTTCTTCCTTTCTTAAAGAGTGGAGTGACATTTACAATTTTCCAGTCTTCAGGCACCATGCCAATGATTTCTGAAAGATCATTTCTAATGCCATCACAATCTCTAACGCTACCCTTTTCAGAATGCTAGGGTGCAGTTCATCTGGTCTGGGTGACTTACAGAGACGTAGAAAACCTACAGCACAATAGAGCTCCTTCAGCCCACAAAGCTGTGCCAAACATGTACTTACTTTAGAAATTACCTAGGGTTACCCATAGCCCTCTATTTTTCTAAGCTCTATGTACCTATCCAGGAGTCTCTTAAAAAGAGCTTATCAAATCCGCCTCCACCACTGTCGCCGGCAGCCCATTCCACGCACTCACAACTCTGCGAAAAACTTACCCCTGATATTTCTTCTGAACCTACCTCCAAGCACCTTAAAACTATGCCCTCTTGTGCTAGCCATTTCAGCCCTCGAAAAAAGCCTTTGACTATGCACATGATGAATGCTTCTCATCATCTTGTACACCTCTATCAGGTCACCTCTCATCCTCCGTTGCTCCAAGGAGAAAAGGCCAAGTTCACTCAACCTATTCTCATAAGGCATTCTCCCCAATCCAGGCAACAACCTTGTAGATCTCCTCTGGACCCTTTTTATGGTTTCCACATCCTTCCTATAGTGAGGCAACCAGAATTGAGCACAGTACTCCAAGTGGGATCTGACCAGGGTCTTATATAGCCGAAACATTACCTCTTGGCTCTTAAACTCACTCCCACGATTGATGAAAGCCAATAGCCTGTGTGCCTTCTTAACCACAGAGTCAACCTGCGGAGCAGCTTTGAGTGTCCTATGGACTCAGTCCCCAAGATCCCTCTGATCCTGCACACTGCCAAGTCTTACCATTAATACTATATTCTGCCATCATTTTTGACCTACCAAAATGAACCACCTCACACTTATCTGGGTTCAACTCCATCTGCAACTTCTCAGGCCAGTTTTGCATCCTATCGATGTCCCGTTGTAAACTCTGACAGCCCTCCACAACACCCCCAATCTTTGTGTCATCAGCAAATTTACTAACCACCCCAGCACTTTCTCATCCAGGTCATTTATAAAAATCACGAACAGAAGGGGTCCCAGAACAGATCCCTGAGGTACACCGCTAGTCACCAACCTTCATGCAGAACATGACCCAAATACAACTACTCTTTGCCTTCTGTGGGCAAGCAAATTTTGGATCCACTATTATGTACTATTAGGTCTTTCAGCTTTTTGAGCACCTTCTCTCTTGTAATAGTAACTGCACTCACTTCTCTTTTTTCACACACTGCAAAGTCAGGGATACTGCTAGTATCTTCCACAATGAAGACTGATGTAAGATACTCATTTAGTTCATCAGCCATCTCCTTGTCCCCCATTATTATTTCTCCTGCTTCATTTTCTAGCGGTCCTATATCCACTCTCATTTCTCTTTTATTTTTTAACATACTTGAAAAAACTTTTACTATGCACTTTGATATTATTTGCTAGCTTGCTTTCATATTTCATCTTTTCCCTTCAAATGACAGAGAAACTCAATGGGCCGAATGGCCTAATTCTGTTCTTATGTCTTATGATCTATCCGAAAAGGAGCAGTGATCATTAATACTTTAGGTGAGTAATAATTCATCTAATGATTTTATGAGGAGGGGAAAAGAGGTTGGGTTAGTGTGCAGGAGGACTGGCTGCCAGCATAGAATACAATTTCTTCATTGCCATGAAGACCAGTTATATAATTCCCAGCATTTCTTATTTGATTACATCAGCTATTCTGCAGTTACAATTATATCTTGCAGGTAGTATTTCTGACCCAGCTTTTCACAGACAGCACAAAAGAATCGCAGTGTGCCCATGGTAGCGTAGCAGTTTGTGTGATGCTATTACTGCTTAGGGCATTGGAGTTCAAAACCGACGACACTGCAAGGAGTTGGTATGTCCTTCAAGTAGAATGCGTGGGTTTTCCCCAGGCCCTGTTTCCTCCTATAGTCCAAGACTTGCCATTTGGTAGGTTAATTGGTCATTGTGAACTGTCCCATGAGTAGGCTGGGGTTAAATCTGGGGTTGCTAGGCATTGCGACTCAAAGGGCCAGACTAACATGTTCAGCAATGTATCTCTAAATTAAATACACAAGATTTTGTCGTGCTCTAGAAATGTTTCCTCAGCACAAATGGCACTACCTGCTTTCACCTGAGGCATCAGCATGCCTTGTCCATCTTCACAAGGGGCGGAGTGCACTAGAGTCAAAGTTGAACATTGCACAAGTATGTGGATGCAATTTAAAAAAAACTTGCAGCCACTTCACAGATGCATGACATTCACAAGAAAAGCATTAAACAACATAAATTATACTACAAAGAACAAAAAAAGAGTGCCATTGTTGGGCAGAGTGCTCGTAGTGTTGTCATACCAAAGTAGTGAATAGGGTTCTAACGAGCCATGTTATGCATGTCCCAGTAACAATACAACACTTCAGTTTGCCTTCAATGACATTTAGAAGGTCATGTTTAGACTGGGCTAAGAAAACAGAAGAACAAGTGCCCAATCCCCTCCTCCTTTTCCCCAATGTCAGTGGCTCCCACTCTAGTCTACACTCAGTGGTCACTTTATTAGGTCCCTCCTTTATCTAATAAAATGGCCACTGAGCAAATGTTTGCAGTCTGCTGCTGCTGTAGCCCATCCACTTCAAGGTTCGACGTGTTGTGCATTCAGAGATGCTCTCTGAACACCGCTGGTGTAACGTATGATTATAGACAATAGACAATAGGTGCAGAAGTAGACCATTCGGCCCTTCGAGCCCGCACTGCCATTCTGAGATCATGGCTGATCATCTACTATCAATACCCAGTTCCTGCCTCGTCCCATAACCCTCGATTCCCCTATCCATAAGATACCTATCTAGCTCCTTCTTGAAAGCATCCAGAGAATTGGCCTCCACTGCCTTCTGAGGCAGCGCGTTCCACACCTCCACAACTCTCTGGGAGAAGAAGTTCTTCCTCAACTCTGTCCTAAATGACCTACCCCCTATTCTTAAACCATGCCCTCTGGTACTGGACTCTCCCAGCATCTAGAACATATTTCCTGCCTCTATCTTGTCCAATCCCTTAATAATCTTATATGTCTCAATCAGATCCCCCCTCAATCTCCTTAATTCCAGCATGTACAAGCCCAGTCTCTCTAACCTCTTGCGTAAAACAGTCCAGACATCCCAGGAATTAACCTAGTGAACCTACGCTGCACCTCCTCCCCAGCCAGGATGTCCTTCCTTAACCCTGGAGACCAAAACTGCACACAATACTCCAGGTGTGGTCTCACCAGGGCCCTATACAAATGCAAAAGAATTTCCTTGCTCTTGTACTCAATTCCCTTTGTAATAAAGGCCAACATTCCATTAGCCTTCTTCACTGCCTGCTGCACTTGCTCATTCACCTTCAGAGACCGATGAACAAGTACTCCTAGATCTCTTTGTATTTCTCCCTTACCTAACTCCACACCATTCAGATAATAATCTGCCTTCCTGTTCTTGCTCCAAAAGTGAATAACCTCACACTTATTCACATTAAACGCCATCTGCCAAGTTTCTGCCCACTCACCCAGCCTATCCAAGTCACCTTCAATTCTCCTAACATCCTCATCACGTCACACTGCCACCCAGCTTAGTATCATCAGCAAACTTGCTGATGTTATTCACAATGCCTTCCTCTAAATCATAAACAGCTGTGGTCCCAATACCGAGCCCTGTGACACCCCACTAGTCACCACCTGCCATTCCGAGAAACACCCATTCACTGCTACCCTTTACTTTCTATCTGCCAACCAGTTTTCTATCCATGTCAATATCCTCCCCCCAATGCCATGAGCTCTGATTTTACCCACCAATCTCCTATGTGGTACCTTATCAAATGCCTTCTGAAAGTCAAGATACACCACATCCACTGGATCTCCCGCGTCTATCTTCCTGGTTACATCCTCGAAAAACTCCAATAGATTAGTCAAGCATGATTTGCCCTTGGTAAATCCATGCTGGCTCGGCCCAATCCTATCACTGCTATCAAGATATGCCGCTATTTCATCTTTAATAATGGACTCTAGCATCTTCCCCACTACTGATGTTAGGCTAACAGGGTGATAGTTCTCTGTTTTCTCCCTCCCTCCTTTCTTAAAAAGTGGGATAACATTAGCCATTTGCCAATCCTCAGGAACTGATCCTGAATCTAAGGAACATTGGAAAATGATCACCAATGCATCTGCAATTTCCAGAGCCACCTCTTTTAGTACCCTAGGATGCAGACCATCTGGACATGGGGATTTGTTAGCCTTTAGTCCCATCAGTCTACTCATCACCGTTTCCTTCCTAATGTCAATCTGTTTCAGTTCCTCTGTTACCCCATGTCCTTGGCCCATCCATACATCTGGGAGATTGCTTGTTTCTTCCCTAGTGAAGACAGATCCAAAGTACTTATTAAATTCGTCTGCCATTTCTCTGTTTCCCATAACAATTTCCCCCAATTCATTCTTCAAGGGCCCAACATTGTTCTTAACTATCTTCCTTCTCTTCACATACCTAAAAAAACTTTGCTATCCCCCTTTATATTCCTAGCTAGCTTGCGTTCATACCTCATTTTTTTCTCCCCGTATAGCCTTTTTAGTTAAGTTCTGTTGCTCCTTAAAAATTTCCCAATCATCCGTCTTCCCACTCACCTTAGCTCTGTTATACTTCTTCTTATTTGAGTTACTGTTGCCTTCCTGTCAGCTTACACCAGTCTGGCCATTCTCCTTCGGCCTCTCACATTAACAAGGTATTTTCACCCACAGAACCACCATTCGCTGGATATTTTTTGTATTTCACACCATTCTCTGTAAACTCTAGACACTACTGGGCATGAAAACCCCAGGAGACCAACATCTTCTGAGATACTCAAACCAATCCATCTGGCACCAATAATCATTCCACAAAGGCACTATGATCACATTTCTTCTCCATTCTGATGTTTGGTGTGAACAACAGCTGAACCTCTTGACCATGCCTGCATACTTTTATGCATTAAGTTGCTGCCACGTGATTGGCTGATTAGATAATTGCATTAATGAGGTGTACAGGTGTGCCTGATAAGGTGACCACTGACTATAGCTTCTGCTACTCCGAACATGTACCGTGCTCCAGTGACATAATCCAAATAACAACTGTTGGGCTGGAGGGCAAGGATCAGCATGTGAATTAAATGGCCAAAGCTTTTGAGCACGGCAATACCTCACCCTCAGAAGCCTGTGCTTATTTTCCCAGCTGTGGTAGCCTGGGTTAATTTTCTTCCTCCATGTACTGCATGTAAACAAGAAAGTCAGCTGTCATCTCTTTCCTACTCCCTCACCTCACCGAGCTGAGATCAGCTAGCACAGGCTATGTACAAAAACAAGTTTGGGTTTTCCCCCATCTGCTCTGATCACAATGACACTCAAGACTGAATGTATCACAGTCAGATCTTTAAACATGCCCTCATTTTTCAGGTTTTTAAAAAAAGACGTGAAATTTGTTATTTTGTGGCAGTGGTACGGTGCAGGCATAACAAATAATGATAGGTGACAATAAACACATAGAAATACTGTACAAGAAGAATAGAGAAGTAGTGTTCATGATTTACGTCAAACACTACAGCACAGTACAGACACTTCATCCCACGATGCAGTGTTGATCTTTTAACCTACTCCAAGATTAATCTAACCCTTCCCCCCTCCACAGTTCTCCGTTTTTCTATCATCCATGGGCCCACCGAAGAGTTTCTTAAAATGTATCTGCCTCTACCACCACCCCAGCAGTAAATTCTATGCACCCCTACTTTCTGTGTAAAAAACAACTCTGACATCCCCCCCACCCCCGTACTTTCCTCCAATCACATAAAAATTAAGTCTCTTGTATAGCCATTTCTACCCTGGGGGAAAAAAGTTTATCTTGTACACTTCCATCAAGTCACCTCTCATCCCTCCATTCCAAAGGGTAAATCCTTAGCTCACCCAACCTGTCCTCATAAAGCACGCTCTCTAGTCCAGGTAAAATCCCAGTAAATCTCCTTCACACTCTCTCTAAAGCTTCCACAGACAGTTGTGTGTGGGCCTTCAGTTCCAGTTTGACTATTCAGAAATTTGATGGCAGAGGGGAAGAAGCCATCCCTAAAACAGAGTGTGGGCCTTCAGTCTCTTTACCTCTTCCTTAATGGTAGTAATGAGAAGAGGGCATTTGTCAGGCACTCTTTATACTTTATTGTCACCAAACAATTGGTACTAAAGGCATTTCATTCAGTCACTCCCTTTTCTGAAATTACACAGAGATTGGGACATTGGAAGGGTTACTTATTTATTCATAATACCAGTCTATTATCCAAGTATACATCTGCCAAATGATTATGAGAGCGTTCTTCAGAGCAGATGAAGCCACTTGGTTACTTAAAAAGCTTCCTTTGCAACTTAACAGCAGATGATTTGACTCATCATTTTCAGAAACAAGGACGTATCTTTTATGATTTAAGAATCAAGAATGTGCATCTTTTGGCACTTTAGGTTGAAGCCCAAGAAAGATTTTGATTAAACTCTACTGCTTAGGAACAGTTAGAAAACATTCTAATATCCAGCTCTTCTCCATTACTTAAGCAGCTTCTTTGAATGCAAAAACGATTAACAATTCCAGAATAAAAACCTTTTTGTGTGCAGAACCAGACGGGCATTCATTCCATAAGACCACAAGGCATAGGATCTGAATTAGGCCATTCAGCCCATTGAGTCTGCTCCACCATTCCATCATGGTGGACATTATCCCTCCAACCCCATTCTCCTGCCTTCTCCTCATAACCTTTGACACCCTGACTAACCAAGAACTGCTTTAAATAGACACTCAATGACATGGCCTCCAAAACTTTCTGTGGTAACAAATTCCACAGAATCACCACCCTCTGGCTAAAGAAATTCCTTCTCATCTCTGTTCTATATGGACATCCCTGTAGTCTAAGGCTATGTCCTCTGGTCCTAGACTTTCCCACTTTTG
This sequence comes from Mobula hypostoma, assembly GCF_963921235.1. Taxonomy (NCBI): domain Eukaryota; kingdom Metazoa; phylum Chordata; class Chondrichthyes; order Myliobatiformes; family Myliobatidae; genus Mobula; species Mobula hypostoma. The sequence continues at coordinate 98,249,734 of NC_086108.1, forward strand.
AAAACATCTTCTTCACATCCACTCTATCTAGGCCTTTCAATATTCAAGAGGTTTCAATGAGATCCCCCCCATTCTTCTAAACTCCCACGAGTACAGGCCCAGAGCCATCAAAAGTTCCTCATACATTAACCCTTTCACTTCCAAGATCATTTTCCTGAACTTCGCCTGAAACCTCTCCAATGTCAGCACATCCTTTCTTAGATAAGGGACCCAAAACACCTCACAATATTCCAAGTGTGGTGCAACCAATGACTTACAAAGCCTCAGTATTTAATCCTTGCTTTCATATTCTAGTCCTCTTGAAATGAATGTTAACGTTGCATTTGCTTTGCATACCACAGACTCAACCTGCAGGTTAAGCTTTAGGGAATCCTGCACAAGGACTCCCAAGTCAATTTTGCACCTCTGAGTTTTGAATTCTTCCTGTTAAGAAAGAAGTCTACTCCTTAATTTCTTTTGCCAAAGTGCATGACCCTACACAGGATTCCACCTTCCATTCTCCCAATCAGTCAGAGTCCTTCTCCAAGACTCCCGACTTCATCAGCATTACCTGCCCCTCCACCTATCGTTGTTGTCTACAAACTTCATCAATAATTTCCATTCAGGTTTTCCTTGGCCCTGCCACTTGCTTCACATCACTGAAGCACAGATGAATGAGGAGAGATTTGCTGCAAAATTACGAGGGTAAATACAAGCAGGCTTTTTCCATTGAGGTTGAGTGAGCCTCGAACTAGGGGTCATGGGTCAACAACGAAAGGTGAAATGGTTATAGTGAACATCAGGTGGAACTTCTTCACTCAGAGGGGGTGCAAGTGAGGAATGAGCTGCCAGCGGAGGTGGTGGATGTGGGTTCGATTTCAACATTTAAAAGGAACTTGGATAGGTACATGGACAGGAGGAGTGGAGTATGGAGGGCTATGCTTCAGCTGCAGGGCAACGGAATGAAGCAGAATAATAGTTCAGCACAGATTAGGTTGTCTGAAGATCATAATTCTGCTCTTGTGTCTTGTAAGACTAAGATAGAAGAGCACAATTAGACCATTTGGCCCATCGAGTCTGCTTCGCCATTTCACCACGGCTGATCCATTTTCCACTCAGCTCCAATCTCCTGACTTCTCCCTGTATCCCTTCATGCTCTGACTAACCAAGAATTTGTCAACCTCTGCTTTGAATATACCCAATGAATTGGCCTCCACAGCCATCTGTGAATTCCACAGATTCACCACTCTCTGGCTAAGGAAATACCTCATCTCCATTCAGAAAGGATGCCCCTCTATTCTGAGGCTGTCTCCTCTGGTCTGAGGCTCCCCCACCAGAGGAAACATCCTCTCCACATCCACTCACAACCATTCAACATTCAATAGGTCTTATGACTCGTGACCATCTCCAGGTACACTCCACCACCCAATCAAACCCACTGGGAACCTACACAAGGATCCTGTTGATCCAAGCTGGAGTCAATCACTTGGCCCCTCAGACCTATCCCTCCACTTATGAAGTGGGCGCAGGGCGCAGCAGAGTGCAGAATACAAACCAGCAGCAGCCAAATCTTAGCAACCCCAAGATGTACATAGGGGTCACAGCTGGAGTATAACCAGTTCAAGGAGAAAGGATGATCACCAGGAATAAACACTAACGTTGTGCGTGGATAGCCTGGATAAGCCACCTAAGACAATGGCTCCATTTTCCTTTGGGGGATTCAGTCTGTAAAAGAAATTTGGTTTCTATACACAGGGAAAAGTAGAGGCATCTGGCAGCTTTGCATCATACGCTGTTCTGTGAAACAAGAGGAAAGCCCATCTTTTTTCTATTGGGTCAGTGCAGGAGAACTAGAAGATTGATAACATATTTGACACAGGAGAAAAAAACAGAATAGCTACAGGCCAATGGGCAGAACATTGGTGTTGGGCAGATCACTGGAAAGAGTTTAACCATCATATAAATGAGCAGTGAGTGAAGCACAAGTTAATCAAGGACACTTTGGACAGATTTAATAGGAAAGTTATTGGGTCTCACTAATGGATCGACTGAACAGGTAGCAATAATAGTAGCACATCTGGAGTAATGGACACAGGGAATGGTCAATGGATGTACGTTTACTGATTCCTGGAATGGGAGGGTATTTCTACAAAGGAAAATTACACAGAATGGCTTACATTCTCTGGATTTACAACGAAAACAAATTACTTAAATGGAATGACAGGTTAAATGCAACATAGAGCAGTATGGTGCAGGCACAAGCTCTTCAGTACACAATACCAATGTCTATGCCAATCACAATATCAATAAATGAAATCCAATCTCCATGTACTTGATCTATACGCCTCCATTCCCTACATGTGGCTGTCCAAACACCACCATCGTATCCGCTTTCACCACCACCCCACATGCAGTACTGCGAAAAAAAATGCCCTTTAAAGCTTTCCCCCTACTCATCTTAAAGCTGTTCTCTAGTAGTTGATATTTCTCCCTGGAAGAAAAAAATTTCTTACCCATCTGTCTCAATATCTTCATATGCATCTATCAGGTCTCCCCTCGGCCTCCAATACTCCTGATCTGTTCAACCTTTCTTGACAGCTGAAACCCTCTAACCCAGACAGCATTCTGGTGAACCTCCACTGCCGCAGACTCTTGCTCCTTCTGGTTGGAATGCCCTGATTTAGGGCGTGACTGTAATCTCGGGATTAGGGCGTTGGCCATTAACACCTAAATTGAGAGGAAAACAGCCACTTCTTGGCATGTTTTAAATCTCTACCATGAGATTTTTAAAATCAAGTTACTTTATGAGAAGTGATTATGTTGGTAATCAGCACATCTCTCATTGCCTGAAGCAAGGAGGCCGTAACGAGCCAAACCAATGGTGGGCCTGGAGTCTCTGACAGGACAAGCAGCACAAGGGAGGAGAACATCCTTCCTCAAAGAACACCAGTGAATCACTCTGGTTTTTAACGATAATGCAGTAATTTCACACTGACTTCTCAATTCCACTTCAGTATGTTAACATAAACACATTAGCCCACATGATTCAAATGTTTCCCTGAAAAGCCATTGGATGTCTGTACAGTAACTTTACCACTATGCTGTTGATATGCAAATCAGTGTATTTAATGTTAAGATACCATACTGTTCAAAAGTCAGATTTATTTATTTTGCACACACACAAAGTCCAAGGCTGCCTAAGACTTTTGCACAGCACTGTAGTTGAAGAAGAAGGAGAAGAATATCTTTATTGTCATTGTTGTGGAGCAATGAAGCACAGTTTAGCAGCTCAACGTGGAGTTTGTCAACGTGGAGCAAGGAGCAAATTTGTAAATCTGGCGGGAGCAAAGGATGTTGGGAATGGCGAGGATGGAACGTTGAGGGAGGGGTGTGGGACAGGTGGCAGAGAGGATTGCCAGGGGTGGGGTGGTGGCATGGGTACAGACCCACCTAGCACCGAGACATCAGGCAAGGTCATTTGATTCCAAACAATTGGTTTGTTGATCATTACAGAACGTCTCCCTGGTGCTTTCCACTCCCTTTCCTCTCCCTGCCCCTTTTTGCACTCTCAGTCCACAATAGAGACCCATATCTGAAGCAGGTTCATCATCACTCACATATGTCATGAAAATTCTGTTTTTTGTGACAGCAGTACAGTGTAATACATAAAATTTAAATATACACATTTCAAATTTAATATACATTGATACTTAGTGTAATTCATTTTTCCCCCCTATATTATCATGTATCGCATTGGACTGCTGCTGCTAAGATAACAAATTTCCTGCATGTGCCCAAGACTTTTGCACGGCACTGTACTTCCATTATGAAAGTTAAATATGAGGAACATAGAGTAGTACAGTGGTATAATGGTTATTGCAAAGCTTTACTGTTACAGTGAACCAGGTTCAATTCCCCTGCTGGGCAAACTCCTCACAGACATTCCCCATGACTGTGTGGTTTTCTGATGGTGCACCGATTTCCTCCACATTGCAAAAAGATGCAAGGGATAGTAAATAGTGGAAATGCTACGTTGACACTTGCTGGCTTCCCCTGGCTCATCTTCAAACTGTTGGTCGTTGACACAAACGTCATATTTCGATGCATAACAAGTGAAGCTCATCTTTTATAAGGTATGGTTAATGTGGAGGCTTGGATGCCTTTTTTTAAAATCTAACAACATAGGCGCAAGAGGCCTTGATTTCCTGCTCCAATTCTTTATGTTGTTCTAATCAGCGGAACAATTGCAAAATCCTTGTTTCAGTGACCAGAGAGAAAGGACTGATTGGGCTAAGAAACCAAATGAACAACACAAGTGTATCTGGCTGCAAAAGTGTTGAAACAAAATAGTGTCATAAACACCTCTTGCCAAGATTACAGAAAGATTTTTTTAGAAAACCAGGCATCCCACCCTGCAAAAACTTATTTCAGGGTGGTAGCACCATCAATTTGCGGGAGACTTCCGGGAGAGGTGGGATGTCTGCAATACAGTAGCTCCTTAGCAGCTAGCCAGTTAAGTTAAATAACATTAGCTATGCTAATGAACGGATGGCACCTGTTAAACCCACCTCAACATGTCTTTTACAGTCTTAACCCACCATGGGCAATAGAAAAGTCACTGTTGCAAACAGTGCAGCGAGCAACACTGTCATTATTTTGACCCTTATTAGGCAGGGGTACACTTTAGTGTAGTCTGGGGTGACGTACGTTTTATATTTTTTTGGAACACTCTGCAATGGCGCGCTCTTGCTCGCTCGCGCTCTCTCTCTCTCTCTCGTGGTCACTCTCGCGCTCTCTCTTGCTTTTCTCTTGCTCGCTCTCAAAAAATTGATTTCCGTGATATTGTATATAATTTGCGGGCATCAGGGAGCCACTATTAATGTGCGGGAGACTCCCGGAAGTTCCGGGAGATGTGGGATGTCTAGAAAACCTTCTTACAATTTTTTTTTAAATGGTAAATGTTTGAAAGGTGCAAATAGAAGATTCTAAAATTAGCCAAAAGAAAATACAGATTTAAATAAATTCCATCCCTCATTTTCTTTCCAATCAATAATTCTGCAGCATGTACAAGAAGTTTAACTGCAGACTTGTTGTCACAGGACACTCTTCTAAGAAAATAAGTAATGGAGGAAAAAAAAATCACTTGTTGCACAGACCAGCAAACATGCCTGAACTTCATCTCAGCAGCTGTTTAAGCAATTATCCATTAACTTAATGCATGGATGGAACTGTAAAGTAGGAAAAAAAGTTATGCAATTGAACGCAATGAAACAGAATTACACTTGGTCAATCAGAGCAGTCCCTAAACATACCCTCAACGAGTTACTTAGCCTTGAATCTATTCCACTTAACAAGATCATAGCTGATGTGTGCCCAACCAGCTTTCCATATATCCTTCATTATTCTCAAATATGAACATTAAAAAATTAAACTAGCTTCAACTGTGGTTGTGGAATGAAGTTTGTTTACTACCCTCTGTGTATAGATACTTATCCCAATGTTCCTCCAAAATGGCATTACTCTCGTTCGAGAACTTGTGCCCTTGTACCAAAGCATCTAACATGCAGAATCAGTGTCCTTTTATCTCATTTGGTTTCTCCCCCCAATCAAATCACATTTTCATTCCAAGAAATAAAGTAAAAATGTCTGTAATCTCTTATCATTCAACACAGCCCAATAACTAATCTTGGACATCTAGACTATACTTCCTCCAAACAGATGTTTTTACACATAGTCCGGCTATGGTGTCAGCAAGGTTTTTATGAACTGCAGCACGAATCCTATCCCCGTGTAATTCTGCCTTTTAAGAACATAGAAGAGTACAGCACAGTACTGGCACTTCACTCCATGATGTGGTATTGTCCCATTAAGATCAATCTAACACTTCCCTTCATTTTTCTTTCATCCTTGCACCTAAGAGTCACTTAAACATCCCCAATTATTTGCCTATACCACCACCCCTGGCAGCACGTTTCACACACCTACCACTCTCCATGTTAAAAACCTGCCTCCTACACTTTTCTCCAAACACCTTAAAGTTATGGCCCCTGGTATAAGCCATTTCTTACTTACTGGCAATTAGGGCCAGCAATGACTGTCCTCCATCTCTGGCAGTGTTCAGGGCTTCTTTCATCATGTCAGTAGCTTCCTCTCAGTTTTCACTACTGTCTCCCGCGTAGAGACTCAGGAGCGCCATTGCACCCAGATGTAGGATTCTTCATTGCTGTCTCCATAACCACTTGGTTGTATCAGTCAGAGTTGCTAGCCCTGAACCTGGAGGACTGGTGGACCACTTTTCATCTGTCCTCTACCATTTGGCTCTTGGTAGGGTCACCCATCCCAAACAGGTCAAAGCACAAGGCTCGCCAGGTCACTGAGGCACACAAGCCTCCAAGCCATGACAAGCTTGTAGTCCCCTTGGAGGACAAGACATGTTGGTCCTGGGAAAAAGTCTTTGGCTGTCCACTTGATTTATGCCTCTTTATCATGTTGCACACTCCTATCAAGTTACCTCAATCCTCCTTTGCTCCAAAAAGAAAAGTCTTAACCCACTCAACCTTTCTTCATGAGGCATGCTCTCTAATCCAGGCAGCATCCTAGCAAATCTCCTCTATATCCTCTCGAAAGCTTCCACATCCTTCCTGTAATGAGGCAACCAAAACTGAGCACAACACTCCAAGTGTGGTCTAAACAGTGTTTTGTAGAGCAGCACAGCTCTTTTAGATACAACAGCAAGTATTGTAGAATGGAATTATTCTCTTTGCTTGCATCTAGTTTTTCAGTGTTTATTTACTTATTGAGATACAACATGCTATAGACCCTTCCGACCCACCCGGCAATCCCCCCCCCGCCCCCGATTTAAACCTAGCCTAATCACGGGACATTTTACAATGACCAATTAACCTACCAACCAGTAGGTCTTGGGACTGTAAGGGATAAAAAAAAAAGAGTACCCGGAGGAAACCCACATGGTCCCAGTGAGAACGTACAAACTCCTTACAGGGAGCAGCAGGAATTGAACTCAAGACACCTGTAATGTAAAGCGTTGTGCTAACCACTACACTACCGTTATAATATTACAGACTATAGAATCCACATTGCAAAATGAGGGTTCAGTTGAAGAACACACCTGCAATGAAGTACTGCCCTGGTGTGCTCTTATCTATTTTAACACAACTTGCCATACACTGGCTATGGTGTGAATGAATTTTGTTTTTCTATACAGCAGCTATAAAAACAAAATTATATCCAGTCTCCAAGTATTGAGGGCTATAGAATTTTATCTTAGAAACAGCTAAGGTCACAAATACTTTCAACAGTTTTAGATTGCAGCATTCTTTTAACAATTAATGTTAATATAATAGAATACCACAAATGGATTAATTATTGATTCTTGTTCACCTTACAGAGGTCATCTCCAAAAACGAAAACACTTGACTCTCAGTATAATAAGCCATTACATTCCCATTGATGGACTTCTCTTGAACTGTTCTTCCGTCATATTGCTTTTTACTAATTATAAAAGTCTTACAAAGGAAATTTAATAACAATTATGTGAAAAATAGTGCATACTTGGAGCAGACTGGTTTAGAATAAGGGTGATACTATTTATTTATTTAGAAGGTTAACCAGCCTGTCCATCCCAATGAGCCCATGTTGCCCAACTACAGTGATGTGACCATGGGTAAAGCTCTCCCCACCATTCAGCACATCAACACGGAGCAGTGCTGCAGGAAAGCAAAATCATCTCACCACCCAGGACATGCTCTCTTCTTGCTGCTGCCATCAGGAAGGTGGTACAGGAGCCTCAGGACTCACACCACCAGGTTCAGGAACAATTATTACCCCTCAACCATCAGGCTCTTGAACCAAAGGGGATAACTTCACTCACCCCAGCATTGGACTGCTCCCACAACCCATGGACTCACTTTCAAGGACTCCTCATCTCATGTTCTCGACGTTTATTGCTTAATTATTACTACTACTTTTTGTATTTGCACAGTTCGTCGTCTTTTGCATACTCGTTGAACACTCAAGTTGGCACGGTCTTTCACTGATTCTATTTAAGGCATCCGTTAGTCTTACGAGACCATGGATCTGCGCCTGGAAAGCCTTCACTCTCCAGGGCGCAGGCCTGAGCAAGGTTGTATGGAAGACCAGCAGTTGCCCATGCTGCAAGTCTCCCCTCTCCATGACACCGATGTTGTCCAAGAGAAGGGCATTAGGACCCATACAGCTTGGCACCAGTGTCGCCGCAGAGCAATGTGTGATTAAGTGCCTTGCTCGAGGACACAACACATTGCCTCGGCTGGGGCTCGAACTCGCGACCTTCACGTAGCTAGTCCAATGCCTTAACCACTTGGCCACGTGCTCACACTGATTCTATTATTATGGATATATTGAGCATGCTCACGAGTAAATTAATCTCAAGGTTGTATATGGTGACATATCCGTTCTTTTGATAATAAATTTACTTTAAGCTTGAACTTTGAGCAATTAACCTGCTAGCCTGTAACTTGGAATGAAAAGGGGAAACCGGGGCAGTCAGAGAAAACCCTGCAATCACGGGGAGAACAGCCATACTCTTTAAAGACAGTGGCAAAATTGAACCTGGCCATCTGACACCTTAATAGCATTACACTAACCAATACGCTACTCTATCACCCAAGTGGCAAGTAGAGTCAACAGCTCAAATGTCATGGAAATGCAGAAAATCAGTATTTTTTTTTAAAAAAAGGATTCTCTCTTTCTGTAGCCCTTCATTCAAATGTAGGTTTTAACACATGCATACTTCCTCAGGAGTCTGCAGAAATTCGGCATGCTTCGAAAACCATGACAAACTTCTATAGCTGTGTATTGATTAGCTGCATTACGGCCTGGTATGGGAGCACCAATGCCTTTGAATGGAAACCTACAAAAGGTACTGGATTCAGCCCATTACGTCATGGGTAAAGCCCTCTCAACAACCACTGAGCACATCTATATGAAACACTGCAATAAGAAAGCAGCATCCATCAAAGATCCTCACCATCCAGGCCATGCTCTTTTCTCACTGCTGCCATCAGGTAGAATGTACAAGTGCCTCAGGACTTGCACTACCACGTTCAAGAACAGTTACTATCCCTCGACCATCAGGCTCCTGAACAAAAGACACTCATCCATTGAAATGTTCCCACAACCAATCATTTCAATTAAGGACTTCCATTATTTATTGCTATTTATTTATATTTGCAGTTGCACAGTTGTGTGCAGTTTTGGTCCCCTAATCTGAGGAAAGACATCCTTGCCATAGAGGGAGTAAAGAAGGATCACCGGATTGATTCCTGGGATGGCAGGACTTTCATATGAAGAAAGACTGGATGAACTGGGCTTGTAATCGTTGGAATTTAGAAGATTGAGGGGGGATCTGATTGAAACGTATAAGATCCTAAAGGGATTGGACAGGCTAGATACAGGAAGATTATTCCCGATGTTGGGGAAGTCCAGAACGAGGGGCCACAGTTTGAGGATAGAGGGGAAGCCTTTTAGGACCGAGATTAGGAAAAACTTCTTCACACAGAGAGTGGTGAATCTGTGGAATTCTCTGCCACAGGAAACAGTTGAGGCCAGTTCATTGGCTATATTTAAGAGGGAGTTAGATATGGTCCTTGTGGGTACGGGGGTCAGGGGGTATGGAGGGAAGGCTGGGTCGGGGTTCTGAGTTGGAGGATCAGCCATGATCATAATAAATGGCGGTGCAGGCTCGAAGGGCCGAATGGCCTACTCCTGCACCTATTTTCTATGTTTCTATGTTTGTTCTCTTCAGTTTCTTGCTCTTTCACTGATCCTGCTTACAATTGCTAGTCCATAGATTTGCTGAGCATGTCTGCAGTAAAAAGAACCTCAGGGTTGAATGCAGTGTACACCGATAACAAATTGTACTTTGAACTTTGAGGAAGATTTAACCAGGACTGATGGAAATATGAGGTACATTCAGAAAGGAGAGATGTTGGTTCTTCTTTTATTGGATGCTGGAAAAGAATCAAAGAAAGATAGAAATACTAGCTTTATTTGTCACATGTACATCCAATCATACAGTGAAATGTATAGTTTGCTTCAAATCCAGTCAGCGAGGATTTGCTGGGTAGCCTGCAAGAGTCACCATGCTTCCAGCACCAACATATCATGCCCATAACTCAGTAACGTTATCCACAAGTCTTTGGACTATGGGAGGAAACCAGAGCACCCAGAGGAAACCCACACGGTCACAGTGGAATGAACAAACTCCTTAGACAGCAGAAGTGAATTCCAATCAGTGATTGCTGGCACTGAAAGTGTCTGCACTACCCCCAGACTACTGTTATACTCCTATGCTATCGTGCAGTTAGACAAGACTATACAACTGTGCTTGCATTTGGGAGGGAGATCTAATGATCTGTCTTATTTGGATTTGGTAGACTTGTGTGTATTTGCAAAGATTTTTGCTTTAGGCCTGGACTTCAGGCTTATGTTTTGCGAGTGCTTGAGTTTCCTTGGAAAAGCTAAGTGAGTGCATAAACTATTCATGTGATTTTTGCTTCTACTTACTGCTCAACAGATGATCTGTTCCACCATTTCACAAAATCAATTGTGGTAGCTTATCTGCACGTTTTATCTTTCCTCGTTCAACAAGATTCTATTGGGAGGTCTGACAATTCCTTCTTTCATGCACTGAAGTACAGCCAAACTGCTGGAACATTATGTGGGAAAATGAGAGGTTTAGGCAGAACAGAAAAGCAGATTACTTATATTGTAAACACAAGAGATCCTGCAAATGCTGGAAATCCAGAGCTACACACACACACACACAAAATGCTGGAGGAACTCTTCAAACTTCTTCAAAAGTAGGCATACCTCCAACAGGCCTCGAGTTCCCTTGCGTACCTTAAGTTACTTCAGCATTTTGTGTGTGTTACTTACCTGCATATGATGTAAGCCTAAAATGAATGCTTATGTTCAGAGAAATTCTGGTGACCTTGTACAATAAACAAAATATTAGCAGGCTGGTATAGCGACTAATTAAGAAAGCAAACAGAACACTGTCCTACACTGCAAGAAGGACAGGGTAAATGATACAGAAACCTTACAACAGCATTACATTTAATTTGGCCAACTCCACACCAGGAATACTAGTTCCATGTACAGAGCATGCATTTGCCTTGGACAGTTATACACAACAAGACATAAGAGAAGAAATGAGGCCATTTGGCTAATCTAGTCTGCTCCACATTCCATCCTGTCTGATTTATCATCACTCTTAACCCCATTCTCCTGCCTTCTTCCTGTACTTTTGACTTTCTTACTAATTAAGAACTTATCAACCTCCACTTTAAATATACTCAATGATTTGGCCTCCTCAGCCGCCTGTGGCAATGAGTTCCATAGATTCACCACCCAGTTACATCCATGTATCTAATTAACATATAAACCATATGTCGTTGGAATGTGGGAGGAAACCAGAGCACCTGGAGGAAACCCAGGTTATGGTGAGAACAGACAAACTCATTAGAGACAGTGGCAGAATGGAACCTGAGACACCGGTGCTGGAATATAGAGTCAGTGTAATTATATTTACATAGAGTTGAATTATACAGCACAGAAACAGGCCTTTTGGCCCAACTTGTCCATGCTGTCCACCAAGCTAGTCCCATCTGCCTGCATTTACACTGTATCCTCTAAAATCCTCACCCTGTATTATCCAAAAGTCTTTTAAAAGTTGCTATTGTACCTGCCTCAACAACTTCCTCAGGCAGCTCATTCCAGAGACGCACCATCTCTCTGCATGAAGTAGTTGCTCTTCAAGTCCCTTTTAAATCCATCATGTCTTACCATAAATCTCTTGTTTTCAGTTCTCCCCCTCTGAGGAAAAGACAGAGTATATGCATTCACCCTATCTGTACTCCTCATGACTGCACGCACCTCCATAAGGCCCCCCATCCATCTCCTACATTCCAAGGAATGAAGTCCAAGTTTGCCCAACCTCTTCCTGCATCTCAGAACCTCAAGTCCTAGAAGCATTCCTGTCAATACTCCCTGCACTCTGTCCAGTTTAATGGCGTCTTTCCTACAACAGAATGACCAAATCATCCACGATACTCAGAGTAGGGTTTCTCCAATTTCTTGATCACTTCAACACAATAGAACGTGGAAGGTTACAGCTCAGTGGATGCCCTTCGACCCACAATATTGTGCCAATTTCTACTGTAAGAGCAATCTAGTCCTCCCTTCCCACATAGCCCTCCATTATTCTATCATCTATATGCCAATCTAAGAGTCCCTTACATAACTCTAATGTAGCTGCCCCCATCAGCTCTCATGGCAGGGTGTTCTGCACACCCACTACTTTGTTTAAATAAAAAATTACTTCTGACATCCCCCCCAATCATCTTAAAATTATGCCCACTCATATTACGCATTTCTGCCCTGGGAATGCGTCTCTGGCTGTCCCAACTCCTAAACTCAATACCCAGAATGATGAAGACCAGCATGCCAAATGCATTTTCTTATGTATACATATGAAGCCACTTTCAGCGGACTATATACCTGTATTCCTCGGTCCCTATACAAGTCCTACGACAGTTCAACTTTCCAAAGTCTAAATTGAAAATCACTTGACAATCTTCAACCCATATATCTAGCTGATCAGGATCCTGCTGAGGTTTCTGATAATCTTTACTGTCTACATACCATCTATTTTAGTATCAATGAGAGAATGGGGGTAGATTTGATAGAGGTATAAAAATCTAAGCAGGCTTTTTCTCCTGAGGTTGGGTGTGATTTGAATTAGACTTCATAGGATAAGGGTGAAAGGTGAAACACTCAAGGGAAACCCAAAGGGGAACTTTAGTACTTGGAAGGTGATGAGAGTGTGGTGCGAGCAGACAGTGGAAGTGGTGGACGTGGGCTCCATTTCAACATGTAAGAGAAGTTTGAGAGGTATGGAGGTCAATGGGGATAGGCAGAATAATATTTGGCATGGACTAGATGGGCCAGTGGGCCGGTATATGCTCTATGACACTCTGACAATACTGCAAGGAAGTGCTGCATTATATTAGGATAAAGAGGACTGGACTATGCAAATCCTGCCTTAGTTTAGTTTCCTAAAATACATCACTTTTCATTCATCGGAGTTAAATTCCACCCGCCATTCCCTTGCTCGCTTTCCCAGTTGACCTAGATCCTGTTGTCATTTTAGACAATCTCTTCCCACTGTCCACCACATCTGCAATGCTTGCAAACTTCAACACTGCTCTACTCTGCCTAGCTTCTGTTTAATCGTCTATATGCTATATTGCCTGACGTGGGCAAGCGCGGTTTTTCCACGACTGTGATTGTTCTTAGCAAATTTTTCTACAGAAGTGGTTTGCCATTTTCTTCTTCTGGGCGGTGTCATTACAATGTGGGTGACCCCAGCTATTATCAATATTCTTCAGAGATTGTCTGCCGAGTGTCAGTGGTTGCATAACCTGGACTTGTGAGATGTATGAGCTGCTCATACAACCATCCATCACATGCTCTCATAGCATCACAAGATCCTGATCAGGGAGTTCTAAACAGCTGCTAAACCTTGCCCAAGGGTGACCTGCAGGCTAGCAGAGGGAAGTAACACCTTACACCTCCTTTGATAGAGACATATCTCCACCCCGTCACCCTCTGCCTAACACATCCCCAGAAATACGTAACACGCTTCATAGTCTCTGCATAAGAACACAAGTAATAGGGCCACCAAGCTGCTGATCAGAACTGTTCTGTTCACATTACAGTTGTACAGCATGTTAGCGAGGCTGCACTGGGAAAATTAAGTGCAGTTCTAATCACCGTGCTATAGAAGGAAGTGATTAAGCTTGTGAGGGGTGCAGAAACGACTCACAACAATGTTGCTGGGACAGGACACCTTGAGTTATACGAGGCTGGAACAGTTCTTTCTGGAGTGAAAGCGGACGAAGGGTGACTTTAGAGAAAGGCATAGACAAGGGGGATAGTCACAGTCTCCTCTCCCCCCCCCCCCCCCACCAAGTTAGGGGTGTCTAACACTATATTTTAGATCTAAAAAGAGGGGATCAAAATTAAAGGGGACCCGAGAGGAACACTTTTGCACACAGAAGATCGTGTGTATATGGAGTGGTAGATGCACTTCAGGAAGGCAAAGTTGAGCGAACACTCACCAGTCCTCATTGAGAGGTCAGCAGTGGAAAGGGTGACCACATTCAAGTTCCTGGGTGGCAACAGCTCTGAAGATCTATCCTGTTCCCAACATACTAATGCAGTCATGAAGAAGGCACAACAGCATTTATAGCTCATTAGAAGTCGGAGGAGATTTGATATATTACCAAAGAGTCCAGCAAATTGCTACAGATGTATCATGAAGAGTATTCTAACTGATGGCATTGCTGTAAGGTATCGAGGAGCCACTGCACAGGATTGGAAATATTGCAGAGGGTTGTAAACTCAGCCAGGCCCATCATGGGCACTAGTCTCCTCACCATCAAGGACAGGGTGCCTCAAGGTGGCATCCTTTAGTAAGGACCCTCACCAACCAGGACATACCCTCTTCTCATTACAACATCAGGGAGAGGTACACAGACTAAAGGAACAGCTTCTTCTCCTCTGCCATCAGATTTCTGAACCGTCCATGAAGACTACCTCACTACCTTTGCTCTCGTTCTGCACTACATATTTATTATATACATTTCATATTGTAATTTACAGTATTTTTACATATTACACAGTACTGCTGCTGTAAAACAACAAATTTCATGACATGTGTCAGTTGATTATGAACCAGATTTCAGGTACAATTCCAATGCTGAAAGACAGGCTCATGAATAGTAAAGGTTTGGAACGATGTGACCCAAAAGTAGGCAGATAGTACTAGCTCAGGATGGCAGCTTGGACAAGTTGGGACACAGGGCTTGGTTCTATGCTGCAGAACTCTTATGAATGATTTTAACTTTCAGCCTGACTAGGGGACTACTTGTCAAAAGGGGTCAGAGAAGAGTACACGGGGCCTCTCTCAGGGAAGAGCAACACTTTATATTCCTCCTGGTTACCCTCCAACCTGATGGCATGAATATCGATTTCTCCTTCCAGTGATAGATCTTCCTTCAGGTAAATGGAGCTCGTCAGCCTGGGAAGGCAGTCCATCTAAGAGAGGGAGAGCTCTGATTTCAAACCACCATTGCCTTGCGGCCATGTCCACTCACGGGAAAGGCTTCGGGAGTAAACCCTGAGGACAAATCCGGAGCTGGAATCCCTAAGGCAGTCCGACGTTGCCTTCAACCTCGTTCTGGCAACTCCTGAGACGACACTGGTGCCAAGCTGTATCAGCCCTTGCCCTTCCCTTGGACAACATCGGTGTCATGGAGAGGGGAGACTTGCTGCATGGGCAACTGCCTGTCTTCCATAAAACCTTGCCCAGGCCTGTGCCCTGGAACTTTCTAAGTGTGGATCCACGGTCTCGCGGGTCTAACGGATGCCACTACCTTCCGGTGAACAATATCCCACCCCTTCCTCTATTCCTCACTCTGACCTTTTACTTCTTCTCACTTGCCTATCACTTTTCCTTGGGTGGTGGGTGCCCTCCTATGGCAGAACTCAGCAGGTCAGGCAGCATCCATGGAAAGAAATAAACAGTTGACGTTTCAAGCTGAAACCATTCTTCAGGACTGGAAAGGAAGAAACCAAATTAAGGTGGGGGTGCAAATGGAGTATATACAAGAATGTGATTGGTGAAGCCAGGTGGGTGGGCCACAAAGGATGAAAAGAGAAACTAGGAAGTGATAGGTGGAAAAGGTACATGTTCAGCACAGCATTATGGGCCGAAGGGCCTGTATTGTGCTGTAGGTTTTCTATGTTTCTATGACTGAAGGAGGAATCTGATTGGAGAGTGGATCAGGGGAGAAAGGGAATGAGGGGCACCAGGGGGAGGTGATGGGTAGGTGTGGAGAAGTCCAGAGTTGAAGAGGGGAGGGTTAAGCGTGGAGCCACAGTGGGGAAAGGAAGAAAAGGGAAACATGAGAGGGAAACATTGCTGGAAGTTAGAGAAATCGATGTTCATGCCATCAGGTTGGAGGCCACCCATACAGACTATGAGGTCCTGCTCCTCCAACCTGAGAGTGCCCTTAGATCAACATATTGGAATGGGAATGGGCAGTGAAATTAAAACGATTGGTCACAGGGAAATCCTCCCTGTTGAACACAGAGCAAAACAGTTCCTCAACCACCGTCTGGTAGATTACAATTCAGTTATAATTCATCGTTATAATTCACCTGTCAGATCTAACGCAACTCCTGCGCTCAATTCCGAGTAACAAGGAAGAGTATTCAAGCTTTAGTACGCAAGTGGTACCAGGGAGAGATAAGGAGTTATATTCATAGCAGCAGAGATTAAAGGACATTTTCCAAAGGTTGTAAAGACAAGGAGGATCTTGAGGGACTAAACAAGGGGAAATCTTTACGTGCAGATGTTTCGGTGATGGTAGGAACCAGATCTATCATTAAACAAGACAAATACAACACAAGTTGCTTTGATCTGGGATATGGTGCCTGAATGAGTGACAGAAACACGTGCCATACACGATGAGCTTAACATCCCTAAACTTGCAGCAAAATGTATCATTTTCAACAACAACCAATACAATCTAAGGACGTGCTGCGGACAGCCTGCAAGTATCACCATGTTTCTGCTGCCAACATAACAAGCCCACAACTTACTAACTCCTATGTCTTTGGACTGTAGAAGGAAACCCGAGCAATCAGAGGAAACCCTTGCGGTCACAGGGGTGACATACAAGCTTCTTACAGACAGCATTGGGAACTGAATCCCGATTGCTGGCACTGTAAAGCATTACGCTAGTCGCTACACTACCGTGACTTGGTCTACTTGCGCCAGGCGCCTGAAGTCTGTACACACCACCAACACTCCACATAGAACATAAAATATTACAGCACAGAAACAGGACCTTCGGTCCACAATGTTGTGCTGAACCACCTAAAAAAGTATATTGAAAAACCCCTAAAAACTAATCCCTCTCATCTACACAACGTCCATATCCCTCCATCTTCCTCATATTCATGTGCCTATCTAACTATCTCTTAAAAGCCTCTAATGTATTTGTGTCTAGCACCATAGTAGGTGGCGCATTCCAGGCATCCACCACTTTCCATGTTTAAAAAAAAACTTACCCCTCACATCCCCTTTGAACCTACCCCTTTCACCTTCAATGCATGGCCTCTGGTATTAGATCTTTCCTCACAATAACCCAAAAGTTTCACCAAAAAGATTAGCAAGTCCGCATCAACGTTCCCTCGCAGGCCATCACCGCTAGCATTGAGGTAGTAGTAACTCTGCACTAACTACAATGAGTAGACACTGCTTGTAAACTACCCCTCTGCCCATATCAGAACCCTGCAACAGACTCTATCTTAAACCCTGTCATGGGAAAGGATTATCAGGCAGACATACATACAGGCTTAAGTATGTCCTCAAAGCCACTATGACTAAGTCACCACCGATTCCTGCGAATCCCTGGCACATAATTGAGAAAGAACATTGAAGCTGTTATGAGAACATGTACAAAGGCAAAAGGAGTGGTCCACTGTGCTATCCACCCATATGTCCCGTCTGGCACTTGCTGCCCCCTCTGTAAAAGAACCTTCAGCTCCCACATTCACCTCATTAGTCAGTTTGGAACCCACAAAATCAAAATGGACGTCAGTCATCTTCCATCCAAGGGGCTGCCAAACAGGAGGAAAAGACGGACACAGAAGTCAATAGTAACTCTCAAAATTAGTTTGAACGAGAACACTCGTACTTAGAGAACACTTCTTGGGCTGGAAAAGAGTACTGGAATACTGCCACTTGGAGAAGTCAGAATAGGGAAAACGTGTTAAATTGCCTTGACAGTTAGTCCCGACGAAGGGTCTCGGCCCAAAACGTTGACTGTACCTCTTCCTAGAGATGCTGCCTGACCTGCTGTGTTCACCAGCAACTTTGATGTGTGTTGCCTTAAATTGTCTTCATTTTGTTTTGTATCATTCAATAAAAATTACCCCCAATTTATTACTAAACTTAATAGATCATCAAAAAAAAACCTCAGTGTGTGTTAAAAAGGTAAAGAACAAACAAAATTAATTCACAGGTGACACTAAAATCAATGACGAAGGTGATCAAAATCATAGGGGATCTTGATCAACGAGGGGCCAAATGTAGGTAGGACTTTCCACAATGAATGATGGTGCCCTGAAGGATGTAGAACAGAGGGATCACAGTTAGACAGGGTGGTAAAGAAAACTTGTTGCATGCTGGCCTTCATCAGTCAGGGCACTCAGTAAAAATGTTGTGAGGTCTAAGTGCACTGTACAAGAAGCCATTCAGGCCTCATTCCAAGTATTGTGTCCAGCTTTAGTCACCTTGCTACAAGATGTTATTACACTGAGAAAAAAAAGTGATGAAAATATTTACAAGGATGTTGTCTATAAAGAGGAGTTAGAACTGGCATTTAAAGCCAAGACCCTTCATCAGCACTCTCTATTCATCTCCACAGATACTGCTTGGCCTGTGGAGTTCCTCCAGCATTTTGTGTGTGTTGCTCTAGTTATCCAACATCTTCACACTCTCTTCTGTTTACAAGGGTGTTAATAGGACTTGAGAGACTGTGTTATGGGGAGAGATTGGACAAGGTGGATCTTATTTTTCTTGGAGCATAGGAAACAGTGGGGATCTTATAGCCAATATGAAATTATTGGGTGAATTCACTCAGTCTTCTAACCCTGGGGAATCAAGAATTAAAGAGCACAGGTTAAGGTAAGAGGAGAGATTTAATAGAAACTTGAAAGGCAACTTAAAAAAAAAGACAGACAGACACACACACAAAGTAAGTACTGTATGAGGAGTGACCTGCCACAGGAAATGGTTGAGACAGGTTCAATAAAAACATTTTAAAAACAGTTAGACAGGCACACGGATAGGATACAGATTGGAGGGATAATGGTCAAATGTAGGCAGATGTAACCAGCGTGGATGGGCATCTTGGTCAGCCAGGGCCAGTTGGTCTGAGGAGCTTGTGTCTGTGCTGTAATGGACTAGGGTTCTATTAGAGTTTTAGATAGAGGCTTTAAAAACTATGAGATTCTCAGGGTGTTATTGATTTGGTAAATAGATGCAAATGCCAATGTAAATAGTTGCGTATTAAATTATACTAATAACTAAATTCTAACATTCCTTTCTTTTCATAAAAAGTACATCAACTTTATAGTCTGAGGTATATATTTAAAAACCAAGCTGTGCTAAGCCTCAGATACAGAGAGAGTTAAGAAAACGGGCTCAAATAAAAAGTGCATAAATATTTGAAAGAACATTTTAAAAAATGAGATTCTCCTTCTGGGGAATTGGTGTCTGGTGAATGGATGCTCTGCTGAATGAGTTGAAGCATTTGGGCCAATCTTTCCAGTCCTGAACTTTTTTTCCTACAGTTTAAGATGATTGGAAAGAAACTGGTCATTTGAACACCATAATTTGATGTACACGTCCATCCTACCCCATTAGCTACTATGTAATACAGCAACTATACTTAAGAGTATGTTCCCTCCAAATAAAATCTACACATTGTCTCCAATTGAGAGAGAGTAGCTATGGAGAATACATGTGCTGGGAATGTGTTTTAACAAGCTCTGACCTACAATTCCTTTGAGAACGCAAATTTGTCAAAACAACTTTTGTGTGACCCTTTTAACTTGTTTTTTTTTGCAGACGAGTCAGAATAATGCAAATTTCTTTAAAAAAAAAACGATGTAAGCTATTACACTGCACCGTGGATTTGCCAGAATAACACACACACACATACACACATTTATAAAAGGCTCATATACTCAATATTGTAGGACGGGGTCGTTCTGTCCTTAGAATGAAGCTTCTGGACAATTCCGCTCCAAAAATCAAGAACATATGCAAACTCAAACATTTAAAAAATAAAAACCGGCTTCCACTTTTCCATTCAGCAGAAAGTGACGCAATTTATTCCTTGGGTCATAATGTTTCTCTGCTAAATTCCGCTAAAAAAGATAGTTGGACGAGGATGCGAGGCGCACTGAACCCCTATAGGCACTGCACTACTTGTATACGGTTAGAAGCTGAACCGCCATAGTATGGTGCTTGTCGGCAGGGACATCTCAAGAAACACCACATATTGGCGCCGTCAGGCTTATCTTCTTCCCTCCTTCACTCACTATGCTGGCTTAATGGCAGCTGCAGATTCTGAGGAGAATTACACGGAACCGGCTCCGTTCTCGCTACCTTGGCCGTGGCCAACAATGGAAAGAGAGGGAGAAAGAGAGAGAGGGAACGGGGTAGCACTCTGCCATGGCTTGCTGCAGTATTGGTACTCACCGGCTGCAGAGTGACAGGACCGCCGCTGTCCTCCTCTTCTTCCCCCTTGTCAGTCTGAACGCCAGACTGAGCGGAGCGGCTTCGCTCCGGTGCGAGAGTGGGAGGAGGCGGCGGCGGCAGGGCGGCCGGGAATTATCTCCCCCCGCTCTGCGCCGGGGAACCCTCTCCCTCTGCCGCTTGCTCTTAAATGACGACGCGCTGCCGAGCCGAGTCCTTATTTACTTTCTATTCACAAAACTCAGGCACCCGGCAAACACCAATGGGCTTTGTGCGTGTGTCTATGTGTGTTATACAGAGGTGGGGGAATTACATCAAAAAGACACTCTTAACATAACACAAAGACTTATTGCAGCACCCCTTTGAAATAAAATAACAGGCTACTCACTGCAATATCACATTAATATAAAGACCATGGCTTCCACGCATATACTATAAACTAAATCGAAAATAAATTATGCATTCTGTTTAATTTCTAGAATCAATTTCATTCTCATATTTTTCTGCGTTTCTAGTTCTACTTAATCAAAAAAAAAGAAACAAAAATTAATCAAGTTTATCATTCAGGCTGGCAGGCAGGCGCGGCAGGACTAGTCAGAACCTGTTTAGGTCGGAGCCGACTGGCTGTTGCCACGTTGGGTGGAATCATCCCACAGAGGGAAGCAGCGACTCGAAAGCGAGCGGGCGTCGTCGGCCCGTGCAGCAGAGCGGCACCCATATCCCCTGAATGAATTAAAAGTTTGTTGCCCGATTGGGCCGGGGGGTGGCAGAATGGGGCTCGGAAGTTAGCCACCATGTTGAAACGCTGTACAGTATTTCATGTGCGCATATACACGCATAAACACAGAAACAAGTGCACGCCAGGGAGATAACTTTACACAACAAAAACACCCGCAACTTTCTGGCTTCTTCCCCCTTCCTTTCCAGTCCCGATGAAGGGCCTCGGTTCGAAATGTCCACACTTTATTCCTCGCTAAGGATGCTGTCTGACCTGCTGAGTTCCTCCAGCATTTTGTGTGTGTTGCTCTGGATTCCCAGCATCCGCAAAATCTCTTACGTTTACGATTACCCGCAACTTTAGTAATAAAGTGACCGACTGATGAATCAGACGCACAAAGGTCAAATAAATGCAAATACCATTTCATACATAGACAGGAGACTGCAGATGCTGAAGACATAAAATAATTAATCTATATATTGTACGCATATTTTTGAATATAACAGCTATATAAATACAATTCAAGGCAAATTTCCGTATAGCATAAGGCACACAATCAGAGCAATATTTCCTTCTTTGCTTATTTATATAACGACTATCCACCACCCCGCCTTTGATCTTTGCTGATCAATAGTAATTTGCAGCTTCTGCCATTATGCTGGTCCCGCACCGTAATAATTGAACGTTGTCCGGGCTTCACTACAGCGAGGGTCAAGTTACTGAGGGAGAGCGCGGCTGTCATTCTGGAGTTGTCTTCTCGTGTCATAGGTCCGTCGAGCACTCCAACCCAGAAACAGGCTCTTCCGCCCATCTAGTCCATGCCGAAATCTCATTCTGCGCCTTGACCACAAGCTGCAGTTCAGAATATGAATTTCAGCGGGTTGGTGACCTTCCAGTAAAGGATGATTTCTACCTCTGGATACATCGATTAATCTGAATCTAAATCTAGCCGATGTTGTGTGTTGCCCAGTATATGGATAGCCGGAGACTTTATTCTCAGGGCGGAAATTGCAAATACGAAGAGACATTTTAAAGTGATCGGAGGAAAGTATGGGCGGGGGGAGGAAGTCAGAGGTATTTTGGTGGTTGCGTGCAACGCCCTGCCATGGCTGATGGTAGAGGCAGATACTTTAGGGGCATTTATAGGACCCTTAGATAAACACATGGCTGCTAGGGAAATTGAAGGCTTTGTAGGAGGGAAGGGTTAGATTGCTTTCAGAGTAGTTTAAGAGGTCGGCACGACATCGTGTTCTGCATTCAAATTTTTGTTGTTGAAAAATGATTGAAAGTGAGTGAAACTGATAGTTCCTCCTTTGTATCAGAAACAGTTGCATCATCTGATATGACTATCGGGGAAGATTGGACAAGTTGAAGAGAGATCTGATTGAGGTTGATTAAAACACCTGATAGAATTGATGAAGAGGAAAAAAAGTCCCAGATGGGTCCTGTGAGTAAAAGTTAGTCAGCAATAATTAAAATGCACTCAGTGGCCAGTTTATTAGGTACAGGAGTGGAACCTGGTGTAGTCTTCTGCTGATGTAGCCCATCCAGTTTAAGGTTCCTGCTGTCCTGCATTCAGAGACCGTCTGCACCGCTGTTGTAATGCATGGTTATCTGAGTTACTGACACCTTCCTGTCAGCTTGAACCAGTCTGGCCATTAAAAGGCCTCTGACCTCTCTCATTAACAAGGTGTTTTTGCCCACTGCTGCTCACTGGATTTTTTTTTTTTTGGCTTGTTTTTCACATCTTTCTCTGTAAACTCTAGAGATCGGCAGTTTCTGAGATACTCAAGTCATCAGCAATCATTCCATTATCAGAGTCACTGGAAAAGTCACAAAGGAACACCATGGAATCGTTCAAAGAAAACATCAAGCTCAGAAGTGCATATAAAAATGGACAAATCGTGCAACCGCAAAAAAGAAAATGAGTAGCTGCAAGTCGCGGTACATGTCGGTACCAATGATACAGAGCAGAGGTCCTGCACAGTAAGTTTAGGGAGTTAGGAAGGAAGGTGAAGAGCAGGACCTCCAAGGTGGTAATCTCTGGATTACTCCTAGTGCCACGAGCTGATGAAGGGCAGACAGTGCAGATGAATGAGTGGCTGAGGAGATGGTGCAGGAGGCAGGGCTTCAAGTTCTTGTTTTTCACACAGAGAGTGGTGGGTGCGTGGAGTGCACTGCCAGGGAAGGTGATAGAGGCGGATACAATAGGGTCTTTTAAAAGACTCTTAGAGAGGTACATGGAGCTTAGAAAAATAGGGGACTCTGCGGTAGGGAAGTTCTAGGAAGTTTCTAGAGGAAGTTACGTGGTCGGCACAACATTGTGGGCCAAAGGGCCTGTGATGTGCTGTAGATTTTCTACGTTCTATGTTAACACAGAATATCAAAGCACAGAGTCATTGAAACAATCTAGGAATATTTAGTTTAGTTCAGTACAGTTCAATTTAGCGCTCTGTTGTTTGTTGACTGCAGGCCGCAGACCCAGTACGTCCTGATCAAAATGGTAATGCGAAAGCAGAACAACATCACAACATGAACTCCAGGGTCTGATCCACAAACTGCGCTGATTAAACCTCGCCCAAGATCCAAGATGGTGGCACCATCACCAGGCATCATCGAGCGAGAGGGAGAGAGACCGGTCACACGTAGACACCTTCCCCCGGAAGCAACAAGTGGGAGTGAGCAAGAGACCTGGTAAAATGCAGCCACCTTCCTCCAGCAGCAACAAGCAAGAGGGAGAGAGATACCAATCAAACGAAGGGAGAAGGCGCCGAACAGCCTCGTCCTCGTTGATTTCAACCTTGCTCAATGCTTCAGTCGGTGAGAAATGGAGTTGATTGTGGACTCACGTCCTGTCTCCAGGCTGCCCACTCCACTCGAAGCATCGCCGAACTCCCTCGCAAACAGCAAAGTGCCAGATTGCTCAATCGGCCCGAAAACACATCTCCAAAATGTAAAGCACAGGATCCAATTGGAGTCGAATCATTTCTGAAAGAAGACAAGGAAGCAAAAGTAGTTTCATGAACTGCCTGAAGGAGATTGCCTTTGGTCATGTCGTTCGCCAGCACCATCTTCTTCAGTTAGGATATGAAACAGCACCAAAAGAAACTGAGACAACAAATGATGAGGATGAATATAGCAGGAGAGAAGGTAAGACCATCAGACATAGGATCAGAATTAGGCCATTCAGCCCATCAAGCCTGCTCCACCATTCCATCATGGCTGATCCTGGATCCCACTCAACCTCATACACCTGCCTTCTCACCATATCCTTTGATGCCCTGACTGATCGGGAAACGATCAACTTCTGCCTTAAACATACCCACGAACTTGGCCTCCATCGCAGTCTGTGGCAGAGCATTCCACAGATTCACTACTCTCTCGCTAAAAAAAATCCTCCTTACCTCGGTTCTAAGAGGTCGCCCCTCAATTCTGAGGCTGTATCCCTCTAGTTCTGGATTTCCCCACAATAGGAAACATCCTCTCCCCATCCACCCTATCTAGTCCTTTCAGCATTTGATAGGTTTCAATGAGATCCCCCCCATTCTTCTAAATTCCAGTAAGTACAGGCCCAAAGCTGCCAAACGTTCCTCATATGTTAACCCCTTCATTCCCAGAATCATCCTCATGAACCCCTTCTGGACTGTCTCCGATGATAACACATCCTTCTTTTCGAGATATGGGCCCAAAACAGTTGACAATACTCTAAGTGCAGTCTGAGCAGTGTCTTATTAAGCCTTAGCATTATCTCCTTGCTTTTATATTCTATTCCCCTTGAAATGAATGGCAACATTGCATTTGCCTTCTGTTACGAACCCACAGGTTTCGTTTACTGTGGACTGACGCTTTAAGCACCTGAGTGAGGCGGGACTATGACGTCAGTCACAGGCTGAAGGAGTTTACTTCTGATGTTTACACAGACACAGAAAGAGAGAGTGAGAGAGTGGGAGAGACAGGGGAAACCAGTAGCTTCAGCTTGTTGCAGCTGAGGCTTGGAACTCTTTTAAGCCCAAAAGATTGGGTTAAACATCGGCAGATGGTGCAGAATGAATGTGTGACTGTCACTTCGTATAATCCATAGGAGTGGATTTTTGAGGATATCTTCTGGGACCACTTGTGTGTATGTTGTGTGGTAACCACTGGAAGACGATATTCCTGCGACAGGTCACTTTCGGTGATAATTCATATGTGGATTTGGGACGTCACGACGGACAAGATCTACAGCTACTGTTATCTCGTTTTACCAGCATCGAACCTGTGGAATACTTCGTACTTATCTTCTCTTTCCATTAAAACGTGGGTTACAAATATCTCTCTCCCATCATTTATTTTGTGGATTACTGAACTTTCCTATTTTACCATCTCAAGACTCTAAGCCTTGTCTCCCGAAGCTCAATTGTTTGAGAGTTATATTTACACACAAATATACACATAACACTGTTAACTTTTGTTTATCTTGGTTGAGTTACTACATCATAAATAGATACTAATAAAGATAGTGGGTTTAACATTAAAACCTGACCCAGTGTGAAATCTCTTGCTGCTGGTTTGTTTCTAAAATGTAACAGTTCGGAACAAATTGGGGGCTCGTCTGCGACATGAACAAAATTGGAGCTTATTGATTGATTGATTGATTATCAATCTTATTAGTTACTTCTCTTTTGATATACTTGTGTGTGGAAATCAGCAGCAATGGATATTGATGCATTTCTGGCATCGCCAGGCCCTGGGGAATTGGGGGACACCAGAAAAGACGACTTGGTGACTGTTGCTAAAAAGTTGAGACTTGTTTTGATAAAACTGTCTATGAGAAAGCCAGAGATTCAGAGGAAAATAGCTGAGTACTATATTTCTTGGGGGGAAGTTTGACGATGAGGCATTAGAATTGTTTCCTGAAAGTAAACCAGTTACCCCTGAGCTCCAGTTACGGCTGGACCAATTAATGTTCGACCGAGAGAGACTTAGATGAGAAGCTACGGAAAAAGACAAACAGAGCCGGTTTGCAGCTGAAGAAGCAGAAAAACAGAGGGAAGAAGCAGAAAAACAAAGGAAGTTCGAGCCAGAGAAGATAGAGAAAATGCAGCAAAGGGGATTAGTGTTTGACTCTGGTGAGAAGTTTGTGGCCAGTCGGGAAGTTAAATTGGTCCCTCAATTTGATGAAACTGAGGTTCATAAATACTTTCAGCATTTTGAGAAAGTGGCTCAGAGCCTAAAGTGGCCGGAATAAAGCTGGTCTCTCTTGTTACAGAGTGTAATTAAGGGTAAGGCTCAACAGGTTTATTCTGCCCTGTCAGTTGAAGATGCAGCTGATTATGACATTGTGAAACAGGCTGTGCTTAAAGCCTATGAATTGGTTCCAGAAGCCTATAGGCAAAGGTTTAAAAATTTGAGGAAACCTGTGAACCAGACTTATGTGGAAATTGCTTATGAAAAGTCTGTCTGTTTTGAGCGATTGTGCACATCTAAGAATGTGGATGGTGATTTTAACAGCTTGAAAGGGTTGGTTTTGATTGAAGAATTTAAGAGGTGCGTCCTTAATGACATGAAGGCATATTTAGATGAAAAGTATGCTGCCACTTTGCAAGAGTCTGCTAGATTAGCAGATGAGTTTGCTTTAACCCACAAGGCTAAGTTTACCCCAAGTAAGAGCTTCCAATAGAGTAGCAAGGATAGTCACAGTAAACCAGAAAATAAATCTGGGTCTAGTGACAAAGGTAAGGATGAAGGGAGGCAAGTGAAGGAGAAATATTCTGGTATTACTTGTCACTATTGTAGGAAAGCTGGTCAAATTATGGTTAACTGTTCCATCTTAAAGAAGAAGAAGGACAAGGAGGCAGTCCCAGATGCCTGTATTCAAAACATTGAAACACCTGTGAACCCACAGGGTTCCAGACATTCTGATGAAGTTCTGTCAGGGACTGAGAGGTCTGACTGAGTTAGGAAGGATTCGATCATTTTATGACAGATGGGTTTGTGTCAGTGAAGGAAGGGTCAACCCTGGTACCAGTGAAAATTCTTTGGGATACTGAGGCTCCTCAGTCACTCTTGTTAGACTGTTTTAGAATTTAGTGATGAGACTGACATTGGTGAAATAAACCTCATCGAGGGTATTGGAGGTGACGTTGTTTCTGTACCTCTGCATAAGGTGATTTTGAAGTGGGGGTTAGTTTCAGGACTTGTTAAGATAGGACTACGACCTAGTTTACCGGTGGAAGGTGTTTCTTTGTTGTTAGGGAATGACCTAGCAGGCGGTAAAGTTGTTCCTGCAGTGCAGCTGACAACTAAGCCAATTACTGATGATTCAAAGATGGATTCTACCATTTATCCCTCCTGCGCAGTAACTGGAAGTATAGCTAAGAAGTCAGCTAATGCAGATAGTTCTGTGCAGCATGATTTTGCTACCCATGATAGCCAAAATCGGGATTCAGGTTTTGATGACTTGTCAGGGACTTTTCTGCCTTCATTGTTTTACCAGGATCCAGGTATTAAATCTGATGAGAAATCTGTCTAGGAAGGAGTTTATAGCAGAACAGAACCGAGACCATGAGATTGCAGCTTTGAAAGGAAAAAAAACTCTCTCAGATGATGAGATTAAGAAAGTGCCAGTTGGGTATTATATCAAAGATGGAGTGTAAGTGAGGAAGTGGAGACCACCTGATATTCCTGCAAGTGAGGAGTGGGCAATTGTTCACCAAGTTGTAGTTCCTAAAGTCTATAGGAACAAGATTTTAACTTGGCCCATTGTATGCCCTTATGTGTTCATCTTGGTGTAAATAAAACTGTGAACAAGATTTCAAAATAATTTTTCTGGCCTAGTCTGAGGAAAGACATTATGACCTTTTGTCTAACCTGTCACACTTGTCAGGTTGTGGGTAGACCTAATCAAGTCACACCAGTGGCCCCACTGCAGCCTATTCCTGCATTTGGTGAACCCTTTTCTAAAGTTATTGTGGATTGTGTTGGTTCATTGCCAAAGACTAAAGCTGGCCATCAGTATTTGCTAACTATCATGTGCATAGCATCTAGATTTCCCGAAGCAATACCTCTCAGGAATATAAAGGCTAAAACTGTGTGAAAGGCTCTCACAAAGTTTTTTTACTTTATTTGGTTTGCCTAAAGAAATCCAGTCTGATCAAGGAAGTAATTTTATGTCTGGATTATTTCAGCAAATAGTTTATGAACTGGGAGCCAAACAAATTACATTGTCTGCGTATCATCCAGAATCACAAGGGGCTTTGGAACAATGATTAAGACATTCTGTGTTGAAAACGAGAAGGATTGGGATGAAGGAGTTCATTTGCTTTTATTTGCTGTAAGAGAATCAGTACAGGAATCACTAGGCTTTAGGCCATTTGAACTTTTATTTGGTCATAGGGTTCGAGGACCTTTGACCCTGTTAAAGGATCAGTGGATTAATGAGGACATGCATATCAATTTGTTAGACTATGTTTTGAAATTCAAAGACAGATTACACAAAGCCTGTAGCTTAGCAAATCAAAACTTAAAGGTTTCTCAGGACAAAATTAAGTTTTGGTATGACAAACAGGCTCATATGAGAAAATTCCAGGTGGGAGATAAGGCTCTGGTGTTACTTCCAGTATTGACGAACCCACTTCAAGCAAAATTCCATGGACCATATGAAATAGTGTCTAAAATAAATTATGTAAATTTTGTAGTCAAAACATCCGATTGACAAAAGCTGACACAGTTGGTACATATGTTGAAACCATATTTTTAAGAGCAGGTGCCAGCTGTGAGTGTTGTTGTCAAAACAAATGAGTCTGGCAACCCTGGGAACGAATTGATTGACCCATGTGAGGCTTATTCTAAATCAAACATTGTCCCAGTTAGACTAACAAACTTGACTGTTCTAGAAAACATTGATAACAAGTTGGCTCATTTACAGCCACAGCAACAACAACAAATGAAGGAATTAATTTTGAAGTTTAAAGACTTATTTCCCAATGTTCCAAGCAGAACCACAGTCACATCGCATGATGTCGATGTCGGGGATGCTAAGCCCATGAAACAACACCCGTGTCACATGAACATAGTAAAATGTAAACTGGCTGAACAAGAAGTTGAGTATATGTTAGAAAATGGTATTATTAGGCCTTCAACTTCAGATTGTAGCTCACCTTCTATTATGGTACCTAAACCAGATGGTAGTATTAGGTTTTGCACTGACTATAGAAAGGTGAATACTGTAATGAAAACAGATGCTTATCCCATCCCTAGGGTGGATGATTGCATAGATAAGGTTGGAAAAGCTAAGTTTCTTACAAAGATCGATCTGTTGAAAGGGTATTGGTGTGTTCCTTGGACAGAGAGGAGTAGAGAAATTTCTGCATTTGTGTCATCTTCTGGGTTGTATGAATACAATGTTTTGCCATTTGGGATGAAGAATGCTCCAGGAACGTTCCAGAGAATGATTAATTCTGTAATTCAAGTGTTAGATCACACAGGCACCTATATTGATGATTTAGTTATAGGAAATAACATGTGGGAAGCCCATATCTCTGCAGTAGAAAAGCTGTTTGACAAGCTTTCCAAGGCCAACCTTACAGTTAACTTAGCTAAGAGCAAATTTGGCCACGCCACTGTAACCTATCTTGGTTATGTGGTACGTCAAGGTGAGTTGGCTCCTGTTCCACCAATTTCTGAAGTTCCCATTCCAACTGGTAAAAAGGCTCTTAGAAGGTTTCTGGGAATGGTTGGATATTATTGTAAGTTCTGTAAGAACTTTACTGATATTGCTCTTCCTTTAACTAACCTCCTGAAGAAGGGTGAAAAGTTTGTTTGGACAGAACCTTGCCAGGAGGCATTCGATCAATTAAAAGCCATTTTATGTCATCAACCTGTGCTCCAGGCACCCGACTTTACAAGGCCATTCTCTATAGCTGCAGATGCCCCTGATGAAGCTGCAGGAGCAGTGTTGTTACAAAAGGATGAGTGTGATGGGTTGTACATCCTGTAGCTTACTTTTCAAGGAAATTTAATGAGCATCAAAGAAATTATTCCACCATAGAGAAAGAGTTGTTGTCACTCATCTTGGCTTTGCAGCATTTTGATATTTATGTTTGCCCAGCTCAGAAACCACTTGTGGTTTATACAGATCATAATCCATTGGTGTTTTCGAGTAAGATAAACAGAAGGTTGTTAAATTGGATTTTGATTTTGCAAGAATATGATCTTATGATAAACTCACATTAAAGGCAAAGATAATATTATAGTCAATTGTCTTTCCAGATGTTAATCTTGCAATGTATTTTAAGAGTGATGTGGAATTTATTTTGATTTATACGCCTCTGTAATGTGTTATATTAGTCTGTAGTATGTTATATGATAACCATACATGTATTGTTTTATATACATTGTAGTCCACAAGTTAAAACTTTGCTCTTACAGATCAAAATTTTCCTTTTTGGAGGGTAGTGTTATGAATCCACAGGTTACGTTTACTGTGGACTGTCGCTTTAAGTGCCTGAGTGAGGCGGGACTATGACATCAGTCACAGGCTGAAGGAGTTTGCTTCAGATGTTTACACAGACACAGAAAGAGAGAGTGAGAGAGTGGGAGAGACAGGGGAAGCCGGTAGCTGCAGTTTGTCGTAGCTAAGGCTTGGAACTCTTTTAAGCCCAAAAGATTGGGTTAAACATCGGCACACGGTGCACAGCAAATGTGTGACTGTCACTTCGTATAATCCATAGGAGTGGATTTTTGGGGATATCTTGTGGGACCACTTGTGTAGCCCTTGCTTGGGTATGTTATGTGGTAACCACTGGAAGACGATATTCCTGTGACAGGTCACTTTCGGTGATAATTCGAATGTGAATTTGGGATGTCACAACAGACAAGATCTACGGTGACTGTTATCTCATTTTATCAGCATGGAACCTGTGGAATATTTCATACTTACCTTCTCTCTCCATTATAACGTGGGTTACAAATATCTCTCTCCCATCATTTATTCCGTGGATTACTGAACTTTCCTATTTTACCATCTCAAGACTCTAAGACTTCTTCCCCCAAGCTCAATAGTTTGAGAGTTATATTTACACACATATATACACATAACACTGTTAACTTTTGTTTATCTTGGTTGAGTTACTATATTATAAGTAGATACTAATAGAGATAGTGGGTTTAACATTAAAGCCTGACTCAGTGTGATATCTTAGAAACATTTGTTTCTAAAACGTTACAGTTCATAACACTTCCTTACCACAGACTCAACCTGTAAATTAACCTCTGGGAATCTTGTGCGAGGACTCCTAAGTCCCTCTGCACCTCTGATGTTTGAACCTTCTCCCCATTTAGATAATAGTCCGCACTATTGTTCCTTTTACCAAAATGTATTATCATACATTTTCCAACACTGCCACATCTGCCACATTCTTCCAATTTGTCTAAATCCCGCTGCAATCACCTTGCATTCCTCAGCACTACCTAGCCCTCCACCGATCTTCGTATCATCTGCAAACTTTGCCACAATATCATCAATTCCATTATCCAAATCATTGACAAACAATGTGAAAAGTAACGGTCCCAATACTGACCCCTGAGGAACCAGCAGCCAACTGGGAAAGGCCCCCTTTATTCCCACTCGCTGCCTCCTGCCTGTCAGCCATTCCTCTTTCTTGTTTTGCCATAGGATTTTATCCTGTTAAGCAGTCTCATGTGTGACACCTTATCAAGTGCCTTCTGAAAATCCAAGTAAATGACATCCACTATCTCTCCTTTGTCCACTCTGCTTGTTACTTCCTCAAAGAACTCTAACAATTTGTCAGGCAAGATTTCCCTTTACAGAACCCATGCTGACTTTGATTTATTTTATCACTAGTCTTCAAGTACCCGAAATCTCATCCTTAATAATAGACCCCAACACTTTCCCAGCCACTGAGTTCAGGGTAACTGGCATACAATTTCGCAAACACCAGGAATTCTGCAGATGCTGGAAATTCAAGCAACACACATCAAAGTTGCTGGTGAATGCAGCAGGCCAGGCAGCATCTCTAGGAAGAGGTACAGTCGACGTTTTGGGCCGAGACCCTTCGTCAAGACTAACTGAAGGAAGAGCTAGTAAGAGATTTGAAAGTGGGAGGGGGAGGGGGAGATCCAAAATGACGGGGTGGGGGGATGGATCCAAGAGCTGGACAAGTGATTGGCAAAGGGCTATGAGAGGATCATGGGACAGGAGGCCTAGGGAGAAAGAAAAGGGAGAGGGGGGGAAAAACCCAGAGGATGGGCAAGGGATATAGTCAAAGGGACAGAGGGAGAAAAAGGAGAGAGAGAGAGAAAGAATGTGTGTATATAAATAAATAACGGATGGGGTACGAGGGGGAGGTGGGGCATTAACAGAAGTTAAAGAAGTCAATGTTCCTGCCATCAGGTTGGAGGCTACCCAGACGGAATATAAGGTGTTGTTCCTCCAACCTGAGTGTGGCTTCATCTTTACAGTAGAGGAGGCCGTGGATAGACATGTCAGAATGGGAATGAGATGTGGAATTAAAATGTGTGGCCACTGGGAGATCCTGCTTTCTCTGGCAGACAGAACGTAGATGTTCAGCAAAACGATCTCCCAGTCTGTTTTGCCTTTCTCCTTTCTTAGAGAGTGGAGTGACATTTACAATCTTCCATTCCTCTGGGAACATGCCAGAATCAAGTGATTCTTGAAAAATCATGACCAATGCATCCGTTATCTCTTCAGCAACCTCCCTCAGGGCTCTGGGATGGAGTCCATCTGGTCCAGGTGACTTATCCACCTGAAGACCTTTGAGTTCGTCTAGCACCTTTTTCCTTCCTAATAGCAATGACACTCATTCCTGCTCCCTGCCACTCATGGACCTCTGGCACACTGCTAATGTCTTCCACTGTGAAGACAGATGCAAAGTACCCATTAAGTTCATCTTCCATTTCTTTTTCCCCCATTACTATCTTACCACTCTCACCTCTCTTTTACTCTTTATATACCTGAAAAAAAATCTTTTGGTATCCTGCTTTATATTATTGGTTAGTTTGTCCTCATGTTTCATCCTTTCCCTTCTTATAGTTTTTTTAGTTACCTTGTGTTGAATTTTAAAAGCTTCCCAATCATCCAACTTTCCACTCACTTTTGCTACCTTATATGCCCTTTGTTTGGCTTTCATGCATTCCTTAACTTCCCTTATCAGCCATGGTCGGCTAGCCGTGCCATTTGAGAATGTTATCCGATCTGGTCCTCAATCTGAAGGTTTGCTGTCTCTTTGTCTGCACAGATGCCACCTGATCGTGAATATTTACAGCATCCTCAGTTTCTGTTTTGGATTTCCAGCATCCGCAGTCATTAGTTTTTACAGGGTCCTTCTCTCAGTACCAGCTTTGCCTTTTCTCTCTTTTTTTGTCCCTTTCTCTTCTTTTCTTTGCGATGAGAGACCCAGGCATGGATGGTTGGAGCCAAGTGCTGGAGTATCCGAGAAATAGTACAAGACTGAGATGAGAACAGGGTTCTAAATTTGATGCTAGGCAAGAATCCAAAAGAGAGTTGATGATTGAGCACTGATCTTCAGTTCAGGTACTCTTTAAATATTAAAATCCTGGCACCAAACATGGCCGCCAGTTAGTGGGGCAGGCCTGGGTCTTTAAAGGGGCTGAAGGGGTTATGCATATTCCGAAGAGTCAGAGCTTTTAAACCCCAGAAGCTGGCACCCTTCGGTGCCTATCGTAACACTCTTTGCATACACCTTTCTTTAATTTATAGTCTCTCCATCCAGGGTTAATAAGCCTTTGGACCTTCTCTCAGGCAGCACCACCATCACATCTCATCGTATCACAGATATTTCCTTCGCTTCCTCCACCCCTTCCCTTACTCTGCAATTCAAAATACCGCTGATTCTCTGCTGAAAGGTTGTTAAGTAGAAACATTCGTTTTACCTCTGTCTCATTACACACTGCCTGACTGGCCCAGTAATGACCCCAAAATTTAAAAGCCTACATTTTGAAGAGTGATCGGTTGGTAAATGTTGGAATACAGAAGGCTGAGAGATAAAATTATGATAAACAGGAGGTTCTGCTGATATGTAGGTGAGTGGTAGAATTTGGGAGGAGCTGATGGGAATATGGGGGAAATAAAATGAAATCTGCGTGGGATTAGTGAAAATCAGTGCTTGATGGTTGGCAGACTTTTGATGGGCTGAAGGGTCTGTATCTGTACTGTTTCTCTCTATGACTCTAAGACTTGAATTCTTGGTTGAAAATCAGAGCTTGACTGATTTTATCACGAGATAGGTTAACCACAGGTTGGCAAAACGAAGATACATATCTGCCTTTGCCTTACTGAATGACACAACAGGTTTAAGTGGATCAATAGCTTACTACTGATCCTATGTTACCTGTTCAGGACTCCCCACACCTGTCTATGCCAGGGGTTCCCAACCTGTCTTATGCCAGGAACTCTTATCATTAAGCGAGGGGTCTGTAGACTGCAGGTTGGGGACCCGTGCTCTATCCTAACCTAATAAATCTGTTCACAATAAGATCTCACATTTACAAGGAATGCTCCCTCAGGAAAGCAGCATCCGCCAGTCAGGACCCTCACTTCTCTCGAGTACAGGAGGTACAAGAGTCCGTCAGTCGGGACCCTCACTTCTCTCGACTACAGGAGGTACAAGAGCCTTAGGTCCCACACCAAAATGTTCAGGAACAGTTATTACTCTACAAACATCAGGCATTTGAACTGTTGTGGATGATTTCACTCACCTCAACTCCGAACTGGTTCCACAACCTACAGACTCACTTTCAAGGGCCCTACAACTGATGTTCTCAGTATTATTTATTTATTTATTAATTGATCTATCTGTCTGACTATTTATATATGTTATTTGCACGGCTTGTCTTCTTTCGCACGTTGGCTGTTTGCCAGTCTCTGTGAGCAGATTTTCATTGATTCTATTGTATTTCTTTCTTCTATTATGAATGCCTGTAAGAAAATGAATCTCCGGGTTGTATATGGTGACATATACGTACTTCGATAAGAAATTTACTTTGAAATTTCTTTGCTCCTATCTATCTGGCGTTTAACATTAACTATAGAAGCAGCATCAATTGCCCCATGTCTTTCCAGGATAACTCCTGGATCCCTCTGACTCCAAGCTCAAAACCATGTCTCTTCAAGATAGCATTGAGCCGCATTGTACCTCAGACTTAGTTGCTTTTTAAAATTTGTAGGGATGGATTTGGGGTCAGAGAAGGGAGTTAGGGGTCAGGTTAGGATTTAGAGACAGTGAATTCTGGAGTTCGAGGTCAGATTAAGCTTCAGTGACAGGGATGTGGATGAGTTAGAGGTTAGGCCTCCACTTTGCGTTTGAAGGCCAGTGACACGGGAGGGGAAACAAAGGATGTCTGGAGTCAAGGCCTCCACTCTGTACTCGAAAGGCCAGTGATGTGGACATGGAATGAATATATCCAGGATCAGACCTCAGTTTTGCACTAGAAGGCTAGCGGTGTGGACAAAGGGATGAAGAAAGACTGTGGTTGTCAGGCAGTCCCAGGCTGGTGCACGTCCATGTGAGCAGGAGGCAGAAGGATTGGTCAGTGGGTGCATCAGTGTTTAAGCTGCAGGGTCCCATCGTCGGTTAGTCTGGGCTTCAGTACCGAAGGTCAAAGCCAGGAGATCGATCCAAAGTCTAGAAGTAGTATCAGAATCAAGTTTATTATCACTGGCATGTGACGTGAAATTTGTTAACTTAGCAGCAGCAGTTTAATGCAATACATAATCTAGCAGAGAGAAAATAATAACAATAAATAAAATAAAACATAATAATAAATAAACAAGTAAATCAATTACATATATTGAATAGATCAAAAAAATGTGCAAAAACAGAAATAATGTAAAAGTGAGGTGGTGTCCAAAGCTTCAATATCCATTTAGGAATCGGATGGCAGAGGGGAAGAAGCTGTTCCTGAATCGCTGTGTTTGTGCCTTCAGGCTTCTGTACCTCCTACCTAATGGTAACAGTGAGAAAAGGGCATGTCCTGGTGCTGGAGGTCATTAAAAATGGACGCTGCCTTTCTAAGACAACGCTCCCTAAAGATGTCCTGGGTACTTTGTCGGCTAGTGCCCAAGATGGAGCTGACTAGATTTACAACCTTCTGCAGCTTCTTTTGGTCCTGTGCAGTAGCCCCTCCATACCAGACAGTGATGCAGCCTGTCAGAATGCTCTCCACAGTACAACAACAGAAGTTCATGAGTGTATTTGTTGACTGATGACTGAAGCTTGGAGGGTCAGAGGTGTGTCATGGTGTTGGAGGACTGGCCCTGTGTGGAC
Source organism: Mobula hypostoma (assembly GCF_963921235.1). Taxonomy (NCBI): domain Eukaryota; kingdom Metazoa; phylum Chordata; class Chondrichthyes; order Myliobatiformes; family Myliobatidae; genus Mobula; species Mobula hypostoma. The sequence goes on from NC_086108.1 coordinate 98,286,137, forward strand.
GTGGAAGGGAGGGTTGGAAGGAGGAAAGGGGCTTGTTTTGTTTTTGTTGTTTAGTTGATCATTGTGTTCTGTCAAACATGGTGGGCACGATATGATGGCAGTGGAGTGTGTGGTGACACTTGTGGCTGCCCCCAGTGCATCCTTGGGTGTGTTGGTTGTTAACTCAAATTACTCATTTCATAAATCTCAATCTCAATCTCAATCTCTAACTACAGAAACAGCATCAAATGCTTTATATGAAAGAATCTTCAAAATTCCTCCTACTCTCTGCAGGTAGACTTGACTCAAAAGTAGCTGTCCCTGAACCTCCTGGTGTGGACATTTATAACAGTACACTCGAAGTTCTGGAGAACAAGTTTTTCTTCTGGAGAACAAGTTTTTGATTGGAACAATCAAATGGAGTTGCTGATAATTGATTTCCTAGACATTTTTTCCCTGTTATTGACATACGTAAGGCATAGAGTTAAACAACATGGAAACAGGCTCTTTGACCCATTTCATTCATTCCAGCCAAGGTGTGTACCTAAGCTGGTACCATTACCCGTGTCCGCCACATGTCCCTCTAAACCTAAAACTTCACATCTAAAACTTTGACAAACTTCTATAGATGTGTAGTGGAGAGCATGTTGACTGGCTGCATCAGAGGCTGGTATGGAAACACCAATGCCCTTGTATGGAAAATCCTACAAAAAGTATTGGATACAACCCAGTCCATCATGCACATCTACACGGAGTGTTGTTGCAGGAAAGCAGCATCCATCATCAGGGACCCCCACCACTCAGGTCTCTTCTCAATGCTGCCATCAGGAAGATGGTACAGGAGCCTCAGGATTCACATCACAAGATTCAGGAATAGTTGCTACCCCTCAACCATCAAGGAATAAATTCACTCAACTTCACTTTCCCCATGATTAAAATGTCCCCACAAACAATGGACTCACTTTCAAGCACTCTTCATTTCATGATCTCAATATTTACTGCTTATTTATTTATTATTCTTATTTCTTCCTTTTCGTACTTGTAGTTTGTTGTCTTTTGCACACTGTTTGAACACCCAAGTTGGTGCGGTCTTTGATTGATTCTGTTATGGTTATTATTCTATGGATTTATTGAGTATGCCTGCAAGAAAATGAATCTCAGTGTTGTATATGGTGACATATATGTAATTTGATGATAAATTTACTTTGGACCTTTCCTATCATTACCTAAGTGTAGTAATTATATCCGCCACTGCCACTTTCTGTGGCAGATCATTCCATATATCTATCTGCCGCTCTTAGAAAGAGTTGTCCCTGAGCTTCCTTTCAAATCTCTACTGTGACCAGAATACACATAAAATTAAGATGTTTGCTGGCCTGGGTTAGCATCAGTGGCATCAGCAGTTGGTCTGCCACCTGCCCTCAGGGGAAGGAGAGATAAGGAACAATGGAGCAGCGTCTGGAGATGTGTAATGAAGGGACGGGGGAGAGAGAGCTGTCTGGAGCGGTCCCCCCCTTTGAACCCTGAACTGTTTGAAGTGATGGACAGGCGATACCCCAGCAGGGGGATAAAAAGGGACAGGTTCGCTAAGGCAGGACACACACGACACCCGAGGTAACGAGACCCTGGAAGCGGTACGCCTCTCACGAGTCGGTGAGAAGTATCAGACAACGCCCGGGGTGGAAAGGTACGATCAGCGGGAACCCGGTGTGTGTCCGCCCTTGCCTGGGTGCCGGGTTCACTGCAGAGGATCGACCGCATCTGGAGGAGGGGTCACAGTTGGTGACCTCAGGTGACATCACCAAGGACCCGCCCAAAATCTGCTTGTGAGCCATATCGCCGGTCTGTGAGTGAAGCTGTTCTGAATGATCAGTTGTTCCTGTTCTATCTCTCTCTTCCCCCACGTTGTCCATTGCCATGGCAACGATTACTGCCAACTGAGCTACTAAACTGGATTGAACTTTGAGTCACTTTGAAATTTGGTCATTTACCCCTAGGCAACGATAGAGCTTGATTGATGCTGTTATCTTAATTCTGTGCACATGTGTGTTTATCACCGCTGAACTGTTGCATTTATTATCCTTTCGATTACTGTGTTGCTTGTTTCTTTAATAAAACTTTCTTAGTTCTAGTACTCCAGACTCCAACTGAGTGATCCATTTCTGCTGGTTTGGCAACCCAGTTACGGGGTACGTAACATAAGTGGGGTTCTCGTCCGCGATTTTGAACGCTAAATTTGGGACGGAGTAAATTGATTGGGTTAAAATTCCCGAAAGAAAGAAAAGACAAACAGCAGAAATGGAGGCTGAGGAATTTATAAAGGCGCCGACCTTGGAGGCATTAGAGGATGCCAGGAAATCGGAATTGATAGCTGTGGCCAAACGGTTGAATCTTGCTAAGGTGAAGTCGACAATGAGGAGAGAGGAGATACACAGAGCTATTGTAGAGCACTATGTATCCAAAGGTGTGTTTCCCCAAGGTGAGCTGGGGGTGGTGTCTATTGAAAAACCTGCTGGAGACGCGGTACAGGTACAGCTTGAAAAACTGAGACTCGAGCACGAGTTCCGGGTACGGCAGTTAGAACACGAAGAGAAGCAGTTAGAAAGACAGGAGAGAGAGTTAGAAAGGCGGGAGAGAGAGAAAGAGGTAGAAAGGCAAGAGAGAGAGAGACAGTTGGAGAGAGAAGAGAAAGAGAGGCAATGGGAGCGAGAAGAGAGAGGGAAACAGAGGGAAAGGGAATTTGAGCTGGAGAAGTTAAAGATAAGGGCCGAGCAGGGGCTCGTGCCGAACCAAGGTGGAGGGTTCCGGGCGACCCAGGAGGTTAGGCTGGTTCCCCCATTTGACGATACCGACGTGGATCGGTACTTCCTCCACTTCGAAAAAGTGGCTATAAGTCAGGACTGGCCGAGGGATAAGTGGGTTGTTTTACTTCAGAGTGTACTGAAAGGGAAAGCCCAAGAAGCTTACTCAGCTTTGTCTGCGGAAGATGCCCAGAGGTATGAGGTGGTGAAAGAGGCCATCCTCAGGATTTATGAGTTGGTTCTGGAGGCATACCGGCTGAGGTTCCGGAATGCGAGGAAACAGTGGGACCACACGTATTTGGAGTTTGCCCGTGAGATGCAGACATATTGTGAGCGTTGGTGCGCCTCGAAGGGGGTAGAGGGGGATTATGACAGACTGCTACAACTGATCCTGATTGAGCAGTTTAAAGGTTGTGTCCCTGAGGGTATGAGACCCTACCTCGATGAGAAAGAGGCAGCCACGTTAGCCGCAACTGCTAAGTTAGCGGATGAGTATGCGTTGACGCATAAAATGAAGTTTGCCCCGAGTAAAGGCTACCAGAAGGGTAGTCAGGACGGTGGGGAGAGTCCGCCGGAAAAGTCAGAAAGTAAGCCGGGGACTAGTGAAAAGGATAAGGTAGACCGGGAACAGTCTGGTAGGAAGTCTCCTGGGGTCGTCTGTTATAATTGTGGGAAAGTCGGACACTTTGCGTCCAGGTGCTTTGCCCCAAGGAAGGAGACGGGAAAAGGAAAAACGGCAATGTTGAATGGCTGTATCGAGCTGTTAAGCGAACCGCCAGGGAAGGACAGGTCTGAAAAAGTCCAGGAAGGGCGCGAGAGGTTTATCTCGGCCGGATTGGTGTCAGTGAAGGAAAGGTTAAAACCAGTTCCAGTGCAGATCTGGAGAGACACGGGAGCGTGTCAGTCACTAATACTGAAGAGTGTATTAGAGTTTAGCTCAGAGACCCAGACTGGGGAGGTAGAGGTCAAAGGTGTTGGGGAAGGGACAGAGTCAGTCCCTTTGCACCAGATACACATACAAAGCAACCTGGTCTCTGGACTAGTCACGATCGGGGTGAGGTCCGAATTACCGATGAAAGACGTGGAAGTCTTGCTCGGTAATGACATCGCCGGAGGAATCATGTTCCCAGTCGTGAGATTGACAGGTCAGCCTGCCAGCATTGAGGCCCCGCCCATGGACTCACAGGTTCATCACGGGCCCGCGATAGTGAATTTAGCTGAAACATTTCTGCCAACCTTGTATGAGACGGGGTGTAGTGAGACAAGAGATAGTGAGGGAGCTGGGACGGACGTAGCAGTAGCCAGGAAAGAATTTGTGCAGACGCAGGAGCGAGACGAGGGGCTGATGGTTTTGGCAGAGACCGCTCTCTCTGACACGGCCTTGACAAGGGAACTAGTAGGCTATTGTGCGGAGGAGGAAGTGCTAAAAGGGAAATCAAGTACAGTATCCGCAGATGAGGAGTGGGGGGTGGTGCAAAAGAGTTATGGGGATGAGGTTTTTAACATGGCCCACGAGGTACCCCCCGGTGGACATTTTGGGGTGCTGGAGGAAACAGTTGGTGGAATCATGAAAGAGATTTACCGGCTGCCCAGGGGGAAGAATGTTATTGATCATGACCGACGCGAACTGAGACGGTCACCGGCTTTTGATATGCTAACAAACCTAGTCGGTGTTAGCGTGGAAATCAATGAAGCTAGGGGCCCCCTGATAAGAGGAAAAAACCATTTTAAAAAGATTAGGATGGGATCGGTCAGATGGGAGAAGGCTATTGTTTTGGCCAGGTCTACTGATAAGGTCTCTCCCTTAATCCCCGAACAAAGCGAATCTTTAGAAGAAGTAATTAAACGACTTGCACCCGTATGTTTGATTGTCCCGAGGAAATGCAAAGAACTGGGACGTTGGGTGATGTCTGTTACAATAGGGTAGCCTAGTAAAGAACACTCATATATAATGAGTAATTCAGTGACTAAAGGGCTGATGAACACAGGTGTGTATTGGCAATTTAATACGGCTGTCTGAAGCCAGCTTGATAGTGAACCTTGAAAAAAATGAATTCGGCCACACGAGGGTCACTTACCTGGGAATTGTGGTGACACAGGGGCAGCTGGCAGTGATGCAAGCTACAGTGCAGGCTATCGCTGACCTCCCAACCCCGACAGATAAGAGGGCTCTCAGAAGGCTCTTGGAGATGGTGGGGTACTGCAGGAAGTTTTGCAATAACTCTGCGGTCCATACCCGTCCCCCTCCTACTAAGCCCTTGCGAGAGAAAACTGAGTCGGAATGGGACGACCCTTGTTATTGTAGTCCGGGACAAAGCCAAATGAGAGGTTACATTGATCGCAATTCATCAGTGTTTTTGGCCACTATGAAGTTTGCTGAGTTGGAGCCTGGTCTAAGGGATTATTAATAACACATGTAAAAGGAACAGAAAATGTGATGACTGTCTGTCAAGGTGTTGACAACTTCAAACTCGCTGTGTTAGCCAAATAGCTGATAAAGATGTATATTTGTGTATGTATCAAATAATGTATTCATGTTTGTAATTTTTACCGCCCGGTAAAAATCCTTAAAGGAGGGAAGTGTGACGAGAATACACATAAAATTAAGATGTTTGCTGGCCTGGGTTAGCATCAGTGACATCAGCAAGTGGTCTGCCACCTGCCCTCAGGGGAAGGAGAGATAAGGAACAATGGAGCAGCGTCTGGAGATGTGTAATGAAGGGACGTGGGAGAGAGAGCTGTCTGGAGCGGCTCTCCCTTTGAACCCTGAACTGTTTGAAGTGATGGACAGGCGATACTCCAGCAGGGGGATAAAAAGGGACCGGTTTGCTAAGGCGACACACACGCCACCCGAGGTAACGAGACCCTGGAAGCGGTACGCCTCTCACGAGTCGGTGAGAAGTATCAGACAATGCCCGGGGTGGAAAGGTACGATCAGCGGGAACCCGGTGTGTGTCCGCCCTTGCCTGGGTGCCGGGTTCACTGCAGAGGATCGACCGCATCTGGAGGAGGGGTCACAGTTGGTGACCTCAGGTGACATCACCAAGGACCCGCCCAAAAGCTGCTTGTGAGCCATATCGCCGGTCTGTGAGTGAAGCTGTTCTGAATGATCAGTTGTTCCTGTTCTATCTCTCTCTTCCCCCACGTTGTCCATCGCCATGGCAACGATTACTGCGAACTGAGCTACTAAACTGGATTGAACTTTGAGTCACTTTGAAATTTGGTCATTTACCCCTAGACAACGATAGAGCTTGATTGATGCTGTTATCTTAATTCTGTGCACGTGTGTTTATCATCGCTGAACTGTTGCATTTATTATCCTTTCGATTACTGTGTTGCTTGTTTCTTTAATAAAACTTTCTTAGTTCTAGTACTCCAGACTCCAACTGAGTGATCCATTTCTGCTGGTTTGGCAACCCAGTTACAGGGTACGTAACACTACCTTCTCACTCTAAACCGATGTCTGCTAGTTTTCACTTTAACCATGCCTCTCATGATTTTAAAAACCTTCATAACAGGGGTTCCCATCCTTTTTTATGCTGTGGACCCCTACCATTAACTGAGGGGTCCGTGGGCTCCAGGTTGGGAACCCGTGCTCAATAAGGTTAGCTCTTGGCCTCCTAAAGATGAGGGATTAGCTTTATTTATTACATGAACATCGAAACATGCAGTGAAAATGCGTTGTTCTGCATCAAATCAAATCAGGCAAGGATTGCGCTGGGGGCTGTCCGCAAACGAGGCCACTGTTCCGGCACCAACATAGCATGCCCACAGCTTAGTAACTCCAACACCGTGCCTTTGGAATGCGGGAGGGATCAATCTGGAGCATCCGAAGGAAATCCAGACATTCTCAGGGAGCACATACAAATGGCTTACTGACAACAGCAGGAATCCAGCCCAGACTTTACAAAACAACACTGTAAAGCGATTGCACTAACCACTATACTACCCTGCCATCCATTCCTACCTTCCAGAGAGAAGTGTCCAAGCCTCTACAGTCTCTTTGTATAACCCACATCCTCCAGTGGTTAATGAAAAGGGTTTGGGATGTAAGGAGGTGACTCACTCACTTCACCACAGTGGTGATCTTTTCTTGTACAAGTACTACTTAAGTGGCTGCTTCTGTCTGCTCTCTGGTTTGAGATGATCTCCCTAGGATGTTTGTGGTGGAACAATGGTTAGAACTTCTGTTACTGCGTTTTATGTATTGTAAATGTACCTTATGCTAAATGTCAATCTTATGGAATATATTTTATTATTTGCTAATTTATTTATGGCACTATTACTTTATGTGTTGTGTGTGAGTTATATGCACAGTGCTGTGTACCTTGATCTGGAGGAATGTTTTTTTCATTTAGCTGTATATAAGTATATGGTTGAATGACGATAAACTTGGACCTGAACATATTGGAGATCGTTGTCTAGTACTTGTGCTGTGTGAGTGTTTCTCGCCACTTATCAGTCTTAGTCTGAACATTGTCCATGCTCTCTGGGTACAAACAACTCGTTGAGGAGTTGATACTGGAACAGAGTGCCCAGCATACTGTCTGCATCCTTGTTTAAAGCAATGTGCCTTCAGCACAGTTCAGTGTGGAGGAGAGCCTTGTCAGCATCTGATAGCTGGTAACTAACAGGAAATTTTCAGGCAAGTCTGTCCTGATGTGTTGAGACCTTATGTGTTCCAGCTTCGTCCTAGTCCTAGACCCTAGATGGGCCAAAGGGCCTGTTTCTGCACTGTACATTTTTCTATGACTTCCTGCCACTGGAACAGGAAACTTCGAGGGAAGGTCATAGTGAATCCGGGACGTTATCTAAAAGGGACTCTGATCATGAGAATGACAATACCATATCATTACTTAACTTGTACCAGAGTTCTTTCAGTTTCTGGGGGGGGGGGCGGGGTCTGTTTGTGGAGGGGAAGGTGAGAAAAAGAGAAAGCAAACAATCCTGTAAACATTCTCCTCTTCATTTCTTTTACAGGGGAGTCCACTGCATGTGCTAATCATTTTGCGTAAATAAACATATCCTCTGATCCCTACTACATTCATCTTTAAATTTGAACTTGATTGTTAATTTTATTTAATCATATCGATTACGATTTTGGGTCTGTTACTGCCCACACACTGTGGCGCTTTGGGGCACAATGAAGGTCCTCCTTCTCGTTGGCAGTGTTCATCATACCAGTAGCTTCCTCTCAGTTTTCACTACTGTCAGCCATGCAAGAACTAGGTGGAGACTCAGGAACGGCATCCTACACAGATGCAGAAGGATTCTTCATCGCTGTTTCCGTAACAGTCTAGTTTTACCAGTCAGGGTTGTTAGCCTTGAGCTGAACCCCTGAACCTGGAGTATCGGTGGACCACTCTTCGTCTGGCCTCTACTCTTTGGTCTGTTAGGCGTGGATGACCTCACCAAGGGCCAATGCATAAAGCTCTGACTCCAGCCAACATGGCTCTCTGGGTCACTGAGGCATGCAAGCTTCCAAACCACAACAATGCTGTGGTCCTCTTGGAGGTGTAGTTACTCAACTACATTGAAATTCCCCACTCCAGAGATTTGAATACTAAGACATAGGTGGACAATGTGTAGAACATAGAACATAGAAAACCTGCAGCACAGTACAGGCCCTTTGGCCCACAATGCTGTGCCGAACATGTACTTACTTTAGAAATTACCTTGGGTAACCCATAGCCCTCTACTTTTCTAAGCTCCACGTACCTATCCAGGAGCCTCTTAAAAGACCCTATTATATCCACCTCCACCACCGTCGCTGGCAGCCCATTCCACGCACTCACCACTCTCTGTGTAAAAAACTTACCTCTGTACTTACTCCCAAGCACCTTAAAACTGTACCCTCTCGTGTTAGCCATTTCAGCCCAGGGGAAAAGCCTCTGACTATCCACATGATCAATGCCTCTCAACATCATCTTATACACCTGATACGGAAAGAACACCATAGTACCAATAGAGTCTCCTTATAAGTAGTCATAGAGCACTAAAGCACTGAAACAGGCCCTTTGCCAATCCCCTCCATGCTGAACTGTTATTAGGCCCCGTCCCATTGACCTGCACCCAGACCATAGTGAACAACTTCAGTGGAAATTGCCTACTTACATTAACCCTATATATACACCTCATAATTTTGAACACTTCTTTAAAATCTCTGCTCGTTCTCCTATGCTCCCGAGAATGAAGTCCTAGCATGTTCAACATTTCCCTATAACTCAGGTCTTCAAGTCCCGACAACATTGCTGTAAATTTTCTCTGTATTCTCTCAATGTTATTGAGCTCTTTCCTGCAGGTAGGTGACCTGAACTGCACACAGTAATCTAAATTGGGCCTCGCCTGTGTCTTATACAACTTTAACATAACATCCCAACTCCAGTACTTCGATTTATGAATGTGTAAAGGTGCCATATGCTCTCTTTATGTTCCTATCTACCGGTGACGGCAATTTCAATGAATCATGGACCTCTATGCCCAAATCCATCTGTTCTACTACACTCCTCACTGCCCTACCGCTCACCTTGTAAGACCTACCCTGGTTGGTCCTCCCAAAGTGCAACACCTCGCACTTGTCCGCATTAAATTCCATCTTCCATTTTTCAACTCATTTTGCCATCTGGTACAGATCCTGCTGCAAGCTTTGACAGCCATCCTCACCATCCACTACACCGTGGTATCTTCTGCAAATTTGCTGATCCATTTTATAACATTATCATCCAGATCATCGATATCGACGACAAGCAACAGAAGACCCAGCACTGATCCCTGCAGCACACCACTAGCCACAGGCCTCCAGTCAGAGGGGCAACCCTTTACCAACACTGAGAAGCCAAAGTTGAATCCGATTTACTATCTACCTCATCCTGAATGCATTTACTACCTCATCCTGAAATCACATAGTTCTATAAAATGAAGACAGTCCCTGTGACCCAACTTATCCATGTCAGTTTTTCTACCTGAGAATATTCTACTGCCAGCATTTGACCCATATTACTATAACCTCTGTAACCCCATACCTATCCAAATGTCATTTAGATATTGCAATTGTACCTGCCCCAACAACTTCCTCTGGAAGCTGCATGGGTGTACATGGATATTGGTGGTACATGAGCTAAATTAATTATTAAGATGAATTTATTTATTTGGAGATAAGGCATGGTGACGGGCACACCACAAACACAAAAGATTCTGCAGATGCTAGAAATCCACAGTGACACATGCAAAATGGTAGAGGAAATCAGAAGGTCAGGCAGCATCCATGGGAAGGAATAAACTGTCAACGTTTTGGGCACTGCATTAGAATCCTCCTCCTTCCCTTTATTCCATGGTCCACTCACCTCTCCAATCAAATTCCTTCTTCTTCACCTCTTTACCTCTTCCACCTATCACCACCCAGCTTTTCAATTTATTGTCCCTCCCCCATCAGCCTACAGCACCTTCTCCCTCACCTGGCTTCACCTATCACCTTTTACCTTGCACTCCTTCCCCTCCTTCTATCTTCTTATTCTGCCTTCTTCCCTCTTCCTTTCCAAATTCCGATGAAGGGTCTCAGCTGTAAACGTTGCTTGTTTTTTCCTTTCCTTAGTTGCTGCCTGACCTGCTGAGTTCCTCCACCATTTTGTATGTATTACTACAGTAACAGGCCCTTCTGGCCCAATGACTCGGTGTGATCATGTGACCAATTAACCTATCTTCTGAATGAGGGAGGAAACCGTGGCACCAGGAGGAAACTCACACGGTCAAGGGGAGAATGTACAATATTGGGAGGGATATCATTATACAATCATTTCCCGTTGAAAAACAGCCTCGTATCTCAGCCTTTTTCTATTTTAACCCTCTGCATTTCAGTATTACTTGCAATGTCTATATAGTACAATCAAAATACATTTCTAAAATTTTTCACCCATGTAAGCCTGATTAATTAAATCCATTTCTTCTCATGTAATTTTATCTCCTAATCTCGCCCAACTACCATCAGAACATCATCTCCAACACAAGAGAACCCAACACACTCAACCACCACTACAGTCATGACGTGTGCTGGCAATATTGGAACACTAATACAGAGGTAAAGCAGACTCCAATGTAAAGACGGCAGTGAGAGTTTATTCATAATTCCAAAAGAACATCTGTGCTCAGCTGAACACCACCACGAGAAGTAACATTCTCAAAACAAGGACCCCACAGTTAGCACTAATCAGGCAGCCACTTAAAAAAATATAAGTAACACAGAATCCATGAGCCTATCAAAATAAATTTAACAAGCTCAAACAGAAAGCACCAGGAGACCGCATTACAAAGAGCGAGTCGCTCGAGAAAAACACAGGGAACTCTAAATGATTCACGACTTTCGTTAAGCAACAATTAACCACTTCAAGTGCTCTAAAAACCTCAGAGCCCAGTGCTCCTTGGTGGCCTGCCCAGGCATGAAGTACTCATTCCAGCTACACTACCATCAAAATGCCCACTGTCTGTCCCTCAACCGCATTTTGGGAAATCTGATCACCTGGCTGTCCTCCTTCCTGCATGCAAACAGAGACTAAAGAGCAAGCCACCAGAGGTAAGGACAACAAAGTGGTGGTCATAGGAGGCAGAGGAGCAGTATCCGTTGGTCTTGCGAGACCATGGATCTGCGCCTGGAAAGTCTTCACTCTCCAGGGCGCAGGCCTGGGCGAGGTTGTATGGGAGACCAGCAGTTGCCCATGCTGCAAGTCTCCCCTCTCCACGACACCAATGTTGTCCAAGGGAAGGGCATTAGGACCCATAGAGCTTGGCACCAGTGTCGTCGCAGAGCATTGTGTGGTTAAGTGCCTTGCTCAAAGACACAACACGCTGCCTCTGCTGGGGCTTGAACTCACGACCTTCAGATCGCTAGTCGAATGCCTTAACCACTTGGCCACGTGCCCACAATAGAATAGTCAATGGTCTGTGCCTTCTTCAAGGACTCGTCAGTGGAACTGAATCTGGTTTCTTAAGAGGTTGTAAAAAATTACCAAGGGTTAGTTTGGAAGAAGAACCAGGGGACTAGTTCCAAGGTCTCTGGTGAGCATGTAAATAGTTAATCCTCAATTAACATCACTGAAGCTGCTGCTGTGATTTTCTTCTCAGTATCACAGGTGGCACTGTATTTTAACAAGTAGTAATGACACCTCACAGCTCGAGCAGCTTAATCTCAATCCTAACCTCTGGTGTTGTTTGTGTGGAGTTTCCCGAGTTCCCAATGGATGCTTTAGTTTCCTCCACATCCCAAAGGTGTGCTGGCTGTTTGGAAATCACTAGAATAGTTGGCTGGTGGGAGAATTAGGAAATACTTGTCGGGGATGTGTGAGAGAATAGAGAATTGCACTGGGGAATGGAATTGCTCAGAGAGTACAACGTCAAAGTCAACATAAATTTATTATCAAAGTACATATACAACTATATACTACCTTGCGGTTCATTTTCTTGCAGGTATTTCAGGAAAATAGAGAAATTCAACAGAATTTATGAAAAACAATACATAAACAAAGTCTGAGAGATAACCAATGTGCAAAAGAAGAGAAATTAATCAGAGCAAAATAAATAAATACATAATATGGAGAACCTTTGTTGCAGAGTCCTTGACAGTAAGTCTGTAGGTTATAGAGTCAGATCAGAGTTGAGGAGTGTGAATTTCTCCATTCTGGTTCAGGAGCCCAATGGTTGTAGGGCAATAACTCTTCTTGAAAACCATGATGAGGACCTAAAACTCCTGCTGCGAGAAGAGAACATGGCTTGGATGGTGGGTGTCCTTGATGATGGATGCCGGTTTCTTGTGGCAGAGCTCTTTGTAGATATGCTCAATGATAGGGCAGGATTTACCTGTGATGGACTGGGTTATATCCTCCACTTTTGGTGGACTTTTCCATTCCTGGGCATTGGCGTTTCCATACCAGACCATGTAGGCCGTATCTCGGGTAATGATGAGTTTGAGTACAGAGAGGAAATTAAGAACCTGGTGGCATGGTGCGAAGACAACAACCTATCCCTCAACGTCAGCAAGACGAAGGAATTGGTTGTTGACTTCAGAAGGAGTAGCGGACCGCACGACCCAATTTACACCAGTGGTGCGCAAGTGGAACAAGTCAAAAGCTTTAAGTTCCCCGGGGTCAATATCACAAATGACCTGACTTGGTCCAACCAAGCAGAGTCCACTGCCAAGAAGGCCCACCAGCACCTTTACTTCCTGAGAAAACTAAAGAAATTTGGACTGTCCCCTAAAATCCTCACTAACTTTTATAGATGCACCACAGAAAGCATTCTTCTAGGGCACATCACAACCTGGTATGGAAGTTGTCCTGTCCAAGACTGGAAGAAGCTGCAGAAGATCGTGAACACGGCGCAAAACATCACACAAACCAATCTTCCGTCCTTGGACTCACTTTACACCGCACGCTGTCAGAGCAGTGCTGCCAGGATAATCAAGGACACAACCCACCCAGCCAACACACTTTTCGTCCCTCTTCCCTCCGGGAGAAGGCTCAGGAGCTTGAAGACTCGCACGGCCAGATTTGGGAACAGCTTCTTTTCAACTGTGATAAGACTGCTGAACGGATCCTGACCCGGATCTGGGCCGTACCCTCCAAATATCTGGACCTGCATCTCGTTTTTTTTGCACTACCTTACTTTCCATTTTTCTATTTTCTAATTATGAACTATAATTTAAATTTTTAATATTTACTATCGATTTGTAATCCAGGGAGTGAGAAGCGCAGAATCAAATATCGCTCTGATAATTGTACGTTCTAGTATCAATTGTTTGGCGACAATAAAGTATAAGGTATATAACTGGTCAGGATAATCTCCACCATGCATCTGTAGAAGTTTGTCAAAGTTTTAGATGACATGCCAATCTATGCAGACTTCTAAGTTGGCAGAGACAGGACAGATCAAATACAAGGGAAAAATGCGGAATCATGCTGTGCCAAAATGGACTGCTTTATTTCTGTCATTATAATAGCAATTACAATATCTTGGCATGTCCCGAATATTGTAACAGTTATTACATAAATGCCCTTGTTATTCAATTTGAATTGGTCACTGTTTTCAACACAGACACCACCTAGCTTTATTTCAAACTCCCCAGCGTTTTGTGAATGCTCCAAAATAATTATCAAGGCTGTGTATATTTTCCTCAGGTCGCTTTCATCTTTGACATAAATAGTGTCCATGGGGAATTTGCTGTTTTTGAATCCGTCTATTGGCTAGTTACCTTTGTTGTGAGGGCACGCTGCCAGCGGCTTGCTTGTGAATACACGGAGGGAGAGGCTGCTCATGGTGTTTACTGACTATTCACAGTGTTTGCTCTGCTTCAGGTGTATGTGTGTCCAAAAGCTTTTGTTTCTTTTGCTATTGAAGTGCTGATAATGTTTCTCATAATCATTCTTATGGCTATAAATAGAGTTAATATATAATTCTCTTCGCATTCAAACTTTGGTGGCTATCCTATGGTAAATGACTGAGATTGATCCTATGCTAATAATTTCTGTGTAACCAACACCTACTCATGGCATTTTTCTGGAAATTTTTATCCTGACTTTAATGTAGAATCTGTCAAAAGTTGTTTTTGTTGTCTTCCCCTGTTCCTATAGAATCTGTTTCTGAGAAATCTGATTGCTTGCTGAGAAACTAAAACCAAATCTGGCTTCTAACTTACTGGCTGGGTCTGCGCTGTCAAAAGCCATCCTTTTCTCTCCAGTTCTCTTCGCATCTTTAACCATTGCCCTCCTCCTCACTTACTTCCTTACATCTCCGATCACGTCCACAACGTTTTGGAAAGGGAGGGAGAGCAGCCGGATGACATAGTGAGGAAAAGGAAAGAGGTTCTGAAAAGAGATTTTAGAGAGCTAAGTAGAAAGCTGAGAAGCAGGACCTCCTGGGTAGTAATTTCTGGATTGCTGCCTGTGCTACGCGCCAGTGAGGATGATTTGGCAGATAAATGCGTGGCTGAGAAGCTGGTGCAGGGGGCAGGGCTTCAGATTCTTAGATCACTGGGATCTCTTCTGGGGGAGGCATGACCTGTTCAAAAGTGACAGTTCGCACCTGAACCTGAGGGGGAACCAATATTCTCATGGGCAGGTTCGTAGAGCTGTTGGGGAGGGTTTAAACTAATTTGGCAGCGGGGTGGGAACCGGAGTGAAAGGACTCGGGATAGGACAGATGGTAAAAAAGTAAAGATAGCGTGCAGTCATATTGTCAGGAAGGGCAGGCAGGTGATGGGACACAGTCGCAGCCAACAGGGTGAATATCAGTACATTAGGGGTGCAAAAGGGGTAGCAAATACGGTACTCAAGGTATTGTATCTCAATGTGCAGAGTATAAGAAATAAGGTGGATGATCTTGTTGCACTATTACAGGTTGCCAGGTATGACATTGTGGCCATCACTGAATCGTGGCTGAAAGATGGTTGTAGTTGGGAGCTCAATGTCCAAGGTTACATGTTGTATCAGAGGGATGGGAAGGTAGGCAGGGGAAGGCATGGCTCTACTGGTAAAGAATGGCATCAAATCAGTAGAAAGATGTGACATAGGATCGGAAGTGTTGAATCCTTGTAGGTTGAATTTAAAAACTGCAAGAGTGAAAGGACATTGATGGCAGTTATATACAGGCCTCCCAACAACGGCTAGGAGGTGGACCACAGATTACAACAGGAAGTAGAAAAGGCTCGTCAAAAGGGAAATGTTATGATAGTCATGGGAGACTTTAACATGCAGGTCGATTGAGAAAATTAGGGTGGTAATGGATATCAAGAGAGTGAGTTTGTTGAGTGCCTAAGACAGTGGTCCCCAACCTCTGGGCCGCGGACCGATGCCGGGCCACGAAGAATGCAGGGGCGCAGCGGTAGCCGGGACGCACCCAGCACATCTTTAAGAAAAAAGACGAAATAAACAAGCTAATTAATTTGGCGCCGCACAGCACGTAAATGTCGGCCCAGATCAGAGGTGTTTTCTCGGCAATCGTCTCTGATCTGGGCCGACATTTACGTGCCGGGCGGCACCTTATTAATTAGCTTGTTTATTTCGGCTTTTTTCTTAAAGATGTGCTGGGTGCATCCCGGCCACCGCTGCACCTCTGCATGCTTCGCGAATCGGTATCGGTCCGCGGCCTGGAGGTTGAGGACCATTGGCCTAAGAGATGGCTTCTTAGAGCAGTTTGTCATTGAGACTACTAGGGGATCAGCTATTCTGGATTGGGTGTTATGGGGTGTTAACCGGAGATGATTAGGGAGCTTAAGGTAAGAGAACTCTTAGGAACCAGTGACCACAATATGATTGAGTTCAACTTGAAATTTGATAGGGAGAAAGTAAAGTCTGACGTAGCAGTATTTCAGTGGAGTAAGGGAAATCACAGTGGTATGAGAGAGGAGTTGGTCAAAGTAAATTGGAAGGAGCTACTGGCAGAGATATCATCAGAGCAGCAATGACGTGCATTTCTGGGAAAAATGAGGAAGGTGCAGGACATGTGTATTCCAAAAATGAAGAAATACTCAAATGGCAAAATAGTGCAACTGTGGCTGACAAGGGAAGTCAAAGCTAATGTAAAAATAAAAGAGAGGGCATATAACAAAGCAAAAATTAGTGAGAAGACAGAGGATTGGGAAGTTTTTAAAAACCTGCTGAGAGCAACCAAAAGAATAATTAGAAGGGAAAAGGTGAAATATGAAAGCAAGCTAGAAAATAATATCAAAGTGGATAGTAAAAGCTTTTTCAAGTATGTGAAAAGTAAAAGAGATGAAAATGGACATAGGACTGCTAGAAAAGGAAGCAGGAGAAATAATAACGGATACAAGGAAATGCAGATGAACTAAGTGAGTATATTTCATCAGTCTTCACTGTGGAAGACACTAGCAGTGTGCCAGATAACACCCCATAACACCCAATTCAGTGTGTGAAGGAGGAGATGTGGGTGCAGATACTATTACAAGGGAGAAGGTGCTCTAAAATCTGAAAGACCTAAGAGTACATAAGTCACCCATACCAGATGCACTGCACCCTAGGGTTCTGAAAGAAGGAGCATTAGTGATTGTAGTGGCATTAAAAATAATCTTTCAAAAATCATTGGACTCTGGCATGGTGCCAGAGGACTGGAAAATTGCAAATGTCACTCCACTCTTTAAGAAAGGAGGAAGGCAGCGGAAAGGAAATTATAGACCAGTTAGCCTGACCTCAGTGGTTGGGAAGATGTTGGAGTCAATTGTTAAGGATGAGGTGATGGAGTACTTGGTGACACAGGACAAGATAATACAAAGTCAGCATGGTTTCCTTCAGGGAAAATCCTGCTGATGAACCTGTTGGAATTCTTTGAAGAGATTACAAGTAGGATAGATAAAAGGGATGCAGCGGATGTTGTATATTTGGACTTTCAGAAGGCCTTTGACAAGGTGCCACACATGAGGCTGCTTACCAAGTTAAGAGCCCATTGTATTACAGAGAAGGCCGGCTGGTGGCACAGTGAGATCAAAGCCGGACTCTGGAGCGAAGGTTCCCGAATTCGAATCCAGGCCGAGCCACCCCCAAGCACACTTTCCATCCATGCTGGGTTGAGTGTCGAGCTAGCCGCTCGGCCTCGTAAAAAATAGAAGGGTGGAGTCAGGAACGTTTATAACGTGACCCGGTTAATCCTGACACCACGTGCCAGACAGGAATGGCTGAATGTCTGGTACGACACACTTTTAAAAAATTACAGAAAAGTTACTAACATGATTGATTGGAAGAAGGCAGAGAATAAAAGGATCCTTGTCTGGTGTTCCGCAGTGGTCAGTGTTGGACCACTTCTTTTTATGCCATATATAAATGATTGAGATGATGAAATAGGTAGCTTTTTTGCCAAGTTTGCAGGTGACACAAAGATTGGCAGGTAGTGTTGAGGAAACAGTTAGGATACAGAAGGCCAAAAAAGTGGCAAATGAAACATAATGTTGAAAAATGCATGGTCATGCACTTTGGTAGAGGAAATAAACATGCAGAATATTTTCTAAATGGGGAGAAAATCCAAAAATCTGAAATGCAAAGAAACTTGGGAGGCCTTGTGCAGAACACCCTGCAGGTTGAGTCGGTGGTGAGGAAGGCAAATGCAATGTCAGCATTCATTTCAAGAGGTCTAGAATACAAGAGCAGGGGTGTGAGGCTTTATAAGGCACTGGTGAGGCCTCACCCCAAGTATTGTGTACAGTTTTGGGCTCCTCATCTTAGAAGAATGAAAGGGTTATCATATGAGGAACGTTTGATGGCTCTGGGTCTGTACTTGCTGGAATTTACAAGGATGAGGGGGGATCTCATTGAAATTTTTCAAGTGTTGAAAGGCCTAGATGGAGTAGATGTGGTAAGGATGTTTCCAGTGGTGGGACAGTCTAGGACAATACAGCCTCGGGATAGAGGAGCATCCATTCAAAACAGAGATACAGAGAAATTTCTTTAGCTAGAGGATGGTGAACTTGTGGAATTTGTTGCTACATGCAGCTGTGGAGGACAGGTCGTTGGGAGTATTTAAGGCAGAGATTGATAGGTTCTTGATTGGACATGGCATCAAAGGTTACAGGGAGAAAGCTGGGAAATGGGTTGAGGAGGAGAAATAAAAGGATCAGCTATGATTGAATGGCAGAACAGACTCGATGGGCCAAATGGCCTAATTCTTCTCCTATGTCTTATGGTCCTATGGTCTTACGGTAATTCCTGTTACACCACTGGTGGTTAGGGCAGCAATGAAGGTCCTCCATCACTGTCTGTATGGAAGGATTCTACATTGCTTTCTCCGTAATAATTGTTTTTTGATCAGTCAGGGTTGTTATCCCTGAGCTGAAGTCTCAAACCTGGAGGACTGGTGGGCCACTCTTAGTCTGGTCTCTACCCTTTGATCTGTTTGGCATCGGTGACCCTACCAAGAGCCAAAGCACAAGTCTCTGGCTCCAGCCATCATTGCTCCTGGGTCACTGAGGCATGCAAGCCTCCAAATCCCACAACAGGGTTGAGGTCCTCTTGGAGGTCTTTTAATCAGAATCGGATTTACTATCGCTGACATATGTCGTGAAGTTTGTCGTTTTGCAGCAGCAGTGTAATACATAAAAATTACCATGTTGCAGTAAGAAATATTAAAAAATAATTAAGTAGTACAAAAAAGAGAGCAAAAAGTGAGGTAGTTTTCTGGGGTTCATGATCCATTCAGATGCTCAGACACATCCTAGGATAATCTGATGGTAGAGAGAGGGAAGATGTCCCTAAATAAGTGTGTGTCTTTAGGTTCCTATAACTCCTCCTTGATTATAGTATTGAGAAGAGGGCATATCCTAGGTAGTGGGGTCCTTAATGATGGATTCTGCCTCTTTAAGGCATTGCCTATTGAAGATGTCCTTGATGCTGCGGAGGCAAGTGCCCATGATGGAGGTGGCTGAGTTTACAAGCCTCTGCAAGCTTTTCTGATCCTGTATGGTATATCTGTAAATTATCCTTGTTTGCACATTATCTTAACGTTTGTCTTGCTGCAATTTCCATACATGTCTCTCACAGTTCTATGTACCTCTGTGAGATCACCCCAATTTCTGATAACTTCTGGAAAGATACTCTGGCAAATGTATTCATCTCATTCAGTTTAAGAATAATTTGTTCCACTTTACTTTGTGAAGTGGATACAGCCCAGTCCATCATAGGTAAAGCCCTCCCCACCATTGAGCCCACCGACAGGGAACACTGTCACAGGAAAGCAGCATTCATCATCAAGGACCCTCACCATACGGCCCATGCTCTCTTCTCGCTGCTGCCATCAGGAGGAAGGTACGAGAGCCTCAGGACTCACACCGCCAGGTTCAGGAACATTTATTACCCCTCAATCATCAGGCTCTTGAACCAAGGGGGATAACTTCACAGAACTTCACTTGCCCCGTCATTGAAATGTTCCCACACCCTATGGACTCACTTTCAAGGACTCTTCATCTCATGTTCTCATATTTATTATTATTATTTATTCTTTTTTGTATCTGCAGTTTTGTTATATTTTGTACATTAGTTGAATGCCCAAGTTGGTGCGACTTTCATTGATTCTGTTATGGTTATTATACTTTATTGTCGCCAAACAATTGATACTAGAACGTACAATCATCATAGCGATATTTGATTCTGCGCTTCCAGCTCCCTGGATTACAAATCAATAGTAAATATTAAAAATTTAAATTATAAATCATAAATAGAAAATATAAAAATGGAAAGTAAGGTAGTGCAAAAAAAAAACCAAGAGGCAGGTCCGGATATTTGGAGGGGACGGCCCAGATCCGGGTCAGGATCCGTTCAGCAGTCTTATCACAGTTGGAAAGAAGCTGTTCCCAAATCTGGCCGTACGAATCAATTCTATGGATTTATTGAGTATGGGTGTCAAAATAGTCATTGTAATGTGTCTCGTGTGGTAGTGTAGTGGGTAGTACTTGACACTCTCAGCTTCCACCGCTGGCTAGCAGTCTTGTGAAAAGGAGAGCTGAATGTGTAAGTCTCTCCCTGCCTCTCCAACAGCAGGCCTCATTAGTGCTTCCTTGCTGGCAACACAGAAAAATTGAGCTCCTTTTGGGCTCAGGCTGAACTACAGAGGACGGGAGGAGATCTGGCCCCTGCACAGGCAGCACGCTAGGCCCACTGATGTGTAGACACACCCTGGTGCTCATGAACCAGATCCCCAGCAATGGGTAAATAGTCCCATTGCCTCGTGGGCAGTCTCAGGAGAGGCGAGGGTTATGTGAGTAAACCCAGGCAGCAGATTTGGAGTGGACCCCCTCAGGTGGCTGGACGTCATTGAACATCTTTCCAGCTGCTCCTGCGGTCAAGCTGGTGCCAAACATATTGCTTCATAGGGTGCCGTGCACAATCCTAATTTGATGGAGACAGACGTGAGAGCATGGAGGAACATCTGGTGAAACTTCTGAAATGCCTGCTTCGCTGCCACTGCCACTGCCACTCTGTGATCCAGAATCTCCGGAGGAGAAGGCCCCGAGTCCTCGGCTTTGCTTGTCGCTCGGCGGCCGGGGCAGGGTTGAAGCGCTCGGCAGAGGATGGTGCTCGGTGCTCGGTGTCGGAGGGCTGGTCGGAGGCTCGAAGTTTTCGGATGAACTCAGAGTCCGCTGCGGTCGGGTGCTTCCAATGGTGCTGCATCGGCAAGTTTGCGGCGCTTGGAAGTTCCTGGCGGGGAGAGTTTCTCCCTTCTACCGCCTGCGTGAGATGATGCGGATATCGGGACTTGAGATTTTTTTTTACCGTGCCCATGGTCTGCTCTTTATCAAATTACGGTATTGCTTTGTACTGTTGTAACTATATGTTATAATTAGGTGGTTTTGTCAGTTTTAGTCTTGGTTTGTCCTGTGTTTCTGTGATAGCTTTCTGGAAGAACATTGTATCATTTTTTAAAGCATGCATTTCTAAATGACAATAAACGAGGACTGAGTGTCCTCATAATCTAATCTAATCTAATCTAATCATACGTTTCCTTTGGAGTACACTGGTGAGACCAAGTCGGAGATCTTGATGACTGGGCATCTCAGGATCTCCATACCTTCCATCCAGGCTTGGGATGATGATCATCGTTACCCATTGTCCTTCGAGGCAGATTGTTGCCAACCAACTATTGAGTATGCAGGCAAAAAAAAAAGAATCTCAGGGTTGTATATTGTGCCATATATGGACTTAAACAATAAATTTACTTTGAACTTTGGCCTGGCTGCATCATGGCCTGGTAAGAAAACTCCAATGCCTTTGAATGGAAAGTCCTACAGAAGTTAATGGATTCGGCCCAGTACATCACGGGTAAAGCCCCCCCAACCTCTGAGCACATCTATATGAAATGCTGTTGTAGGAAAGCAGCATCCACCATCAAATATCCCCACCACCCAGGCCATACTCTCTTCTCATTTCTCCCATCAGGTAGAAGGTACAAGAGCCTCAGGACTCGCACCACCAGGTTCAAGAACAATTACTATTGATTCTTCAATGATTCAAGAACCTGTTATAGCTACTATTCTACACATTTCCTGAGTATGCCCACAAGAAAATAAATCTCAGGGTTGTTTATAGTAACATATATGTACTTTGATAATAAAATTTACTTTACCTTTGAAGCAATGCAACATCATACACTAGGTAAACACATGTTTGCATTTTGATTCTATTAACAGTATGTGCTCACTTATTCTCGTATTACATGTTAAAGCATATCATACACTTCACTAATATTGCCAAAGAAAATACTGAAAAAGTTGAAAATGCTTAAGTGGTCAGCTAGTATTTGTGTGAAGAAATACAGAACTAACATTCCAGATCTGACCTGTCGAGGGTTTCCAACACTTTACTTCAGATTTCCAGCACCTGCATTGTTTTTGATTTTCTAACATTATCAGGTTCATCTGACTGTATTGTCATCTCAGGGAAACGATGTTCTGCACAGAACAGGGCTCTGCAGAGAGTGGTGCGCACAGCCCAGCGCATCTGTAGATGTGAACTTCCCATGATTCAGGACATTTACAAGGACAGGTGTGTAAAAAGGGCCCGTAGGATCATTGGGGACCCGAGTCACCCCAACCACAATCTATTCCAACTGCTACTATCCTGGAAACGGTACTGCAGCATAAAAGCCAGGACCAACAGGCTCCGGGACAACTTCTTCCACCAGGCCATCAGACTGATTAACTCACGCTGATTTGAGTGTATTTCTATGTTACATTGACTGTTCCATTTCTTGTAAATCATGATACATTACTATGATTGTACATTGCACATTTAGACAGAGATGTAACATAAAGATTTTTACTCCTCATGTATGTGAAGGACGTAAGAAATAAAGTCAATTCAATTCTTCCTGACCACGGTGCACCCACAAAACATATATCACACACAGCACAAAATATTGCCACAAATAAGTTAATAAAATATAATTCAAAATGTAGTGCACAGCACAGGTAAACAATAAACAGTGCAGTAAACAGTAAACAGCTTGCTATCCTGGTGACGAGATCTCAGTGGTAGTAGGTGATTCATTTGTCTTACAGCCTGAGGGAAGAAGCTGTTTCCCAGTCTGGCAGTCCTAGTCCTGTACCTCCTTCCTGACAATAGTGGGTAAAAGAGATGGGTAGTAGGGATCCTCAACAATGTTTCGGGCTCTTTGTCAACAACACTGCTGACAAAAGTCACGAATAGGGATGAAGAAGACTTCAGTGATCCTCTCAGCAGTTTTTACTGTCCTCTGTAGGGTCCTTGCAGCTCCCCTACCACACTACGATGCAGCCAGACAGGACACTCTTGATGACGGTTATTATGACGGTTAGCATTGTTTCTATATTTCTAATATTTGCCAGTAACCAAAGTAAATATTGCAGAATAATATAATCACATCCTGCACTTTATCAGTTATCTCATCAAGGATTTCCCCCCCCACCCTGCCCACCTCTCCCATCCGTCCCACAATCTCTTTGATCCTCTGCCGTCAGGCAGGCGGTACCATAACATCAGGACAAGGCCTGTTACTTTGGGAAACAGCTTAATCCCCCAGGCTGTGAGACTACTGAACTCTCTGCTACCACCCAGGTCTCATCACGTATGCAGCACCAGTAGCACTGTTCACTTTTGGACTTGTGCTGTAAATGCACCTTCTGCTAAATGTCAGCCTTCTGAAATATATTTTATTATTTGTTCATTCATTTGCAGTGGTATTACTTTGTTGTCTGTGCGTTACTGTATTGTGCACCTTGGTCTGGAGGAATGTTGTTTCAGTTGATGGTATACATATATACGGTTGAATGACAATAAACTCCCAAAGTTCAAAGTAAATTTTATTATCAAAGTACATATATATCACCATATACAACCCTGAGGTTCATTTTCCTGTCAGCATACTCAGCAAATCTATAGAATAAAGAATAATAACCCTAACTGGATCAACGAAAGATCAACCAGAGTGCAGAAGACAACAAACTGTGCAAATGAAAATATAAATAAATAGTAATAAATAATGAGAACATGAGATAAAGAGTCCTTAAAATGAGATCATTGGTTGTAGGGACATTTCAGTGGTGGGGCAAGTGAGTGTAGTTATCCCTTTTTATTAAAGAGCCTGATGGTTGAGGGGTTGTAACTGTTCTTGACCTTGATTGTGCGAGTCCTGAGGCTCTTCTACCTTTTCTCTGATGGCAGCCGCAGGAAGAGAGCATGATCCGGGTGAACTTGAAACTTGAATTTGAAATTACGTGCACTGCATTTTTTCCAGTACATTTTACACTTTATTCTGCACTGTTACTGTTTTACCTTATGCACGTGATGCACTGTGTAATGAATTGATCTGTATAAACAGTATGTGAGACAAGCTTTTCACTGTACTTTGGTGCAAACAATACTAATACATGATCACCTATTTGTAAGGAACTTGCAGAAGCAGCAAGTTAGTGGCAGAAGAACATTAAAGTAATTAAAACTGCCATGAATCTTACTGGGAGGAGTAGTGGAATGATTCAGCTACTCAAATACCAGCAGGAGGCTTGAACTTCAGGTGCAGAGTCCCAAGTTCAAGTCATGACACAGAATTGGGCAATTTAAGTTTAAATATTGAATGAATCTGGAACTAACAAGCTGGCGTCAGCGATGATCACAAGAGATTTTGCAGATGCTGGGAATCTTGAGCAACACACTCAAAATGCTGAAGGAACTCAGCAGGTCAAGCAACATCTTTGCAGGTGGAATAAGCAATCGACATTTCAGACTGAGATTCTTTTTTTTATATCATTTATTTTTTATTGAATTTCATCATCAAACAAACATTTCCATAAGATATATTTCAGATACTGTACATATATATCTTATAATCATATTTGTCACAAATCTCCACATAATATTTATCTGAGGTATACACTTATAGAAAGGAGAGGAAAGAAAGAAACAATCGAAAGAAGAAAACTATGTACAGAGTAGGGAGTGATCTTTTTTTTACAACATATTCATTGACTTGTGAGAATAAAATCAGGCCTATGAGGTATTATGTAGTTAAACCATTTTTTCCAGTGTGAATAAAATTGTTCCAACTTATGATTATCATAACAGATGCTGTTATCTTCTCCACTTTGTAAATGTCCATTGTAATTTCCATCCATACACTTAGAGTTGGGCTCTCCTGTGATAACCATTTCCTGGTAAGAATCTTTTTACCAGCCACCAGCAGTACATTCATTAAATATTTATCTTTTCAACCATTCTTGAGGTATATACTCAAAGTATATGGTCTTACTCTCTAAGGGTCTTTCACATTTAAAGATGTCTTATAGGGCATTATGTATCCCACTCCAATAGTCTTTGATAACAGGGCATTCCCAGAAAATATGATAATGGTTTGCATTTTGATTTCCACAATTTCTCCAGCAAAGAGGGGAGTTGTTATCATAATGGGATTTCTGAGAGGGTGTAATAAAATATCTTATCAAGTTTTTCCACCCAAACTCCTTCCATTTCTGTGAACTGGTACACTTCCATTGATACCTCCATATTATTGTCCATTCTTCCTCAGATATTATTATCCCTCCTTCCTTCTCCCATTTTGTTTTAATGTATGAAGTTGAATGTGTTTTAAGATTTGACAAACCCTTATACATACTTGAAATGATCTTACTACCATTGACTGAATTATATGCTTTTCTAAACAGCTCTATCAGACATGCACTTGCCTTGGTTACATTTTTAACCGTCTTATTAACATACTGTCACATCTGTAAATACCAGTAAAAATCTTGTTTTTCTAACAAGTGTTTCTCTTTGAGCATTTCATAACTGAACAGTGTTCTTTCTTTCATTATATTGCAAATAGCTGTCCAGTCCTTAAATCTAGCATCCAGTTTATTCGGCGTAAAATCCGAGTCATATGCACACCATTTAAGAATTGCAATGTCTCTCTCCAGTTTATATTCTTTTATAATAGTTTTCCATATTTTAAGAGTCCATTTCACCCACGGGTTGTAAATATTATTTATCTAACTTTGTAGGTTGTTATCAGCCAAAATTGCCTGTATGGGGATGGAAAGTATCCTCTCTTCAATGTTTTTCCATTGAGCATCATATGATGGGTTGCACCAGCATATCACAGCTCTCAGCTGTGCTGCAAAAATAATAATCTCTCAGAGAAGGTAGGCCCCATCCCCCCTTCTCCTTGACTAGTTGCAAAGTTTTGAGATGAACCTTAGGCCTTTTACCTTGCCATATATTTCTTGATAGCATCTTGTTCCATTCATTGAATTGATTTTGGTTAATCTCCATTGGTAGGGTCTGAAAGAGATATAGTAGTCTGGGCAATATATTCATTTTAATAGATTCAGTCCTTGAACTGAGACCAAGAAAAGGGATTAGGTTCCATCTTGGTATATCTTCCTTAATTTTTTTAGATATTGGCTGAGGTTCTTAGTCAGGAGGCATTGTTTATTTATTTCTCTCCATAGATGCTGCCTGACCTGCTGCATTTCCGCAAGCATTTAGTGTGTGCGTTATCAGTGATGGTGCCTGTAAGATGCCAATATTTAAAAAGTATACCTGCTTCACCACTGTCCATTATTGAATGGATGGTGATGCACTTTGCTTAGGGAGTGGAGAGGAAATGGAGAACATTTCTATGTAATTCTCTTACACGCAGAAGTGAAAATGTACTTCAGGAAAAAGATAAAATAATGGAGGAAGATCACGAGAAGTTTATATCACATGGCCTGTGTTTGTACTGCAGATTCTATGTAACAGATTGTAACCCAGTAACAGTTGGAGATCTGGAGTTTTGACGCCTGTTTAATGCTATTCCTTCTGTCTGTTGCATATGGTGAATTAAGTAGTTTGTGGGAAGACCATATGACCATAAGGCATAGGAACTGAATTAAGCCATTCAGCCCATCAAATCAGCTCTGCCATTCCATCATGGCTGATTTATTACCCTTCTCAACTCCAGTCTGCCTGTCTTCTCCTCATAACCTCTGATGCCCTTACTATTCAAGAACCCTTCAACCTCTGCTTTAAATATACTCAATGACTTAGATTCCACAGCATCTGAGGCACTGAATTCTACATATTCACTGCCCCCTTGGCTTAAGAAAGTCCTCCTCATCTTTGTTTAAACAAGGGCCAACCTTGTAGTCTGAGGCTGTGCCCTCTGGTTCTAGACTCAACCACTATAGGTGACATCCTCTTTGTGTCAACTCTATGTAGACCTTTCAATATTCATAGGTTTCAATGAGATTCCCCCTCAGTCTTCTGAACTCCAGCGAGTGTAGACCCAGAGCCATCAAGTGCTCCTCATACGTTAACCCTTTTATTCTGGGATTATTCTCGTGAACCTTCCCTGGACCCTCTCCTATGCCTAGATATTTATGTCACTATATCATAACACTATATGTGTTACATAACAGAGTCTGCTCGATATATTTACCTTCGATATCCATTGACTTGAAGAGCAAAACACTGACGCTGCAAGATAACAGATAATGTGATGCTAACAATATTGTCTATACCAACGCTATCTCAGCACAATCTAGCAGTTCCACCCCTCCCTTTCCCCACCCACTTCACACAAATCTGCAAGTTCTTTCCCGTTTCCTTGTACACTTTATCTCAGAAACTGCTGATCTCCTGGGGTTTTCACACACTACCGTGGCTGGTATTTACTGAGAATGGTGTGACAAGCCAAAAAAAAATCTGGTAAGTGGTTGTTCTGTGGGTGAAACTGCCTTGTTAATGAGAGAGACCACCCAGGCCAAGCTCCTTTCTCGTTGCTGCCATCAGGTAGAAGGTACAAGATCCTCAGGACTCACACCACCAGGTTCAAGAACAGTTACGACCCTCAACCATTAGGCTCTTGAATAAAAAGGGGATAACTACATTCACTTGCCCCATCATTGAAATGTTCCCACAGTAATCTCACATTAAGGACTCCTTATCTCATGTTCTCATTATTTATTTATATTTGCATTTGCACAGTTTGTTGTCTTCCGCACTCTGGCTGATCTTTTGTTGATTGTGTTATCGTTACTATTCAATAGATTTGCTGAGTATGCCCACAAGAAAATGAATCTCAGGGTTGTATATAATGAAATTGATAATGAACTTTACCTTGAACTTCAGGTGAGAGGAGAATGGCCAGACTGGTTCAAGCTGACAGGAAGGAGACAATAACACAATTAACCACACGTTACAACAGTGGTGTGCCGAAGTGTCTCTGAATGCACAACACGTCGACCGCCCTTTGAAGTCAATGGGCTACAGCAGCAGACAACCATGAACGTATACTCAGAGGCCACTTTATTAGATACAGGAGGTACCTAATAAAGTGGCCACTGAGTGTATAAAGAATCTTTTCCTTATATCACCAAGAGTTCTTTTGCCCATTACCTCCATTTCATGCCACACGCTTCTTTATTCTTCTATCAATAGCAACAATATTGACAAAATATTCCATGCGACAACTGCCATACCCCGATACACTGCTTCGACAGGCAGGCTAAACCAGGTGAGGGTACCCACCTTCCCCCCTCCCACGAGATAGGGACACGCCTGTCCTAGAGCGCAAAGTCAGCTAGGTGTATCAGATCTACAGTGAGATCCAACAGCCAGGAAGGTGGTTCTGCAATGCTTCGTGGACATCAAAGGGCATGACAAGTCATGGTCACCCACGGCAACCAAAGACCTCAGTTGTGACGACTACTCGTACCACTGGACTCAGACGTATGAGGTAGAGAGAGTGGACATGCCCCAGTGTAATGGCTTTTTAACTTTAAAAACTCTCCCCCACAGGACCTTTCGTATAATAATTATTATATCGTCATCGAAGGATATGACGGACAAGTATTAATAACATTCCAGGCACGAAACACCCTCGCAGGGATGATGTGTGGAGGCAGAGGTAGATACTTCAGGGGCATTTAAGAAACTCTTAGATAGGCACATTTATGATAGAAAAATGGAGGCCTATGTAGTAAGGAAGGGTTAGATTGATAGATTGATCTTAGATTCAGTTAATGGATCAGCACAACTTTGATTGCCGAAGGATCTGTACTGTGTTATAATTGTAAATGTTCTATGTTATATGTGCTAATATTTCTCTCATTTATTCTGTCAATTTCTCTCAGGATCTTAAATCCTTGCAACAGATGACCTTGAAATTGCTCAATTCTGGTGAGAAAAATATCTTCCTTGCTCGAATTGTGCCCTTTCTCATAATTTTGTATGATTTGTAGTGTCTCTGATGCTCTGTGCCCCCGATGCTGCTACAAGTAAGCATCTGTGCATGTGACAATTAACAGATACAAAAATTTTGGAGGAACTCAGCAGGTCAGGCGACACCTATGGCCAGCAATAAACAGTCAGTATTTCAGGCCGAGAAACTTCATCAAAACCTCTTGTGTTTAAAACTAATTTTGACTTTGAACAATATGTTTAGTGTTACAGCCCCAGCATACATTTGCAAATAAGAGTGAATTGCTTGATTTTATAATTGCTTTTATATTTAATAATTTGTAATTTTTTCTCTACATTTGATAATTTACCTGTGAAGGATGACGTGCTTCCACACTAATGCATACAAATTGCCGAAGGAACTCAGCAAGTCAGGCAGCAACAATGGAGAGGAATAAAGAGTTGACATTCAGGCCAAGATTCTTCACCAGGACTCCACTCCAATTTTTTAAGATCGGGGTTTGATTCTTGCTGCTGTCAGTAAGGAGTTTGTACATTCTCCCCATGACCACACGATCAGTGCCCCTCATCAACTTATACACCTCTTTCAGGTCACCTCTCATTCTCCGTCGCTCCAAGGAGAAAATGTCAAGTTCACTCAAACTACTCTCATAAGGCATGCTCCCCAATCCAGGCAACATCCTTGTAAATCTCCTCTGCACTCTCTCTATAGTGTCCACATCCTTCCTGTAGTGAGGTGACTAGAACTGAACACAGTACTCCAAGTGGGGTCTGACCAAGGTCTTATATAGCCATAACATTACCTCATGGCTCTTGAACTCAATCTCGTTGTTGATGAAACCAATCGCACCACATGCCTTCTTAACAACACTGTCAACCTGCACAGCAGCTTTTAGAATCATGTGGACAAGGAAGATCTCTCAGATCGTCCACACTGCCAAGAGTCTTACCTTTAATACTATGTTCTCCCTTCAAATTTGACCTACCAAAATGAACTATTTCCTACTTATCTGGCTTGAACTCCATCTGCCACTTCTCAGCCCAGTTCTGCATCCTATCGATGTCCTGCTGTAACCTTTGACAAACCTCCGGACAATCCACAACACCCACAACCTTTGTGTCATCAGTAAACTTACTAACCCACCCTTCTACTTCTTCACCCAGATCATTTATAAAAATAACAAAGAGGAGGGGTCCCAGAACAGATCTCTGAGGAACACCACTGGTCACCAACCTCCATACAGAATATGAACCATATTTGTGTGGAAATTTTCATTGATTCTATTGCGTTTCTTTGTATCACTGTGAATGCGTGCAAGAAAGTGAATCTCAGGGTAGTACCCATACATACATTGACAGTAAATTTACTTTGAGGTTTGAACTTTGAAGAGGTGTTTCAGGAGAGTGTCCAGGTGGTTTGTGAGGTGTCTTGCTCCATATGATGCTTGTGCCATGTTTTACTATGTGTATGTCATACGTGGTTTGTGAGGTGGTCCAATCCATCCAGTGCTTGTGCCATGTTTTTAGTGTGCATATGTTGCATGACACAATATTCTCAGTACCATCCCAGGCATTCCTTCTCCAATTTGAGTGGCCTTGGGGCCGAGATTCCCATGAGTCTGCACGGATGCTGCATTCCTTCAAGGCAGTTTGGAGCACATCCTTGAATAATTTCCTCTGTGCACCTGGTAGTTTCTTCACATGACAGAGCTTTCAGTAGAGCATCTGATCCAGGTGTCTGTTATTGCATACATGAATTAATTGGCCTGCTTTGTGCAGCCGGGTTCATCGACTGAGGGCCTCAATACTGTTGGCCTGAGAAATGATCTTGAATACATTCAACTGAGCATTCAGTCCTCTGGCGTAACGAGATGGAAGAATTTGAAGCCCTTTGTTTTTTCAGCTGATATGGTGCTTAGTTCCATAACCCTGACCATCTTCAAGAAAGGAAACACCTTTCAGTATCTTTTAGCTACATTTCTTCAGGAAGGATCTGATAAGAGTAACATAAAATTTTGTTTTAGAACTGGTTATGCCATTTAATCATTATTATAATAAAACATACAAAGACAGTGTACAGGGATGCTATCATTGAACCACATCAGAGAGGTTTTAGAGCAAGTGACTCCAAGTGAAACCATTACTGGAAGATCTGAGGCCTCTGTTGATCAGGGTCGACCAGAGGTGTTGCTCCCTAGCTGCCTAGATATGCAGTACAATATGGAGATCAAGCTGTTGCACAGGTAGCAGTCTCCTCCTCTCCACGCTTCTGATGAGCCCAAAGGAGTGGCAGAGACTGATACAGTCTGGCACCAGCAGCATTGCCAAAGTTGCCAGTTAGCATTGAACTGAACCTAGGGACTCCAGCTCTGGATTTTTCCCTCGGGTTTACTCCTGAAGCCTTCATTATGTGTGGGTGTAAGCAAAGGAAGTTTGATATCAATTTTCCTTCCCCTAGCATTGCTCTAGTCTGTGCGAGGAGTGGTGCCCCACACAGACTTCCAACCTACACGTTGTAAGGCATGAAAATGCCCGATGCAGGCCTCTCACGGTTTGAGTTGACGTTCCCTTCCTTCCCCCACAGAAGCTGCCAACCACAGCTGATGAACCCCATCTGCTCAAAGTGACTGGTTTTAAGCTGCCAGAAACCCACTTTTTCCCCTCCTTCTGTCAGTAGAAACCATTCCACCAGGCTTAGTAACTAATCCACATGTGAAGGCCAAGAGCTGGACTTGGTTGTCAGGTGATGTTTGAGTTGCACGCCTTTGGGAACACTTAATAGGTAGCGGGAGCTTATTCCCTTTACCACCTTGGTTATGAAAACCTTAAGGAACCAAGGAAGATAAGGCATTCAGTGGTCACTTCGTTAGGTACACCTCTACACCTGTCCATTAATGCAAATATCCAGAGGGCCTATCACGTGGCAGCAAATCAATGCATAAAAGCATACAGATACAGTCAAGAGGTTCAGTTATTTTACAGATCAGACATCAGAATGGGGAAGAGATGTGATCTAAGTGACTTTGACCGTGGAATAATCGTTAGTGCCAGATGGGTTGGTTTGAGTATCTCAGAAACTGCTGATCTCCTGGGATTTTCACACACAACAGTCTCTAGAGTTTACTGAGAATGCTGCGAGAAGCAAAAAAATTCCAGTGAGCGGCAGTTCTGTGATTGATAACAGTTTGTTAATGAGGGAGGTCAGAGGAGAATGGCCAGGCTGGTTCAAGCTGACAGGAAGGTGACAGTAACTCAAATAACCACACATTACAACAGTGGTGTGCAGAAGAGCATCTCTGAATGCACCACATGTCAGATATTGAAGAGGATGAGATACAGAAGCAGAAGACCATGAACATACACTCAGTACCTAATAAAGTGGTCACTGAATGACAATAATGACCAAGTGTAGAGATTTCCCGTGATGAAAACTGAATTATACTCCTGTGGAATATGCCATGACTTTTAACTAGTATTATCTTCATATGGTCGTGGAGGGGATTGACAGGAATGATTAAAAATGACTATTTCATTTGATGAGATATCTGATAGCCTCTGATAACCAAGTCCAGCTCCTGGCCTTCATGTGTAGCTTAGCTACTAAGCCCAGCAGAACCGCTTAGACTGGCAGGAGAAGGAGCAAGGTCTGCTTACTGGTGCCTTAAAACCAATCGCTTCAGGCAAATGGTGCTTGTCAGCCGTGGTTGGCAGTTCGTCTAGGAGAGGAAAAACTCTGATCTCAAACCTCTGCTGCCTTGCGGCTATACACACTCATGGGGAAAGCTTCAGGAGTAAACCCTGAGGAAAGAATCCGGAGCTCGAGTCCCTTAGGGATTCCTATGTTCAATGCTGACTGGCGATGCTGTTGGTGCCAAATTGTCTCTGCCGTTCCTTTGGGTTCATCAGATGAGAGGAGGGGGTGAGCTTGCAACATGGGCAACAGCTTGGTCTAATATTGTACTGCCCTGGCTCTCATATCTAGACAGCTAGGATGCAGCATCCATGGTCGACCCTAACCGTCGGAGGCTTATAAAAATTGGAAAGGGCACAGGACAGACACATTAATGACACAAATAGAAATAAATAATATTGGCAGACAGTCACCATAGTGACCAAAGTGATGAAAGTTAGGTGGTATGGTAGTACTGGGGTTAGTGTAATGCTTTACAGAACCAGTGATGGGAGAATCAGGGTTCAATTCCTTGCCACCGCCTGCAAGAGGTTTGTTCATTCTCCGTGTGACCATGTGGGTTTCCTCCAGGTGCTCTGGTTACCACCCACATCACAAAAGGTGTACAGGCTAGAGTTAGTAAGTTGAGGGCATGCCACGTTGGCACCTGAAGCCCGGTGGTTTGCGGGCTGTCCCCAGCACATCCTCAGACCGTGTTGATCATTGACACCAACGAGACATTTCACTGTGTTTTCCGATCTACATGTGTCAAAGGAAGCTATCTGTCTTTTATTTCTAAAGTTGGTTGGTTAGATCATCCAATAATTAACAGACACAATAGAAAAGGAAGAGAGTTTGGCCCTAGGGTTTTTCTGTTCCTCTCCCAGGTTACACCTTCATTTAAATAGCTACAGGATAGAGTTTTATCCCATCCTGGGAAAATGTGTAAGATACAAATAAGAATGATTGAGATAACCAAATTTCAGCAGAACGTACTGTGATCCGTGTGTGTGCTTTTGGTCTAATTTTATAACAATATTGTTATTGTCCTGGGGATGTTGTCAATGCCAGGTAGAACACATTTCGTCTCACTTCAAAGCAGAGAGAAAAAACATTGTCTTTCTTGATTTTTTAATTACGCCTGAGAGCCTTTTACAGAAAATCAAATACTTTTATAGTGTAAACGGTGGTGCAATATCAGATTCCTGAACCAGATACTACCTTCAATTAAATAAAAGCTTATTATTGTTTAACTGATTACTACAGTAGAGTGACCATCATCAAAGACCCCACCTTCCAGGCCGTGCTGTCTTTATGCAGCTGCCATTGGGAAGCAGGTTCAGGAACATTTATTACCCTTCAACCATCAGGCTCCTGAACCAGTGTGGATAGAACATAAGACATAGAAATCTGCAGCACATTACAGGCCCTTCCGTACACGCACCCACCACCCTCTGTGAAAAACTTACCCCTGACATCTCCTCAGTACCCATTTCGAAGCACCTTGAAACTATGCCCCTTCATGTTAGCCATTTCCAGCCCTGGGAAAAATCCTCTGCCTATCCATATGATCAATGCCTCTCATCATCTTATACACCTCTAACAGGTCACCTCTCATCCTCCGTCGCTCCAAGGAGAAAGGGATGAGGATAACTTCACTCACCTTAACACTGAACTGATTCCATAACCTACAGACTCACTTTCAAGAATTCTAGAATTGACGCTCTCTGTATTTTTTTTATTTGCATATTAGTTGCTTGTCAGCCTTTGTTTATGTATAATTTCTTTATTTTCCTGTAAATGTCTGCAAGGAAATAAATCTCAAATAATATATGGTGAGCTATATGTATTTTGTTAATAGACTTACTTTGACCTTGAAATAGTGCATCAAAATTGCACACAGTAAGATCCTATAAACAACAATGGG